>NC_089510.1:5285884-5885884 GCF_036850995.1 Saccopteryx leptura | reverse complement strand
CCATCCCGCGTCAGAGAGGAAGGGTGGGCAGGTGCAGACTCAAGAGGTACTTTTATTTTTCAACTCCTGGGTGATTTTTACTCACGTGCTTGAAGCACATGTACACACAGCACACACAGACACATCACACATCACACACACTGCACACCACACACTGCACACCACACACACACACCACACATCACACACACCACACACACCACACACACTCTCACACACATCACACACACAACACATACACTCACACAGACACACCACACACACACCACGCACACACCACACACACATCCCGCACACACCGCGCACACACCACGCACACACACACCACACACACACCACATGCACCACACGCACCACACACACCACACACACAACACACACACACCGCACACACACCACATACACCAAACACACACCCCACACACACACCGCACACACCGCACCAGACAGGATGGGAACAGCATCCCAGCATGATCGATGTCTCTGTTGGGGGTACCCGGTGGCCACAGCCCTCTCCTGAGCTTTGCCAATAGAGCGAGCCCTTCCTGAGAAGCACGGCAATGTCTCTTTCTAATTGCTCCAGTAGGGTCTCACGGGTGTGTTGACATACAGTGATAATTTTCTTGTTACGTGTGCCGTCAGTTCTGTTGTTCTTGCTTTTGTCGCCTGGTTGTTGAGAGTGAGCTCCACACTAGGACTGCTTGGATTTTGGTTCTGTTCCTTGTCCTCACTCAGCAACAAATAGCTTCAACCTTGAATGCCTCACGCTCCCCGTGTATAAAGTAACACTTTCTTCCTTTGGGTGAGTCAGTCGTTTGAAGTTACCTGGTTTCCATCTAGTTAAATGGGGGGAGGGGTTTGGAACGAATTAGTGGGTAAAGAATGCTTCTAGGACATGTTACCTACCGGGAAGAAGGAACTGTTTATAATAAGAAAAAGGAAAGAACAAGAACTCTTCCTCCAACTCTTTGACGCAGGCGTCTCCGGTGGAAGTGTCATTTTTCCAGGTCTTAGACCTTGGGCCTTCTGTATCTGGTCCGATTCTCAGCTTCGGTGCCCTCCCTGACAGCTGTTGGAGTCGCTCGTTCACCGCTGATCGGGAGCGGGTCAGGCTGCTGCCTTGGACACACTGAACGCGGAGGCGGTCCTCACCCCACGCTCGCCCCGCGCGTTTTCAAGCCACTCCCCTTTTCTCCATCTTGGCTTCCCTTCTGTGAAATGTGGGTCTCAGAACACTGCTCACCAAAGTTAGGGGATATTTTATGGCTTCAGAGTCGTTTTGAAATACCCCTTAATTTTTGTGAGCAGTAGAGATGCCGAATCTATTCCACTTTTTTTCTTCTCTCTCTCTCTCTCTCTTTAATATTTAATACTACTTTTATTTATTTTTTTCAGTTTTATGGTTTCTGTTTGAATTGATTGGAAAGACATGGTTTGCCAAACCATACAGGTTTCAAGTGTACAGCTCAGTATAACACCGTCTTGTTTTCAAAAACTCAAAAGATCATGCATTTTTTTTTTTTGTATTTTTCTGAAGCTGGAAACGTGGAGGCAGTCAGACAGACTCCCGCATGCGCCCAACCGGGATCCACCAGGCATGCCCACCAGGGGGCGATGCTCTGCCCATCTGGGGCGTTGCTCTGTTGCAACCAGAGCCACTCTAGTGCCTGAGGCAGAGGCCATAGAGCCATCCTCAGTGCCCGGGCCAACTTTGCTCTAATGGAGCCTTGGCTGCGGGAGGGGAAGAGAGAGACAGAGAGGAAGGAGAGGAGGAGGGGTGGAGAAGCAGATGGGTGCCTCTCCTGTGTGTGCCCTGGCTAGGAATTGAACCTGGGACTCCTACACGCCAGGCCGACGCTCTACCACCGAGCCAACCGGCCAGGGCCAGGATCACGCGTTTTTGAGAGGGCTCCGTGAAGCTTGAACTCCTCTTCCGGTTCGATGTGATTTTCATCTCCAGCGTCGTCCACCCTTCACATCCAGTGCAGTTAGCTTACAACAAAATTCCTTTTACTCTGGGAGGTGATCTCGTTAAGACAACTTGGGGGAAAGGAGAAAACAGGCAACAGAGGAATTCCTTCTTGAATTCCCAGTCACGAACCCTGCCTGTCCCCAGAGCCACTTCCCGGTGGCTACCTCGGTCCTTCCACGGGCTGCTGCTCCAGCATCATGGCTCCTGTGAGCCCCAGATCCACAGAGGAAATGTCCCACCTCACCTTCAGAGAAATGGAATTCCTCCTTCCACTCTCTGCACAAGGGTTTCGAGAGATTCTGAAAGACCTGGCCCCTGTTGGGGCCAATCAAAGACCTCAGATCAGAGCACAGTCCTCCGGCCTCCCTGGGCCTCTGAAGATGCCTGAGGTGTCCTCCCTGGGCAGCCGTCAGAGGCCGCTGTGTTTCCGGAGTGTCTGACCCCTACCCCGCTTAGACTACTAGCTCTACATACACTGATTGCATCGTTTTCTCAACCCCACACTGCTGTCTGCTCCCCGATCTGAGAGCTCTTTCTTCCGAGGCCCGTGAAATCTTAAATCCACTCTAAGCAGCTCCTCTGCTTTCTGGGGTGTTTCCTGCACCACCACACAGGTCACATGGGCCTCTCTCCACAGGACTCCACTGCCCCAGCTCCCTTTGTGAGTGGACAGCTGAGGATGGCTGAGGTCTCTCTAGGGATAGACTCCCATTGGTCTCCACCACGAGGAATACTTTGTAACACTGCGGGGCTCTGGTGCCACAGTTTTTGCTTGTCGGGATGTGCTGGCGGTATATTTTCCTTTCTGCTACAAAAAAAACAACATGCAATTATATCTTAGACACAATGACCAAAAGTAATGTTAAGACTAAGGGAAGGTGGCCCTGGGTGGGTTGGCTCAATGGATAGAGCTTGGCTTTGGCCTGTGGACATCCTGGGTTCCATCCCTGGCCAGGGCACACATGAGAAGCGACCATCTGCTTCTCTCCCCCTCCCTCTCCGCCTTCTCTCTCCCTCCCCCTCCCGCAGCCAGTGGCTCGGTTGGTTCAAGTGTGGCTGAGGAAAGCTGGATTGGCCCAAGCTTCGGCCCCAGAGAGGGTTGCGGGGTGGATCCCTGTCAGGGCACATGCGAGAGTCTATCTCCCCTCCTCTCACTTAAAAATAAATAAATAAATAAATGCATACACAAATAAATAAATAAAATAAGAATATGAGACAGAGAACTACAATATCAAAGTTTTAAGCTTCCAGGCCAAACGTCCATGTAAAATCAGTATATCATAAATTGCTATACTGCATGGATGCTTGATAAAGTGTTTTGTTTTGGATTGTTTTGTTTTTCATACATGGTCTTCTTTATAAACTCAAAACTATGTGGAGAAAGGGGTCGTTCTTAATTTTTGTTATTCAGACTATACTTTCAGGGATCATTTCTATAGTTTGTTAATTTTTGTTATTTCTTTTTTCCAAAGAGGACATTGGGACTGCGGGCGGCAGGTGACATGCCTGACGTCACCCGGTGAGGACTCACTCTCCTGTTAGACACCCGCGGATGCTTGTCCAGCGCTCTCTGTGCACTACGGGACTCCCCAGCTGACAACACTCCTCTCTGTCACCTGTGTGTCTGTGTGTCATACGAAGGTGGGACTTCTCTTGAATGCACAGCATTTTATCATGTTATTAATTCATTATGTGTCCTTTAAGAACGTGGCCTTGCCCCGACACGCTCTCTAATCTTACACTTAACATACAATGACCCTCTACGGATCATTTTCTGCTCAGCAACACCCCCCACCCCCCCGAGCTGTCATTTCCCCGTGTAATGGAAAAAGGGGCTTGCACGGGTGAAATGGTTTTATCCGAACCTAAACCCCGGCCATCAATAAGCGGCTGGCCTGAAGGCACGAAGTGACAGAGTAATACTTTCACAATTAATTTCCTTAACCGGCGTTGCCGGTCTTCGGAGACGGGTCTCTTCTCCGGGACATGGCTTCCGAAACACGGTGGACATTTTCCAGAAGGCAGGCAACCCACGCTCGCCTCTTTGAATCCCACGGGGCGAACCGGGATTGGTGGGCACTTGGCAATCCGGTGGCTGATTCAGCACAACCTCTTCACCACATCTAAAGAAAGAAGGAAGAAAAAAAAAATCCCGAGCAGATCAAATAGCCTCTCAGGAGAAGAAAAGACTGAGAGAACTCACGCTTTTGGAGAGCCCGATATAGATTATTCCATCTTAACCTTCGCGGGCGCCTTTGAAGCTGCCTATGATTTTTCTTTTTCTTCTTTCTTCATTGTTTTCCATTCCAACGTGGAGGCTCAAGAATAAGTCAGCTGAATGGAGCTG
Organism: Saccopteryx leptura; assembly: GCF_036850995.1. Lineage (NCBI taxonomy): Eukaryota > Metazoa > Chordata > Mammalia > Chiroptera > Emballonuridae > Saccopteryx > Saccopteryx leptura. Next base: position 5,881,565 of record NC_089510.1, on the reverse strand, counting down.
TGGAAATAGAAAAGGACAGAACTCCTTCAGACTCTGAGTGCCAGGTTTTCCCTATTTTGCTGCCTCGTTCCATGAAACCTCTGTCTCTGCAGGACTGTCTCCTCCAGAGCTCTTATTCTCCGAGTCCTGTACCATCAGCCCGCATCTCTCAGGTTAAATAGCTTTGCAGTTTAAAACCTAACTGCACACTGGCCACGGCGTTTGCCTGTGCATGGAAAGGCTGGTTTATCTTGTCAATAAGTGGCACGCTCTTTTTCTTTTTATTCTTTCTTCCTTTTTTAAATCTTTCTTTTCTTTTCTTTTTTTTTTTTGAAAGCACCCTATAAACAAAATTCTAGTTTAGAAGGAAAGCCTGCCTCGAATGTGTACTTGTTACCGATTTCTGTTGTAACATTGCTGACAGTGTCCCTTAATCTGCCTAGTTGCCTATGGTCTAAATGTAGGTAATTTACCAACCTTGAACAATTTCCAGCTTTGCTAAATGATACAGAGGACGGCAATTATGTTTTAAAACGCGCTGGTGCTGTATGTGTCAGTAAAAGGCACCTACAAAGACATAATTACAATGTAATTGCCCACAAGTTCATGAAGTAAACATACATTATTAGAAGGCACTCGGCTGTTCAATTTAAGCAACATTACAGCTCACATATTGCATGAATGGGGAGCCATTTTGTGACTAGTTTACTGTAATAACGGGAGCTTAAATTAAAATGTGGTGCCTAAGTATATATATCTTTAAGATCATTTCAGCTCTATGTTATTCAATATCCAGTGGCTTGATTTTAACCTTTCAAAATTGTATTTGGAATATTATATTCCTTTTTGGAAATATTTACAAATCCATATACCATGCCAGATCTGACTGAAAATTAGTGTTATATAATAAATAAATAAATAAATAAATAAATAGCTTTTCAAAGGATTTTAACCCTGGGAAGAGGGACACAGATTGATAGTCACCATACGTTGAGAAACATGATGCATATATAACAAGATGGCCAATTAGGATCTAATGCCATACAGAGCACACAAATCAGTAGCTTGAAATCACTGAGACGTTTTTACACTGTATTATTGTACAAATGTCTTCCTGGCTTCATATTTTCTCTTATCACATCAAATATGCATTACACGTATGCTAAAGATGTCGACTTGCACATTTTAGAGGAAAAGGCGAGGATGAACAGAGGTTCTAGGAATTGGCTTTGCCTCAAAATCTTTCCGCGACTCCCCTGACATAACTGGTTGCTTTCTTTGGTTTCAAATATTGTGGAGAAAAGGAGGGTTAATGGTGAGGGAACAGAAGAAGGAGATCCGTTATTGGATGAGCTTTTATCATTTGACTATTGTGCAACAACCCCTTAATCGAGTATCTAGAATTGGTCAGGCAACGTCCTCGGCTCTGTCTACCCAAAAATGAATAGAATATACGTTAGTCTCTGGAGGAGCTCAGGTTGTAATCCAATAGCCAGACTCGCAAACAAACAGTGGTCGTGCCTCTGTGAAGTTCACAGACAAGGCATGTGCAAAGAATAGATTTTCTCCACCACCTTCGCAGAGACTCAAGGCACATTGAAGGAATTCTAAATGTTTTGATTAAGCTTTAAACACACGGGACATGTTGAAGAAATACCTAAAATGAGATTCAAAAGGGAGATAAAAGTCAAATAAAGAAACCTCTTGGCTATGATTCTAAAGAATCTGGGTGTGAATTGTGGACAAGAGAAAGAACACTTAAAGGCTGTGACGTACAGGTGTGCTGCGATCAAATTGACACATTGTGCTAATCTCCCTGGAAGAAGGGAGATCAAATAGGTTAGCAGGCATCAGCCATTTATGATTCACGGGTCAAATCCAACCCACGGCTTGCTTTTTGGACCTAAGGTGTCATCAGAACACAGCCACACTGTTTTGTTTGTTTGTTTACATATTGTGCTACAATTCTAGGCTAGAGTAGTTACCAGTGGAGTAGACCATATGCCCTGCAAAGCTGAAAGTATTGACAATAAAAGACTTTCCAGGAAAAAAAAAAAGTTTGTGGATCCATGCATCAGGGTGAGTCAGAATGATTTCAGAAACTAATTAGAAAGGTTCTGGCAGTAATTCTAACAGGGCACTCTAAGAGCCTGACATTTAACAGGGCTTCTCAAACGTTTAGCATTATTGGACCGCAATTCTCACCCTTTCCTTCAGCTCTAAATCAAAATCTGGAGGCATTTTGTTAACCACCAACTGGTGCCTGCGAATAAAGCAGTATGTGGGCAGAGCAGTGTGTGGGTTGGCAGAGCTATGTGATGCACTTAGCAGGACCCCTCTCCGTGCACCCATCTCGCTGCTCCCTCGGAAACGAGCCGGAAGCACCCTGTCCAATGCACATCGTGGCTCAGAAATGAAGTATTCTTCTTCTGTACGTTAGGTGTGAAGAAGTGACTATCACGGTGAGTTAGGGACTATATCTGTTCCCCTGCACACATATAGTAAGAACGGACCCCCCAGTCTGTAGATTCGTCCAACTAGAAGTCAAAACCTCTTCACAACCCACCCATTCAGCACCTGTCTTTCAGACTATGTGCTATTGACACACAGAGCCAAAACAGTGTCATTTGACAAAGGAATTTTGCCAACAGCTCGCCTTGTCTTCTACTGAGCATGATATTTGTCACTTTGCAGATGGTTTTTGTGTGCTTCCTGGCAATGTGCAATTCGCAAACGGTCCTACTATAAAGGAAAGAATGAATTTTGATCATTTTCTATTTTAATAAAAAAATTCATCGGTGTGATGCTAAAAAAGCATGATTTTGTGATTATTCTGGTGAAGTCTGATTGTTTTACAAGTGAGGTCATTTTTGCTTTTAAAAATGGCCTAAGAGTCTTCATAGCTTTATGTTACTATTTGATCATATTTTATAACAGACAATAACCTGAGGGTGACAATAATCTCTAGCTCAGTGATTCTCAACCTTTCTAATGCCGTGACCCCGCAATACAGTTCCTCATGTTGCGGTGACCCCAAACCAAAAAATAATTTTGGTGGCTACTTCATAACTGTAATTTTGCTACAGTTATGATTCGGAATGTAAATACCTGATATACATTATGTATTTTCCGATAGCTTTAGGCGACCCCGCTAGGGTCGCGACCCACAGGTTGAGAACCGCTGCTCTAGCTGGTTGAGTAATACCCAGTTTTCAGTTATAACATGTCACGTATTTTATTTCCAGTTTTCTTCATAATTTTCTATAAAGACATCATGAGACATTCTCTTATTCCTATACACATAGATTAACATTTCATAATTTCACTGGACCATTGTTCAATATTTAAAATTGTGGCATTGTTCTGAGTATCGCTATTTGATTTTCAAGACTCTTCTTTTTCATCACTAACTTTTGAGCCATTTATGCAGTTCAAAAAGTGGGGACTTAGCCTATTAGCTAAACAAGTTTTTAAGTGAAAGGAGGGGAGACAGAGAGACAGATGCCTGTATGTGCCCCTGCTGGGATCTACTGGCAAGCCCCCTAACAGGGAGAAATGCTCTGCCCACCTGTAGCCATTGCTTAGCAACTAAGCTATTTTTAGCACTTGAGGCCAGAGGCTCTACGGAGCCATCTTCAGCTCCTGGGACCAACACACTCCAACCAATCAAGCCATGGCTGTGGGAAGTGAAGAGAGGAAGAGAAGGGTGGAGAAGCAGATGGTTACTTCTCCAGTGTGCCATGACCAGGAATTGACTAGGGATATCCCCATGCCAAGCTGATGTTCTACCACTGAGCCAAACAGCTAGGGCCAGCTAAAATTTTAAAATAAAGTTTTTTAATATAGGTGAAATACACAGTGATGTGGGAAAATTAACAAATATGAACTGTCTCTTGACAAATAAATGCAGATGAGGTAAACCAATAAACATATTCTTTTTCAGTAATGGTCTAACCTTTAATAAAGATGAGTAAGCAAGCACTAGGATCTTGATGATAATCTTAATCAGTATACTTTTTCAAATTCTTGAAATATATGTAAAAAAATTTGTACAATAATATAAATTATAGTTAATATTTCAGCAGTATATAAAGGCTGTATAGAAAGCTTATTTAACTATCTGTTAAACTGCCATATATTTTAAGTGAGAAGATGTATACAAATCATACCTAATGAAATATGATAAACATTTTAATGTAAAGAATACATAAAATTAAATAGGTAAATAGTTATTGATTATCTATATCATTGTTTTTATATTTATTTTCTGTTGTACTCCACAGGTTTCAAAGAAGCCTACATAAATATTAGCGATATGGAAAGATAATTATAATAATGTAAAGTATCTAATTAAAAAGAAAATGTGATTGAGGATAAAAGATCCATTAGGAGAATAGGCATGTAAAAATACTTAGTGTTCTTACAGTTACATGTAGTGGATCTTAAATTTGGCTCAAATTTTCTGGTAGCTAAAAGCAAAATCATGGCATTATTTATCTGGAAAAAAATTGTTAATTATCTGGAAAAATTTGAATTATCCCATATAAAAATATGAATGTCAGAAATTGATATTTCTAGAGGTTTTACTGACAAAAATTTTCATCTGATATCCTTCTACAGTAATTGAGCTACTTTTTATTCATTCATTGTCTAATGCAACATTACATATAATAAATGTATGAGTCATTCATCTGTTTTCATCCTCTATTGGCTTGATTTCATTTTTAAATTTATTACTCAAGTTTTAAGGCATTTTAACATTAGTCTCATGAAGTACATATCTAATAAAAGATTCTGTTCATGAAAATTTACACGTTTGGTAGACTGGTGGGAAAGGGGTTTGGAAGCAGCCAGATTTTTCTATTTCTCTTGAATCACATTCTATTATTTTAAGAGTAGGAATATTTTTCTCCCTAGATCTGAATATATAATATTTCCACGGAGTGGTAAATACATTTTAATAATTCTTCATTAAGAATGAATTACAGCAAAGCAAAATTGGGAAAAACATGATTGTTAGGCTCAGTCTTAAAAATTCAGTTGTATTAAAATAAAATCTCAATTGAAAAGGGATTAATTTAATAATAGTTTTCTACTCAGACCTCAAGAATAACCTGTGTTTTGGCGATTCCTCCTTTATCATCGCTGTTGAGTACAACATTAACAAAAATACTCAGAAAGCTTACCATACGCTACACTGCTACAGATGAGATCACTCACTGATAGCCAGAAGTTCATCATTTGGTTGATTCGAAAGCGTATAGCTACTTAACAAATTGATTATAATAGAGTAGAAATAATTGAGTAGAATGGACTTGATAATTATTTGATCTCTGAGTCAGAAGTGCCACTGATTTGTCCCATCACGAACTAAAACCGATAGACACAATGAAATGTCTAGTTTCCTCCCCATTTAAAAGACTCGTGTTAAAACAGAAATGTTGAAACTTTGGAGCTTAAGGAATGTGTCAGAATATAGAAAAAAAAACTGTTGCCCAGAGAGTGGCTCAGAATTATGATACTTAGAAGTTTTAGCACAAAATCTTATACTAGTAATGCACCCCCTTTGAAGCACCTGAAAACATCTCTTGCTTATATGCCTGTCAGGTGTATACATAATGTGTAACTTTGGGAAGATGTATTAGAACATTAATCATAAATCAAATATAACATTAAATTAAGGGATCCCCTAACACACCTTCGTAGCTGTGTTGTCTTTTACATATTAGGAACAAGAAGCAGGATATTAGTAACAGGTGAATCCTATAGTAAGTACAGTTTATCCTTAAAGATTATCACTCCCCAGGGAACAGGTATTTAATTTGTGTCCATAATAATAACAACCTAATGAACTTCCCATCTTTCAGGGGAGTTTAATAAACTTCAAAGAAGACAAAACAAGAATGTATGAGCGAAAGTACATCCTTAGCCTTTCATTAGGCAAAATGAGCATGAGTCCTGGCCCAGCATGGTTCCCGAAGTTAGCACCCCAACTACAAAGCAAATGTATGCAGAGAAATGTACAACAAAAGACGTAGCTTTTAAAGCTCCCGTTGAATTTCCACAAATGTTACTTACAAAAGCCACCATTCTCTGTGCTAACAAAAAGTTGTGGATCCGTTCTTCACTAAATCCTCTTTTCTGGCATAATCCACCTCGTGCACTTAGGCTTGAGTGTGTTTTATCTGATCAAATCCGGGCTCATTCACTTTCAGATAGAAGCAACAGGATTATTTCACACTTAAACGAGATCCAATCTTTATGTGCCTCGTAAGAGGACACCTGGCTGATACAGAATTTTAAGCAAGAGATTAACCAGGTGCTTAAGGCACATAATGATTTCAGATATAATAACAGTTTACAATAAGAAGAATGACAGTCAGACCACATCAAAAATGCGTTTTAAAAGGCACGCATTCAGTGCTGTTTTATGCAAGGCGATTATGTCGATATTTTATGCATGTCGTGTTTACACACCTACACACATAAGAGTGTTTTAAGTTCAAGAAAGGAGTCTACATTCTATGAGCAAATTTTATGACCCAAAGGAAGTGTTCGCATTTTCTTTTCTGTCTTTCTTTCACATTCAGCACCTCCACAGATTAAACTGGGTTGAGTAGGGCTAGGCTTTGCGGCTTAGCAAATTAGTCCTTGAATTGTTCTTTTAATGCAGCGGACAAGAAAGCTCAATAGAAAATCATCTAAGCCCCCACGAAGCTAGAAAACATGGATTAGTATGAAGTAATTCTAGCTTCCTTGGCTTAGCTCTACATTAAACCATTACATTAAAAATGTGTGTGTGTGTGTATGTGTGTGTGTACTTGCATGGGATGTTGTGTGCATAGATTTTACATTTGTTCAGTATGTACACACACATTTTCTGTGAATCTTAGTTCTAGTTTACCATTACTAATGTGTTGAAGGCTTATATCTATTTTAAATACAGACTTCTGATTCCAGAGTCTGCCAGTGAGTGTCTCAATTATAAAAAAATTAAGTTAAAGCCAGTCATAGCTATAAAAATGTTCTTTTGACTATAAAATCTATATTAAAATCTAATCAAGTAGTATATCATTTCCCTTTGAAATTTGTATAGGTATTTTTTCTAAAAGAAAGTGTCATAGACAATTAAGGAAAATGGAAAATAATAGTACACTGATATATAACTTGTAGAGTATGCCTTGGTGTTTATATCTGCATCAGGGAGATGGAACGTGACTAATATCTGAGCGAGTTTGGAAAGTGTAACAGTAACAATGTGTGTTGGCTACATCAAGACATCAATATTTGTTAAAAGTGAATGATCAAAAGAACTGAAAATCCAACTCCACGTGGAAATAACGGAGATCAAAATGTAATCTCTTTAAGTATTACTCACCCAACGTCGTATCTGAAATGATGAAAATTTCCTCATGTCCCGGACGCTCATTTTTTTATTTTTATTTTTTTACTTGTAAAATTAAGAAGTTGGAACAGCTCTTCATTTTCTCTTTTTTTTTCCCCCAACATTACTCTCCAATTAATAAAGATCCGTAACATTTCATGGGTGGAAAAATACATTCCAGATAATTCTATTTGTAATAATTTAGAGTAATATCTCAATTAACGAATCTCCTGAGAAAAGATCTATTGCATAGCAGAGCTAACCATGCTATTGAAATAACTACGAATTCTGAGAAGCCATGTTTTTGTCACCGTTCAGCGCATGCGTGTAGCTCCCACCGAGCTGCCTGTGAGCGCAGATGGACAGAACGTAAGTGACGACAGTGATAGCATCCAGAAAAATGTTCAAGTGCAGCTGCCTTGGCAGGTCATAAAAAAACTACATTATGTGCCCTGGCTGGTTGGCTCAGTGGTAGAGCGTCGGCCTGGCGTGCAGAAGTCCCGGGTTCGATTCCCGGCCAGGGCACACAGGAGAAGCGTCCATCTGCTTCTCCACCCCTCCCCCTCTCCTTCCTCTCTGTCTCTCTCTTCTCTTCCCCTCCCGCAGCCAAGGCTCCATTGGAGCAAAGATGGCCCCGGCGCTGGGGATGGCTCCTTGGCCTCTGCCCCAGGCGCTAGAGTGGCTCTGGTCGTGGCAGAGCGACGCCCCCGGAGGGGCAGAGCGTCGCCCCCTGGTGGGCAGAGCGTCGCCCCCTGGTGGGCGTGCCGGGTGGATCCCGGTCGGTCGCATGCGGGAGTCTGTCTGACTGTCTCTCCCCATTTCTAGCTTCAGAAAAATACAAACAAACAAACAAACAAACAAAAACTACATTATGTCACTTGAAGTGCCTACTCTATGGTGTATCCTAAATTTACAAATTTAGTGTTCCAAACCAATATTAAAAGCTTTATAAGAAAAAGTGAAGACTCAAAGCTAAATTTATGATGTCCATACTTAATTAGCTTACTCATTCCAGTTGACAAGAAATGACTAATTCTTTTCTTCAGCAATATATTGGCAAAATAATAAAATTATTTCACTTTTAAAATAAAATATGTCATCCTGACACAAGAAAAAAAAATATAAAGCTGCATACCTTTGGAAAATATATGAATTTTCTGGTCTTTCTTTCCAGAGCTCTTTCTGGTGACTGGGAGCAGTCTGCGAACGGATAGGAAGGGAGAGGCTGGGCATTCATTCTCGGTTGGTTCATCCAGCGACGGGATGGGGGGACATATCAAGGTATTTGTATTTCGCTGCTGAAAACTACTCTCAACTTGGTAGACAAATACATCAGGCTTCAAAACACTTTAAAAGAAGGTTTGAAATCTGGCTGAGATACGCAACTGTTGGAAATTCGTTCTGATTGAATAGATATCTATTCTGATTGGTTGCAGGTCATGAAACACTGTTCAGCGTTTCCAGGGTCATCCTGCAGCCCTGGAGCCCACAGGACACCCTGTACCTACGGCCACCCCACAGAGACTTGGAGTCAGAGCAGACCCGCCTCATACATAGACACGTCCACAAAGAGTGACCAGTCATTTCTCAGACATAAAGTTCCTAGCCATGGTTAAAAGGACGCTCAAAAGCATGAAAAAAAAAAAATGAAACATACACACAATAAAAAAGCACCAGTGAGAAATGAAGATGGTGACATCTGAAATGAAGAACAGACTGCAAGAAAGCAGCAGCAGGTTGGAAGAAGCAGAGGACTGAATCGGCAATTTGGAAGACAAGGTAGAAAAAAAAACACACATCAGATCAACAAAAAGAAAAAAACATTTAATGAGGATAATGTAAGGGATGTTTGGGACAACATGAAGCTTAACAACATCATAGGGGCAGCAGAAGAAGCGAAAAAGCAAGAGATCCAGGACTTATTTAAAGACATAATAACCAAAATCTTTCCTAACCTAGTGAAGCAAAAAGTACACACATGTCCAGTAAGCTCAGAGTCTCTCCAAAAAAATGAACCCAAAGAGGGTCAGACCAAGACACATAGTCATTAAAACTAGATCACCTCTTACACTATACGCAGGGATAAACTCGAAACGGACTAAGGACTTAAACGTTGTTGTACATTTACACAATGAAATACTACTTGGTTGTAAAAAATTAAAAAAAAAGAAGGAAATCTTCCCCTTTGGGACCACATGGATGGACCCAGAGAGCATTACGCCAAGTGGAAGCAGCCAGTCAGAGAAAGACAAGGGCTGTCCCATTTGATCTCACTCCCATGTGGAGCCTATCGAACAAAAGGAACGAGCAAGGAAAACAGAGACAGACGCATAGATAGTAGAGCAAGCAGGCTGACGGCTGGCAGGAGGGGGGAGGATTGAAGGCGGAATGCGGGGGTGGGGTGAGGACAGTTAGGAGGAGTGAGCAAAGCTGAAATCTCTCAGGGACAGGAACAGCAGTGTGGTGGTTGCCAAGGGCAGGGGGTGGGGCCAATTGGTGGAGGATGTAGTGAGAGTAAAGGTGGTGGAAGGACATTTGACTTCAGGTGGTGAACACACAGTCCAGCGGACAGATGACGTCTTGTGGAACTGGGCACCTGAAACCTGCATAATTTTGTTGACCAGTGTCACCCGGATAAATTCAGTAAAAAAATAAGCCCACACATAAATATATAGAAACTGAAAACTTGCAGATACTATAACGCCCATATATTAGCAATAATAGCATATAATATAGAAAAGGAAAATCCCATATTTTGCCAGCATACAGAGCTCGGTACACCCAAGAGAGACTTCATTAAGAAGGCTCTAAACTGCAGGTTTCTTATACAAGTATACTGTGGAGGCTCAATCCTCCGCTTTTAAATACAATTTAGGAATCCTGCCCTGCTGTTACTTACATTTACGATCGTTTATTTACCAGGAGCCTATAAATTATAGTTTCCACTTATACATTAGATGAGATTGCATTTTAAGCGTGTGAGTTTCTTTCTCCTCAACCAGAAAGAACCCACTGACGTGAATTTTTGAAGATCAGTATCTACATTTGTAAATATTATTTTTCTTATCATCAAAGAAAGTGGGGTTTTTTTGCAGAAAATTCGACAAATGCAAAAATCTTCAAATCTGCATATTATCACCGGCCAGAGAGAATAGCAGTTATAATATTTGTGTATCTTCCTTGCCTCATACAAATGCGTTCCCGCACTGTCTGAAGATAGGTATACATAGACATTATTTTGAAAGCGGCTAACATTTCTGTTCTGTGACATTTGAGAGAGAACAGAGACTTTATCTTTGGGGACAAATAAATCTTTCTCTCGCCAAAATTCTCAATGGAGCCTCAGCTATTGAAAGAGAAAGATCTCACTGTGGCAATGGAAAGTTTAAGGTTATAAAAGGGCTATCATTTTCTACATAATACAACAATATAGAACTTCTTTTTTCCTGGGGTACTTGGGTATATGATGGAGAAGTGGTCCAGACACTTGAGCTGCAGGTAAGACATTTCCATTTTTATTTTTCTTTTTGGCAGAGATTTGTTGTTGACTCTGAACACCGTCTTCCTCTTTTTCAGGAAAAGAACTTCAAATGTATCCAGAAAAGCACGTGCCCTGCAGCGGAAACCATCCGTATGATTACGTTTTGGCCAATGAATTGTAACCAGACATGATGCATAAGGAGACCTCCCCCCACGAGGATGAACAGAACCCGCCCCTCCTTCATTCCGAATGGGGTAACCACGTGAGCACTGATGTTCAAATATCCAGCTTGGAAACAAGGGGGTGGACACAGGTTATGGCAGAGGAGCAGATTGTGGTCCTGCCCCCACCCCCACTGCAGACATAGGCAACCGCCTCCTGAGTGTTTTCACAGGTTTTGGGGGAGGTTACTCTCAGAACAGAATTCATTTCATGACTGATACATTTTCACTGGGAAGGAGGAAACGGGAGAGACGTTATTTAGTGCCACAGGCAGTTTGGGGGAGGGCGAACTGACCCACTCCAACAATCGACGCACGTAGTGGGGACAGGCATGATCTTCGGAGGAAAGATTCTGTCTGGGTCTCCAGGAGCTGTGGTGCCCCGTGAGGCATTCAGAGGGGTTGTTTTCCCCACAACATACGTTCCTTTTCCGATGACCAAGATTTCAGGGAAATGTAGGGAAATGGTCCTAATCTGGTATTAGGTCTATGTTAGGAAGGCGAGGAGATCACCTGTGTAGCATAGAACACGGAGAAGCAATTATGCGGAAATGAATGGCTTATCTGCAGTCGTCATAAGAATTATCCAAAGTGAGCTCAGGCTGCCTTGACTAGGGGCAGCCAGGATGGATTTGTGGAACATCAAATCCTTACTCCGGCGTTCTCAGAAGTTCTTGTTGAGGGGATCTCGGTAAATATTTGGACTTTGAAACACGAGATGACTTGTTTTCCAATGGAGTGATGATAGAAAATGGCAAAATGAAAGGATGGAGATGGGTTGTTATTAATTCAAACTGTGTAACCCGTAAGATAAATGTGACATGTTTTTATTATTATTATTGTTATCACTGAAGTGTTAGTTTTAAATATTTACATTTTTAAAAGAGGAATTGATCTCTGCTGAAGTCTTATTTCATAGACTAAACATCTAAACTCCCCATTCACATATTTTTTTTTCTCCCCAGGAAATGTGTTGATTTCTTCGGCTCGGCATAATGATATTAAAATGGAAAAATTTCAGAATTGCTACACATTAGCGGATGGACACAGCGTGTATAGAAGCTCAAGACATAGAGAGGAATGCTGACAATTCCATGATGGCTTTCAAATGAAACACAAAATTATTAGTGGACCCGTAATGCCTGAAAATGGGAGACAATTTGATAACTAAGAGAATCTAGGGAGAGAATTAGAGACTCTTAAGTAAAGAAAAAGAAGTCTAGTGTATGTTAAGGAATCACATAGATGAATATATGTTAAGGAAAAGAAGGGAGGAGGAGAAGAAGGAGAAAGGAAAGGAAGGAGAAAAGGAAGAAAGGAAGAAAGATGTTCTTATTATTCCAAGTCTTGTGAGCATGAAGAGATGCAAACAAGAAATGTTCACTCTTGCAAGACAAGTACGTGGGGCCTGCCGGTCCCATTGCGCCTGGGGGGGGGGCCGTTGGGCAGGGCTTGTGGTGGGACTTTTCAGAGTAGGGGGAAAAATGTGTATATTACAGATAGATTTTTTTAAATCAATATGGTACCTTCAGGGTTCCAATGTTAAAACAGGACTACAGAGTTGCTGCTTCATCTCTTCAGCGTAAGAGCAAGGCCATCTGGCTTCTACACCAGGAATTCTGTTGCATGGGGACACTGGATGACACAGAACTGGAATAGTCTGTGGCCTTTGGCTTTCTATCTTCTTGTGCCACTGGTATGCATACGACAATCTCAGAATAACAATACGATCGACCATCACAATGAGTACTAATAGTTAAAAAAATAAATAAATTTATTTTTCTGAAGTGAAAAGTGGGAGGCAAACTCCCGCATGTGCCTGACCGGGATCCACCCAGCATGCCCACCAGGGGGCAATGCTCTGCCCATCTGGAATGTTGCTCCATTACAACTGGGGCCATTCTAGCACCTAAGGTGGAGACCATGGAGCCATCCTCAGCACCAGGGTCAACTTTGCTCCAGTGGAGCCTTGGCTGCAGGAGAGGAATAGAGAGATAGAGAGAAAGGAAAGGTGGAGGGGTGGAGAAGCAGATGGGCACTTCTCCTGTGTGCCCTGGCTGGGAATCGAACCCAGGACATCCACATGCCCAGCCGACGCTCTACCACTGAGGATCTAAAAGTTTTAAAAAATTTTAATATACTTCCCCCATCACCCTACCCACTTTGTAGGTTTCTAATGTAACTATATTGTCAAATTATATTAATTTTACATATTACATCCTCATTTTACAATCATTTTATAATTCCAGTTCTATAAAGATCTGTGTATTTAATGCTCACCACCAGTTCTTATATAGATGACTCTCTCATTGTTTTGACTGATTAAAGCTGATCCTTTAGTATATTCTTTAGGAAAGAATATGGTAATAACATTCCCTGAGTTCAACCGATTTGATAATGATTTGCTTCTGATCTCTATACTTATTTGGAAGGGAGTTAAAGAGTTCTGTCAAAAGTTCTAATAACAGCCTGACCTGTGGTGGCACAGTGGATAAAGCATTGACCTGAAAATGCTGAGGTCGCCGGTTCAAAACCCTGGGCTTGCCTGGTCAAGGCACATATGGGAGTTGATGCTTCTAGCTCCTCCCCCCTTCTCTCTCTCTGTCTCTCTCTCCTCTCTCTCCCTCTCTGTCTCTCACCCTCTCTCTCTCCTCTCTAAAAATGAATAAACAAATAAAAACATTTAAAAAAATAAATTTAAAAGTTCTAATAATAATCACCTGACTAGGAGGTGACACAGTGGATAGAGTGTTGGCCTGGGATGCTGAGGGCCCAGGTTCTAAACCCTGAGGTCACTGGCTTGAGCATGAGATCATAGACATAACCCCATGGTCACTAGTTTGAGCCCAAGGTTGTTGGCTTGAGCAAGGGGTCACTGGTTCAGTTGGAGTCCCCTGGTCAAGACAAATATGAGAAAACAATCATTGAATAACTGAGGTGTTGCAACCATGAGTTGATGCTTCTCATTTCTCTCTCTTCCTGTCTGTCTCTCTCTCTAAAAAAAAGTTCTGATAATAATCTAATTTTATTTCAAAATTGTTTTACTTAAATACTTATGGAATTTTTTTAAGTACAGGATTTTGTAATTTGTATAGTTTTTTTACTTTTGTTATTTAAAATTTGCATCATGAAAATTAGTGATTGACTCCAATTTTTGCTATTATATTTAAGTCTGTGATTGGCATTCCCAAACATAGACTTGCTCCAAATAACTAACTAATTCTTCAGAATACATTCTTAGAAATTGAATTACAGGTCCTTGATCACATAATTCCCTATTGTTAAAAGAAAGTTCAAAAGTCCACAAAACATTAGCGGGGTATAAAGTGTTTATTTCATTATTGACATTGATTTTTTTTTATTTAATAAGTTAAAAATTATATCTTTATTTTAGTATATATATTTTGGTGAAGACTAAAGTTGAACAATCTAATCCTACTTTAGGTCTTTTGAATTTCTTCTGTTATGAGTTGCCTATTTTGTCATTTATTTTGCAAATTATTTTCCATCACCACCACACCTAAAATTTCTCTCAGTCTTTCTTTCTTACCAATTAGCACTTCCAAACACCTGGGTCCTATGCAATGAGCCCATGACTGTCTTATTGTCTATTGCCTTCTTCATTCAATCTCTAGACTATGTCTCCAAAAGAATTTAAAATCTGCCCACTTTTCTCCACCTCCACTGCTACCATTCTAATGAAAGCTACCTTATCCATTCCCCCTTCTGCCCATTCTCCAACGATCGCCGTAGTGATTTTCAAGTATGGTTCTCTCTGTTGCTTTGTACATAGAAAGGCTATCACAAACACAAAATGCTCTACCAGCACTTTTATGGCGTTCTTATTTTCGTTAGATTCTAACAGATTATGATTTATTTATTATTCATTGGTGGAAATTCAGAATTTGGGGATTGTATGTTTTCTTTTTGATTGAGGAATTAACATCTTTTAAGTTTCCTGTTGGAAGGGATTTTATTTTGTTACTACTCATTGAAGATGTATTGAATCGTGGCCTGATAATATTTGAATTTCTATTTTATTGAGTTATTTATAACTTAATATATAGCTTATTTTAATAGATGTTTATGTACAATTTAAAACAAGGTATATCCTGTGCTATCAGAATAAAGAGCTGATTATGTATCCATAGACTCTGAGGCTTTTAGGTGTTCTACATTCTCCCTAACATTTCGTCCCTGTGATCTATTCAGATCTGAGCACGGTGTGCTAACGTTTCCTATTTTTGTTATGTGTCTGTTTGTTCTTTTATCTCCTATCATTTCTGGTCTATGAAAGCTGTACTGGTATTTGGTGAATAGATATTAATATCTTCACTGTGAATGGTAGCTTTTAGCATTAGAGAATGTCCCACTTTGTATTGCTTAATTCTTCTTGGCCTGAATTCTACCTGTTTTAGATCAAGATCATGGCCCCTGCTTTTTTCCTCCCTTGCTTTTACTTGTTATATTTTTGTGCATGCTTTTTCATCTATAACCTTTTAAATTCACTTTATTTTAGGGATCTTTTGCATACTGCATAAAGTTCACCTTTGCTTTCCTAGTTAAATTTGAGCCCTCTTTCTTTCTAATGTTATGTAAGTGAAGTGCACTAACACGTACTGGTACAACTGATCTGTTTAGTGTTTGTCCTCTAACAGATTATTATGTTTTGTTAGTGTATATGAATAAGTGTACTCCATTATATTAGCTGTTTGCTTTGCTGTCTTTTCCCTTATTCTTTCCTTTGCTATTTGGGATCATTTAAACTCTTCTTCTAATGGTTAACTTTGCACTAAGACCTCTCTATAATACTTTTAACCACAAGTTTGTTCTGAAATTATTAGTTCTTCCTTTGTAGTCTCGACATTAATTCCATGAAGTAACAGCTTCTGTTTTTTTCTCTTTTTCAGTATAATGTTAATGTTGATGTTTGTTAAGAAAAATATGCTTAAGCTTCAAGTTCTTTATTTATCAGCTTTAAAGGATATCTTTTCACCTGACCAGGAGATGGCATGATGGATAGAGCGTCGGACTGGGATGCAGAGCACCCAGGTTTAAAACCCTGAGGTTACCAGCTTGAGCACGGGCTCATCCGACTTGAGCGTGGGGTCACTGGCTTGAGTGTGGGATCATAGACAAGACCCCGATGTTGGCAGCTTGAACGTGGGCTTATCTGGTTTGAGCAGGGCTCACCAGCTTGAGCCCAAGGTCATTGGCTTGAGCAAGGGGTCACTCGGTCTGCTAGAGCCCCTGGGTCAAAGCACATACGAGAAATCAATCAAGGAACAACTAAGGTGCCGCAATGAAGAACTGAGGCTTCTCATCTCTCTCCCTTCCAGCCTATCCCTCTTTGTCTCTATGTGTCTCTCTCTTGCTAAAAAAATAATAATAAAAAAATACATATCTAGTGACTACTAATGCCACTATGTCATGTCTTTCAGCAAGTTCATTTCACATTCCATTTACTCTGCTCTTTCTTCTATTTTTTAATTGGTTGCATTATTTACCCAACATGAGATTGCATAGTGTTCACACAGTATTTTCCCATTTTCGCCACCCTAGTTCACTTTTTAAATACTAACTGTCATTTCTTCAAGACCTAACAAGAAAGCTTCTCCAGATATTATGTTTTCCTGAAGCCCTTTTTGTAGCAGATTCTTCAGGAAAAGTTTATCAGAATAATAGTCTTTCAAGTACTGTATGTTTAAACTCTCTGTAACATTTGTATCAAAAGGATGCCTGGCTGAGTTAAAAACCTTGGCTTACACTCTCTTTTCTTGAGTACTTTAAAAGTGTTACTTCCTAGGTTTTATATTTAAAATGTTGCTGCTGAGAAATTTGGTGCTCCTCTCATTTTCTTTCCCTTAATTGTTACTTGATTTGAACGCGGAGGTTGGTAGCGGTGGCAAGAGATGTTTGGGTTTCCAAAAGCATTTTTTCCTTTAAGTCTAACAGTTTTGCTAGGCTGTATCTTGGTATGGACTGCTCTGGTTCTAGGTACACAGAGTGTGTGGACTATTTATAGAATCAGTTCTTCTTGTTTTTCCATAAAGTTATGCTGAAGTGTGATTTTTCAAGCTGAATGTTTTCCGTTTTCTTTTCCAACTCATTTTGGTATTTGACGATCTTTCCTTCATATTTACTATTATCTGTCCATATGATTGTTCAACTTTGAACTCCTTAATGTTGCTGTTCTTCCAAAACTTCTAATTTGAGTGTTATGTTGGAGTTCCCACTCGTGTAGAGGCCACATTCATTTTCTGTTGGAATGCATCTTTTTAACTTTTTTTTTTGCAATAACTTTTATTACATATAGGTTGTATTTTTTCCCATATATGTAAATGAGATGGATCTTCCTCGTCTATTGGAAAGAGGCTCCTTACGAGGGAAGTAGGCAACAGTATCATTTCCCTAATATTATGGCATTGTGGTCTAAATAGTTGTGTCCCACCCTCGTTGTATATATTGAAATCCTAACCTCCAAAAATGATGGTGTTGGGAAGTAAAATGTCCAGGAGGTGTTCCAGTCATGAGAACAGAGTCCTCAAAAATGGGATGAGTGCTCTTATGAAAGAGGCTCAGAGAGACCCCTAACCCCGACCACCATGTGAGGACACAGTGGTAAGGCGTTGGCTAGAACCAGAGAGACGGCCCTCACCCAGTGTTAGCATCCTGATCTTGAACTCCCAGCCTCTAGAACTGTGAGACATCAATTTCTTTGCTTATTAGCTACCCAGTCTGAGGTATCTTGTCATGGCAGCCCGACTGGATTCAGACATATGGTTAAAGGGTTTGCTTTCTTTGTTTTTACCAAAAGGGCTTAGAAATGGTCTGTCTATATAGATTTCAGTTTATTTATGAAGTCTTTCAACCCATGAGCACTACAGGTCTCACCTATCAGAAGGGTGCTGCTTTCAGCTTTAAACATTATATTTGCGGTTAAGATATATTTTGGAAACGGTTTCCTCCTCTCCACACCCCCCACCCCACTCTCTGATACTCTGACCTCCGTTTCTTCCAGTTCTTTCTGTTCCGCTCCGTTCTATCTCTGTCATCAGGTCTATGCGATGTGTCGGGTTTTCTCAGAGTGAGTCTCTGTCCTTCTGAAAACCAGAGGAGGTTGGGGAGGGCGCTACCAAAGCCTTTACTAAGTCTCAAGGCCTAGACTTGCCAGCGCTCTGCTAGTGTCCCACGTTCACACGCAGACGATCTTGCCCGCCCCTTCCCTGGGGAGGTCGTGAGAACTTTGCCCAGTGCGTCCTGCCATTCTCAGATCTCTCCGCTCAGGTTGTAACTCACAGGAAGCTGCATCTCCCCTTGGAAATATGTGTCACTTATGTTCTTTCCCCCGTGGTTGGTAGAGTGTGTCATAATAATTTTTCATTCTCAGCTTCTCCCACACCACACCTGTGACTTTTATTGGTCTTTCTAGTGATTTGGCCATAACCTACCTGGGTTCTGTAATTCTTTGATCTTAACAATTAATAAATTTATAAAATATTGTAACTTTAGAATTGAAAAGGTCTCCAGGTAAACTCCTAGAGTAAATTTTTAATTTTTTAGATTAAAAAAAATAATAAAAAACCACCTCAGGTTTTCTTATGCTTATGAGGTTGGTAGCTATTACCACATGCTGCAATATTAATCGCTTCTATGACAATATATCATACCTCAGCTCCCTGAATAGATAGATGGTAAGTTTCTCAAATTTTAGGACAATGACTCATTTATCTTTGGCATCTTTTGTGAGCATTTGGGATGAAGCTATCCATGTAGGGGGGTTTTAAAAGGTACTAAGGTGAAGGAAAAGAAACATATTTGTTTATTTATTGAGTGCTTTCTGTGTTAGGCACTGTTCAAGGTGCCTGGTCTTTCTCAGGTGAGAAAAAAAATTTTTTTTTTTAATTCTCTGCTTTGCTGGAGCTTAAAATCTAGCATGGGTAGACAGACAATGAAAAATGAATATAACAAACATATCAGTTACAGAGAGTATTAAAAGTGTGAAAAAGGTAAAGGAATTAAAGAGAAACCTACAGACACAGACAACAATGTCGGGATTGCAGGAGGGAGACGGGAGGTGGAAGAAGGTGGAGGGATAGACAGTGATGGAGGGAGACTTGGGGGGGTGAACATATCATGAAATATACAGATGTTGGACTATAAAATTGTACAGCTGAAACCTGTATAATTGTATTAACCAATGTCACCCCAACAAATTCAATAAACATTGTTTTTTAAAAAAAGGATTAAGAGCATTATGGGGGAAATAGAGCACAGCAAGAGACTGGGAGTGCAGGAGACGATCGCGTGTAACAGTGTGATCGGACGGTGATGTCCGAGGCCAAACGCCAGGCAAGTGAGAGTTGATCATGGAGATTCCGGTTTGCAAAGGACTTTTCCCACTTTTAACAGTGCGAGTCCTTCTTCCGGAGAACTCTCTCAGTTCCCGGAAAACTGGGATGGTTCGTTGCCCCACGCACGGAAAGCCAAGCATTGCCCCTCCCCCAAAGCTGTCAGTAGAGTAGATGATGCTTGAAGGAAAACCGGGAGTCCAGTTCTGAACATGTTTCCTTTTGAGTTATCTATGAGCTGCCGGTGGAGATCCTGAGCAGACGTGGGACACATCTGGGGCTCAGAAGAGGGGTCTCGACGGCAGATATCAATTTGGGAGTTCTTGACCGACAGATAATGTTTAGAGTCCTGACTCTGGATGAGGCTATCAAGAAAATAAGCCTGACCTGTGGTGGCGCAGTGGATAAAGCGTCAACCTGGAAATGCTGAGGTTGCCGGTTCGAAACCCTGGGCTTGCCTGGTCAAGGCACATATGGGAGTTGATGCTTCCAGCTCCTCCCCTTTCTCTCTCTCTCTGTCTCTCTCTCCTCTGTCTCTCTCCTCTCTAAAAATAAATAAATAAAATAAATAAAATAAAAAATAAAAAAAATATTTAAAGAAAATAAGTGGGGGATGAGGAAAACATTCTAATATCAAGAGGTTCAGAGGAGAGAAGAATTCAGCAAAAGAAGACCACCAAGGAGGGAGACCTGAGGTAGGATGAAAGCCAAAAATGGGTGGTCTTCTCAACGATAATAAAAAGAATGTACTGAGAAGTGGAAATGAATCAGTGTGGTAAATATTTATACCAATGACAGGTCTGGTAAGAAGAGGACTGGAAGCTTGGCTATTGAATTTCACGACATGGCGGCAGCTCCAAAAAGTTGAGTTTGGATGGTGTGGTGGGCACAAGAGCCCGATCGGGAAGGGTCCCATGGAATGAAAGGCAAGGAACGGAAGGCAACACATACATAGCATTGTTTCAAGAAGTTTCATAGGAAAGTTTCAGAGACATAGAGGGGCAGCCGGCAGGGAATTTAGTTTAAAAGTCTTTTAAAATGAGAGAAATAACAGCATGTTGGTCTATAAGAGGGAATGACCCATTAGAGAGAGGAACACTGATTGTCTAAAGGAAAGAAAAGAGCTGTAGGAAAGGTTTTTACAATATGTAAAAGAGCAGGGGTGCCCCAGGAAAACCACTTCTGAGACAAATGTGATTTAAATGGTCCACAGCAGACTTTTTCAAAAAAAAAAAAAAAAAGAGAGAGAATCAAACGGCAGCAAACAGGCAAGAGCTTATCTAAAATAATAGCTGCTGGAGCTCGTGCTGCAGTTGCTCCTGATGAAGTGTTCATCTCTGCATGTGCCCGTACAGGGCCAACTTGTTCAGTACAGAATGACCCAAAGGTATTGCATAACCTTCGATGTCCAGAGAAATGTTTGTATGCTATTTACTAAGGTTGAAGAAGTATTAACTCTGTATTTCAAAAGGCTTTCTAATCACTAAGTATGAGGGCGAAAAAAATCAATTTCAGGGTAATTTGTGATCAACCAGAAAATTCCATTAACTCGGTATCTTCTTTTCAGAAGTGTCATACTTCCGTTGTCTCCAATTAAGCAGGTTATACTCTTTTCTTGTGTTGAAATGGGATGTGGCCCTGGCCAGTTGGCTCAGTGGTAGAGCATTGGTCAGCGTGTGGATGTCCCAGGTTTCAAACCTGGGTTCTCTGCGTCCCAGTCTGACGCTCTATCCACTGCACCACCACCTGGCCAGGCGGGAAGTTCTTTTATTGATTCCATTTTTCTTCCTATCAACGTGTGTGTGTGGGGGGAGGGGGGTTTCTCTGCATTCATTTATTTTTATTTAACATTCATAGAAGACATGCACTCAGACCAGGTTCTTCTCTCTAATTTTCCATGTAGAACAGGTAACCCAGGTTACTGAGGGGCTGCCACAGCCCCTCAAACGAAGGCAAACCAACGTGGAAGTCCTCCTAGAGCCTTCCTGGTCTCCACAGATCTTCAAGGCCTACCCATCCTTCCTTTTAAAGGTACGTGGGACTTCTGTTTCCTCATCATGGTTCCAGCCACCACCTGAACATCTCCAACAGGGTCCACATTGTTCTTGTTTTCTCTAGTCCTTTCTACATGCTCCCACTAGAATGATCTTTCCAAATTCATCTCTAAGCGTGTCACTTGGGCCTTTGGAAAGCTC
Organism: Saccopteryx leptura; assembly: GCF_036850995.1. Taxonomy (NCBI): domain Eukaryota; kingdom Metazoa; phylum Chordata; class Mammalia; order Chiroptera; family Emballonuridae; genus Saccopteryx; species Saccopteryx leptura. The sequence goes on along the minus strand of NC_089510.1, from coordinate 5,859,954 downwards.
AGCAACCCTTCTTGGCAGCCCGGCAAGAGTCGGACTCCTCATTGTCTTCATAATGGGGCCTCTTCTTCAATTTTTCAGTCTCCTCACTCACCATTCAACTTCACACACCTGTGGGCTCACACACCTGTGGGCTCACACACCTGTGGGTTCATACACCTGTGGGCTCACACACCTGTGGGCTCACACACCTGTGGGTTCATACACCTGTGGGCTCACACACCTGTGGGCTCACACACCTGTGGGCTCACACAGGTAGCTGCCTGTCCCTTGGATGCCTCCTTCCACCATCTTTTATCCACTTAGTACAGCTTTGTCTGCTATTGAAATTTTTCACACCTCCAAGTGAATGAGCATGATTGCAAGGACTCTTTCCAAGTGCTCCCACCTGGAGACCCTGGGCTCCTAAGCACTTCGGATACAAAAAATGGTTCCGGCACCCATGATTGCCAACCCAGGGTGCACAGTGGCATGACCTAGGATCTCGGAGGGGAGTCCAGAAGCACCTTGATGATACTTGCACACCGGAGTGATGGATGGACTGCCCCTGTAGTATCTTTTTTCTCCTAATCTTTAGCAAGAACTAAGAATCACTGCTCTAGAGGTTGAGACACACTACTTTAGAAACCATGTTCAGGCAACAACTCTTCTGTGAAGATGTTCTTGAATCTTGAGACAGAATAAATCACTCCCTCCTGGGGGGACTGACTCCCTCCTGGAACAAAAGCCCGGAAACCCGCTGTGCAGAATACACACCTTTGCAAACCCAAACACCCGAGCTCAGTTCTCTCTGTGTCTCTGTTTCTGTCTCTCTGTCTCTCTGTCTCTCTCTTTCTTGATCTCTCTGGCTTTTGACCCTTTGGGGAAAACCCTTCAGAGCTAAAAGTAATGTCACATTCTTTGCTAGATGAACTAAACAGAGACTCTCCGATCAAACAATCAGTGAATCATTAGAAACCATTTTGTTCACTGAGTGCCTATTTGGTTACCTAAGAAAATATAAATGGGTAAAAAGAAAATACTTTTTTCTTTAGAAAATGTGAGCATTCATTTCCTGGTTAAGAAACAATCTTCGCAGTATGGTGTGTACTTTGCCGCCTCTCAGATGCTGCCTGGCCGTACCCTTGTCCTTCCTCCCTCCCGGTTCCCGGGAGTGTCCGAGTGTGAGACGGCACAGCCTTTATTTGGTAAAGGTCATGGTCATTTCTTTGTTCTCCAAACTCTCTTAAAAATGATCAGGTTTTCCCCTTTTTCCTTTAGTATTATTAGATACAATTTAGAATTAAAAACCTACTCTCTTAACAGCGCTTCCCGTTGAATTTCCCAGCCCATGAGGAAGTGAAAATATGTCCGTTTAGCTCTCAAGTGACCATAGTCCTAGCTTTTTGCGTGTGCCACCCTTTCCCCTGAAACAGCTTCTTAAGGACCGGTCCACTCTCAGCCCGCTGGGAGACAGCCCATGGAGTTTACAGGGGAGAGCGTGTATACCGGAAAATTCTTATAGAAGTTACTTTGAAGAAACATAAACAAATGAAGCCAAAGCAAGGAAGAGAGTCTGGGCAGAAGTTCCAACAACAACAACAACAAAAACCCACAAAAGACAAAAAGTGACGTCAGCCATGAGGCACACAGAAGGCTCCGAGAGGTTGGTGTGAAGGTGGAGAAATCAGGCTCAAAGTAGAGAAGACTTTGCTTGGGAACCGATGAGGAAAGCCTTAGGAAATACCTCAAGGGGCCTAACCTGTGACAAGAATATTGGGATAGTCATAAATGCGTATGAGCATTCTCACATAAATCCGTTCATAGCCACGGAAGAGAGAACATGGGGGCAGGGGGCCTCTCATGCTGCTGAGTATTCTCACCCAACAGTTAGGTATTTGTCCAAAGTTTGAGCACATGTTCTGGGTTGCATGAATTGCTGACCTCACAAACTCTGTCCAAAGGAGAAGAAAAAGGGAGTGAAATTGAGTTAGGTCCTCAAACGGTTCATGAAAAGGTATTCATACTCTGGAAAGCAGAAGTGTGGGTAATGTTCTTCATTGGTCAAATGCAAAAATAAATTTTACTTTAGACATACTCTCTGTATTCTTATGTTAGCATTTACATTATGCTGATTTGCATATATTTATGTTATTGTATAGTATTTGTTTATATTTGTATTATTTTATTTATATTATGACTTCTATTCTTCTTATATAACTCTGGATCCTTCTATATGCACACAGAAGAAGCTACCTAAGCTTGGAGAGAATACTCAAGTAGTCATTACCTAGAGAAAATTAAAACTATGTTTATGGGGAATTCATTCTAGTATAATCATGCCAACCTAGGGTTTCTGTACCAACTTTTTCAAAGTAACCTATAGATTTCAGCAGTCTCAAAACTATGTCAATTAAAACCTTTGAATTCCACTGGCATGACCTGTGGCAACTGAGAGATTAAAATATTGTTAAAATAAGTCTAAACTGATAAGTTAGGCTTTCCATATTGAAATGAAATATAATCTTTCATGAAGTGCTGAGGAAGGTGATTCTGAGTAACCTGACTTCACCACAAAAGTCCTGACTTCTTTTTTATATTATTTCTTTTTTATTCTTTTTCTTTTCTTTTTTTTTTTCTTTTTCTTTTTAAGTGAGAGGAGGGGAGATAGTGCAACAGACTTCCACATGCAGCCAGACTAGGCTCCACTCAGCAACTTCTGTCTGGGCCAATGCTCAGACCAACTGAGCTATCCTCAGTGCCTGGGGCTGATGCTCAAACCAATTGAGCCACTGGCTGTAGAACAGGAAGTGGGAGAAAAGGGGGAGGTGGGGGGAAGAGAAAGAGATGGTTACTTCTCCTGTGTGCCCTGACTGGGGGTCGAACCTGGGAAATCCATAAGCTGAGGCCATCACTTTATCCACTAAGCTAACAGGCCAGGGCCTTTTCATATTATTTCAATACTGCCAGCCACTTAATTTCCTGGTTGTTCTTATCCTGGTTTTCAGATCCCCAGCTGGAATGACAATAACAGAAAAACGCTATGAAGGTAAGAGCACAGGAGTGAGTTTTGTGCAACAGAGCTCGTAGAAGAGGTCCCTGGGCTTCTGCACCTCAATCACATATTGGTAGTCCCCCACCAAATGAACTTCTCCAAGACAGAGTTGTAAAAACCTACAGCTCTCTCCTTCGTGTTAGGTGTGTTTCCCACTAAGCACATGTCCTTGTGTGAGATTTAATTGGTAAGCAAGTTCTGTTAGAAAAGGGCCAGGGCCAAGATGTGGCGTGGCACAGGGCCATCCCCCGAGACTGTCAGCGGTCATGGCTCTTTTCCTGTCGTGGAATCAAGTGTGACGCTGGACTTGGCAACAGAGGCGGCCTGATTGCAGCAGGGGTCCTGTGGTTCTGGTGCGGCCAGAAGCAGTTCTCCCCGGGGGGTGACTGGAATCTTCGCCGCAAGTTCAACCTAAAATTCATTCCCACAGCTCTTCCCAAAGTTCTGTTATCTCTCTAATATTTTTATTAATTTTATTGGGGTGATATTAGTTAATAAAATCATATAAGTTTCAAGTGTACAATTCTAAAACTCATCAACTGTCTATTGTATTGTGTGTTTCCCGCTTAAAGTCGAGTCTCCTTTTATCGCTATCTATTTGAACCTTTGCACTTTTATACCCTTCACTGCCCCAGTCCCTGTGGGAACCACCATACTGTTTTCTGTGCTTGTGATTATTTCTGTCTGTTTGTCTTGTCATCTGTTCATTTGATATTTTCAGGTTTATATCACACATATGAGTAAAATCAAATGGCTCTGGATGTTTTTCTTCTAACTGATTTTGCTCACCATTGTTGCAAATGGCACTATTTCATCTTTCTTTTATGGCTGAGTAGCATTCCATTGTGTATATGGACCACATTTTATTTATCCAATCCTCTATCAAAGGACATTTTGGTTGTTTCTATATCTTGGTCATGATAAAAAAAAAATGTAATAAAATGAGGGGTACATATATTTTTACAAATAAATGTTTTTATTTAATAATCACCAACATTAATTACATACTGGATTCTATTATGTGCAACCAAGTTTATATTCTGGAATAGAGAATTATCATTTAAAAGTAGTACCTCTAGTAGCTGTTACTTTCTTTTCCAAAATAAAATTACTAGAGATTTCTCCTTCCATGGAATAATACTTTTCATGGACAAAAAATACTGCTTGCCTGATACTAGTTATCCAACATACCATTAAGCATTAGAAATAAGTGTTAAAATAATCAGACAAGTCATTGCCTCCTAGAGCATATATATCTCTAAAATGATTTTAACTAATATAATGTTCTATTGATTTTTAGGAAGAGAGGGAGGGAGAAAGACAAAGACGGAAACGGAGAGAGAAACATCCCTTTGCTGTTCCACTTATTCATGACGTCATTGGTTGGTACTTGTGTGTGTTCTGACCAAGGAAGGGTCACACCCGCAACCTCACGAAGCTGTGACTGACAGAGCTACCTGGCCAGGGCCTACGTAATGAAGTGCTTTAAAGTACACTGATCTGCTGAAAATTAGAGAATCGGAAGAAAATTTGTTATCTGTTGGTGTTGCCCCTTGAAAGAGGTTGAGCAACTTTTATCACCTAGCTTTTCATTTTCTTTTTGTTTAAATTTTATTTATCAGCCTGACCTGTGGTGGCTCAGTGGATAAAGCGTCGACCTAGAAATGCTGAGGTCGCCGGTTCGAAACCCTGTGCTTGCCTGGTCAAGGCACATATGGGAGTTGATGCTTCCAGCTCCTCCCCCCTTCTCTCTCTCTGTCTCTCCTTTCTCTCTCAGTCTCTCCCTCTCCTCTCTAAAATGAATAAATTTTAAAAAAAAACTAAGCTTAAAAAAAATTTTATTTATGGTTTTAATTTGTGTTTACATAGATTCAAGTGTCCCACTGAATATATCTCCCCCCACCCCCTTATTCCCCTCGGCCCTCCCCTAGGCCCCCTCCTCCCAATGTCTTCCCCCCTTCCCTCCAGGATTTGCTGTCCTGTTCTCTATAATGTGTTATGTATATATAATTTTATTAATCTCTTTCCCTTCTCTGATCCCATCTTCTTTCCTACTTTCCCTCTGCCCACTTTCCCTCTGGTCCCTGTGACCCCACCTCTGTCTCTGTTCCGTTCCTCAGTTCACACAGTTCATTGGATTCTTCAAATAAGTGAGGTCATAGGATATTTCTCTTTCTCTGCCTGGCTTATTTCACTTAGCATGATAGTTTTCAGGTCCATCCATGTTCTTACTTTGTAAAAAAATTCTCTATAGCTGTCTTCCCTTACCAAACCTGTGAGCACAATTTCTAATGGCTCAGTAAATGACTCGTAGATTATTTAAAGGGATAGCAAACTGTCAAGTGATCAGAAAAAAGAAAAAAAAAATGGACCAGAGTATCAATTTCTTTTTAAAAAAACCTGAGCATAACTGAGAGGACCACAACGATAGAGATTCCAGCCTTCATACCCTCACCATCAGATAAAAATTTGGTTGGTCTATGCAGTGGTAAAAATAAACCAACCTTATTGGGTCATAAGACACTTCCGTTTAATTTTTTGAGGTAACTCCATACTGTTTTCCACAGTGGCTGCACCTGTCTGCATTCCCACCAACAGTGCAGGAGGAGGGTTCCCTTTTCTCCACATCCTCGCCAGCACTTGTTGTTTATTGATTTATTGATGACAGCCATTCTGACAGGTGTCAGATGGTATCTCATTGTGATTTTAATTTTCATCTCTCTTATGATTAATGACGTTGAGTATCTTTTCATATGTCTGTTGGCCATCTGTATGTCATCTTTGGAGAAGGGTCTATTCAAGTTCTTTGCCCATTATTTAATTGGAATGTTCGTTTTCTTAGTGTTGAGTTTTATAAGCTCTTTATAAGTTTTTAACTTAATCTCTTATCAGATGTATCATTAGCAAATATGTTATCACATTCCGTGGGTTGTCTTTTCATTTTGTTGATGGTTTCCTTTGCTGGGCAAAAGCGTTTTAGTTTGATGTAGTTCCATTTGTTTATTTTCTCTTTTGTTTCCCTTTCCCTAGATTTAAAAAAAATATATTGCTTTGAGAAATGTCCAAGAGTTTACCGCATATGTTTTCTTCTAAGATTTTATGGTTTTGAATCTAGTATTTCAGTCTTTTTAAAGTTGATTTAAGAGAGAAATGAAAGAGGAGAAGGAAAGGGAAAATCATGGGTTTGTTGTTCTACTTATTTATAAGTTCATTGCTTGTTTCTTAATACTTAAGTCTTTAATGCATTTGTGAACCAGCGATTCCACTTCTGAGAATGTATCCAAAGAAACTCAAAACACAAACTTAAAGGAATATTTACACCCTTATGTTCATTGCAGGATTATTTACAAGAGCCAAGATTAGAAAACAGCTCAAGTGCCCGTCAGTAGATGAGTGGATTAAAAAAAACAACCAACTGTGGAACATTTACACAATGGAATGTTATTTGGACATAAAAAAGAAAGAAATCTTACCTTTTGCAACAGCGTGGATGGGACTGGAGAGCATTGTGCTGAGTGAAATAAGTCAGCGAGAGAAAGACAAGCACCATATGAGTTCACTCGCATGTGGAATTTATTCAACAAAATCGAACAACAAGCAAAATAAAGACAGACTCATAGATAGAGAGCTGGTTGACAGCTGTGGGGGGCGTAAAGGGGAGTCTGGGAAGTAGAGGAATTAAGCAAGAAAGAAAAAAAAGAGAGAGAAAAGGCTCATGAACACGAACAGTAGTGTGGTTGCCGGCACAGGGACGGGATGGCGGAGGAAGGTCATAGGGGGTGTAGATGGCGATGGAAAAAGGTGTGAGCTGGGGGTGTGTAAACACACAGTATGGTGTATGAAAGATGTGTTGTAGAATTGTAACCTGAAACCTGTATGATTTTGTTCATTGGTGTCACTCCAATACATTCAGTTTAAAAATAAACTCATTCATAGAACCCTAAAATCTCACAGAAATAAGAAATCTACATAATCTACTTCAACACCCTAATTTACGGGTAAGTGACTCACATACTTTGTGGGGAGAAGGTTGCAATGTATATTTTTGCATTTCCTCATGGCTGTGTGTGTTTGCCACTCCTAAAATGTGTGGAAAAATGCCACTCCCAACAAAACCTCCAGGCCTCCCACTTTTCTATATTCAGTAAGACACCCGCCATGTGCATATGTGTATGTGCATATATATATATAACTTTGAAAAATACTTCTTATATTTTTCTTTCCATGACCTCTATCAAATTACACAATTAGTGGTTTCTTGAACCATTAAGCTTTGCTTCTGGAATAATACACATAAATCTGTATATTTATACACACACAAATATAGTCATGGTGGTATAATTGGCTGACATAAGACTTTAGGGCCTTCTACTCAGAATTAACCTGCCATCCGGAGATATTTTGTAGAGAATACAGAGAATAGAACGCTATGTAATGGTAATTATACACTACAAGTCGGTAGCGATGTTAAAGTACGTATAAATTTAGGAACCGAGTCTTTCAGCTCCAAACGCAAATTCCATTCCTTCCTCCTCCTCAACACAAAATTATCTTGGGAGAACAGGAAGAGAACTCACAGAAATACAGCAAAAGTACATATAGCACCAGGGAAGACGTAAACAGTCCTTAGTGAGTCAGGCTTCCAAGTTTATAGCCTTGTTTTCTCTTGAGTCTGTGTTTCAACGGCCTTGCGGTTTTTGATGAACATAAGTGCGGGGAAAGGCTGTGTTACAGGGCTGCTGACTCTGATATGCCTTAAATCAGGGGTCCCCAAACTTTTTACACAGGGGGCTAGTTCACTGTCTCTCAGACCGTTGGAGGGCCGGACTATAAAAAAAACTATGAACAAATTCCTATACACACTGCACATATCTTATTTTAAAGTAAAAAAACAAAACGGGAACAAATACAATATTTAAAATAAAGAACAAGTAAATTTAAATCAACAAACTGACCAATATTTCAATGGGAACTATGGTCCTCTCACTGACCACCAATGAAAGAGGTGCCCCTTCCAGAAGTGCCGCGGGGGCCGGATAAATGGCCTCAGGGGGCCGCATGTGGCCCGCGGGCCGTAGTTTGGGGACCCCTGTCGTAAATGGTGCACTGAGATCGCCTGGTGGCAGGTCCAAGAGCACGGGAAACACTCTGAGATTTGCAGCGACGATCGACCAGAGCTCTCAAAGACACACTGCTTGAACTAAGTATATTTGCTTTCTCTATCAACTCAATGCTGGTCTTTCTCCAGAACTGATATGGAATTTATTTTTAGAGTTTGTACATATAGTTCTTAGTGGAACAAGATGGTCAATGAAACAGTCACTGTGAATACCTCATGAGAACCATTAAATCTGGGCAATTAAGTTGATAATTAAATTTGATGGTAGAAAAATGGTAACAGTACACTTTTCTTTAGCCCTTTCTGGAATAGCTCATTTGCCTTTTTTCTTCCCATTCCCTCAATCAAAATACACAAGCACACATGACGAACGATACCTTACAAGTACCTAGACTAGGACTTTGGCGGATGTAGCTAGAGGAGGCTAAAACACATTCTCAGAAGGTGAAAAGTTTAAGCTCTTTTTTTTTTCTTTGTAAAAATATTTTAAAACAATCAAAATGTATTTTCATGAAGGTCTTTTTTTTTTTCTGTTTTAATAATGAGCCTAAAAAATATATTAAACTCCAAGGCTTCTTGCTATTTTATTTTGGTTAGGTTTTTTATAATATTTTTTACAAACAAACAAAAAAACACCCCACAACAATTTACTATTTGACAACAATTTACAATCCTTGAATTCTAAAAATGAGGGTTAGAATGGATGAAGAGAGGCAAGACGGAGCACCGAGGAATGAGTCGCGGTACCAACGTGAGCTTTTGCGTTTGAGCGAACTTCAGAACGGTTCTCGACAGGACAGACCGCCGTTGCCCTCAGAAGAGTTCATCCGAAGTAGCGTTTTCCTGCATCGCCTGCTGATGCCAACGTCCCGTCCTTCCTTTGTTTATTTAATAAAAGCGTGAGGACCTACAACGCGCTAGGGGCTGTGCTAGGTCCTGGGGTGCTGAGTAAATGCTCTACCTTTAAGAAGCACAGTGTTTGGGGGAGTCAGCTGCGTGTTGTAAACCGTGTATGTGAGCACGGTGCTAGAAATGTGCGCAGAGCAGTCCGGGAACGCAAAGGAGAGACACCTCTTCTAGAATGACGCTCCCGAGGGGCAGGCCCGGATTCCGGAGGACTTGACCACTCAACTCTCCCTTTGAAAAACGTTCCTGGCCCAGCGTGGATACAAAGCAGGGGAGGCACACTCGGGGCCCAGGGAGCAGAAAGGCGGAAGGAAAAACTGCTCTAGGTGATTTGTCGGTTGATCTAAATATATTTATGCAGAGATGGGGTTCTGTTGTTAGAATGTATCTCGTGCTGCAAGTTTGCATTGACTCCGAGAAACACGGGAGCCGACCTGAAATAGATGCTCTGGTGAGAGTTATTTGTCGATTCCAAACCACTGTGTGGCTGAGTTTCCTGTCTGAGGACCAAGGTCCGGTCTCTGGAGTATTCAGTTCTATCAGGAAGTTCTGGAGAGTTGGGCTGTCTCCCAAGCAAATTATTCTCTGTAACAGACTTTCTATCTTTGGTCTACATTTTGGTCCCTGAAATACACGGCTCACAAAAATGAGGGGGTCAGGAAACGTGCAGATAGATACTCCAGTACTTTCGGCCTTTTGTACAACGCATTTTCACCAATGAAATCAAAGTTGGTTTTGCATAATCGAGCAACGTTCTTTGAGTTGTCGTTTGCTTTTCTGATATTCATGTTAATAAAAAAAAAATCAGATGCTTCTTTGTTTTTATCGCTTCATATCCATTTTGAAATATCCCCTAATTTCTGTGAGCAATATAGTTGAAGCCTGTGGGCTTCCCACAATAGCAGGATTTCTCAACCTCGGCACAGGTGACGTTTTAAACAGATCGGGGAATTAGGGAAGAAAATCCAACTGCACAGAAGTAAACTTTCCCATTCAGAACAACAAAATGATGAGAGAGAGCGAGAGCTAGAGCGAGAGAAGGAGAGGGAGAGGGAGAGAGAGAGAGAGAGAGAGAGAGAGAGAGAACAGGGAAGGGGAGGTCGAGGAGAAGAGGGGAGGGAAGGCGGGGGTGTAGAGAGGAGGGACATTGGAGGTAGTGGTGTTCTGTCCCCTTGACTGTCACGTGCTCATCTTCCTCCGTGGGCTTCATAATTACGCTGTCTGATTGAGACTGTGATTGTATTAGCGCTAGACCTTGCTGCCCGGAACTAAACAAGTGGGTGATTTCAGAACTGATGGGCCACACCACTGTCACTGTCCTAATGCCAGTTTTGCTGCACTGGCTCACCTTCCCTCTCATGTTACCTGCTGTCACGCGAACTACACATCGGTTCATTACGATGCCGAGTGGCAGCGCGGGAACGTTTGACCCGACAGAGATACATCGTCTAGGGCAGCTGAAGGCGTAACTCGAGAGAAGCCATAATCAAGCTAGGTTTCAGCTTGTTCTGTTTCCTCAAGTATCTTATCTTCACGGTCCTATTTTCGCTGTGATCAATGACTGAGGCTGAGAGACGCCTGAGAGCCAGAGACTCTGTCAATCACCCCAAGCATGTGACCAGAGCAGGGCATCATTTCCTCTATCAACAAAACAACTAATTCCGCTCTATTTTGACCATAGAAAAGATTTTAAAAACAAACAAACCAGAAGTTCCCATCCACACTCATGGGGAGAGAGTTTTAGAGGTCACGTCATGTGACCTCTGACCATCCTAAAATTCTGCCTACCACCCAATCTCAAATTTTGTAGTTATAGGTGTGAACAAAGATACATAGAGATGCGTCCTGGATGTTCTGTTTCTCTGGAAACCCTGATATAGGGCCCTGACTAACACCTGGGTAAACCCTGGGCACATCATACTAAGCAAAATGAGCCAGGCAAGACAAATACTGTATGATTTCATTTCTATTATTCAGAGTATTCAAATTTATATAAACATAAAGTGTGTGAAGGGAGAGATGGGGAACTGTTTAATGGGCATAGAATTTCAGTTTTGGGAAATAAAAATGTTTTAGAGATTGGTTGTAGAGCAATGGGAATATTTAACACTACTGATTTGTACAGTTAGAAATAGCTAAACTGGCAAGTTTTGTATTATGTTTTGTGGGGTTTTTTTTTTAACCACAATTAAAACAAAATTAAAAAGAACAAAAAACAATAAGCTGTCAGTCTGGCCTGATTCTATTGCTTCTAAAACAGAGTTAAAATCGGGAAATGTTTGCTATGGCTTCACTTTATTTCTGCCATATCATGGACAAGAATCATGGGAGTGATGTCCCGTGACACTCACAGGCCCCGCCCACACGCATGGGGAGACGGTTATGGTTATGCAGAGCATGGGCATGACAGAGCGGGACTCGACGAGACCATCTTAGAATTCTTCCTACCATGCAATCTCAATCTGGGCATATCTTACCCCAAACTATAAAATGATTCTATAGGATTACTGGGTATTCACCCTCAATATGGGCTAGATGAAAATCCCATTTGTTTCTATCAAAAATACTTACAGAGCGTTTTCTCAGGAGGAAATCCCGTGGATGGGCCAGCTCAGCATGGAGGTGGAACAGTCAGCAAGTATGTGGTTAAATGGATGCCCAGCGACCACACCCACTTCAAGGTGTCTTCCCAGGCTTGCATCAAAACCTACACCGGCTTCAATAGCAGCTCTCTGCGGGATTGTCTTCAGAAATATACCATGGAATAGTCAACAGGTCCCTCAGTTGGCTAGAATGGGTCAGAGGGAGCATGGTTTGAATTCAGGGTTGATGAAACTCCTTTACAGGAATATGTCAGTCCTCCTGGACTGACATTGCAAGTGTCCAAACATGTGTGTTTCCTAAAGTAATAGTCATTAAAGAATCACACTCAAAAGTCTATGTTGACTTCAAAACCAAAATGTCGCAATCACCTACCCTTTGCTAAATCATGTATTATAGCGTTGGGATCGTTTTCCTTCCTGCCATCCTTGTCCTTCCTAATTACCAAGGCACACTGAAATGACGAGAACTGCGCTACACTCCTTGGAAGCCAATTTTTTGTTTGTTTGGTTCAAATACAGCAGTGGAGTTAGTTACATTTTCTTTTCCCCGAGGGGAAATACTTTAACTTCGTACAATAAATGAGGTGTCATTACTCATAAATTTCAGAAATTCATCATCTGACATATTACTTTAACTCAGTTCTAGTCTTCCCTTCCTTTAATTAGAGAGCATTGTGTGGTATTGATGAAAACATGACATTTATTAATTTTACATATTTCCATATTTACATGGTAGCAGGATGTAGCATGACCCAGAGCACACATCAAGTTCTGTTTAGGAAAGAAAAAGGCACATGTTGCTAGAAACTATATATTACTTTCAAGATATATAACAAATTCTGAAAAAGTGTTGGTTCAATGTCCTAGCTGATTGTGCATGTGTCTTACATGCTGTTTAAGGAAAGTGACCGCACTGCATAGATTGTTTTTTCTTAGTGTCTGTTAAAGTCATAACACAGGACACATGCTATTATAACCTACAGAGATCATAAATACCCACCCTGTAGCATTTTTATTACCAACTTCTATCAAAGGCAATCTGGAACTCTTTTACTCGTAATAGTCTCCCATTAGTAAGCAGTCTTGTATTACTGACATAAAATATTTGTGAGCATTTTTACCTTGGCCGGGCTACGGCAGCTGTGTCGCATTTGTTTTTTTCTTACTTTAATATGAGCGTATTTAGATGAAATTGGAATTGCCTTCCTCTCCTCTAGATGACAGGTCTGGTTTAGTGCCAGGTCACTTAGTGAGGGCTATCAAACAACGCCTTGTTATGTACAGTGGCATAAGTTGAAAATCGTAAGACCGCTAATTCGTAACACATGCCAATATGCCCAGTTAGGTCAAAGTCTAGCCGTTTACAGGTGATCTTAGATTCCATGTAAACCATGTTCTTGATGGCCTCTCCTATAAACAGTTCATCTGGGCATCTCTGAACTACTTTAACGTTTTTCTCATATTCTTATGAGATGCACAGTTACATCTTACAATGAAACAAATAAACTAAAAAGGAGAAGAAATCAAATTTTCAGCTAACCATCGGGTGTTGCGTCACCTTGTACTTAGAGAATCCACTAGATTAGGGAATGGGACTGATCTCATTGCGACTTCCTTCCCCACTTTCTCCTCTCATTACCTCCTCCGGACCACACTGTTATTCTTCAATGCTCTGGGTCCTCTTTAAAATCCTGGTAAGCTGGTAGCTCCTGCCACCCAACGGATATCTCCTGGTAGCAGAATTTGTCAGCAGAAGGAGGTCTGCTAAGGGTATCCTTTCTCAGTCTCCTTGCAGAAGCGGAGAGAGTGAAACTGCCCAGAAATCAAATCCTCAGACTACAAACTCCAGGGATAGTGAACACCGTGGGTGTGAAGCAATACTTTGTTGTCATGATTAATATGAAAGCTGTGTCCATCGACTGGGCACAGACACCTCCTTAACTCAGAATAATTGATAACAGCTTTCTTGCACATCTGTTTACTGCAGGAGAGAGCGTCACTACCCTGAAGACCCCGGCGGGGGGGGGGGGGGAGATCCTGTTCAATTTTTTTGCTTTGTGATCTAATCTCTGCTTGACTGGATCTTGTCCGTTGGATCAGCTCCCAACTCACCTTTGTCCTCCTTTGTAGCCCCAATTTTAGATGACACGTTGTAGATATGTTGAGTTCTTGCCCAAGTTTTATGAATAATCATTAATCATCGAGGCTGCTCTATATTCGTGGTTTTAGATTGCAAATCTTTTAGGGCTAGAGCTATACCTACAAACAAACAAACAAACAAACAAGAAAAAAATATAATATCCACAAATATAGCATCGCAGGGCCCTGTTAGTTACTATACAGATTAGCAAGTTCCCCAAGAACAATTATCAGTGAATGACGAAAATGATGATTTAATACATTGGAACAATTCATAAAGGAACCTGGAAGAGGAAGAGCTACACATCCTAAACGTGGAGAGATCAGTAATAGAATAATAATGCATGTCCCCTATGCACTTCTGGTGAAGAGGACAAGCAGAGTGTAACTAAAACAAGGAATGGAAAAGTACAAAAGGATACGGCCAACAATATCAAAGAGCAATACTGCTGTAATTATCATCTGTTACAAATTCTTAATGCAAGCCAAGGTTTCGAAATACATGGAACAGTTTGGAGATGTTTCATTTCGCATTAAGTGCACACAAAAAAAAATATGTATATTGTGTTTGTGATGAAGAGTGTTACACTTATGATTAGAGTGTTACATCCACCTGTAAACATTGACAAGGATTATTAAAAGCGCAGGACAAATGTTTTGACTGAATTTAACATTATTAGTTATTTATTTCTCTCCCCCCCCTTATATACTTATTTTTAAAAATATATATTTAGCAAGTTGATTGGATAGTCAGTGTCACAAAATTCTATCATTAAATCACAAAAAGCTAGTGATGGGTTCCCTTGTTACAAAAATATTCTAAAGGAAGATGTAGATTTGTTCAGAAGGAAAACCTTGCTGCTATTTTATGATTAAAAAATAAGAACAGCAAAGAATAAAATTTTACACTTCTATAATTACCAGAAATATTGATTTCCATGCCAATGAAAAGAAAATGGAGTTAGGTTACTTACTTTTCAGTATGTTAGGATCCTTAACCAAAATCTGGGTTTTTTTGGGGGGGGGGAGTGGTGGAGTTTCCTCTTAAAACAAACACAAGTAAAGTCTGGCCTTGCAAGGGTAAAGGTATGAAACAAGAAGACACTTTTGTTTTCTTCAGTAGAATTCCCAGATTTCCTCTTTTATTATTCTGTTTGCCGTTCTTTTAAAACTCAGTTTCTTAAAATCATTATAAAGACACACTATTTTTAGAGCAACATATACAGTGTACTAGGTTTTCAGTTTTCTTTGATGACTTGTAAAAGCCTGTTTGATGTGAACTCAAAAAAAAAAATTAAAAAGGCATCCTTAGAAATGTGTTTTAAAACAGTACACCTGGGGAACTGTAGAAGTGGATATTCTCAGCAGCAGCTCTGAAATATATATATATATATATTTCATATATATAAAAATATATATGCCAAGAGGGAGCCTTAAAGTAAAATTCTGGAAGCTACAGAAGGAGGAGAGATATCTAGCATCAGAAGTGAGTCAGCGGGCCCAGCAGGAAAGAGCACCCCCCTCCGGTTGGGGGGGGGTGCAGAACGAGGCCCGCGTGACCCGCGCACGGATGGCGTGCACATGGCACCTTCCCCCCGCTCGGGCTGTCCACTCAGCTCTGCCAAGCGCGGGCTCATGATTCAGAGTGACAAGAACCTCACGCCCTCCTTGATCCGCCAAGGAAGAGCCCTGTCAGGTTGCATATCCTGCTTGCCGCAGGGGAGCAGGGGTGCCAGGAACAACGCGGGGTGGGGGCTCCCCACGTGCCCCCAAGCAGCAAGGGGCTGGCAGGGCAGTGGGGGAGTGGAGTAGCAGCTCCCATGTCACTGCGTTCCTTTGAGCAGAAACGCGGGTTTTAGTTCTTCCCATTTTGTTTGTTTGGGGGTTTGGGTTTGTGTCTTTCTTTCCTTCTGCTCTTTGAAAAGAAGGTTGTGATGTAACAGGCTTATCTTTTTCTTTTTTTTAAAGGAAAATAAAATAACGACCAAATGAACTTTTTCCCAAAGAGCACATGTCATCAGACCTAGAAATAATACCGCTCACAAAAAGTAGGGGATATTTTATAGCTTCATATTCATTTTGAAATCTCTCCTAATTTTTGTGAGCTGTATCCGCGCGTTAGACTCCATTTACGCCACTGGGGGCGTGGGACCAGAGAGAAACGCGATCTTGGGCCAGGAGGGGACCCACACAGTCTCTAAGGCGTGGCACTGGGCATTTACTGAGAAAATGCGTGAAGATTCTTTAAACCTGAAGGTGGACCCCCCTCTGGCTGGGCCTTTCCTCTACTGGCTGTGTGGTCTTAGGCCAGTCATCTGACTTCTCCTGAACCCTAATTTTACTATCTGTAACATAGAAGTATACAAACTAACTCGCAGGGAAGGCGAGAATGACCTGAGCGTTATATAAAGATGCTTTCTGAGTGCGTGAAGTACCACATCAGTGTTAGTCACAGCCCCACAGGGGCCAGAGGGGCAGACTTCATGGTTTCTAGCTTACAAAGCAAATGGACTCCAGGCCGTATCCTCAGAGACGAGGTCCCCTTCAGGGCTCAGAGTGCACCCTCGGACAGCATATACCTCCGGGAAGTGTTAGGTAAGTATAACAGATGTGAGGGAATGCCAGAAAAAATAAATAAACAAAAAAGCGCCGCGAGGAATAAAGGGTCAAACCCAGATGGGGGCATCACCAGACGGCTTCTCAGTTAGCAGGAAGATGGACCTATCAGCGCTGGCATCGATTCCCACAAAGTGAATGCCTAAAACAACAGCGGTGGCTGTTCCCTAAGATTTCCATAAACCACTCTAGTTCACTGTGGGAGCGTGTCGAAGGACCGGTCATTAGAAGTGAGGCGGTAGCCACGGCCCCGAGAGTTGGCTTTGCATTTCCTTTCTTTCCCGAAAACAAGAGAGGGAATCAGATCTTTGCCTAGAAGCTGTCCTTTCCACCAAATAGAATTATATCTTCCTGTTGTTTAAAGGGAGGGTACCTTCAAAGTGAGAGTAACTTTCATGAAAAGAAATAGAATTTCCTGTAAAACAGTGAGGAACAGGTGAAATAAGGTGGCGAAGTTGGGATACGACTTCTGGGAACAGTTCAAGTCAGTGCTGATATTTGTGAAGAAAGGGCTAGGCCTGCGGCCGTCCAACTGAGAAGCACCCCAACACTTGTTTAAAAGAAAGCTATTAAAGGCCCAGGCTGGTTGGCTCAGTAGTAGAGCATCAGCCCAGCATATGGAAGTCCCAGGTTCAATTCCCGGCCAGGGCACACAGGAGAAGCGCCCATCTGCTTTTCCACCCTTCCCCCTCTCCTTCTTCTCTGTCTCTCTCTTCCCCTCCTGCAGCCAAGGCTCCATTGGAGCAAAGTTGGCCTGGGTGCTGAGGATGGCTCCATGGCCTCCGCCTCAGGTGCTAGAATGGCTCTGGTTGCAACAGAACAACACCCCAGATGGGCAGAGCATCGCCCCCTGCTGGGCATTCCGGGTGGATCCCAGTCAGGCGCATGCAGGAATCTGCCTGCCTCCCTCCACTTCTCACTTCGGAAAAATACAAAAAAAAAAAAAAAAAAAAAAAAAAAAAGCTACTGAAGCAATAGTCCCAGATAGAGATTTGAGCTTGGAACTCTTCATTGGAAAAGGAACCCAGGCTAAAGGAGAGCCATAAATTTCCTTTCTCAAACTAAATTTTGAATGTATTTAAGAACTTGCATCACCACCTGACAGTCCCATGATTCAGCCTATAGAGCACCTGCTTCCCATGAGAGAACCACTGACCATCCAAGTACCAGGACAAGCGGTCAGAAAACCCCCTTCCCTCCGGCTGTGCCGCCTCCTACAGCAGCCTGACTGTGGCACTCAGCGTCTTTCATGGAATCCATTTGTATTTCTCTCCCCATTCCTTGACTCAAAATCTTCAAATAAAGACAGATCCTCTTCATTTTTATAGCTTGTGTCTGGCAAATTGCGGAGGCTCAGTAACTGCTCACTGCAGAGGCACAGAATGAAAACAACTTACGAAGAATCCAGCATTCAGCAGTATTTATTCAGCTCCCAGGATATGCAGGTACTCTGGGTGTGGCTGTGGCTGTCAGGACAGTGAGTGATTGCGGCGGGTGGGGGTGGAAAGGAAGTTTATTCAGAAGCAAATGACATACAAGGTTGGCAAAAAATAGGTTTAGAGTCGTATGTGAAACTCAGAGTTCATAAAGCTATTATAATAATCACAAACAGCCTTTTTTCCATTAAAAAAAAAAACCACTATAAACCTACTTTTACTTACCTCGTATAAACAGAATCCTGGAAGGGTAAGTAAGCATTAGCCTAGAGAAGAATGTTCTAGACAGTTGCAGATACACCTATTCAAAACCCCTGAAAGTGGCAAAAGGTTTGTCTCTTCAGAGGAAATTTAAAAATATTTTAAGTGTAAATCATTACAACATATAACTCAATATTATTAGATCCAAAACGGACGACCATTATTTCCTAGTGCCTGGCCATTTGCAAAATCTGCCTACCTCTGGCGTCTAGAACACAGCAGCTCCAGGGTGGGCTTCCAGCCCCTGCCTACGCACAGGGTTGTTGTGTAGTGGTGACAATTTTAACCACATTCATCACTTGATTGGCATCCCCACTGTCTGAGGATGAAGGAGAGGAAAGATTTTTGAATATTCTCAATTAACCAAAACATTATATTTTACAAAATAAGATTTTTGGACGTGGGAGAGATTTCTGCAGCCAAATTGTATTTTCTCCCAGAAGTAATGACTTACGCAGCTGGTTCATAAAAATCAATCCCTTTTACTCATGAGAGGTCATTTTGCACTTTGACGTCAAGAATGTTGGCATGATGGAATACCGGCAGCCGGACTTGTATTTCTTGGCAAATCTTTTTGCCACTTTTTTTTTTTTTTTACTTTTTGCCAGTTATTAAATCTGTCTTGTTCTGTAATGTTATCCGAGAGATCTTTCTCCTCTAAATGAAAATTCTAGTAGTAGAATTTCATTTTTTCCTTCTTGGTACACACGATCGCCTCAAGATTATTTTATTCCTATAACTCCCCAAGATTCTGAGTGTTGTCAAGAAGTTAGAGTTCTTAAATAACTTCCTTCTCATTGTATAACAACAGATTTGTATGCGGTGTTTGCTTTTTGCTTCACAAAGGACCACTACACTCTTATTTTGATATATGTGGCATATGTGATGTTTACACTCTTATTTTGATATATGTGGCATATGTGATGTTTATACCCAGGGGCTGTTTCAACCTGAAGAGAATTTTTATGACCAACTTAAAAAAAAAAACCCTAAAAGAGTATTTGTAATGTAAATACTGATATACCATTATTTATACTTCGGTTCAGTAGGGAACGCTGGTTCTGTGATAAATAAACTCGTTATCCAACCGTTAGTCTATTGTAGCCAGGCTGACAGGTCATGCCACAGGCAATACAATACCACTAATGGAATGAATTAATTTTTCTTTTTCAAAGGGACATCAGGGAATTGGAAATGTATGTTTTATAGCAACACTCCAAATAGAAAATATATCTAATAATTCAACATTTTAGACAGATATT
This sequence comes from Saccopteryx leptura, assembly GCF_036850995.1. NCBI lineage: Eukaryota > Metazoa > Chordata > Mammalia > Chiroptera > Emballonuridae > Saccopteryx > Saccopteryx leptura. Next base: position 5,840,581 of record NC_089510.1, on the reverse strand, counting down.
TTCAAGCCATCAAGTTTTATTTTATTCAACAAATAGTTATGGAGTCATCCTTATGTTTCCGGGCACTTTTCTAGGTGACAAGAGTAAAAATCTACCTAGTGGAGAGAAAGAAGGAAAATAAAAAAGGAGAAAAAAAGAAAGGAAAGAAAAAAGAAAGAAAAGAAAGAAGGAAATAAAGAGAGAAAAAAAAGAAATAGAAAGAAAGAAAGAAAGAAAGAAAGAAAGAAAGAAAGAAAGAAAGAAAGAAAGAAAGAAAGGCTAGGTGATCCCAAATTCTGATAATTATTATGAAGAGAGAAGGAAAAAAATCAAAACTCAGTTTGAAAAGAATAGGGAGTCACCAGAAGTCTATTTCACAAGGTCACCATGAAACATTTTATATTGTTTCCGGGCCTTTTTGTACTAAAAAAAAAAAAAGTCATGGTGATAAGTATATGTTGGACCCCCATAAATAACTAATAATTATCATTTTTCACGCAGAAAAAAAAATAGCAATTTTGTGTAGGTTAACCAGTGGATAATCTGAAAACTCATACCAGAATTTTGATAGCTAGGGTTTTTATATAAAATTTGTATTTCAAATATATAATTGCTGTAAGACCAAATGATCAGCATTTTTTTTTTCAGACCCCATATCTAGAGAAGAGATGAAAACCGTGTTACGCCACAGGTCGGACAGATTCCTCTGCAATATTTCCAGTCGGTACACAGACTTCACAGACTTCCGAGGTCAGGGTGCCTAAGGGCCCCGAGGGGCCCCTGTGGACAGGGCGGTTGCTCTTAGGGACCTGCAGGGCTTCCAGGCACCGGTGGGAACGCCGTGTCCTCTGTCGCAGCTCCGCCAGCTGCGTGGTTGTCTACAGTGTCGTTTGACCTCTTCTAGCTTCAGTTTTTTTAAAAAAATCTTTAAAATAAGAGTAATGAACCCACTTTGCAGGGTGGCTGCAAGGACTGTAGCTATAGTTCAATAACACCACATACGCATTCAGTTCTTGGTAAAGCGAATTCAGCTTTACCCACTTGCTTCTCAAGAGTGGGGCGGAGAAAGAAAGAGAGAGGACAGCATTTTGAAGGACGGGAGATTCCACCTGCTTCGATGTTCCGAGAATGTGTCCAGTAGTGGGAGGGAGCCTCAGCTGACAGGTGCGGATCTGGGCTCCTCCCCCCGGTCTCAGAGCCTCGGAGTCCCTTGCTGCAAGCATCTTGCCACCTTGAGTTATTTTTTATAGGGCTTAAGATCATTATTTTTCTTTTTAAGGCAACTATTTCATCTATGAATCAAAGCAAGGAAGAACGATCTGTCCCAAAACTGACAGGAAAATATCGGTTCCGGATTTCCTAAGAGATATAATTTTAGCTTCTGTGGTGATGTCCTTGTAAGAGAATTCCAGGAATAACTTGAGTATTAATGAACCTGGTTCTATAAGGTAACCTTAGAACCTAAACCCACAGAAGACGCAGTTCTAATGCAGGTTATATAAAATGTTCCCAGCAGCGTCTGATGAACTGTTGACGATCAACATGGTTTATTTTCTCCTTGGGAAAACAACAACAAACCATCTACTTACTCAGGTAGAAGATCCTGAACTAGTGTATCTGATGGTCACAATTTAAATTTCTGTGGACGGAGTACTTCTTTGGTGCAATTTTGCCCTTTTTACGCTTATTCTTGTATGTCACTTGACCAGCACAGTGACTTATAGATGATATCTCATACACTGGAGGAATTTGAACAGATTTATTTATCCAGTAAATATTTCTTGGTTGAATTAATTTAAAATCTATATTCTTTTGAAAGCCTTTTAGTTACACTGAAATCCCAAATTTATAACCAAGTATTTTGTCTTATAAAGAGTAGATAGTCAAAAATTGTCAATCACTTGTTTATTTTCCGTGAGTCTCTCCTAGATAAAACACACACACATAAACACAATAAAAGCAAGTATCAGGGCTGTGTCACAGCCAATGCCGCAGTTATTATAAGGGATAACTCCAATTGTTGATGCCCCTTCTGTTAGGCAATCATGTCCTAAAGATTTAGTACTTATTGGAATATTGTTTATGACAAAAAGAAGACAAAATTATCATTATCATACATAAGTTTCTAATTAGAAGACTTTAACATTTTTTTTCAATTACAGTTGACATCCAGCATTATATTAGTTTCACATGTGTAGCACAGAGGTTAGATATTTATGTAATTTAAAAAGCGATTGCCCCAATAAACCTAGTCCCCACCTCTCACCATAGATAGTTATTACAAAATTATTGACTATATTCCCAACGCTGTACTTTACATCCCCGTGACTGTTTTTAAACTGCAGGTGTGTCCTTCTTAACTCCTTCACCTTTCCCATCCAGCTCCTCAAATCCCCTCCCCTCCGGCAACCATCAGTTTGTTCTTAGTATCGATAACTTTGTTTCTGTTTTGATATTTTAATTTACTTTCTTTTTTAGATTCCACATATAAGTAAAATCATATACGTACTATTTGTCTTGGACTTATTTCACTCAGCACAATACTATCTATGTCCGTTTGTGTTGCTGCGAATGATAAGATCTCATTCATTTTTATGGCCATGTAATATTTTTATTGTATACATATACCACATCTTCTTTATCCAGTCACCTCTTGATGGAAAACTTAGGTTGGTTCCATATCTTGACTCCTGTATATGAAATGTTTTTCTTTATCTCTTGTTTAATAGCTCTTGTTTTAAAGTCTATGTTGTCTGATGCAAGGATTGCTACTCCTGCTTTTTTTTTGCCATTTGCATGAATTATCTTTTTTATCATCCCTTTATGTGTCTGTGTTTCAGTCTGAAGTTGGGTCTCTTGTAGGGACCATCTTTATAGGTATTGTTTTTCATTCATCTATCCTGCATCATTTAACCGGAGAATTTAATCCATTTAGATTTAAGGTAATTATTGATGGTCATGTAGTTATTGCTATCATGTTTTTAACTTTATTTTTTAAATCATTATTCTTAAAGAAATCTCTTTAACATTTCTTGCAATACTAGTTTGGTGGTGATGAATTCCTTTACCTTTTTCTTGTCCTGGAAGCCCTTTATTTTCAATTCTAAATGATAGCTCTGCTGCCTAAAGCAATCTTGGTTTTAGGTCCTTGATTTCCATCTCTTTGAATATTATATTCTAACCTCTCTAGCCTGTAAATTTTCTGTTGAGAAATCATCTGACATTCTTCTGGGAGCTCCCATGTAGGTAACTACCTGCTTTTCTTTTTTTGCTACTTTTAAGGATCTCTCTTTGCTTGTGAACTTTGGCGTTTTAATGGTGATGTGTCTTGGTGTGGGCTTCTCTGAGTTTGTTTTGTTTGGGACTTTCTGCACTTCCTGGACGGTCTATTTTCTTTGCCAGACTAGGCAAGTTATCAGTCATTATTTCTTCAAAGAGGTTTTTAATCCCTTGCTTTCTCTCGTTCCCTTCTGTTACCCTGATGATGTGAATGTTGGTATATTTAATGCTGTCCCAGATGCTCTTTAAACTATTCTCATTAAAAAATATGTATATTTTTGCTTTTTGATGTTAGGATTGGGTGTTTTCTAATCCTTTGTCTTCCAAATCGTTGATTTGACTCTGCTTCAGATTGATTTCATATAATGTATTTCATATCTTAATCTTCTGTTGATGTCATATAATGTATTCATTATTTCAGTTACAGGGGGTCCTCAGGTTATGACAGTCTCAACATACAACATTTTGAGTTTACGGCACTCACTCCCATAAAAGCTTTAAAAAATTGAGCTGTGAGTGTTTCAGCTTGTGCTGTTAGCATTGTACTTACAGACTACATGGGCAAAGTACTTTGGCTACGCACAGTGGAAGAGTAAGCGATAATGCGACATCTGAATGAGGGTGTTGGCATCCCCCAGTACCCTTACCTATGCCGTTTTTGGCTTAGTTGTGTTTTTATGTTCTAGCTTATGATTTTACAACTGTATTAGGATAGGTAAGTGACTTAGGCTAGTGTGTGTTTGGACTTACACCAAGATTTGGGTTACGTCAGTGTCATAGGAATAAAACTGTATCGTCACACAAGGACCCCCTATGTGGTATTCTTCATTTCTGACTGATTCATTTTTATGCTTACTATCTCTGTGTGAGTCTCATTGTGTTTATTTGCTCTTTCTTTAAGTTTATTGAACATCTTTATACCAGTGTTTTGGACTCTGTATCTGGTAGATTGCTTGCCTCTATTTTGTTTTATTTTTCTAGAATTTTGTTTTGTTCTTATAGTTAGGACATATTTGTTTATTTCTTCATTGTAGCTGCCTCCTTATATTTGTTTCTATATGTTAGGTAGGCCTGGTACCTCTCTGTGTTGGCAGAGTGGCCTTATGGAGTAGTTGTCTTGTGGGGTCCAGTGGTGCAGACTCCCTGGTTGCTTAATCCAGGTGTTCCAAAGAATAAATTTTGCAGTTTTTTTATGCAATAAAAATTAAGAAAGGGGCCCTGGCTGGTTGGCTCAGTGGTAGAGTGTCAGCCCGTCATGTGGAAGTCCCAGGTTTGATTCCTGTCCAGGGCACATAGGAGAAGCGCCCATCTGCTTCTCCACCCCTTCCCCTCTCCTTCCTCTCTGTCTCTCTCTTCCCCTCCACAACCAAGACTCCATTGGAGTAAAGTTGGCCCCGGCACTGAGGATGGTTCCATGGCCTTTGCTTCAGGTGCTAGAATGGCTCTGGTTGCATTTGAGCAATGGCCCAGATGGCAGAGCGTGATCACCTCTGGTGGGCATGCCAGGTGGATCCCGGTCAGGCGCATGTAGGAGTCTGTCTCTCTGCCTCCTCACTTCTAACTTCAGAAAAATAAATACAAAAAAAAAAATTAAGAAAAGGATGTAAGAAAGATTGGAGAAGCAGGGCAGGGATTGGATTACAAGCCAGTTAATAAGATTATGTGTTCTCATGGGGGTTAATGCCCCTTTGAGATAGGTTACTTCTGCTATTTCAAAGGTGTGGTAACTCAGATGCATGAGACCAATGGACAAGGCTAGCTTTAAACCTTTTACTAAAGAAGTTTTAGTCTTAGGGCATGATACCTACTTGGCCTGCCCAGTTAGAGATTATGACCAGACCACCTTGTGCGTTTACTTTCCATACAACACCCCTTTTATTCATCCATAGTTCCCAAGTATTATTGTTCTATAATTTAGTTGTAATTTTGATGTGGTTGTGTGGAAGGAGGTAACCACAGTGTTTGCCTCACCCCCCCCCCCATTTAGAAGTTTTATAGTAAAAAGGTCAAAAGTGATTTTTTTTCCACATCACTTTAATAAACTATTCTGTGCATTTTTAGGAAGCAAACAGTTTCTTGGGTGTTATAAGGAAAGCACATAATTTTAAAAGTTAACACAAAAATTGTGGAGATATAATTATTCACATCATTTCTATAGTTTTCATTAATTGAAAGATTATAGACTCAATCAAATAGGTCTGAGAAACTGAGATGTAGAAACGAACGTAACAAACCCTGTGCTACATTTTTTATGTCTGTAAATATGATTCACAATCTGGGTGTCAGGAGCTGGAGAACAGGGGAGAGGATATATATTTGAAGTAAGCCTTGAGAAAGAGACGAACTTCTTAAAATAAGCAGCTTAGAGAGCAAAGCTCTTATTCTTGTAAGCTCTCCAAGTATTATTTATTTAAACAGCCTCGAGCATAGGAAATAGATGCTGAGCATATATACTGAGCAGTTTGAAAAAACCTTTCTCACATATTATGTTTATAGCATTTGGCAGAAATAGCTTCCATTTGGAATATTTATTGTTTCAATTTTTCAAGAATTGTAGTCGCTCATTTTTAAAGTGAGAACAAATGGTGCTCCAATCTATTTGTTTGTCTAGTTTGGATTATTTTGTTTGTTGTTGTATCATTGGACACGTAAGGGCAAAAATATTTTAAGCAGAGCCATTGACTTCATCAGTAAATATACTGAAAAAATTAATCTGCTATGTCTAGATTGCAGTGAGATCTAGGACCTCCCAAGAGCTTTTACACCCCGCTGACTTAGGGGACCATGAGCAGAGGATACCCCAGACCAACACAATACTAAAGACCACAGAAGGCTATCAAGTGGACAGTGGTGTCATAGACATAATTTCCCAATCCCCATGAGTCTCTAGGAAGCACCAGGCAGAGGTGCCCGGGGGCCAAGGACATGAAAAATGATGAAGGTAGGAAGAATTTCCAGCCTGCTCTATTAAAAATCAGGAAGTATCCCTGGCTTCAAAAATGTCACATCTGTGCTGGAAAGGGAGACCCTGGCCTGTCACATCTGTACACCTGAGAAGTATCTGACAAACCTTCGGACTCTGTCAATGCAGAAACCCTAGCACTGGCCAGACTGTGAGAGCAACAGGTAAGGGGACATCCTGCAGCTCGACCAGAATAACAGAGATGAGGAGGGGAATAGGTGTTTCTTCCCTGCCAGGGTACATGACTTCGGCCACGCAGAAAGGTGCATCAGAAGTGTTTCAAAAATAACTCATTGGTTGACCAGTGCAAGCTGGACAAGAATTATTTATTTAAAGAAGTAGTTTAAACGCTCTACAATGCCCCGTGACACAAAGGGTTTTGAACTTCAAGAGGCTGGATGGTCTAACGAACCTTATGCAGGGGATGTTTTCCTGAATGCCCCATGTAACTCAAGGCACACGGCGTGAGATGAATTTTTCCCACAGGAGTAGTGCAAAGGTTGTGTTTTTTGAAGGGCACACATCTCTTGCCAATGTGGCTGAGGGGCAGTTGACTTTGTTTTTGTTTATTTATTTATTTATTTATTTATTTATTTATTTATTATTTTTATTTTATTTTTTTGTATTTTTCTGAAGCTGGAAACGGGGAGAGACAGTCAGACAGACTCCCGCATGCGCCCGACCAGGATCCACCCGGCGCGCCCGCCAGGGGTGACACTCTGCCCACCAGGAGGCGATGCTCTGCCCCTCCAGGGTGTCGCTCTGCCGCGACCAGAGCCACTCTAGCGCCTGGGGCAGAGACCAAGGAGCCATCCCCAGTGCCCGGGCCATCTTTGCTCCAATGGAGCCTCTGCTGCGGGAGGGGAAGAGAGAGACAGAGAGGAAGGAGGGGGGGTGGAGAAGCAGATGGGTGCTTTTCCTATGTGCCCTGGCCGGGAATCGAACCCGGGTCCCCCACATGCCAGGCCGACGCTCTACCACTGAGCCAACTGGCCAGGGCTTGTTTTTATGTTTTGTCATGTCATGCTACACATTCTTTTTCCCTTTTATTTTTCAATTACTTTTTTCCAGGTACATGAAGTGTCTGAATCAAAAAGTGCCTTATTTTTCTCAACACCTTCTGTTGAAACTACTCGGAGTACTCCTTTCTAAATACAACACCGGATTGCTGGAGGGGGGGGGGTCCTAGATCTTCGTCAAAGGGTTTTTCTATCACGTCTAAACTTACTTCCAAACCTTTTTATATTGTTAGCAGCCATGGTAAAACCGCCACTTAAAGAGAACTGAAGGAACATTATTGGTGGAATGAAAAAGAAATTTTCATGTGGATAATTATAAAATTAATTAGACAATCATTACCAAAAGTATTCTGAAAACTTCTGATACATGTAAAGCGTGACCGATGATATCGCATATTTTGTGTGCTTGTCAGAACATGATGTTGCCACGTGATGTTACATACCATGTGATTTCCAGTTAACTCCACCTGCGGTTTCAAAATCACACTATTCTTGGCCATTGTTTAAAATTTGGTACCCAAAATGAGACTGACCTTTTGCACATTCTTTGCAATTTACTTATTTCAAAATACACATAAAATGAGATTAAAATTATTCATTTGCCAGACATGAGGTGACAGCTATTGTGTGCCTTGACTCTTCCCATTTTACAGGGAAAAGTGAATTGAGGCTGAGCTGGATTAAGTGACGTGGGAAGGTTTGAACCTGAGTCTTTGGATAAGTCCATAGCGTGTCCCTATTCTGCCAATATGTCTAAACGTAGTTCCCTTTGGGGAAGGGTTTAATGGTGGTAGGTGGACTGGCAGCGTGACAGCTAGATTGCAGGGGGGCGGGGTTCAGAGGAGAGGACGGGGTGAGGACACAAAGGCAGTGACATCCCTGTCTGGATGGAGCCAGATGTTAGCGGGATCACAACATAGTCATCCCGAGAGGTCTGGGGTTCAAGTGGAAAGTTTTGTCTGCTTGCTTTACGGTTAGAGATCTGTGTATTTGTAGGCATATACCTTTTCAAAAAGAAGAAGACATTTCTCTCATGTTAACAGACAGAAATTTCTAGTTAAACATCTAAACAGTCTCAACTACAGAAAAAAATATATAAATTAGGTAGAGTGGGGGTTTTTTGTCTTTTTTTTTTTTTTTTTTACAGAGAGAGAGAGAGTCAGAGAGAGGGATAGATAGGGACAGACAGACAGGAACGGAGAGAGATGAGAAGCATCAATCATTATTAGTTTTTCATTGCGACACCTTAGTTGTTCATTGATTGCTTTCTCATATGTGCCTTAACCGTGGGCCTTCAGCAGACCGAGTAACCCCTTGCTTGAGCCAGCGACCTTGGGTCCAAGCTGGTGAGCTTTTGCTCAAACCAGATGAGCCCGCGCTCAAGCTGGCGACCTCGGGGTCTCAAACCTGGGTCCTCCGCATCCCAGTCAGACACTGTATCCACTGCGCCACCGCTTCATCAGGCGGTAGAGTGTTTCTTTAAAACCCTTTCCTTCCCTGTTTTTTTATGCCTCTAGGGTTATCTCCTTAATATTATTAATAATAATGATAACAACTGCACATTAAAATAATTCAATTCACTGTATGTAAAACTCTAAGCAGTGTTCTATGAACTTTACATAAATTAACTCCTTTACTGTTCATCACCCTTAAAATGGGATACTATCATAAACTCATTAGTAAACGAGGAAACCATAGCCCAGAGTGATTAAATAACTTTTCCGAATTTCCCTCGTGCAGAAATGCTCACTTGCCAGGATCCTCACCCACTGTTGTCATGGTTCTCTCTCCTCTCTTTTTCCACCCTTATCAAAACTCATTTTTCCTGTTTTGCCAGAATATACCCAACAACATATTTAATTGGCTGAGTAGGTCCATGCCAACTCTTTTAGATTAGTATGTTTTCTTTTTAAAATAACATACTGGTGTGAAATAAAGATAAGTAAATACTTGGTTTTCTTTTTTTTTTTTCTATCAAAAATCACCAATTCACAGAAGTAAAAATTATTTCCTATACCACAAACAAAAAGTTTATTCATCTAACACAGATGTTGGGCTACAAAATTAATACACAATTTATTTTTAGATTATTTTTTTAATTAAAAAATAAGGAAGAAACACTGACAATAAGTATTATAGCAATGGATTCTAAAATAAAAATATATATCCTAACATTTAAGTTATATGCCATTTCTGTATAGTGATGATTTAAGAAAACAAAGAGAAAATAAAACAGTAGATATCAATAAAGCCAAAAAAAATGTAGACACAGAGAGAAAAAGAGGTAGGATCCCATTTCTTATTTGCTTCAGCAAACAATTCTCCCCCTGACCTACAACCTTTCCATAACAGCCCCAAGTCTTGCTACCACCAGCCCCGTGCCTGTAGTATTACTGTACCTCGTTCTGTGGTCAGACTGATAAGAGCAAGAACGGATTGCCTTGGACAAACAAGGAAGTCAGGGGGCCAAGCTGGAGTCTGAAATTCACCTTTCTCAGCTCGCTGCACTTGGCACATTGCTTATCTTTCCTATGGTAGGCAGAACAGTGCCCCCCTCCCCACCCTCCCCCTCAAATGGTTATGTCTCGATCCTTGAAATTTATAAACATATTAGGATATTTAAGAAAAATGAGGTTTGCAAATGGAATTCAGTTTGCTGATCCGCTGACTTCAAAATAGGAAGATTATCCTGGATTATCCAGGTGGGTGCAAAGGGCTTTTCAAAAGCAGAGGAGGGAATTAGAAGACAGAGCCGGAGAGAGACGGCAGCCTGGGCAGGATTCAGCGCGGTGTTGCTGGGACTGAAGATGGAGGGAAAGGCAATGACCTCAAGAAGGGGACCGTCTGTAGAAGCTGGAAGAGGTCAGGAAGTGAATTCTCCCCTGGCGCCTCCGGGGAAGAAGGCTACCCAGCTGGCACCTTGATTTTAGTCCAATGACCACCATTTTGGATTTCTGAACTAGAGAATTGTCCATTGGGTTGTCAATTTGTGTATTCGACCAAGAAATCATTAGCTGGCATTCTTAATATTCCATGACATATCGTTTGAGTTTGAGAAGAAAACATAAACCAAAACACTATGAGCAAAGTCTCATAGATTTTACTGATAAAATATGCCAAACTATTGCCTGCTTTGAGCTAATCAAAACAGCCCTAGATGTGATGCTTAAAAATGTATCATCCAGTTCCCGTTTCTAATACGGTGAATACTTAACAGATGAAGCCCACGAAAACAAATGTTCTTTGACATTTTTCATACTTTTTAAGAGCAAAAAGGTGGTTGTGAGGTGCATTGATAAGGCAGTTCTCTGGCTAAACCTCTCAAGGTGAACTGGAGGGCGGGAACATGATGGCTAACATGTATTTTTCTAGAAGGAGCCAGGAACAAGAAATATAGCTGAGAGGCTCATTGACATTTTTCTTTAAGACCATGTTATCAGGAGAAAAGCTTTGTGGAAATGGGGTGGGGTGTGGGAGTTTAGCAGCTTACTCAGTGGTACCCAATGGCTCCAAAGATACATACAAACTTCCCAAAAGTGCTTCATTTGCTAAGCGGGAGCAGTTCACACCTCATTATGGGCCCTCCATTGCAAATAAATGCACAATAATAAAAGCAACGATAATATTGTTAAAAATACGCCAGGATAACAACAGGAAAACAAATTTGTGCACAGAATTATCCCCAACCACACAACAACCTTTGTTTATTACTAATATCTCATCCTAACTATTTAACCTAGCCACTGAAATCTTTCTAAAAACTGCTTTTGACTCATTCACCAATGATTACAGAATGAATTGTTTGTGACAGGGGTAGGGAAACTTTTTGGCTGAGAGAGCCATGAATGCCACATACTTTAAAATATAAGTTTGTGAGAGCCATACAATATGTTTAACACTAAATACAAGTAAATGTGTGCATTTTATGTAAGACCAACACTTTTAAAGTACAATAAGTCTCTGAATTCTTTTTAATAACGTTGTTATGTTGTTGCTAACCAATGATGAATAAAGTACTTCTTACCATTAATGCGACTTCTGGTGCTGCATGTTTTTGCTGATGGCTTTGTAGTCTGTTTGATATGTGGTGAGGTTAAGCTTCATACAGGCGTTGAGAATTCCATCCGTTAAATGTGATCTTAGGTTGGTCTTAACATTCCTTAGATGTGAGAAAGACTGCTCACATGCATACGTAGAGCCAAACATTGTCAGTACAGCAATATTCATGCTGCATGCAGTGTGTGTTATGTGATGGGAAGCGTGTTCTGAGTTTTGACGATCAGTTGGTTCGTGGATTGAAGTTTTTTCATTTCTCCCCACTTGTGTTTGCTCGCCAACTCTGCTTGCTGTCATGCAAGTCATTCCAAATCTTCATTCAGTGACTTGAACTTATTCACCCACATGTCTGAGGCCTTCAGGTCAGCAGCTTGTAGCTCAAAATCTCTGATGGAGACACCGGGGATGTAACTCAGGTTGGCGCTATCCACTGCACACTCCTGTGGATGGGTGATGAACTTAAAAAGACGAGTGCACTCACAAAATTCTCCAAAGCGCGCTTTGAGTGACTGTAGGAGATTAGATGTGAAGCCCGCTAGCTGCTGGAGATCAAGATGTTGAGCAAGGTCACTTGCTTTGCATGCATTTTTAAACTCTCCCAGTTTTTCAAAATGTAGTAAACGACCTGTTTCAATGTCGGCGATGAAGAGTTTCAGCTTGTTTTCAAATGCAAACACTGCTTGTTGAAGGGATAAGACTGTATTTCCAAAGCCTTGCATTTTCACATTGAGCTGGTTCAGATGTTCAGTCATGTCCATGAGATAGTAGAACTTCAGAAGCCACTCAGTGTTAGCTAACTCAGGATGCTTGACATTTTTCATTTCAAGAAAAGTCCAGATTTCACTCAGACAAGCCACAAAATGGCTGAGCACCTTCCCTCTTGACAACCAACACACATTGCTGTGCAGAAGCAGACCAGGATAATTATTCCCAACTTCATCCAGCAGTGTTTTAAACTGGTGATCATTTAAAGCTCGGGCAACAATAGAGTTGACCACCCGAATGACCGGCAACATCACCTCACCAAACTGCTCACCACACATCTGAGCACAAAGCGCCTCCTGTTTAGGATGCAGTGAAAACTTAGGATGGGTCTCTTTTCATGCTCACGAAGAAGCACTACGAATCCTGTTTTTCCCCACCATGCACGGAGCACCATCAGTACACACCAAAATAAGTTTATCCATTGGTAGATTTTATTCTTTAGCAAACTCAGTGAAAGACTTGAATAAATCCTCCCCTCTTGTTGTCTCTTTCATAGGCAAGACAGCAAGACTTTCCTCACATAGTGTGTCACTGACAGCATACTTTGCAATCATGCTGAACTGGGATAAATGGCTTACGTCTGTTGACTCATCCAAAGTGAGAGAAAAGAATGGTGCTGCATTTACGTCCTTCACTTGTGTTGTCTCAATTTGATTTGCCATCATGATGGTACAATCGTGAACAGTTCTTGCTGACAGAGACACGTCTTTTATTTGTTTGATTATCTTGTCTTTATCCGAAAAGTCGTCAACAAGTTCATTGACAACATCAAGCATGAATGTTTTGGCATACTTCCCATCTGTGAATGGCTTTCCGTTTCTCACAATTGCTAAAGCACCAGCAAAGCTAGCCGAATTCCAGTCACCTTGTTGGGTCCAAACACGGAGTTGCTGCTGACTAGCTTGCACTCTGCACAGTAGCTCTGGACATGCTTTCTTCCTGCTGTCCCCCGCTGGATATTTCAATGCAAATGTAGTATGGCACGTGTCGAAGTGCCGCTTTATATTTGACCATTTCATTGATGCAATTTTATCATTGCATATTAGACACACTGCAGAACCTGCTCTCTCCACAAAGGCGAATTCCTCTGTCCATTCCTGCTGAAAAGTACGATACTCCTCATCTTTTTTTTTCTTTTAGCCATCTTCTTCATCAAAAAAGGCTTTCTGCGGTTAGCTAGCTGACTACTTGATTAAAAGGAGGGAATTTTACTTCCTGACCTCACAATGACCCGTGTACGTTTTGCATTATTTAATAAAAATTTGGTGTTGTCCCGGAGGACAGCTGTGATTGGCTCCAGCCACCCACAACCATGAACATGAGTGGTAGGAAATAAATGAGCTGTAATACATGAGAATGTTTCATATCTTTAATGTTATTATTTTTTTTTTATTAAAGATTTGTCTGTGAGCCAGATGCAGCCATCAAAAGAGCCACATCTGGCTCACGAGCCATAGGTTCCCTACCCCTGGTCCGTGAGGTATCCTCCTTTGATTACACTGAACTCTCCATTTCTTGTCTGTGATAGGGCTCTGATAATCTCTTTAATAAAATATTTTGCAGTTGTCAATTTCTCTTTGTTTTCAGTTTAGATGCTCAGGATCTCCCTTCCAGGCTACTCTGCCCTGTGCTTTTCCAATTTAATAGAAATAGGTTAAAAGGCTCTCATGGTTTCCTGTTCATTCAGTTAAACTTACCATCCACCTATGACATGTTGGCAATGCCTAGAGAAAGGGATGTGAGGCTCTAGAGATACTGTGAGGAATAAGAGCTTACATGCTAGTAGAGAGCGACAAATAATAAACAGGTAAAATAATGTGGCAAGCATTTCCACATAATTAAAAAGATGGGAAGAAAATGCAATTGGATCATGTTATAGACAATGATGGGATGGCGTTTTAGATAAGACAGTTAGAGAGGTCTCCCATGTGGACTTGACAGTTAACGGGAGTCTTCAAGCACAAGGAGGAAACTCTGTGATGATGAGTGAAGCAGACTGAGGGCAGAGGGCATACCGAAAACTGGGTTCCTAAAGCCTCTTCACCGCCATACTTTCTAGAAAATGGAGAACATGAAGACGACATGGCTGGAGCACGTGGAGACAGAGGGGTCCTTGACAAAGATTGGTGGGCAGTGTAGGGTACACGGGACCTGTAGGTCATGGTAAGAAGTTTGCATTTTACTCTAAGTGCAAAAGAGAGTTACTGAAATGTTGGAGCACGTGTCGTGTGGGAATGTAATAATGTAAGGAGTCCAAGAGTGGGAACTGGGGGCGTGGTTTCAGCTTTCCCAGTACAGGCGGGAAAGGAGTGTGGATCCGGATAGACGGTGACTGGGTCCGCCAAGCACTACCTTCCGCTCCTGTCGTTTGTGTCTCCTCATTGGAGTTCTGTTTTACGTTCTTTGTGGCTTCAGATCAGTGAGTATCGCGTTTCCAGCTACACAGGCTCTTCATAGCACGTGCCATAGCTTGAGTTCTTTAGAAAGCAGGACACCAACTAGTCATCTCTGAGAAATAAGCCCTTGTTGATTCATCATGACTGCTCCTGACTATAAAATTCTGCTTTCTCACATGTTCTACCACTTAGCCTTTGACACCACACTCTCTGCTAATTGTCCTTCAAGGTTCAGCTCAAATGTCAGTTTTCAGGAATGACCTCCCTGACCAATCAAATATGAGTTCCCTCTACCTGCCTATGATCACAGGTCACTCTTGTCATATTTTGGTGACACGCTATTCTTCATAGCATTTGCCCCTACTATGATGCTATTTTATTTACTTGCTTACTTGTTTAGTATCTGTTTATCCCTTTAGAAGTCCACGTCGTGATAGCAGAACTTGTCTACCTTGTTCCCGCCTGGGTCCCAGCTCTCACAGCAGTGCCTGTCCTAGAGCGCCATATTGTGAGTCATGTACCATCCCAGATGCTAAGAATGAAGACACAGAACAAGGAAATCCATTGCTCCCTGAAGATTATATTTCAGTGGGAGAGACTGACAATAAGTGAGTTTAGTAAGTCAAATGCATAGTCTATTCGTGGTAAGTGTTAAGAAAAAAATAAAAATAAATCAAATGAGGCAAGGCAGATAGGATCTGTGCATTTGTGGGGAGTGGGGTGGCACCATAACCTGGGGATAGTCCAGGAAATCCTCAACGAGAAGGTGACATTTGAGTTGAAACCTGAAGAAAGTGAGTGGGTCTCTCAGATAGCTCGGAGGAGCTTCCCAGACAGCGGAAACAGCCAGTGCAAATACCTTGAAGCAGATGCACCCCTGGAGCCCTCTGGGAATGGCTCAGTTTGCTGAGGAACTGGAACAGCATAAGCGAGGTAGGTGAAGGGGTGAAGGGGTGGGAGATGCAGTCAGAGAGGCCAAGTGGCAATAGAGGATGAATAAAGGTCACCTAGGGTTTTCGCGGCCAACAGAAAGATTTTGGCTTTTACTCAGTACAGTGGGAAATGACTAAAAGATTTTGCAGACAAGAGCCATAAGAAGATCAATACACCGACAGGATCATTCTGGCTGCTCTTTGACAATAAGTACACCAGGGTGGAAGCACAGAGCTCTGTTCCGAGATTACTGCCGTGACGCAGGTGAGGGGCAACGATAGCTCCCAGTGGAAGAGGAGCAGTGGAGTGGGAGAACAAGTGACCACTGGTCTTTGATAGATATTTGTTAAACTAATGAATAATCGAATGTTTTCTACTTAATAACAATGGTGTGCATTTTGCTTAAACATATAGTGTAGTCCATTCATAAATGGAATAAACGATGTGTATAAAGATTTTTTTTTTTAAAGTAGAGAGATTGAGCCTTGAATATGTCCATAAGTATATATTTCTACTTTGGTCACTAAAAAATCATAGAATATTTATTCATAGATAGGTCCCATTTACTTTTACAAGATGACCAAATTATTCACTTGGTTTATTTGTTCTTAAAGGACACATGTTTCTTTCAAAGTAATTCTAACAAGATGGCAACATTTGTAGAAAAGTCAAGAAGAATATCTTTGGAAGGAAAAACAAATTTTTAAAACTTTGAGATCTCTCACTATTGTGTATGCTTTGAACATAACACAGATGTTAATTCTATCATTTACAAGTCTGAAATTGGCCCTGGCCAGTCGGCTTAGTGGTAGAGCATTGGCTTAGGTGTGGATTTCTTGGGTCGAGTCTTGGTCAGGGCACACAAAAGAAATGACCATCTGCTTCTTTGACCCCTTAATTTTCTCTCTCTCTCTCTCTCTCTCTCTCTCTTTCTCCTGCTCCCAAAGCCATCGCTTGATTGGTGTGAATGCATTGGCCCCAGGAGCTAAAGATGGCTCCATGGAGCCTCTGCCTCAGGCACTAAATATAGCTGGGTTGTGAGTATTGGCCCCAGATGGGGGTTTCCAGGTGGATCATGGTCAAGGTGCATGCAGGAGTCTGTCTCTATCTCCCCACCTCTCACTTGGAAAAGAAAGGAAAAATGTCTAAATTACTAGGTTTATAAAAATGAAAACTCTTTTCTTATCTATAATATAGATTTGTTTGTGTGGGTGTGTATCAACTTTGTGTGTGTGTGTGTGTGTTTATCTGACACTTCCCACTTTCCTCTTTTGGATAAATGTTAGTATGTATTTTCACAGTGCTAGTTGGGTGGATATCATCTTTAGATATATACATAGTTGAATTCTACTCCATATTCTTCAAGAGAACTCTTGTTGGCTTATTCTTCATATAAAGTGTATGTTCTTGAATCATCCTGAAAAAAAAATCAGAGTATGTAAATTTTTTTCTTCTCTGGATAAATTAATTAGGTTGTTGAAATTGTCTTATTGTGCCTCTTTGCATTGCTTTACATTCCCATTGTTGTTTCTAAAACAAATAAAAAAAAATCTGTGATTATCTCGAGTTAAAAATCCGAACAAGAGAGTCCCAAGCTCCAAATCATGTAAATGATGATACTTGTGGCAGTTTACAAGTCCTTTCCCCCCAGTGGGAATATCCTGTGTGGTTTATTGCAAGCCATCAAAAGCAGAGCTCTCCCAGATTGCAATATGGTATTTCAGTAGTTCTCACAAAACCTAGCTCAAGCTGCTGAAGTTGCAAAAAACCCAAACCAAACAAAAGAAAACACACCTCATGTTTTGGAAATACGTTGGTGTGCACAACTCAGTTATATTCTCTAGATGTGGCCTTTACATTCTGCTTTAGGCAGCGGTCACGATGTTTCGGGATATTGTACACATTGCAGCCATCTTTTGCACTGGCTCTCGGTGTTGGTATACCAGTCACATTTTCATTGGTGCACACAGACGATCTCGTTTACATTTCTAACAGGGCTTTGGTTACATTCTGGCAGTAAGAGCACTATTATGAATAGAACAGAGCAAGACGTCCCGTGCTTGTCTCCGCATCTCTGCGGAAGATACTGGATCACCATCCCCAGCACAGTTCACAAACAAACGCGAAACATCAAAGCCTATGGAATTACAACCTGCCGAGCCCACATTACACACCTCAAAAGTCCATGTTACCTCAATGAAAACTCTTCTGAAATTTAAAATCAAACAAAACTTGGAATGTCCAAATATTTTCTTTACAAGTCAAGCATTGTGTGTGAGAATGGTTTTTTTTTTTTTTTTTTTTTTTGCAATGATTTTACAATGATTGGGTGATAAACCCTATAATTTGCTTTGCTCAGTTTTGCTCACTCATAGGTCTTTATTTACATATACAATCCTGCCACATACACTCTGGCTCTGGATTTGAAAATACAGGATGTACTAGAAAAACAGCTACCATTGTTCCTATTATTTTATCTTCAGCATGTATTGTACCGTCATGTTAGAATTTAGGTAAATTGATTTATAATATACGATTCAAAGGTCATAGCACTGGCCACATACCAGCAGGTCAGTTGACCCTCATGAAGTCTTATTTCAAATCATTTCCAACTAACTGCTTTATTGATATAGACACATATATACATACACGCACATATGGACTACACCAGTGATTGACTAACTTCAAAGAAAAGGCAACATCAAAGTGATAAAGATTCTGTCAAGATAGCAAGTTTACTATGTGTATTTGTGCTCCTCAAGATATAATTCCAGGCCCTGGTCGGTTGGCTCAGCAGTAGAGCGTCGGCCTAGCGTGCGGAGGACCAGGGTTCGATTCCTGGCCAGGGCACACAGGAGAAGCGCCCATTTGCTTCTCCACCCCTTCACCGCGCCTTCCTTTCTGTCTCTCTCTTCCCCTCCCGCAGCCAAGGCTCCATTGGAGCAAAGATGGCCCGGGCGCTGGGGATGGCTCCTTGGCCTCTGCCCCAGGCGCTAGAGTGGCTCTGGTCGCAACATGGCGACGCCCAGGATGGGCAGAGCATCGCCCCCTGGTGGGCAGAGCATTGCCCCGGTGGGCGTGCCGGGTGGATCCCGGTCGGGCGCATGCGGGAGTCTGTCTGACTGTCTCTCCCTGTTTCCAGTTTCAGAAAATAGAAAAAAAAAAAAAAAAAAAGATATAATTCCAGGCACTGGCTGAGTAACCCAGTTGGTTAGAGCATTGTCTCTATATGCCAAGGTTGTGGGTTCGATCTCCAGTCAGGCCACAGACAAAAAGCAACAAATGAGTGCCCAACTAAGTGGAACAACAAATTGATGCATCTCTTTCTTGCCCCGCCCTCTCCCTTTCTCTCTAAAATCAATCAATACGATTTAAATAAATAATTCCAAAGCCTATTTTTTTCTGCAGTGTTATATTTCTACCATGAAAAGACTTTTGTAAGGAAGAAGATCTTCTGTTGGAAATAGACAAAATCATGTCACATATTATCCTTCTGTTTATATATCCAATACAGTTGTTTGAAAATGTTTCCAAAAAATCTGAAAGAACTTCAGAAAAAAGACCTTTTTCCATTCTCAAGATTGGGTTGCTTCAAGTGACGCAGACTAGACTCCTGTGGGCTGTTGCCGTCACGCTCCGCTGCTGGCGTTCACTACTAGTGAGCCCCATGCAGTGCGCACAGGCAGTCCTGGGTATTTCACCACCGAGCAGGCTCCGCAGCTGACGTTCACTACTAGTGAGCCCCGGGCAGTGCTCACAGGCAGTCCTGGGTATTTCACCACCGAGCAGGCTCCGCAGCTGACGTTCTCTACTAGTGAGCCCCGGGCAGTGCGCACAGGCAGTCCTGGGTATTTCACCACCGAGCAGGCTCCGCAGCTGACGTTCTCTACTAGTGAGCCCCGGGCAGTGCGCACAGGCAGTCCTGGGTATTTCACCACCGAGCAGGCTCCGCAGCTGACGTTCTCTACTAGTGAGCCCCACGCAGTGCGCACAGGCAGTCCTGGGTATTTCACCACCGAGCTAGTCCGTTCCCTCAAGCTGAACCCTCTGCTCCCTCACCTGTGACCTCAGAGCACCATTCACACGCCCCCTCATGACACCCAACAGACTGCCTTGTGTCTGTCTCCTCAGAGAGCACCGGGTTTGAGACCAGGGCCATATTTCTCACCTTTTATCCTGAGCACCTAGCGTCGTGCCTGATACAAAGCCAGGAGCTGATATGTGTCAACCTTCATTGAACGAATGAATTTCAGCCCAAATCGGCTGTCTTAGTGTCTCAGTGGGAAACCATCAATCATTGCCTAAAAACGTGTGGTCTTGACAGATGGCATACTTTCGAAATGTGATTTCCAAATAAAGGAGCTCACATATGCTTCTGCTTATATCACAATTTCATGAAATTGATAATTTGTGAAGAGCCTTCTAAAGTTTGTAGTAAACATACTTAAAATCAAATTTAATACAGATATACTGCTATATACTTATTAGCAGGGCTAAAATCAATAACTCCAACAATACCTACTGGGACTTCCAAATATCACTAAAGTGAATGCAAAATGGTACAACTGCTTCAGGAAACAGTTTGTCAGTTTCTTACATTTTTTTTTTTTTTTTTTATTGAGAGGAGGGGAGGCAGAGAGACAGACTCCTGTATGCGCCTTGACCAAGGATCCACCCAGCAAACATCCTAAAACAGATGCTTTGCCCATCTGGGCCGTTGTTCGTTGCTAAACAACCAAGCTATTTTTCAGCTCCCTAAGTAGAGGCAATGGAGCCATCCTCAGCATCCAGGGCCATCTTGCTCAAACCATCAAGCCATGGCTGCAGGAGAGAAAGAGAGACAGGGGGTGAGGGATGGAGAAACAGATGATCACCTCTCCTGTGTGCCCTGACCAGGAATCGCAACCTGGAAAATTCATATGCCAGCTGATGCTTTACCACTGAGCCAACCAGCCCGGGCAGTTTCTTACAAATTTTAACATATATATATGTTATATACATATATACACACACATATGTATATATATATATATATATATATATATATATATGTATATATATATATATATATATCACATGACACAGAAAGTTCATGCCTAGATAGTCACATAAGAGAAATGAAACTTACTTTCACACAAATCTTGCATGCTCATGAGGAGAGTACCCTCTCTTCAATCTCCAAAGACTAGAAACAACCCAAATGGCCTTCATGTGGTGCAAATGGTGGCCCATTCCTTAGATGGAACATTAGATGGAACACTACTCAGCATCCACACAACAATATGCCTGTGTCTGAATGAACTAAGCCAGGCCCCAGTGGGCGTGTACTCTACAATTTCATGTGTAGGAGTATTAGCTTTCTATTGCTCTCTAACAGATGACCACAAAATCGGTGGCTTAAAACACGTTCCCTCATTAGCTGCTGTAGGTTAGATGTCCGGGGTGGGTGCAGTTAAACTCTGCTTAGGATCTTACAAGGACAAAACAAGGTGACATCTGGGCTGGGTTCTTGCCTAGAGGTTCTGGGGGAAGAAGCAACTTCCCCAGAAGTGGTTGGCAGATTTAGTTCCTGATGATTGGTTGTAAAACCCAGCTGTTTGGTTCCTGGGTTCCTGGCAGCCTGTCACTGGGGGACTTGTTCTGTTCCTAGAAGCTCCTTTTCTTTCTTGTACATCAAAAGTCTTGATTTCTACTGTTCATTAATTAAAAATAAGCTGAGAAAGAAAAAAGAGATCAAATTCTAAGATGTCTCTTCTAAGCCTGGGCTAACTTATATATCATTCTCAGTGAATCTAAACCGTATCGTATTTTATTATTTTATTTTGTTTTGTTTTATTTTATTTTATTTTATTTTATTTTATTTTTTATGCCTGATCATCTTGGGTACTGTCTAAAGGACAGACTAATCTGTAAGAACATATTTTCATAGAGGACCACGACGCCATTAGGAGGGGCCTGTAATCATATGTTATGTCTTCACTCGAGCTCACGTTTTGTACGGGGCATTCTTATTCTTGTTCAGCTTCCGGAGCTTTCAGGACCGCTGTTTCCACTTCCGGAGCTTTCAGGACCGCTATTCCCCACTTCCCCGGCCCCTGATTGTTCTCTCCAGGGAACATCAAAAAGAACGCTTGATTTTATGTCATCAGTTCTTTCTTGTGGTGGAACTTCTTCCTTATTATTTTGTATAATTCAACTCGCAGGGTATAAACCCTGACCTCTTAATGACCATTCACCCCTTTCTAATCTCTCTGCCCAATCAGTGTTCGAGTCTGACGCTACCCGCCCCAGAATACCCCTCTCATTTCTACCCATCCCTTCTCCTCCCACCAACTCATTCACTCAGGAACTCATGGTCCTTTGATTAAATTACTGTTTTAAATCTACCCGTACTTTCTATTTTTCCATTTTCAAGCATTTGACGTGTTTTACTTTCTCTGCTACCAATTTAACTGTTCTCAATAACTGACCTAGGGGTCAGTCTGGAAGGAACGCTGTTTATCACAGAAGATCTTATGGGTTAGACTTGAGTTAAACATACTATTACTCCAATTAAAAATTTTTTAAAAAAATTAAATGATTGAATGGATCAATTAAAATATAAATTTATAGTAGTGAATTATTTTACAACTAATAGTCCCTAGTACAAGCAGAAAAAAGTCTTCCAGTGTGGATGGAATTGTGGAGACTCGGCTGGAAGGAAATGGAAACGCTGTGTCCGTCTCACAGCGAGCGGCTGGGTCGGTGGGAACAGGGAACGGACAGGCTGCTGAGCAGCGCGAGTCCACACTTGCACCAGACACAAGGCCTGGCCCCTGGCCGGACAGAGAACGGACACGAAACCCAGGTGAGGAGAACGGCATGGTCTTGGCCAGTGAACTTAGATGAAGCTAGGTCGAGGACAAATAACGGGGTTTAACATTGTCTCAAATGGGGTGAGTATTCATCTGGAAATATAAATAAATAGAGACATGGTAATAAATTGACATAGCAATGCATTTGATGATATTGCCTTACCTACTTGGCTTCACCTTTCCCCCCAAAAATGTCTCGACCTTAGAGAGGCAAGAGCCTCACTTTGATGATAGCTGTCTCCCATATGAAAAGAAGGGTCAATTAAGAACCAGCCATCATAACAGGATGGTCAAGTAACGTCTTTCTTAGTTTTAGTGAAGACCCCAAACTTAGGAAACAAATGTTATTTTAGACGCGCTACAGTACTCCAAATTACGGGTCTACTTCACTTATGCAAGACGTGTAAAAGAAGGTGGTTAAAAAATGTTTCCTAATTCTTAACTTAAAACTTTTTTTTTTTTTGAAGATATTTAAAGTTTGGAGGAGACAAGAAAAATAGTTGCTTTTAGAGAAAGAATTTCTTTGGCGAAGAGGATTGAATGTTCCCTTTCCATGAAGAAAGGGTGGGAATAGAGAAAATTGTAAAAGGATCGCTCACAGAGAACTTAACACGGGTCTTCTAAAATGAGGTGGCTTTTGACCTGCACAGGAGAAATGAAAAGGCTGAAGATTATGACTGGAAGGGTCCCTGTAGGAGGAAAACAGAGAGATGGTGACTGGGAGAAACCTTCACGTGCCTGAAGTCAAGGCACGAACTCCCGGCGTAGACCAAATATGGACCGTGGGAAAGGAAGCCAACCCAAAGCCAGCCTGAGAAGGACTTCCCTTGTAACATCCACCGGGTACAAGAACAAACGTCGGAGACTTTCAGGAGTATAGATGTAACTTTATTGGCCAGTTTTACCTGCACAGAGGCAAATTCCCGAGGTGTCCAGAGACACCGTGTTCACAAGGAGCTACAGATGGGAATCACACCTAGCGCTCACAGCTAAATCTTTTTATAAGCTAAGCAAGCAAGCCTAATACAGAAGCAGATGTGGTGGTAACCTATTTGCTAAGGGGGCTGCACATAGCATAGCAACAGGGGCTGGGGTCTAGCTCATTGGCGAATTCCAAACCTAAACTTCTGATAAGGGTCTTTTAACCAATAGAATGCAAACGTTTGTCTCTTTTTCTTTTTCTTTTCTTTTCTTTTTTTCTTCTCTCTCAGCCTCACAGGGTCCCTATCTGTCTCTGCTTCTTCAACGACCTTGGGCATGTTATTCCTAACAGAACAGGAGCAGGACCTGCCTGTAACCCTTAAGTTCCCTGTTCCATTAGTGCCCTGCTTATTTTCTTATCTTCTCTTGGTCCTTACACCCTCAGTGAGATTCCTGGCCTGGCAAAGGAGCCTCTTCAGGGAGCGGCTGTGTGGAGTGGCCCTTCCGCACCCTGAGGACGGAAGGTGGAAGTGACTTAGAAAATTAAACTTTTATTTCCCTACATTATGTTTTTTAGAACAGGATTCTTTCTAGAAGCCTTATTGGCAAAATGGCCACCATCAAAAAAAAAAAAAAATACACAGAGAATACTGCATTCAGTTATCATTTTTCTTCTGTCAAAAAAAAAAAAATTTCCATTTTTAACTTGACACAAATAACTTAAACTCAGGAACTCTTAGAGGTTGGAAAATATTAGAGATTCTGCAGTCCAAGTCTGGAACCTGACAGAGATTATTCAGCTTAACAACATTGCTATTATGAGATTTTAAATGCTGGTCTAAGATGCAGAGATTCATACTCATATTTTTAAAGGCCAATGTTAAGTAAATGATCATATTTAAAAGAAAGACTATCGAGGATAGATAAAGTAAAGGATGGAGGGAAGAGACAAAGAGCGTTGCTCGGAAAACATAAAATAAAATTGACGAAGGTATGGCTCCAAAGTCAAAGGGATCGCCTCGTCCCCCCTTTTAAGAAGATTTTACTTTATCTGAAGAGTAAAGCATATGCTTTTAGATCCAAGGGTACCTGGTTCAAATCTCAGCAGGGGCAGATTTCTCAAAAACTAAAAAGGCACTCTCCCTATTAAAGAAACTGACTTAATATAGGTATATGGACCATTACTGCACAGAATGGGGATTCACAAACTATTTTCTAAATGGAGTCTTTTTGGACATGTACAGCAATTCTTATAGAAACCTTTTACAAATAAAAAAAAGAAGGAAAAAATAGGGGAAGGATTTACAATCCCATGATTTGAGCCTTTAATAACTATTGGTGAATTAGACAGCCATCTGCAGTAATACCCTGGATCAGGTCTTCCTGCCAAGGGTCTGCAAAAAGCATTCTCAGGATAAAAGCTTATAATTCGTGCAGAACTCAAATGCTTAGAAAAAGATGAACAAAATACACCTTGAAGTTTGGCCTCAGTGTTGGGTCTCAAAATGGATTGTCTCCATGAAACTTCATCTAAACAGGAAGTAGCACTACTACAACAGTTCGTCACAATGACACTATTTTGCCTGAGATTTCCACAAGGAGACCTTGTTGAGTAAATTTTTATATGACGCCGTAATTTGCTGAAAGTCAGCCTTAATGGTGAGCCCACGAAACGCATGTGGGAAACACACTATCTATCCTACCTTATGAAAGAACTCTTGAGAAAACTGTCAGAAGCCTAGTTCTACCATAAATTCACATTTGCAGAGCTCTACTTGATCTAGGCTCAACATTTTTGTGGTAATTTACGTCACTGTCCCTTAGAACATCATTGAGGATAGGATAAATGTTAAAAAGACCTCCTCTTCATCCATTATACGAGATAGAATTCTCTGGGAACTCCTGGAGTCTAATTCCAAAATGTGGGTGACAAACATAAACAGTCTTTTCAAACGTGAAATGTATTTCTTAAAGAATAAATCTGAGTACTAGGTTAATATTTCAGGTAATAGACTTTGGAGAAGGTAATTTATTGAAGACCTACAAGTCATTTCTTCTATAAATTTTAGGAACATTCTGTCTGTATCATGTTATCTTCAAGTTAAAATAATAATAATAACATTTGAAAGCTCTAGACAGTGGTAGACAGAATCATTGTTGGTTGACACGATTCATCATCGGAACCAGTTCGGGGGCAAAGCTGAATTCAGGAATTCAAAGGATGGCATCAGAGGGCGGTCTATCTTTTCTGACTCCCGGGTCTTCTCTCCAGGTTGGGTCCTCTTTCAGACAGATACATCTCTCAGTCCCCCACCACAGGGCTGCCAGCCCCTCCAGAATCACAGTCATTCTCACAAACACTTATCCTGTGGAAACAGCTATTCCCTCTGACATTTGGAACCGAAATACCCTCTCAAAAACTCAAGAAAGCCTCAATTATTGTTTAAGTAAACTGGCCCAAAAGGAAATCATAAAACACACAGAGTTTTCTTTGATTTTAGCCAGGGGAGGCAACAGGAAACCTTACAAGTGGATTTCTCGTGAGTTTAAACAGAAGAGTGACCGAAAGACATTCTTTTGACTTATAATGTCATCTGCCTAATAACTATTGACTCGGTAAATTCTGACCTGAAATAAATATATCTAGGGATCCACATATGCATACACACACACACACTCACACACACCAAATCATGTAGTTTTGGAAACTAAGACTGAGAAATAATGGAGAGTCAGAATCTGAAAACAAAATTAAGTATAAGGCTACTAAGTCCTAGACTACAAGTGAACATGAGAGTGTGGGAAGCGAAGAAAAGCCTGGATAAAAAATAAAATTCAAGCCCTGGCCGGTTGGCTCAGCGGTAGAGCGTCGGCCTGGCATGCGGGGTACCCGGGTTCGATTCCCGGCCAGGGCACATAGGAGAAGCGCCCATCTGCTTCTCCACCCCCACCCCCTCCTTCCTCTCTGTCTCTCTCTCCCCCTCCCGCAGCCAGGGCTCCATTGGAGCAAAGATGGCCCGGGCGCTGGGGATGGCTCCTTGGCCTCTGCCCCAGGCGCTAGGGTGGCTCTGGTTGCGGCAGAGTGATGCCCCGGAGGGGCAGAGCATCGCCCCCTGGTGGGCAGAGCATCGCCCCTGGTTGGCGTGCCGGGTGGATCCCGGTCGGGCGCATGCGGGAGTCTGTCTGACTGTCTCTCCCTGTTTCCAGCTTCAGAAAAAATAAAAAATAAAATAAATAAATAAATAAATAAAATTTAATATTAATGAACATTTAGTTACAGTTTGGGAAATAATTTTTGAGAGTTGACCCATAACATTATTCATACATCCAGTTAACAAATAAAATATTTATTGAGCATATATCTCTGATATAATGATAAGCAATTTTAATATAAAAATGAAAGTAAGTGTCTGCCGATAAGGGTATCTTTACTGAACACCACAAGCAGGGGTCAGGGGGAGTAAGTAGAGTGAGAAAAGCTCAGGAGTGATGGGGAGATCTGAGGGGATAATCTGCAACACACCGAGTGCTGTGAGTGGGGGCCGGAGTAACTTAGGGAAGATTGACCAATGGGCTCTAAAAGAGAACTGACCATTTTCCCTTCACAGTAAGAGGTTACTAGAGTGTGCCAACATACACAGCAGGATGGAGGGTACCCATGGCCTCTGGGAGACAGGTGTGGACCATGAGTATCTGAGTCAGGGGACATGGAGCAAGGTGCACTCATAAGACAATGTTATCAAGAAAGAATTTCAGCAGGGTGGGGGCAGGCACTAGACAAATCTTAAACACTGCTCAGTGAAGCCCAAATGTTTCTTTCAGATGACTTGTCTAGCATGTCTATTATTACCTTTATTCTTTGATTTGTGGGATTAATTAATACTTTACTTAATACACTCTTATTAATTTATTCTCGACTCACTGAAAAGATCTACTTCAGGAGCAATGGTCTTCCCGTAGCCCTTGGGACAGTCATGTTTTTTAAAAATAATCTTTGCTTTTGTTAAAAGAAATTGGAGCTTGGGTGGGGGGAAAACAAGGCATTAAATTTGCTAAATTAAGGAGTTATAATCCAATAACATTTAAGTTGAGGATTCCAAGTCATAGCACAAAGCATTATAGCCATAAAACCTTCCATTTAGGCCATAAAGCCTAAAATGCCTCAACTGTGTAACGAATACAACAGGTGAGTGACAGGGGTGTTGTAAAAATTAAATGAGATGATATATGATAAATTGTAGTATAACTGTACCACAAACTATAAGTTTGGTTTAAAAAAAAATTGTTTTGGTTTAATTTTCTAACTAGACACACACAAAAAAAATCCCTGTGTTTTTGTTAATTTTAATGATTCATATTTAAATTTCTTTGTCATAGTAGAAAATTTCTGGTAGTAAACTTCTCAGTGGTTAAAGTCACTTGACCTTTAGCCTCCTGCTTAAAAAAAAAATCCCTCCAGAGATACATTAAATGGCACAGAAATAGATTGCCTGTCATGTCTTACTGCTTAATTAATGGCCAACCAAGACGGCTTGTCTGGACTGCCCTGAAGTAACTGTAAACTGATCTTCTACTCATGGAAAAGAACGGACTCCACAAGAGGAGAGGGTCATAGAGGATTCATCGTATTTAAAACTCTACAACCCTTAGAAGACACAGCGCATACAAGGGCTGGTCAACGGACCATGCCAACCTCAGCTGAGCTGATAAAAAATGTTCCGTCGCTCACTGTGCAGGACGGGGAATCGTACACTCCTGATTTCTGAAAACTGCTTTTTGAATAAAAAAAAAAAAGCTCCCAAGTAAGCATTTTTATTTTATCCTCTATTTGGGATAGATCCGGATGTCACCAAAGTCTTTTAAAAGTAATTTTCAGAAACGTGGTGTGAAATTGTTCCATTGGAGGACAAGTAGAACGCCGGAGGTTGGGAAGCAAACGCGTCGAGAAAGCTGACTGACGTGAAGTGCATGGTAGGACGTGTGTGTCACCCTAAAGAGGAAACTGGTGATATTTGAAGTTCTTTTCCTTTTGAGGTAAAAAGTAAGATGAATCAACTTGTTAATAAAATACCACAAAAAATTGGGGGGATCTTTTCTAATGAACACAAAGTGTTTATGATTAAAGATGAATGTTGATCCTGTTAGAGCTTACATTCGCTGGAGAGACGCTTTAAACGTGTGTTACCCTATCACCTAAATCATTTCTTCTCCTTCTTTATTCTTATTTTCATTATTCTTTGGCATCCCTCCCTCACCTCACCACAATCCATTGTTTCATTTCAGGGTGATGAAAACGCATTGTGAGCCCTGGCCAGTTGGCTCAGTGGATAGAGCATCGGCCTTGTGTATGGACATCTGGTTTGATTCTTGGATCAATGCACACAAGAGAAGCACCATCTGCTTCTCTCCCCCCTTCTCTCCATCTTTCCCTCTCATAGCTAGTGGGTCAATTGGTACCAACATCAGTCTCAGGCACTAAAATTAGCTTGATTGATTTAACATGGGCCCCAGACAGGGGGTGCAGGATGGATCCAGGGGCGAGGTGCACGTGAGCGTCTGTCTCACTATCTCCCCTCCTCTCATTTAAAAAATAAAACGATAAAAAGAAAATTCAACGTGATAAAGTACTGAGAATAAAAATAAGTAATAGATAAACTATTTACTAGCTGTGGGCAATGAAGAAAAGATTCTGTCCTTGTTGTGGACCGTTATATAATTCATCAGTGACTTTTTCTAATTCTTCCTCTCTTGACTCTTAAATAAACATAAATTTTTCAGGCCTTGGGATGGTGTCCAAAACTGAATTTAAGAAAACTGCACAGTGGCAATACGATAGCCAGTGAGGTTTATCTGAGGTGCAATTATTGCTAATGAAAAACAAAGCTGGATTCAGGATGGCGGGAGGTCCCAGTTGTGAAGGATTAGCAGAGGTAGTTGCATTATATCAACCTTCCCAACGGGGGCAGTATTGTCTTCCTCCTGCTCACAGCTGCGCGCATACGCTAGCCTTCCCCCCCCACTTTGTCCTCGTGTTAGCCTACCGTGGAATTCTTACTAGAGATTAAAAATAACAACAACAACAACAATAATAAAATAATGGAGAAATGGTCTTTTAGAATTTTCCATCAATTTGAAAATAAAGTCATTGAGTTATACTGTGCTTTCCTTTTCATATTATAGCGACAGGAAAAGATCCAAACGATCACATTTTTTTAGGAATAATAATAATAATATGATAATAAAAAGAGGGTAGGCTCCCTAATTTTCTCATCTCTAAAGAACTCAGACCACTAGAATTTAGAGATTCATTATAGTGTTCTTAAAATAACATTTTCAGTATGTTCACAAGGCCGTGAAATATTTAGCTTTAAAAAACCTCCTTTCAGCCGCTGGGAATGGGGCAAGGCGTCCCCTCCGTCTGAGAGCCGCCCTCCCTGCCCGTAGACTCCGGGGAGGGAGGGCAGGAACAAAAGGAAGAGAGAAATAATTGGCAAGTAAAGATCGATGAGACAGAGGAAGGCAGGGAGGACAGGGTGCACAAGCCAGGATGCTAGAGGTGCTCAGCCGCGGGGAAACTGAGTCAAAGCCGGCAGGGCGGGGGAGCAATGCCTCAGAATGCTATACTACTGTGAAGCTACAATGCTTTTTAAAAAACCATTAACCCATTCTTCACTCCCTCGGTGCGAAACAACGTGGTTCCCATTTCTTCGCGTGGATTCCCCTTGGCGCGAACCACCCACCCACGGCGGAGAGTGGAGTGGGCATAGCTTGTGACCTAGAAGTTCCCCGCCCAGGGTCAAGATTCAGAGGCAACTGCAGAATTCGTTTATTCAGTACCCCCCCCATACCCCACCTCCCACCCCCTCACCCCACCCCCGGAGTGAGGAATTGGTTTTGGAGTTGGCTGCTCCCCCTGACCCTTATCCAAGTTGCCCAGTGTCACCAGTGTCACGGTTTCCAATGGGTAACTCCACGTGTCATCCACAGCAGTTCGCGTTCGTTCTGCACCCGCACGAGAGACCGAGACCTGGGAGCTGACAGGTGGCTGGGTTCCCAGGGCTGACGGGAAGCCCCGGGCTCCGTGGCACAGGGCCCACGGGAACAATCACGTGTTCTGTGCTTGTGGGGTTTTTGTTTGTTTGTTTGTTTGTTTTACGTACCTTGGCCTTCCTGCCTAACACGTGCGTGGGTTTTATATTATCGCCCTTCCGTGGCTGCAGCTCCAGACGGGAAATTCGGAGGGTTTGAAACGAAGGCAGCTAAATGGAACGAACTTTGGGACGGAGCCTCTCTGGTTTTGTTCGGATCTGTTCAAGTAATAGGGGGAAAAGCACAAAAGGATCAAGGAAAGAAAGAGCCCCATCTTTGTTCGACCAGTGAGCAAGCGGCGTCGCTTGGGGGAAAATTGGCCTGACCTTCACCCGCGTGACGCTTCCGCGCGCGCCGTCATTCTTGCTTCTGCTCTGATTAGGGAAAGATCGGCCCCTTCCCCGGCAAGGACAAGTCAGGGAACAAAAAGGGGGGAAATTCTTCAGTGAACTTTAAAAGATTTATTTTTTTTTAAATCACAGTTGGGCTCATACAAGCCAGTTTCTAATCTTATTTTTTAGGCTTAAAAAAAATAATAATACCTGCCTTTTAAAAGAAATTCTTTGGCTCATTTTTTTTTTTTTTTTTTTTATAGCCTCTAGTCTAGATCTCAACTCACATTTCTTGAATTTTTTTTTTTTTTTAAGTCTCCCTCACTCGAAACGACAGCTTTCTATTTCTTTGAGGCTGTGCTTGCCGCTCTGCTGGGCCTGACAGCAGAAAGAGAGAGACACAGGCCCCTCTGCCGGCTGGCGTGGGGTGCCCCCGTGGGTAGGGGGCGCCCCACGACATTGCAAGGACCGCTGAAGCGGTTTCCCCGCTCCGACCCCTCCATGGGTTCTCGGGAAGGCCGAGCTCCATGCCCCCGTGATATTAAGTTGCAGATTTTGCCTGATCATACAGACCAGAGCGCTTCTGTGACACTATGGTCAAACAGCCAGCCCCCTGTGTGACTAATATTTCTAACAGCATGCCATTTAATATTTGACAAGGATATAATAGTTCGTTCTTCAGATAGTCAACATGCTCTAACAGTAAGGTAAATCTTCAAAGTGTCTTTCAAAGCGGCTGTTAAAAAGTAGGTTAAATTTTTTCCCCCTATAGCATGCGATTTCACTTCCGCTCTTCCACCTCGACCACATAAAATTAAATTTTGACTTGAGAATGACCTACTGGAAATCAGATGGAAAAACACGGGGAAAGATTTAAGTTACTGATTCAAAGGAAATGGACACGGCTGTCTGCAATTTGGCACACTGTGTGCTCAGCCCTCCGAGAATCTTGTTGCTGGTAGTCCGTCTGCTCCTCTGAGGATTTAGATTGTGTTTTTAATGGAAATGTTGCAGAACTTAATGGAATGTAATATCTTGTTGTAATATATAGACGTAAGGCAACACAGGAAAAAAAATTATCTACACATATTTTCTGCCACAACCCTCCTCTTTCTTGCCAGCCTACTTATAAACCCACGATCCAGCCCCCAGAGCAACCGGGTAGTCTCTAACATCAACTACGCTCATTAAAGCTCCGATGATGTCATAGTGGTCTCGTCTGAATTCTTTTCCCAACCACTGAAATGTATTCTAAACTATTATTAAAAATATAATATCTTTGAAAACTTTAATTTTAGGAGAATAGAAATTAATGCGATTATCCTACTAAGAATAGAATGTGAGTGTTCGCAGAGGCTTAGCGACTTGACTGCATAGCTAGCTCTAGATGTTCTATCCCACTGGGACCAACGGGAATGCAAGAATGTGCAGTACGGTTGACCCTTGGACAGCATGGGTTTGAACCGCACGGGTTCACTCAGATTGTTTGCAACAAATGCCTGTGTGCTTTTTGGTCTATGATTTAGAGCAGGGGTCCCCAAACTACGGCCCGCGGGCCACATGCGACCCCCTGAGGCCATTTATCCGGCCCCCGCCACACTTCTGGAAGGGGCACCTCTTTCATTGGTGGTCAGCATCCATATCCTGTGCTCCTGGAGTACTGTATGTAGCAGCGTCGCTCACGTACAGTACTACTTCTGGTGACGCGGGATGCAGGCGTCCCGGCTCCGGAAGCACGTCATATCACTTGTTACGGCTAGCAGTGACAAATATGGAACCGGACATTGACCATCTCATTAGCCAAAAGCAGGCCCATAGTTTCCATTGAAATACTGGTCAGTTTGTTGATTTAAATTTACTTGTTCTTTATTTTAAATATTGTATTTGTTCCCGTTTTGTTTTTTGTTACTTTAAAATAAGATATGTGCAGTGTGCATAGGGATTTGTTCATAGATTTTTTTTTTTTTATAGTCTGGCCCTCCAACAGTCTTGAGGGACAGTGAACTGGCCCCCTGTGTAAAGAGTTTGGGGACCCCTGATTTAGAGTCTGTGGATGAGGAGGGCCGACTCTATGCCCCGACCTATCTCATTTTATATAGGAGACTTGCGCATTCATGAATTTTGGTACCTGCATAAGGTCCTGGAACCAATTTCTTACTGATACTGAGGGAAAGCTAAGTCTCCGGGTAGTCAAAAATTACACATGGTGTCTACGGCCATACCACCATGAACGCGCCCGATCTCGTCTGATCTCGTAAAAATTACACATGGACATTCGACTGTGGAGGGGGGGGGGGCGGGAGGGGCTATTCCCTGCTTTGTTCGAGGAGCAACTGGATTTCACAGACAGATTGTTGGTAGCTTTTATTTTGAGTTGCTTTAATTACTAAGTTTATTTTTTTAAATGTTTATATATACATGTCGGCATACTTTTTTAAGTTTGTGTGTGTGTGTGTGTGTGTGTGTGTGTGTATCAATCAGGGGAGGCAAGGTTGTGCTGTTGTCATGAGTAGCACTGAAATTTCAATGATTTATCACAACAAGAATTAAATTTTTGATCACATAAGTCCACTGCCGTCTCCTGGGTCACTTTTCACAGCTCCCCATCATCCCATGTTGGCTTGCTTGAAGTTATACTGTACCTTGGCCTCATGGCACACATATGTCCACGGTCCTCTCCACGGAAAAACAAGAGCAGGGTTCAAGGAATCAAATGCTTCACCGAGCCCCTCTGTTCACATTCTGTTGGCCAGAGCATGTCACGTGGGGGAAACCTACTAGCGACAGGGCAGATAAAGGCAATTTTCCCACGTGCCCCGTAGAGGATGAGAGCAAAGCCTACTGATCTGTGGTCGTGCGTACAGGCGCAGACTGAATTTCACAAAGGCCTCGCTCCTCTTTCATCTCCAAATTACTCTCCCCTTCCGTCTGTGACAAGTAATTATTGCTGAGAGCAAAGTCTACTAAAAAGCCAACCCTACCAGTGTTCATCCTCAGATACGGATTGATTTTACCATTACTTAAACAAAGAGCATCATCCTTCCAGGTCTCATCTATTTTTTTTTTTTTTTTTTTTTGGCATCTAAATATATCAGTTCAACATGACTTTTTACAAAGCATTAAACACATTGGAAAACGCCGATCCAGTAACGAGACTACGTTGTAAAATCACCCACAACAAGAATAACCCAAGGAGAATATGAAATAAAAGGTTTTAGGAAATAGGTTAATATTTTCCCTTTCTATTCCTTCATAGTAGAAATGTGTAGCGTCTACCTGCCGATTTTAACTGCTTGGCAATTCTTCCCCGGATTTACTCACGGCACGCATTTAATGACAAATGTGTCGGCATCATC
This sequence comes from Saccopteryx leptura, assembly GCF_036850995.1. Classification (NCBI taxonomy): domain Eukaryota; kingdom Metazoa; phylum Chordata; class Mammalia; order Chiroptera; family Emballonuridae; genus Saccopteryx; species Saccopteryx leptura. The sequence goes on along the minus strand of NC_089510.1, from coordinate 5,806,640 downwards.
TGAGATGGAAATTGAGATGCTCAAAACTGCAGTCAGCATCTCCCATTGCTTTATACTCCATCAAAGATGATGCAAGCTGACTTCAAAGGGAGCTCAGTACTTGCATCAACTCCGCAGGGGTGTTGAGTAAAATGAGGAATGAAAAAAAAAATAAAAAAGGAACACCATTATGTTTTGAATTTCAAGTCCTAAATCATTATTTCCTAGCTGTGCATGAGGTTACGTAGTCAGAAAGTAAAACAGCAACCGCTCGTGTCGTTGGGGATGATGATAGAGGAGTGTCCGGAAGAGAATTTTTTTTTTTTTTTGGTCACATTAAGAAAACTCTCCCCTGGTGTTCAAATATTCCTGGAACATTTTTCAGTGATGGAGTGACACTCTGGTACCCCCGTAATGCCCAGGTGCCTGCTGAGGATTGACCTGTTTCAGAACTCTCCTCTCTGGAGTAATAATGCGCTACCCCAGAAGATAATTTAACGTGAGGTCTCTAGATAGTCACTTACATCTGCTGTTGGGCGCCCGTTCGAAATGGGAGTGTGTATCCCTCTTTGTATGCCTGTGTGTCAGCAAGGGAGAGTTCGCTTGCTATTCATCTTAGCAAATGAAAAAGCCTTCGATTTGATTTTATAAACACATTTATTTTGCCTTTCCAACGTGTGTACAAAACGTTTCCCCCTTGGCGCTGTATTCATAGCGTAGATTTAATGGCTAGAAGGAAATTCATATGATCAATTCATTTAAAAAAATATATTTTATAGTGCCAAGGTATTTAGTTACAGTCAATTTCTAAAATAATAATCCATATTGAAATGTGTGTGTATTTAGCGACAGAAGAGGAAAATAATTTATAGCACTAATTCGGAGTCCGTGTTTAAACAGGACACAATTTATATTTACTTGAAAGGCAGCAGCAATGCCTCTGGAGTTAGTTAAGTATCTTAGCATTATAATATGTGATTTATAATGTTCCTGAAAGCATTTTTTTTAAGGCATTGCTTTTGAAAAATAAATGAGGACATTCTCAGCCAAGTCGGTACTGAAATTATGTTGTTACGATACAACAGAAAGCCCTCGAAAGGCACACAAAGCAAATCAAACTGGAACCTTTGTGTTTCTCATGGTGTCATTAGAAGGGAGGCCGTCTTCACCAGGAGAAGTGGCAATATTGTTTTTAACTAAATTTTCACATTGGGAGATTTTTAAGAATTCACTATGTAATAGCCTTTTGTTCATTCGACAATTATGAAAACCCACGCAGTGCCCCGTAGAATCATGGGAGCATTTTGATGAAGCCTGGGAAGACAGCCTGATGGGGTTTCTTAGACTTGGGAATGGTTCATTGTTATACCACTGTTGTGTCTTTCGTTCCCGGAGTCACTGCTGCCAGCCTTCCTCACCGAATGAGCGAGGGTTTTCTTCACTGATAGTGCTCACAGCTCCCTTTCCACCACAGCTACTAACCTGTGTTCTTTTTCAGTTTCTTACAGACAGTTCCTGTTATGAATATGATCATCTTTGGACCAGTGGTTTCTAATGTAGGAGTACCTGTCAGCGTCTCTCCAAGTCAACTCTTCCAGGTAAAACTAGACGTAAGAAGAAGTTCTATTTCATTATTTTTAGTTTTTCAGGCTTGATAAAATAAGTACATATTTTAATACATATAAAAGTATACGTATCTTAATGAAAAAATAGGTATGTTGGAAGTACACATTTAAACATTTGTAAAGAAAAGGATGTACAACTAAAAAACAATGAGATCACTAGGCCAAAATAAGTGACCGAATACCAGATACAGTTTCACATTAATACAAGATGTACTCAATTGTCGATGGAAAAATCACCGACATTACATACTAGTGTTTTGTCAGAGATTCAGCATGATGTCACTGCAGAACTATTCTAGCTGAACAGAACCCACATTTTTCAGATGTGCTACATTTTGCTTAATACATGTATTTAACATTTTACCTTTGCATTTCACATAGCGTTACCCTAACGTCACGAATCAACTTCGATAGAAATAGAATGCTAAGAAATATTTTTAAAATGACCCTTCCACAGGCTCAGGCTCCCCAAGGGGCCCAGGTGCCCATGAGTTTCCAGGGCAGGGGCCTTTGTCTGCTGACGTGAGGACAGAAGGACTGGGCTGACCCCTGGGCTGATCTCTTCCTGTGCTATTTGAGGAGATAAACCTGAGTCGGGACAAATAATTATCACTCTGTCCAGCTCGCTCTGTGAGTAAAAGGCTCTGTCATTTGTGCCTTTGAAGAGACTAGGAGAGGCAGTTTCCAATATGGTTGGTTTGCTGTCCTAGGCATGTCATTGTTTCTCCTTCAAAAACAAAACAAGCCTGACCTGTGGTGGCGCAGTGGATAAAGCGTCGACCTGGAAATGCTAAGGTTGCCGGTTCGAAACCCTGGGCTTGCCTGGTCAAGGCACATATGGGAGTTGATGCTTCCAGCTCCTCCCCCCTTCTTTCTCTCTGTCTCTCTCCTCTCTCTCTCTCCTCTCTAAAATGAATAAATGAAATAAAATAATTAAAAATATATATATATATAAAAAACAATCAACTTCCTTAGTAAAATTCACACACCTCTTCATTCTAATACTGAAAGTGATAATATTAAAAAAATTTCTGTCTTATAGCTTTGCCCTAAGCCTCTTCTCCTCTCCCCTGCTCTATCTCTCCCCTTCTCTCTTTCTCTGTCCTATCCCTCCTTTCTGTCTCCCCTTCTTTCTTTTCTCTTTCCGTTATTGGCATTCTTAACAAGAACCCAGGCTATAGAATATAAAACAACCTTTTATTTCCCAACATTTCCTCCTTGGAACCATTCTCTCTCTTCTCTGACAATTTTTTCAAATGATAGTTGTTATGTTTGCTTTTGGGTTTAGTCTTCAGTTTTAAAACCACCGACATTTTCATTATTTTGTTACTTGTATTCTCCTGTTCCAAATGAAGAAACAAGTTTTAAAAATATATTTTTTTTCTACAATGAATAATAACATCTGATCAATTATTTGCATAAAGAATTATTACTCTTTAATGAACCCTTGCTTGGTACGTTGGTTCGTAAGGAGGAAAGGATGGGGATTGGGTCGAGCGAGGGAAATAAGGCTGAAAGAAAGAATGGGAGGCCCAGAATAAAAGGCATTAAATGCTACATTCCACTGAGGACCTAACTCCTGAAAGAATAAAAATTAAAAAAAAAAAAAAGACAGAACAATCACAGTCTGGTAAAGAAACTGGAATGGCATCAATAGAAACCTGTGACTTCCCCAGGATCTGGAAGGATGGATAGGTGTCCATGGGGTGTAGGGAGGCTGGGGTGTCAAAGGGGGGGCACTGATGTCTGATAGATGGTGTGGTCTGGCAGGTTTAAATTTTAGGTCCTTAGCTATACTGCAAATGGCCACGCTGCTCCTGTCGGTCTCTACCTTCTCAGACCCTTTCATGGACAGAAGAGATACTCCTATGATTTGGACATTAAGTCAACAGATGTTATTGGGCACCCACTACGTTTTATGGCACTATTCTGTGCGTGAGGAGTACCAGCAGTCCTCCCTGAATGACTACAGGGTCTGCAACCTTAAAAGAAATGACATACCATGAAACCAACTTTACCCGAGCCTTATTGCTATAAATAAGAGTAGAGATTCCAGGGGATCTTAACAATGGTATTACAACACAATGTTGCAGAAAACATCGTATTCCAAGGACCTGTTTTTGTCAGTGGAAAGAAAAAAAAAAAAGACAAAACCTCCCTATTCCACCCCCCCCCCACCTCAATCCATTTGTGACTGGAAGAGCTCTCCCTAAAATTCTATACGTTAAATGCCTGCAAATTATGCTGCAACACCATCGCTATGCATTGTCACATGAGATGACCGGTGTCAGAGACTATCATGATATTCCTTTGCGACCTTGAAGCTTAACTTAGCTTTCCTACGCCCTATGTAGCTTGGCATTTAGACTGGGAACCGGCCTGCTTCTTTGCAGTAATGCTAGCCCTAAGCTCCCAGCCTGCCTCACCTGTTACAATTTAATAAGAAAAATTAATGACAGCAGGTGTTACACACAGTTACGTTAGGAGAATTGCACCCATGTAGTGCTAATCAAGACATTTTTCATTCGGCTGAAGATAAGAGAAGTTACTTTTTAAAGGATTCTGAATCAATGGGAAAATATGTGCCGAAAAAAATAAACCCAAAAGAGAGAAACTGACTACCCCGAGGGAAACATTTTTTCCAAGTTCCCACAATTTGATCCGCTATTCGGGAAAAATAGTGCGAGTTATCAAATGATATATTCTAGTTGGTATGAAGATATGTGGAACTTCTTTATACATTGTTTCTTTATACGCATTTATTTCATAAGCATTCCTGGAGCACAAGATATAAAAAGAATTGTTGTGAGCAAGCAGTATTGCTCTGATGGGAGTCCTTGCCATCCTCCACACAACTCACGTCTGGTCGAAAAGAGAATGTAGAGGCCCAGGGAAAGTTAGGTTATAAAATGAAACAGATCAAGCAAGATTAAAAGGCAAAGTCTGATGAAGTTGCCACCCTTGGATGTGAACCACTGTGCCCCTGGGGAGGTTAATTAATGTCTCTGATTAAGAAAACAATGCTTACAACCATAGGTTTAAACAAAGAAGCTGTGAGGTTTGGACTGTCAGATTCGTTTTCTCTTCATGGTACCTCACGGTGGCTACACCAACAGAGAAAATCATTTTCCTCCTTCGCTCCTTCTTTCTCCTCTTGCTTCACCAGCTTCGGCGGAGTGTTACCGTGGGCTTGTTGTGCACGGGACAAACGCAGGACCAACGTGCCACCCAGGCGGCGTGGCATTCCATCCAGTTGCTCGGTGCTGCTGTCAGGACACCCAGTGACGTGCATGAACTCTCGAGGCCTCCTGCCTCACAATTACTTTCTGGAACAGACAACCCAGCCAGCAGACTCACGGCCTGATGCTCTATTTCCAACCCACTACGTTTAAGGAAACCCAGAGTCAGGGGTCTCTGGTAGAGAGGAGATTGAATAGCTTCTGTTGGCCGACGTGCTCCTCATAGTAGAACATGCTCTTCCCCGCCCCTCTCAGACCCGGTTTCTTCTATCAGGGTCCGTCTAGAAACGATGGAGACACTCCATTGAGGAAATTCTCATGGTCCTACTCAGCAGGGGTCCCTTCTGACGTTGCTCTGACAGGGGGTAAGAAAGAAAAACCTTTTCGAACTCAAGTGCTTCAGCTTCTGAGCTTGTTTGTGGACTTCAGTTTTACCTCTCCCTGGCCGGAGCGGAGCTGTCAGTAAAGAATGGCCCCTGTCAAGCCTTTCCCGGACATAGCATCTCCCTTTGCGCTACAGTACTGAGATAATATGACAAACACCTTCGCAGGCCCTTGCCCCGTAACAAACACCGTCTCCATATAGACGCCCAACTCAACTCTGTTCCCAGCCCCCTTGGTGACTAGATGCCAGCAAAGATCGATTACTCACAGGTGCGATGGGAAAAGACAGGAGGCGTGTTGTGGGACATGACGGTCCTTTTTCCTTCCTGTTTGCTTGAAAAAGAAGTGGAAAATGGCTGGGATACTCACAGCGATCATATGTAGAAGACGGATCTCTCGGGGTTTGAACATGTCACCCAGTGACAAGCAAATATTTTTGGTTGGACACAAGAATCACTGGGGGGAGCTTCTAGAATCAACTAATGGCTAAGCATCAACCACAGGAGTCTGATCTGATTATTTTGGTTCAGGACCCAGAAACTATTAGTGCTGTTATTGTGCTGTTGTTGTTACCGACTCTCTGGTGTTTCTAAAGCGAGGACAATGAAGGGACCAGGGCTGTCGATGGTGGTGACTGTCCGATCCGCCCTTCCCTGCCCTTTTCCCTTGAGATGGACGCCCCCACGGCCTTGGAGCACAAGCTTAATAAAATGTATGCCAACGAGGAAGTAACGATTATCTCCTGTGGTGGCTACTTGATATGGGGAAATTCCATTGGAGAAAATCAGAGTTATTCACTTAAAGCAAACACAACGAGGAATCTCAACATTTTCGCCAGTGGCTCAATTGGCCTCTCACTGTTCCCTGTTCTTTCTCACTCTTGTGCAGGCAGCCAGAGGAATCCCTTACAAGGATGGATAAGGTCACGTCACTTAAATCTCTACAATGCCTTTCCATTTTAATCAGAATAAAAGCCAAAGTTTTTACAATGTCTTAACCCTCCCCCCCCCCCATGGTCCCGCTGAATGCAATGCCTATTTCTCTCCCCTTTGCTTACTCTGCTCCTTGTTTACTGACCTCTTTGTTCTTCCTGGAACAGGTTGCATACTCTCCACCTCAGGGCCATTGCACAGACTCTGTCTGAAATGTACTCCCCCTAATAACTGGCTGATAATTCCCTCCCTCCATCAATTGATTGCACAAAAGTCACCTTTTTAATCAGGCCTACTCTGGCCATTTGACTTAAAATGGCAATTTTTCCACCCCTCAACACCCACAATTTCCGTTTGCTGCTCAGTTTTTTTTTTCCACTTGAGAATTGTTACAAACTGTCTTATTTACAAGGATTATTTTTATTGTCTCCTTATACCCACTAGAATATAACCTCCATGGGGGAAGCAATTCCTTGTTGTCTAGTTTGTTCATTCTTATATCCCAAAGCCCCAGAACAACACAGATTAAATACTCAGATACTTAAAAAATGAATAAATTAAATTACTGACTCATTCTAGAAAAGTTTTATTATCTCCTATGGAGACACCTACGAAATAGAAATGTTTTCTGTCCGCAAGTATTTTAAGCAAGGGTACACATTTGATTTTGGAAGATAGTGCAGTCTTGCATGATTTTCAGACCCCCAAACAGAACTCCATTCCAAAAGACCTTTCTACATACACGCACGCACAAACACTCACTCACATTCACAAACACAGACATTTTCTTATTGTTTTATGTTAGCATTGGATTTCAAAGACTCAAGTCTCCATAAGGAAGTGCTTAAAAGAAATGGACAGCAGAGAGTAAAATGCTAAAAGGCAGAATCAATGCGTGATTAGTCTAGGAATGGAATAAACAGAGTCTGGGTAGGGGTCTATGGAAAATTCACTTGCATCACAAAATTGCGTAAAAATGACCCTGATTCCACAATCCTATTTTAGTCGACTGAGAAAGGATAAAAAACCTGCTGCGGCGTGGCCTCCAGCACATAGTAGGGACCCAATAAGTATCTGTGTCATGAACGGATAGATGAAGAGTAAGCAACGTGATTTATGATTGCCTTTTCATCATTTGTCTTCTTCCATAAAATGGAGATTAATAGGCGTCGTGTCACTCTTCTCTCCCAAAAAGGCTGTAAGGGAAAGGGATAAAACCAGTGTTTCAGCATAAAAACTATGTGAGATACCTTTCGGAATCTGTGCTCTATCTTCCATTTGTACCCGCTGTGCATAATTTCAGAATTCACTGCTTTCGTCAGGTAAAGAAAACCCATTTGCTCTTTCATCTGTGCATACTTTCAAACTAATTTTCATCAAAACCAGCCCAATGTCATGGGTCACCAGTCCCCGGAGTTCTTGGAGGACGTCCCGCTCAGCCTCCGGTGGAAGCAGAATTAGACCCTGTGGGTCTGAACGGGGAGAATTGTGAGAACTGTGTTTAAATCTGGAAACTGGCTGGCAGACTATTGGTGGTTCCTTTCCTTCACAGAGTCTCATCAATTTAACATGCTTATGCCTTTTTCTGGGTAGTTAATATTTTTATTCCAAATCTGACATCCTCTGTGTGAACCAAGTAGACCCAACCTAATGTACAAAGAGAAGGCTCTTTCCGAAGTACACCTTCTGATTGTTGAGACTCTACTTGCCAGGGGTGACGATGATAGGTCATGTTCAGTGGTGGGATTTAGCTGGTTCAGGAGAACCGATACCTCATTTTTTGTTGAGTTCACTGAACTGGTTGTTGAAATGGCACTTATACTCAGGGTTCTCTCTCAGGTGGGCACCCAGGGAAGCCGCCCCATGTGGAAATCACACATTGACATTCCTGACTCCTTTTTCAATGTTCCTCTGTGCAACAGCATATGCTAATCACCCAAAGTCATGTTCATTCCATCCACAGGTGAGAAAAATTGCAAGTGAAGACGCCAGTCAAGAAGCAATATGGAAATATCTTCAATAATAGTTTTACTTGTTTTTTTGTCAGGTATTATTTAATATTTTTTCATTAATATTTTAAAATTCATAACATAATCAAGTTTTGTGTACCTATTTTATTGTTCTTATTTAGGTATTAAGTGCATGAGATAATAGACTATCTTTTGGTATATCTTTTTTTTTATACTTAAAATGGTCATTAGGACAGAAAACCAGTTTTTAAGTTATTTGAGTCCCACCACTGGGCATAATTATAAAAAAAATAAAGACTATTGCTCTGAATACGCAACGACATATTTTTTAGGAAGTTCTCACGCTCCCTTCAGAATCTCCACTCATCTATCTACTTGTGAAGTTCTCCACGAGCTATTTCCTGCATCTACACTGGCATTATGATCTGTTCTTGCTTAAATTCGAAAGCTAATTCGTGCTCTGTGGCCGAAGATGCTCCCGAAGTTGGTGACTCCTGCCCGGGTCTACATCGAAGCTGCCAGTATTTGTTGTTGAGAGCTTTGCCTCTAAAAAGCTAAAATGGCTCTGATTGGGCAGAGAGTCACATCATTGCAAAGCCTTGGATACTGGGTTCCAAGGCCACAGAAGCTGACAGTAAGCTATTCACATGCCCAAGCCATAGTATGAGTTCTTCTTCACTTTTTGTTTCTAAAACAGGGACACGTGTCATGCCAAGGTCACGTCCATCACTCCTGCTTTTTCCATCTCAGTGCATTGAATGTTTTGAGTCTTGTGCTCTCATCATTTTTAAAAGTTTATGGTTATAGCCTTTATAATGATATAAGGTTTAGATGAATATACATTATTGGGGGAAAGGAAACAGAAGGAAGTCACTCAGGGTTGTCAGTAAAGGAGGATGGTATAAACTATGTAGCTTTACATTTTTCACTGCCTTCCACAGCAAACTACTGCCCGTGTGCTCTCTCTCTTCCCATAAGACGAATTCCTTCAAAAGGGGCCTCAAAAGTCCTTGTCAAGATGAACCCTCTTGCAGTCCTGCCTTCAAGTCTCCCTAGTTACTTAGGAGACTTAATACATATTAACTTAAGATAAGAAATATGAGATCATCATACTACCACCACCCCACTATGCGGTAAAGGTTTCAGATGTTAACGGTTTCATTGATAGAGCCTCTATCAAACAGGGAATTCTTACATGGCAGCTAAAGTGACAAAATAATTCTCAGTTATTATTTAATAAATAGTGGTTATACACTGGGAATGTTCATTTAACCCGCTTTTCACAAAAGATAACGATCCCACAAGTGTCATCATCTTCAAGTAAAAACACACAGAATTTAGTGTGCTTTTACTGGTGAAATAGGGGAAAGAAAAGTATTAAGACCACTAAGAATGAAAACTGTAGACTTGGAAGAAAGAGACTGGAGAATGAAGCTTACAATTTTAGAAGTTCCAGAGTGAAAAAAAATAATGACATAATAGAAGAAAACTTTCCTGAGCAAAAGAAACATTTTACCCTACTGATTAAAAGCTATCAATAAGTTTAAAGTAATTATTTATAACCAAGTGTGCTTCTGTAGGAGTACGCATACCTGAGATTAATCACTGAGGATTCTGATTAATTGGAACTGGGGTGATACCTCGATACCTGTTTTTAAAAAAATTCTTCATAAGTCATTCTGATAGGCATGCATGCCTAGGTTAAGTATAATTTTTCTAAGCATAATTTTTATACAAAAGAATGTATTTAGATAGTTTCTAAATAAAATTAAAGAAGTGAAAAAAGGGGGAGGAAGAGGGAAAGGAAGGAAAGAAAGAAAGAAGGGAGAGAGGGAGGAAAGGAAAGAGAAAAAAGGTTGATGTTTTAAAATCAGGAAGAGAATTAAGTAAGAGTGGTTTAAATAAGTTAAATTTTTGCTTATTTTAATATGAATTTAATAAATATTATTCAAATTAATGAATCAATAAATAGTAATTGTCACATTATTTAAAAATAAAAATCACTGAAAAAGTCACTGTTGTTATAAGTGGCTTCCTCCACTGTATATAATATTTTTATTATTTCCGTGCAGTATTTTAAAAAATGCTAAAAAAGTAATAACATTTATATTTATAATAATTCCCAATGTTTATTAAATATTTACTTCTCTCATGTTTTCTTATTATAAACATTTTAATTGCATCACCTAATGAAATATTCAAAAAAAAAACCCTGTATGGTGGGTAAAATTATACCCAATCTTCTATTTAAAAAAAACCAAACAGGCTTAAAAAGGTTAAGCAACACCAATTTCACAGAACTGACAGGATAGATGCATCTAACTTCCAAGCCTATATTCTCAACTGCTTTAATCCCAATGAAGTCAATAAATTCAATTATTATAAAAGAGACTCGAACCACTGTACACATTTATTAACTGAGTCAATATATATACTTTATAAGTTACCACTTAATGCCCATAGCTATTATAAGATATTCTCTATGAAACTTGGATCAAATAAATATAACATTTTTCTTTTCTAAACCAAAGAAGTCTTTTCTAAGACCCTCACCTGCGTGGATAGAAGGGAACTTAATAAAAATCACGACTGAAAGGGTCCACCTTTCTTTCTGGGATGCTACCAGAATTAGAAGGTGGGCTTCATTTTGGTGTCCTTTAGCGCCAGGGAGGGGACCCTGGTGGGCTCGATGTCCACAGGGTGGGGCCTCATGGTCACTACTCTTCCTGCTCTCCAGACCCTTGTGTGCACTGACTCAGAGGTAACCTGCAGTGAACCACCTGAGCCACCACAGACCCCCTTGGCTCAGCAGTCCCTGGTCAGAGTGCTAGATCCTCCCACTTCTCCTCACCTGGTCTGCTCCAAGTTCAGTGCGTCCTCGGCACCCTTCCTGGGGTCTAGATCCTCCCAGTTCTCCTCACCTGGTCTGCTCCAATTCAGTGCGTCCTCACCACCCTTCCTGGGGTCTAGATCCTCCCACTTCTCCTCACCTGGTCTGCTCCAAGTTCAGTGAGTCCTCACCACCCTTCCTGGGGTCTAGATCCTCCCACTTCTCCTCACCTGGTCTGCTCCAAGTTCAGTGCGTCCTCACCACCCTTCCTGGGGTCTAGATCCTCCCACTTCTCCTCACCTGGTCTGCTCCAAGTTCAGTGCGTCCTCACCACCCTTCCTGGGGTCTAGATCCTCCCACTTCTCCTCACCTGGTCTGCTCCAAGTTTAGTGAGTCCTCACCACCCTTCCTGGGGTCTAGATCCTCCCACTTCTCCTCACCTGGTCTGCTCCAATTCAGTGCGTCCTCACCACCCTTCCTGGGGTCTAGATCCTCCCACTTCTCCTCACCTGGTCTGCTCCAAGTTCAGTGAGTCCTCGGCACCCTTCCTGGGGTCTAGATCCTCCCAGTTCTCCTCATCTGGTCTGCTCCAAGTTCAGTGAGTCCTCACCACCCTTCCTGGGGTCTAGATCCTCCCACTTCTCCTCATCTGGTCTGCTCCAAGTTCAGTGAGTCCTCGGCACCCTTCCTGGGGTCTAGATCCTCCCAGTTCTCCTCACCTGGTCTGCTCCAAGTTCAGTGAGTCCTCGGCACCCTTCCTGGGGTCTAGATCCTCCCAGTTCTCCTCACCTGGTCTGCTCCAAGTTCAGTGCGTCCTCGGCACCCTTCCTGGGGTCTAGATCCTCCCAGTTCTCCTCACCTGGTCTGCTCCAAGTTCAGTGAGTCCTCGGCACCCTTCCTGGGGTCTAGATCCTCCCACTTCTCCTCACCTGGTCTGCTCCAAGTTCAGTGAGTCCTCACCACCCTTCCTGGGGTCTAGATCCTCCCACTTCTCCTCACCTGGTCTGCTCCAAGTTCAGTGAGTCCTCGGCACCCTTCCTGGGGTCTAGATCCTCCCAGTTCTCCTCACCTGGTCTGCTCCAAGTTCAGTGAGTCCTCACCACCCTTCCTGGGGTCTAGATCCTCCCACTTCTCCTCACCTGGTCTGCTCCAAGTTCAGTGAGTCCTCGGCACCCTTCCTGGGGTCTAGATCCTCCCACTTCTCCTCACCTGGTCTGCTCCAAGTTCAGTGAGTCCTCGGCACCCTTCCTGGGGTCTAGATCCTCCCAGTTCTCCTCACCTGGTCTGCTCCAAGTTCAGTGCGTCCTCGGCACCCTTCCTGGGGTCTAGATCCTCCCACTTCTCCTCACCTGGTCTGCTCCAAGTTCAGTGAGTCCTCGGCACCCTTCCTGGGGTCTAGATCCTCCCACTTCTCCTCACCTGGTCTGCTCCAAGTTCAGTGAGTCCTCGGCACCCTTCCTGGGGTCTAGATCCTCCCAGTTCTCCTCACCTGGTCTGCTCCAAGTTCAGTGAGTCCTCGGCACCCTTCCTGGGGTCTAGATCCTCCCAGTTCTCCTCACCTGGTCTGCTCCAAGTTCAGTGCGTCCTCGGCACCCTTCCTGGGGTCTAGATCCTCCCAGTTCTCCTCACCTGGTCTGCTCCAAGTTCAGTGAGTCCTCGGCACCCTTCCTGGGGTCTAGATCCTCCCACTTCTCCTCACCTGGTCTGCTCCAAGTTCAGTGAGTCCTCACCACCCTTCCTGGGGTCTAGATCCTCCCACTTCTCCTCACCTGGTCTGCTCCAAGTTCAGTGCGTCCTCGGCACCCTTCCTGGGGTCTAGATCCTCCCACTTCTCCTCACCTGGTCTGCTCCAAGTTCAGTGCATCCTCGGCACCCTTCCTGGGGTCTAGATCCTCCCAGTTCTCCTCATCTGGTCTGCTCCAAGTTCAGTGAGTCCTCGGCACCCTTCCTGGGGTCTAGATCCCCCCACTTCTCCTCACCTGGTCTGCTCCAAGTTCAGTGCGTCCTCGGCACCCTTCCTGGGGTCTAGATCCCCCCACTTCTCCTCACCTGGTCTGCTCCAAGTTCAGTGAGTCCTCACCACCCTTCCTGGGGTCTAGATCCTCCCAGTTCTCCTCACCTGGTCTGCTCCAAGTTCAGTGCATCCTCACCACCCTTCCTGGGGTCTAGATCCTCCCACTTCTCCTCACCTGGTCTGCTCCAAGTTCAGTGAGTCCTCACCACCCTTCCTGGGGTCTAGATCCTCCCAGTTCTCCTCACCTGGTCTGCTCCAAGTTCAGTGCGTCCTCGGCACCCTTCCTGGGATCTAGATCCTCCCAGTTCTCCTCACCTGGTCTGCTCCAAGTTCAGTGCGTCCTCACCACCCTTCCTGGGGTCTAGATCCTCCCACTTCTCCTCACCTGGTCTGCTCCAAGTTCAGTGAGTCCTCATCACCCTTCCTGGGGTCTAGATCCTCCCACTTCTCCTCACCTGGTCTGCTCCAAGTTCAGTGAGTCCTCATCACCCTTCCTGGGGTCTAGATCCTCCCACTTCTCCTCACCTGGTCTGCTCCAAGTTCAGTGAGTCCTCGGCACCCTTCCTGGGGTCTAGATCCTCCCAGTTCTCCTCACCTGGTCTGCTCCAAGTTCAGTGCGTCCTCGGCACCCTTCCTGGGGTCTAGATCCTCCCAGTCCTCCTCACCTGGTCTGCTCCAAGTTCAGTGCGTCCTCGGCACCCTTCCTGGGATCTAGATCCTCCCAGTTCTCCTCACCTGGTCTGCTCCAAGTTCAGTGAGTCCTCACCACCCTTCCTGGGGTCTAGATCCTCCCACTTCTCCTCACCTGGTCTGCTCCAAGTTCAGTGCGTCCTCACCACCCTTCCTGGGGTCTAGATCCTCCCACTTCTCCTCACCTGGTCTGCTCCAAGTTCAGTGCATCCTCACCACCCTTCCTGGGGTCTAGATCCTCCCACTTCTCCTCACCTGGTCTGCTCCAAGTTCAGTGCATCCTCACCACCCTTCCTGGGGTCTAGATCCTCCCACTTCTCCTCACCTGGTCTGCTCCAAGTTCAGTGCGTCCTCGGCACCCTTCCTGGGGTCTAGATCCTCCCACTTCTCCTCACCTGGTCTGCTCCAAGTTCAGTGCGTCCTCGGCACCCTTCCTGGGGTCTAGATCCTCCCAGTTCTCCTCACCTGGTCTGCTCCAAGTTCAGTGCGTCCTCACCACCCTTCCTGGGGTCTAGATCCTCCCAGTTCTCCTCACCTGGTCTGCTCCAAGTTCAGTGCGTCCTCACCACCCTTCCTGGGATCTAGATCCTCCCAGTTCTCCTCACCTGGTCTGCTCCAAGTTCAGTGCGTCCTCACCACCCTTCCTGGGGTCTAGATCCTCCCACTTCTCCTCACCTGGTCTGCTCCAAGTTCAGTGAGTCCTCGGCACCCTTCCTGGGGTCTAGATCCTCCCAGTTCTCCTCACCTGGTCTGCTCCAAGTTCAGTGCGTCCTCGGCACCCTTCCTGGGGTCTAGATCCTCCCACTTCTCCTCATCTGGTCTGCTCCAAGTTCAGTGCGTCCTCGGCACCCTTCCTGGGGTCTAGATCCTCCCACTTCTCCTCATCTGGTCTGCTCCAAGTTCAGTGCGTCCTCGGCACCCTTCCTGGGGTCTAGATCCTCCCACTTCTCCTCATCTGGTCTGCTCCAAGTTCAGTGAGTCCTCGGCACCTTTCCTGGGGTCTAGATCCTCCCAGTTCTCCTCACCTGGTCTGCTCCAAGTTCAGTGAGTCCTTGGCACCCTTCCTGGGGTCTGGAGAGGCCATGTGCGCTTCTTCCAACCCTTCGGTCTCCTTTCACCAGATGATCCACCGCAAATACCCCAAGAGGTATCTTTTCTGAGGCCGTCTGCTGTCTTCTTTAGACGAAAGGGTGAGAAGAGACTGTTCAGCTGTGAGAGCAAACAACAGATGCATGCCTCGACACGCTCTCCTGCCTCGCTGAAGTGAAGAGGAAAGCCACGCTGAACTTTATTACTAATTTCCTTAGAGAAGAAATACCTGAGGGGATAGTTAGAGAATTATATGAATATAAATAGATATAAGTCCGTATGCAAATACATGTATACAAATTACAAACATAAGCCTAAGGAGAAAGAATAATATGTAGCACAGTTATGGACCCATCAACAAAGTTCAATAATTATCAACTTGTGGTTTTAACTGGGTGCCCAACATTTCCCCTCCTGGCGTTACTGAAAAGTACCCAGAAATCCTACTCGTTCACCTATAGTATGTTATGCATCTTTAAAACATAGTTTATTTTTTATTAACTTTACCACAAAACATTATCTTACATTTAAAAAAAAATGATGTTCTTAATATGATGGAATATCGAGTCAGTGAAACTGAATTTTTAAGGACATGAAGCTAAAACAATAAGTTGTTAAGAATTCCTTCTAGAGGTAATGTATGGTGATTTTACACAATTCTTAAGAGCCTACTTTATATCGATTTGTTTATCCTATTTTAAGATTATTTTGTCAACATGAGCATTTCTTTCAATTTTACACTTTTAGAAATAAGGTCCTGACTACTAGCCTGCGTTTTATTCGGATTTTGTCAACTTTCCTAACAAAAGCAACACAACCAAGAAAACTTTAAGGGAGCATCATTTTCGCAGAGGGTCTCCAAGGCGCAACAGCATTACGGAGGGAATGTCAAATCACAGAAAGCAGCTTTTCTTTGGAAAAGCCACCATTCAGGTGACTCTGCCATTCTGGATTTTCCTGTAAAGAGTGTCCTCCCTCACCCCTCGGCCTGTGCTTGCCTCTTCCGTTCTCCCATCTCAAAAAAAAAAAAATGTGTCATCTCTGAAATCAAGTATGAAGAGATGCACAAACTGATTATTCAAGATAAACAAAAGAGTACATCAAAAGTAATAGGTAATAAACTGAATTGCGGGGTAAATATTTGTCTAAGCATTGCTCGAGGACTGGAGTTTAGGCAAACTGACCCACTGGCCAAATCCAGCCCAGATCTTGGCTTTGATTTGTACCTCTCATCGGCTACACATGATTTTCACATTTCCAAATGATTGAAAAGAAAATGGAGAGAAGAATAATATTTGTGATTTGAAAATTGTATAAAATGTATTTTCAGTGTCCATAAATGAGGATTTAACGGAGCAGAGTCATACTCCTTATATATGTATTACGTACGACTGCTTATGGTGGCAACAGAGACGGCATGGCCTCAGAACCTACACTATTTACTCTCTGGACCTTTGCAGGAAAATAAGCCATCCTCTGCTCTGAAAAAAAAAATTAGAACTTTTTAAGTGTCAATTATTAGCTATTATTGATGGGGAAAAAACACTATCCAGTTATGGCATTCTTAACGACATTATCACAACTTCCAGGCAAATAACTTACCAAAGGTTATGCAATGCAAATAAAATAAACCCACACATATTCCAGTACGTTTATGTGTTATCAAAAAATACTAAGGAGACAAATACAGTAAGCAGCTTTTTGTGTGTGATAATATTCAAATCTGTACTGGCTGCACCTTAAGTTTGTTGGGGACTTTATCTCCCACAATTTCACTTTTTAAAATAAAGAAACAATTGCTTCTGTAGGAAGAAAAGCATATCCTGCTACAGCTGTATCAACAGAACAGTCTTTTCTTTTAGAACACAGCTGACGTTGCATATCAAGTTTGACATACTTGGCCAACAATACAAAATATGATGTCCAGTGCCCATGAGCATAAGTTTGGAAGACCCCCCCCCCTGAACAAAGTTTTGTTCTGGGAAAAAGAGAGCTGGAAGGTATAATTATGGTCCTTTAATTTACGATTCTGTAATTTATTTAGTCTATTTAAGTTATATTTCTGTAACTGATTTGATTAAACACATGTTCACCTTTCTAAAACATTTTTCTTATATAGAATTATATAAACACTATAGATTTTGGCATTTAAATTAAATACTAATCACCCCACCCGTGATTACTGTAGGAGAAAGGCCTGAGAATAATTTTCTGTTGAGATAAGAATAGTTCTCTTTTCAATCACTCATTCAAATAAATAATGTATCTAATATTTTAGCATTCATACATTCTCTTACTGAAGAACAAATAATAATGATAATAATATTCTCATGATTCAAATATGTTCTTAAATAATTCTGCCTATACCTCATCAACACTTAGGTCTGCAAATACTTACCAGCCATAAAATAACTTTCAGTTGGTTAAGCTAATGTTCTTTGTCTTAAGTAGCAAAAGTTTTGTCATTTTAAGTCCCTACAATGAGAACGTACTCAATTTTGCAGCCTTCTTTGTTTTTACTCTAAAAAAAAATTATAGTTAGCTTATAGTACTTCGACAAGCAGACAAGCTACATTGTCTGACTTCCAGAATTAAATAAAATTTATCTGCATATGCAACTGGAGACCAAGATGCACCTGTCCAAATAAAAAGCCATAGCTTGATTCACATTCATTGTGAAGAGGTACTAAGATTGAGGCATTCAGGGAGTCACCTTCTCAACGCAAACATTAACAACCTGAAGAGCAAATTTAACTTTATCTTTAGACCCTGGAAAGAACCACAATATAGTTATTATGTTGGTGTTAAACATTTCCCGAGTGGATCTAAATCGCAGGACACTAGGTGAGACACATTTTTAAAAACCTTCCAATTCTCTGACCTACTGAAATTGTCCACGTTGCTTATAAGCTTACCCTGAAGGTAAACTGTTGATTGTGAGTGAGATAGTTAAGTACATCCTTTCCCTGTTGAAAAGATACTGTTGTACATGATATTATAAATAAACTTCAACGGGAAAAGAGGAGCGGTGCTCCTTCAAGTGACACCGAACTTACCACTGAATCCTGCTAACTACAAAGGGACCCTAAATATGTGGTTTTCCTTAGACCTCCTCTTCCTGGCCACAGGAGACATCTCTGGGATGCACCAAGACCCACTGCCACTCACATCTTTTTATTTTTGCCACAAACAGATCTTCAAAAATAAGCTGTTCATTAGAAAGAAGACCTGCAAGTTTTTGCAACTTGCCTAGACATCTGGAGACATCACTTGTGGGTTTTCTGTGAGAAAAAGAAAAGATGAAAGAATAGACAGCCCAGAATTTCTCCGACATGAGTCTCCACAACACTCAGTTCTGTGCAGATAGTCTTGCATGAGATGCTATGGCAAACGTTAAGTTGCAATGACTCATTACTTTAAATTACTGTTCTGAAAGAGGAGTCCAAAGAATATTAGAAGTGTTTTCAACTCATTGTACGAAAGACAAAAAAAAAAAAAAAAAAAATCTTGTATTTTTCTGTTCAGAAGAATCACGTCTATGGGACGTTGGAAGCAGTTATTTGGACGCATGTTGTGAATCTCCCATCTCCCAAGTTTATGATGAATGTCAGTGAAGTTCGTGGCTGGGTAACAGTAGTCTTACATCAAGGAGATTTATGGGGAGGATGCATTTAGTATTATTCATGAGCCACTTAACAAGCTTCAGCCAAGGATACAATATGGCCTTTGTTTATAGTCCCAGGAGGTCTTTAGAGGGCTTTTGAAAATGGAAGAGATTTTTTTGATAAATGGTAGAGGATCTTGAGGTGGACCTGAAAAGCTGTAAGTGTGTTTTCCTGTTAACTTGAAGAGTCGCACATTTCGTCCTATCTTCTCCGTTCCCTCAATAAAAAATTATCAGATATTCTGCTGGTATTTTATTTTGCTATTGTTCTGCTACATTAAATAACCAAGAGGGACACATTTTGTAGAAAAATGTTCATTTCACTCTCTATTACAGGAAGTTGAAGCATCTTAACAGGCTATTCAGACTATTTGAACAGAAATGAAGCAACATATGTTTGAAACTGTCTTTTATATTATATTATATTCTTTATGTTTATGACCCACATTCTTCTCAATGAGTTGTTATTTATGGCAATTTATGTGCCTGATAGTTTTGTCTTAACCAAGAACTTCTGTTCTGCAGCTAACTAAAAGACTTGGTTGAATTAAATAAGAAATAGGATTCCAGAACATTCTCTGATGGTAGCAGGGGGCATTTAAACCATTGTCAAGCATTGCTGGTTAGTTGGTTAGAGACAGATGAACAAACTCTGGTACAAAACTTATCTGCCAACTCCCAAACAGTGTGATTTTGGCAAGTCACTTACCCATGTCCTCGTCTAATAACTAATGGACTAATAAGAACTAGTCTTACGGTGAGAGGGAGTAGAGAGATAACTCACCGAATAGTTACCTAAGGGCAATAGTTAATATATTTGGAAAGAATTTTTCTAACCTTTTGGAATATCACTGGTTGTCAAAGCAATGTATAACCTTAAAAACGTACTGTCAGAATGTGCCCATATCAACAAGCAAGAAATAAACATATTTTTATTTCTGTAAAAGCATGAGACATGATGATTTTGTCTTACATAATTTTTAAAAATATTCTGGAAGTATGTTTATTTAATCCACTTCATGGCTACTTTGCATGAGGTCTTCAGTTGGAGTATCTGAGTCTACAGACTTCAGTTTACAAAATGGACACATCGTTGGCAATGGTAACCTCATCGGAACTATATGGTTTGTAGAGTTTAGTTTATACCCGATGCTCTTTGTGCAGAGTGCTGTGTGTTGCGTAAAATGCTTCACACTCAAGCCCATCCTTCCCTCCAATTTCAATTATGGTGCTCCAGTCAGACCGCCAGAGACTGGGCCACAAGTCCCTTGTCCAGCACTGTGTCTAATACAGCTCCAGTATAGAAGTAACTAGCAAGATCACCTGGTTCAAGTCCATTAGTTATTAGACGAGGACATGGGTAAGTGACTTGCCAAAATCACTGTTTGGGAGTTGGCAGATAACTTCTGTACCAGAGTTTGTTCATCTGTCTCTAACCAACTAACCAGCAATGCTTGACAATGGTTTAAATGCCCGCTGCTACCATCAGAGAAGTTACTCAACGGATGTTTCTGGAAAAAAATATATATTTTACAGAAGACCTATCTCTGATCTGCTGGTAAGGTAAGCCATAGACAATTACAGAAATTCAAATATAGTGTAGCTGTTGGAAAAACTATGACATTATCATCAACACTCTACTAGCTAGATACTAAAAAAAACCCCACCACTTTTAATAATTCAGCACACACTCACAACAGACATTAGGATCATTTGTAAGTTATCACGTAAAAGCTGGGACAGAGAGAGCAGAGAGGAAGAAGGCCTTACTCAGAAATTCTGTTCATCCTCACTAACGTCCTGGTTTGCCTCTCCTAGACACGCATTCTCCGGGAGAATGCCAGAATGCTGGATGACACGACCTGGGGTTTCCTGAGTGGGCAGGCCCTCTGGACAGGAGGCTCCAGCCACGTTTTTCTCATAGAGGTGAACAAGTGGACAGGGGCTCTGTTTGCAAAGCAGAGGGTCAAGCTGGAGCTCGTGCAAGGTCTTCTGTCTACACCTCAAATAAGCCACTCGCTGGTCAAAGATTTATCACGGCTTCCCCTTGCTTTCTGGCCTCGCTTGCTAGTAATAATACATGACATTAGGAATTTTCCCGGGGGACTGTATTTTAGGATGAAGGAGTGGATTCGTTTCTTAAACTCCCGTGGCCGGGGGCTGCCAGCCCGAGCCGGGGTAGTGAACATGGCGCATCTCTGCAGTTTGGTTACTGGTATATTGAGCTCCCCCAACCCCCACATTTTTAACAACCCGTTAATTCAAATCTTCAAACGCAGAAGCGATCTTGCACAAAGCAAGAGCGCTTAAAAGCAAAGGTGCTGACAGTTTGCAGATAAAGGGAGCAAATTTCTTTTGAAAATCTCCACTGTTGCTTATCTAATTCTGTCAAGGCAGTGATTATAACAGAAGAATAAGACAGGGTTCACCGATAAAGGTAACGGGGGGGGGGTTGCCCATGGAGGCACGGGCATGGTGTCTCCTCCACCGGATATCGCGTCTGTATTCAAACTTAAACCCCCAATGGGCCCTTCCCGGGGAAGAATGAGAGGTCGTGTCTCCATAGGTGAAAACTGGCTGGCCCTCTCTCTGCACAGAACGGTAGTTCTTTCTTCGTAAAAACACAAGTGATTTATTCTTTCCCAATGTAAAGTTTATCATGTCAAAGTAAGATTCTTTTTATGTACATAACTATCACATGGGCTGACTTCCAAGATCTTGAAAATCACGGTAGGTTTTCATGGTGAAATTCATATAGAAATGCACCAGGACATGCTGGGCTGCTGACAGGAAGGTCGGCTTGTCCCTCTCGCCTGGCCAGAAAGTCCAGCGACTTCAGAAAATGTGCTGGAACTCCAGGTTCCGGCCACAGACGGGCGGCTGGGTGGCGGCCTGGGAAAACGGATGCCTAGGAAAGAGAGAAGAAACCCCTCTGTCCTCCCGAGAGGCTTGAATGCCATCAAATAGCAAAACTTTTAGCCCTGGATGGTTGGCTCAGTGGTAGAGCATCAGCTCGGCATGTAGAAGACCAGGGTTTGATTCCCGGTCAGGGCACTCAGGAGAGGCGACCATCTGCTTCTCCACCCCTCCCCCTCTCCTTTCTTTCAATCTCTCTTTCTCTCACTTTCCCTCCTGCAGTCATGGTTCCGGAACAGACCACTGAGGATGGCTCCATTGAGCCTCAGGTGCTAAAAATAGCTCAGTTGCCAGCATGGCGCCAGACAGGGTTGCTGGACGGGTTTTGGTTGGGGCCCATGCGGGAGTCTGTTTCTGCATCTGCCCGAGTCTCCCTTAAAACAAACCAACAAAAAGGTAAAACTTCTAACCATAGCCACGTATTCTCTTTCCTTCATTGGGTATTTATTTAAGAGCAAATACTACCGGGCACTAAACAAGGCAATTCAGGGAATTAAAAAAAAGAGAAAGAGGAAAAAACAAACAAACAAACCAACAAACAGGTCCTTTCATGCAAAGGGCTCTAGGAATGACGTAGTGGTTACTACGTTTCATAATCTACAGAAATAAACGATATCACCCGCTCATCAAGCCCAGGTAGGTACCGTGACCTTCACTTTACCCGTGAGGAATGAGAGCACAGAGAGGTTAAGCGATTTGTCTGAGCTCACACAGCTGACGGAAGAGTCAGGGTTAGACCCAGACGCTATCTGGCTGCAACCGGTAGGTTCCCACCCTTCAAAACGGCCCTTCTTGAACCCACTGTGGAAAGACACGGTAGAAAAGGATAACGGTGTGGGCTGGGGAGGTGGCGGAGAGGTAGGGGGAGAACTGGGGGCAGAGAAGGTAGAAAAATCAACTGGTTGGATGTGATCAAAGAAACATTGCAGAGAAAAAGGACACCATGAGCTGAAACTTTCCATTTGACTAATGTTCCCTGTAAATAAAAAGTTCCTCCCAACAATTTTGAAAAAAAACCAACTTTTTTTTTTTTAACCATTTACAGTACTTTCCTATACTGTTATGTCTGCATTATGTTAACCCTTCCCCCTTGTATCAATTTTTCAGCAACTGGGGAATTTGCATTGTATCTCCCAGAAGTAAAGGTTATTCTGCAATCATAAGTCAGACGATTTAGAAAAAATGTTGTTGCCCTCCCCAAAATATGTGAATTAACTTCTCCATCACAACGGTTATTTTGGAAGGCACACGATTTGATAAAATAGAAGAAAACTGTATAGCTCCTAGTTCTCTGGATTTATATTTAATAAAATTTGATAAAATGGGCTATTTTACTCTTTTTTTTTTTTTCTTACTTCTCTTCAGTTTGGTCTGAGTTGCTTCCCAGTCTCACAGTTGTGATTTGTCCTTCAGTGGTCAGAAAGTCTGAACTCTATTCACGCTGGGAAGTCGGGAAGCACAGAAGATGGAAGAAAAGGATGTGTGTGGTACAGTGTATGTCCATCAGACTCCCTGTGGACAGGGATAGGACTTGACAGAATGCACTCTTTAAAAATCGCAAAGTTGGGCTGGGCATTGCACACTCGTAGTCATAGACAAATATGGCCCCTCCCTCACCCCTGTTTTCTTTTTTAATTTATTTATTCATTTTTTAGAAAGGAGAGAGGGGGGGGGAGAGAGAAGGGGGGGAAGAGCAGGAAGCATCAACTTCCATATCCATATGTACCTTGACCAGGCAAGCCCAGGGTTTCGAACCGGTAACCTCAACATTTCCAGGTCGACGCTTTATCCACTGCGCCACCACAGGTCAGGCACCCGTTTTCTTTCACCACAAATCTCTATGGTAACTGGAAGCCCACTACTTTGAGAGACTGGAGACACTACCTTGAATTGTAGGACAGTGAGGAAAGCTGGGTGGCTAGTAGGCTGTGAGGGTGCCGCTGACCAGCAGCTTGAACTGATCATTCCTGGTTTTCTGTAGGCTCATTAGTGCGAACGGTGCAGCCGTGGTGACAGGAAGCACTGGCCTAATCAGTACAGTTGTGGGTTAGGCGTTGGCCTTAGGGTTTCCAGAAACTGGACCCCTGACGGCTCTTAGAACTAGAACCTATGTCTCATTTCACTGTCTTAAACCACTGGGAAAAAAAATAATAACCACGACGCCTTTAATTTCACTGCTATTTAAGAATTTGAGGGGGGAAAAAAAAAACCTTAAAATCACTTTTTGGATATTTAGTAATGCGCCTGATAATCTCTTGAGAAATTTTTAGCCAAGCATCCAATGAGGACGTGATAACTGCAAGGCTTGAAATTTAATCAAGTGTTCTCGTGGGCTTTTTGTTCAGCTATCTATGGTTGCACCAGGAAACTATGAATAATTTATGTTCCAACTTGTCAGATTTGAATTAAAATTGTCTTCTACGTCTAAATTTTATTTGCTGGCATATGATTATAATTTTCCGCCCTTTGCGGACTGAGGGAGATTTCAGGATGCAACCCAACAGTCACCTAAATCCTACTTTGAAATAATGAACACACCGTAGAAAGCAACCAACTGCAGCAAGTGGGAAGGGCGGAGTATTCCGTTGACAACCTGTAACAAGAACAGGAAGTGGCATACCATTCATCAGGTCACTCCGTATGTTGTAAAAGGTGGCCTTGGAGGAAAACACAGCTATTCCCACTCCTTTCCTCAGACAGTCATGTCTGCAGGTATTCTTCTGAAGTCTCCGCGTCCAGGACTCTTTTGTCTAAGCATTTGAAGGTCTCCTGCGAGCCCCTTTTTCATTAATCATCAGCGTAGTCTACATGGTAGTTTTCCCCGAAAGGGGTGGAGGAGAGTCTTGTGTTGAGAGGCCTTCAGAAACAGATGACAAGAGCACCCCCCCCCCCAGCCCGGCCCAGAGACGGGGTCATGTAGAGTGGGAATATGAGCTCCTGACCCTTGACCCCTTAGCCTCTTTATTTTGATTCCTCGAACAATGCGCGGTTGGCAGGCACAAGCGGGGCCAGTCCTTCCCTCCTTTGTCAGGCTTGGGAAAGCCCGGAGCAGCTCGCTGGGACTCCTACCTCAGGGCTTGCCTGGTTTTTAATTAGAAAGAATTACAACTCGCACCATATTTTTTCACATCACGGTGTTTAAAATGTCCCAAGCAATAACACATTTTTCAAATTTCCACAGTCAAATGAATCTGCTACAAAGCATCTATTATTTTAGGCATGGAATTTTGTTTCGGTGGATCTGCCTGGATATTGAACACTCGCCGTTTTGTCTCCTCCGGTTAATCTTTTTGAAGCGATTTCACAAATGTTTGTAGTCCCAGATCTCTCTGCAAAAAAGAAAAAAAAAAAACCCACTATCCATATATGCTTTTCCAATCGTGGATAAATAACAACAAAAAATGTTGTAAGAATTTCTCAGAGAACTACCCACTCACATATGATCTCAGAGTAAAAATTTAAAATAGAACTTACTTTTTTCTAAAAACATACCTTATTCTAAATTAGTGCTAAAATAATCTGGGTTTTTTTGTTGTTGTTGTTGTTGTTTATTTTTTGCATGTCATAGATTCTTTGATTCTAAAATCTTGTGTTATGCGTTGCCCCAGTCAAGTTAGTAGCTATAGGCTTTTATCTTAAGAAAATAAAAAAAAATTAACTTACAAAGAAACTGTGGAGTAAATGTCACATGACTTTTGTTCCAACAATTCAAAGAAAAATGAGCAGAGTGTTAATAGTCAACTAACATCCTGGTACATAATCCCAGAAAAAAAGGTCCAGATTTTTAATGTTTTGCTAGAGAAAAACTTGTTCCGGTATGCCTCTCCCTTCTAAAAGATCCCCTACCCCTTTCTCCTGTTTTCATACTGCAGAAATATTGAACTCAGGTCTACCTTTTTCACTTAGAGCTGTTTTACTGGTTAGGGTTTACGTCCCACAGTCTGTCTAAACTGTTAACAGTGTTACTTGAGGTTAGAGCAGAGACAGTGCTTAGTTAATGGATTGTCCCAGGCAATCAAAGTACTTCCATTTGTTCAATTTCTGCCCAGGTTCAAACACAAGCAGCAAAGCTGAATATTTTAAATACAAATTTCATGTTTTAACTATTACCTTAGCGTTTAATGAGACTTTAAAATAGACTTTACAATAGTGTTGTTTTTTTTCTTTGTTTTTGTCTATTCCCCAAACATTAAATCACTACTTCCTCAGTCAGGTATAGAGTAATAATAATAATAGTATTAATAATTAGAAATAATGAAACAAACTGGGTTCTTTTTTATCCCCCCTGGGATGCCAGACTCCTGCCCCAGCCTCTTGGAAGGGAATAAAGAATGCATTATGCAGTTACTCGTTCATGGAAGACAAACCTGGTCTGTCACAATATTTTTAAATGAGCCGCTTTGTTTTTTTTTTACCTCAAATTGATATGAAAAATAAATAAATAAATAAATAAATAAATAAATAAATAAATAAATAAAATGTAAAAAAAAACTCCACAAAAAAAGATTTGGAGAGATAATGGCATTTAAGGTGAAAACATCCTAATGTAGAACTCAAAGGCTGGCAGTCATCAGTATGAGCCTGAACCCTGAACCTAACACCAGAATTAGCAAAGCGGACATGTTCACAAAGGAGATATTGTAAAGGAAAAAAAAAAAAAAGACTTATGGCTGTGACTAATATTCTCCTATTTTTAATCCTATTATAATATTAAAGATCAATCATTGCTTTCTTCCAGATTTAAAAACATATTGTAGCCCATTTAGTATTAAAACATTTTCTTTATATGAATATGCTGTTTCCCTCAGTGTAACCCAAAAGATCTTACAAATTGAAAGACTTTCTTGAGAAAACTGAAAAGATGTCAATAATGCCATTTGAATTTTTTTAATTTTTTAAAATTTTAATAGGGTGACATTAATAAATCAGGGTACATATGTTCAAAGAAAACATCTCCAGGTTATTTTGTTATTCAATTATGTTGCATACCCATCACCCAAAGTCAAATTGTTCTCTGTCACCTTCTATCTGGTTTTCTTTATGCCCCTCCCCTTCCCCCTCTTCCTCCTACTCCTCCCCCCACCCCATAACCATCACACTCTTGTCCATGTCTCTTAGTCTTGTTTTTATGTCCCACCTATGTATGGAATCATGCAGTTCTTAGTTTTTTTCTGATTTACTTATTTCACTCCATATAATGTTATCAAGATCCCACCATTTTGTTGTAAATGATCCGATGTCATCATTTCTTATGGCTGAGTAGTATTCCATAGTGTATATGTACCACATCTTCTTTATCCAGTCTCTGTTGAAGGGCTTTTTGGTTGTTTCCATGTCCTGGCCACTGTGAACAATGCTGCAATGAACATGGGGCTGCATGTGTCTTTATGTACCAATGGTTTTGAGTTTTGGGGGTATATACACAGTAGAGGGATTGCTGGGTCATATGGTAGTTCTATTTTCAGTTTTTTGAGGAACCACCATACTTTCTTCCATAATGGTTGTACTACTTTACATTCCCGCCAACAGTGGATGAGGGTTCCTTTTTCTCCACAGCCTCTTCAACATTTGTTATTACCTGTCTTGTTGATAATAGCTAATCTAACAGGTGTGAGGTGGAATCTCATTGTAGTTTTGATTTGCGTTTCTCTAATAAGACCCCCTTTCCCAGTCAAATAGGCTGAAGTTCAAACTGCCTCCCAGGCACACGTGCTTTCAGACCACCTCCTACTTCTGGTTGGTCCCCTCTGTTATTGCCTCCTTCCCATTGGTCTCCAACGCCTCCACCCTCTCCCCGGCCAAAGCTGGGTCCCCATCACCAATTAAAAATCCTCACCCCTCCCCAATTTAAAGTCACACAAACCAACAAACAAACAAACAAAAAAACAGCATTTCTTTTCTCAACCCCAGCTTCCACCGTTCTGCTTTCCTTTCCTTGCAGGTAAAACCTTAGAACTTGGTGCCTATATTCCCACCCACGGGGTCATGGCCACCCGCGACAGGCAGGCTTCTGTCCCTACAAAGCCACGGAAACCGGCCTCACTAGCAATTCCTTGCCACTAAAATAAATCGAAATCCAAAATCTCACTTCACCCCGGAGCCCCCGACACTGCCAAACACTGCCTCCTCTCTGGACGCCTGCTCAGCTTTCTCCTCCCCCCTTTAAAAAACAACCACCACCTTATATTTTAAAAATTATTTCAAACGAACAGAAGTTGCAAAAATGATACAAATAATTCCCTTTACTCAGACGAACCTATTTGCCGTATTTTGCTGCTTCTGGCTGCTCTCATTTTCCCAATACATGACAGCTACGTGATGGATATGGATAGTAACAGAGAGACGCTCTTTCTTCCTGACAATTTGAGCATATCAGTTCCGTGCCTACTTTAATCCATGTCATTTCTATATGTATTTCTTAAAAAACATATAGAATAAGAATACTCTCTTACCTGTCCACAGTACAACTATCAAACTCAGTAAACTTAATATTGATATATAAAACTGTCATCTGACCCTGGCCAGTTGGCTCAGTGGATAGAGCGTTGGTGGCGAATGGCCGTGCCGGGTTCAATTCCCGGTCAGGGCACACATGAGAAGCGACCATCTGCTTCTCTACCCTCCCCTCCCCCTTCTCTCTCTCTTCTCCTCTTGTAGTCAGTGGCTCCATTGATTAGAACATTGGCCCCACATGGGGGTTGCTGGCTGGATCCCGGTAGGTGCGTGTGCACGAGTCTATCTCCCCTCCTCTCACTTAAAAAAAAAAAAAATGTTATCTAATATGGTCGATTTCCCTAATGTCTTTTTTGGCTTCTTTTTTGGGTTAGAGAATGTTGTAAACAATTTCACAGTGCATTTATATGCGTCTTTTAGTCAACTTAATCTGAACAAGTTCCTCAACTTTGACTTTCAAGACATTGACAGTTTTGAAGAATAGAGGTCAAGAGTTTTATAGAGTGCTTTTCTCCCTGAATTCTCGGGTGTTTCCTCAACGTCAAATTTAACTTTCAAACATTTGGGGCTGGATACTACACAAGGATATTATGTGCTTTACAGGATATCCAGAGTGATTAACCATGATGTCCATTTGTTTTTTTGTTTGTTTGTTTTTATTAATTGTGTAAATTTGGATCAAGTAGCTAAATTTCTGTATGTTTATTTTTACTTTTGTAATTATAGTTGTGTCACTATCTGCAGTAGTTGTATTACATAATGTTGCTGCGAACTCTGAGTGTTGCCCCCAGAGGAAACACCAAGTTAGATTCCTGTGAGCCGCTAGATGCAAAATTGTCATCATCCAATCAATGCATAAACTTGTAGTATGTGTTTTTTTGCTGTTTAAAAAAACACCTTCTTTAATATAGATTTCTGATTCATTAGCATTAAACTTGAACAGCATGGTAACTCATGCTTAATGAAGCGTACCTAACATGAGTTTCTCTGTAAGGCACATTGCGATCTTCTCACGCTTAGCAGGACGGGAAAAGATATCATTACATGCTTTAGAGTCATTTGAAACAGCAAAATAACCAACAAAAAACCAAAATAGCCAAAAAAAAAAAAAAAAGCACAGCAGTGTAAAAACCAGACCTCAAAAAAGATGCTTGTTTACAGTGAGAGTTGAGATAAGGAGCATGCACGGGCGACTTAGATTTTACAGTATCCCTGTGTGCTTTTCCACAGATGATCAAGCAAGTGCCGAGAGTGTGGAATCCGCATTTTCAAGTGACTTTTGGAGAACAGGTCAATTCACAAATACAAGATCCATGAATAACGAGGGTCAACTATACTAGGGAGTTTGTGGAAAAACACTTAATATTATGTAAATATTCTGAGCCTCGTTTTATCTTCGACTCCAGATTTATCTTCTGTTTCTTCTTTTCTTAATCAGTTTTTACACCGAAGGTTGTAAAATGGTGATTTCATCATTGTGTCTCCATTTCTTCGTTAGCGCCTTACTTAAGGAAGAGTTTTCTTTCTCATCTAATATCTATCTACCTATACCTACTTATCTATCTATCATCTGTTATTGTCAGTAGAGACTCATGGAATCAAGTTTTATTTAATTAGTTCTAATATATTACTATTGTTTGAGCCTATGGGAACCCCTTCATGTTGACTCCTAGATCCTTGTGACATTTCCACATCATTCTTTCTGTATTTCTGGTATCAGAGATATTTTATCCTAAATCTTCCCTTCCCTCCAATGTCTTGGCATTAGCCAACTTTCTGAGAGATTATGTGGAATGTCCTATGGGAAATACTTCCTCCTATCCTCCACCCCTTAATGCCCTCTCTCAATCTCTTTCTAGACTGGTCTTCTGCCCGCTCTTACATACAAAGGTCTTTAAGTTTTTTCTACTCTAAACCTGTTCTCTTTTCACTTAAATAATTTCATCACTTCCATGGTTCCACCTCTATCCTGAGTGTCAGAACTCTCACTGGCCTGGCTGGTTGGCTCAGTGGTAGAGCGTTGGCCTGACCTGCGTAAGTTCTGGGTTTGATTACCAGTCAGGACACACAGGAGAATGACCATCTGCTTCTCCATGCTCCCCTCTCTTCTTTTCCCACAGCTATGGCTCTAATGGTTCGATCAAGTTAGCCCTGGTTGCTGAGGATATCTCCAAGGCCTTGCCTCAGGCAGTAAAATAGCTCGGTTGCCAAGCAATGGAACAGGTTTCTCAGTTGGGCAGAGCATCGCCTGGTAGGGGGCCTGCTGTGTGGATCCTGGTCAGGTGCATGCCGGCGTCTGTCTCTGCCTTCCCATCTCTCACTTAATAGAAGAAGGAGGAGGAGGAGGGGAGGAGGAGGAAGCAGAGGAGAAGGAGGAGGAGGAGGAGGAGGAAGAAGAAGAAGAAGGAGGAGGAGGAGAACTCTAGTTGATGGAACTTCCTTCTGCACAGAAAAGCCTCATCAGGATCCAGTGAATAACATTACTTGGCCCATCTTTTCTAAATGTGTTCTGAAACATAAGCTAGAACGCAAAACACGACTGTACGTAAAATGGTTTTTCTTTTTAATTAATGAAAAGTTTGCTTTCATTTTTATTTTAATTGTCAATCCTGCAGAAATTCAAAATTTCAAACTGTGGGAGGAAAGAAAGGGAAGGTTGGGTACTGAGACTGTGTGATTCAAGTAACACTCTCAGGAAAATAAAGTTCAGTCCCCTGAGTTTAAAATATGCTCTAGCATTTCCAGCTAAAGATAGCCAAGAAGAGAATGTCTCCCAGTAGGTAAGGAAGTGACAGGTGGGGTGGACAGATCTGGATCTGGATTTTGGCTGGTCTTTCTTTCCCAGTCATGGGGGATGGATTCTTTTCCACAGTGGAAATGTACTCCGTGAGAGTCAGCCAAGGCTTTGTAAACATCCAGTAAGTGCAAGCACATGCTTTCGACGGTGAGTGAGGTTTGTTGTGAGAATCAGAGGACTGCACTTGAGTTTCTCGCTGGGCAAACACAAGTTTCAACTGAAGAACTTTGTCAACCTTAGTTTCAGAATGCCAACAGCGACAGGAAAACTGCCCCAAATGACCACCCTCCCCACCCTCATTTTTTTTTTAAATACATTCTCATTATTAGAGGGGTTTTAGCTGGAGCCATGTGGTTCAGATTGAACTTGACATGTGGTTCATATTGAATTTGACAAGTCATGTAGCGATTAAAAATTGGAATGCTCTGACAGCAGGGTGAGTGAGCATGAGGATCAGTCCCCGTGTAACTCCGCGTGGGAGGGGGGGGGCCTGGCACCTGACTAGGCTCCGGTCACGGGGCACCTTCAGCCTCAGGGCACAAGGCACAGAGCCCTGACAGGTCTCGCCGGGACGCCACCCGGGGACGGCAGGTGCGCTAACCAGGTCCACGGCTCGCCAGTCTTCCCCTTGTCGTGTCCCTGTGACAACAAAAGGGAAACTGAGCTCTGGGAACCTGAGAAAGCGGGTATCAGGATTGGGTTGGGTCATATAAAAAAAAAGTATGTATTTACATAAACATACAGACTTTCTGGTGGAAAGATACTGCCATGTTAAAGCTATTAGATTGGTGAGCAACACTGACGGGTCAGAGTATTGTCTCGTGTTCTAATTCCTGTTCATTTTTCTTTATCCAACTTCAGACAATCGTGAAGATCATTGTTTCATCGTTTTTTTTTCTATTTCTAGTATTAATATTTTTTTATATTATTATTTATTTTTGCTTTCATCTAATGTATGTTTGTTAATGACATGGTGATATTTTTCTGGTGCTGATTGGTTTTCAGGACCTTTTTCAAGTATGGTACTGAAAACTTCAAGTTTAAAATTAATCTTATTTCTAAGGGGAAGGAACTGCTCTCCACGTCGATTGTATCCATGCATGTGGGCATGCCTTTTATTCCAGCTAGCACTCACATTCTTTCTCTGCTTAGGACTCGTATATTCTAAGTGCGGTTGAACCCATGGAATACAAAGCAAAGAGAACAGAGAGGAAAGTTCAGAGAAGAAAACTGAATGAAATGATGGGGAAGAAAATAAGTAAATATTATTTACAATATTAAAATCCACATCATATATAAGACAAACTTTGTTGACCTGATGTTTCGTTGTATGCACTGCGAGAAACACTCAGAATTTTAACCTACACCTTTTTAATGTTTTAGGCTTGATATAAAATATCTTAAAATTGAAAATTACTGAAACAGAATGGTAAGTAAATAATGCATAGGCTCAACTGACAATTTGAAAATGTAATTTTTTATTATTTGTTTTATCAATTTTTAAAATAAGTGGATAGTGTCTAAGCAACCACCAATGATAACTAATTGTAAGTATGTATGGTTTTAGGTATCATTCTGAGCTCATGGATATCCTTTTTCAAGTACACTACATTTCCTTTGATTGCTAAATAATATTCCACTGTATGGATACTCCACATTTTTTTTAGTCATTCATGTGTTGACAGTCGTTTGGATGGTTTCTGCTTTTTGGCTATTATGAATAATGCTTCTATGAGCATCCATGTACAAATCATACAGTGTGTCCATAAAGTCATGGTGCACTTTGGATCGGTCACAGGAAAGCAACAAAAGACAATAGAAATGTGAAATCTGCACCAAATAAAAGGAAAACTCTCCCAGTTTCATACCTATTCAGTGCAGTTCGATGTGAGCTCACGCACAGATTTTTTAGAGCTCCTTAGGTAGCTATCCCGTACAGCCTCTACAGACTTGTCACTGACTGATGGCCTACCAGAACGGGTTTCTCCACCAAACTGCCGGTTTCCTTCAACTGCTTATCCCACCAAGTAATGTTATTCCTATGTGGTGGCGCTTCATTATAAACATGCCGATATTCACGTTGCACTTTGGTCACAGATTCGAATTTAGTGAGCCACAGAACACACTGAACTTTCCTCTGTACCGTCCACATCTCGACTGGCATGGCCGTGGGCTGCTCCGCTGTATACACAGTGTTACGTCATCATTTGCGCATTTGCACATGCTGCCACATCATCCTACAGAAACTGGGAGGGTTTTCCTTTTATTTGATGCAGATTTCACATATCTATCATCTTCTTTGCTTTCCTGTGACCGGTCAAAGTGCACCATGACTTTACGAACACACTATATATAGTGTGTACTTATATTTTCACTTTTCTTGGGTATATAACTAGTTGTAAAAATGCTGAGTTGAGTGGAAATACTATGTTTAACATCTTGAGGAACTGTCAAACTGTTTTCCAAAACAGCTGTCCATTTTACATTTCTAATACCAATGACTAGGTTTCAAATTTTGCAAGTTCTCCATATTCTTGCCAATACTTGCTATTGTTTGTCCTTTTTTTTTTTTTTTTATTAAACCTGCACTCTTTGTAAGTGATATATGTGGTTTGGTTTGTCTCGACAAAACAATAAATGATGCTAAGTGTCTTTTTTTGTGCTTACTACCAGTTCATATATCTTCTTTGCAGGAATATCTCTTCAA
The DNA here is from genome assembly GCF_036850995.1 of Saccopteryx leptura. NCBI lineage: Eukaryota > Metazoa > Chordata > Mammalia > Chiroptera > Emballonuridae > Saccopteryx > Saccopteryx leptura. The sequence goes on along the minus strand of NC_089510.1, from coordinate 5,773,351 downwards.
ATCTTTGGCCCACTTTTATAATTTACATTGTCTTTTTATTCTGGAGTTGTAAGAGTTCTTTATATATTCTGTATAAAACTCCTCTATCACTTATATAATTTTCAAATATTTTCTCCCACTCTGTGGGCTTTCTACTTTCCTGATGATATCATTGAAGCAATAATATTTTTAAATTTTAATGAAATCCAGTTGACTGATTTTTCTTTAATTGCTTATGTTTTGGGGGGGGAGGGGTTTTGGTGTTGAATCTAAAAGATTATTACTTTACCTAAGATCATGAAGACTCACTACTACATTTTCTCCTAAGAGTTTTATAGTTTCAGCTCTTACATATAGGTATAAAATGAATCATTTCTTGAAGAAACATTTGATCCTGGTTTCTTTCCGTGGCAAATGATACTGAAAGACTACAAACTGGGTGCTGGGGTATAGATTGCTATAGAGTTTTTATGACATGCTTTTCAGTGGACAAAGCTAGGAAGTAAATAAATAAGTAAATGTGAATTTGAATAATTAATAGTGATATTTCAAATTTAAGAGTACACAGGTTTACCTACTTTCTATTATTTAATAACTTTATCTGTTTTCTATACCTCAAAAGTATGGTTTCCAATACTATTCAAATAATCATTTCTTTTATTTGTTTTTAAATATACCTATAAAATTTCAAAATTAAAATATGAATATTACCATTAAAACTAAGAATATTGAGTAAAGTTGTAGATTTTTTTTTTCAATCCTTGGGATATAACTCACTGAGAATAACCAGTCAACGTACTGTATTACAAAATCACAAAAATGAAGGAATTGTATTCCTTCAATTAACATAAAGTTAGTTTTTTTGTGTGTCAGTTGCTTTTCAATTTTTAGAGAATTTTTACATTTAAATTTGGGTTTCGGTCATGTGAAAGAGTCACACAGTTCTATAACAAGGAGCACAACAGAAATCTGGCTTTCATCCCTGTCTTATTTATTCTTGTCCTTTGTGTTCTATGTGCCATTGAGTCGGTTCTGACTCTTGGGGACCCTATGAATGAGTGATGTCCGTAATGTCCGCTCCTCACGAGCCCTGCTCGGACGCTCTAGACTCATGCCTATGGCTTCTCTTACAGAGCTAATTTATCTCACATTTGTTCTTCCTCTTTTCTGCTGCTTTCTATTTTTCCAAGCATTACTGTCTTTCCCAAAGACCCCTGCTTTCTCATGATGTGCCTGAAGCAAGACAGCTTCAGTTTTGTCTTTCTTTCTTTCTTTCTTTCTTTCTTTCTTTCTTTCTTTCTTTCTTTCTTTCTTTCTTTCTTTCTTTCTTTCTTTTTCTTTCTTCTTTTCCTTTCCTTTCCTTTCCTTTCCCTCCCTCCCTCCTTCCCTCCTTCCTTCCTTCCCTCCCTTCCTTCCTTCCTTCCTTCCTTCCTTCCTTCCTTCCTTCCTTCCTTCCTTCCTTCCTTCCTTCCTGCTTTCCTTCCTTCTTTCTCTTTCTTTTCTCTTTCTCTTTTTCTCTGTCTTTCCTCCCTCCCTCCCTGCTTCCTTCCTTTCTCTCTCTCTCTTCCTTCCTTCCTTCCTTCCTTCCTTCCTTCCTTCCTTCCTTCTTTTCCTTCTCTCTCTCCCTCCCTCCCCCTCCCTCCCTCCCTTCCTTCCTTCCTTCCTTCCTTCCTTCCTTCCTTCCTTCCTTCCTTCTTTTCCTTCTCTCTCTCCTTCCCTCCCCCTCCCTCCCTCCCTCCCTTCCTTCCTTCCTTCCTTCCTTCCTTCCTTCCTTCCTTCCTTCCTTCCTTCCTTCCTTCTTTTCCTTCTCTCTCTCCCTCCCTCCCCCTCCCTCCCTCCCTCCCTTCCTTCCTTCCTTCCTTCCTTCCTTCCTTCCTTCCTTCCTCTCTCTCTCTCTCTTTCTCTCTTTCTTTCTTTCTTTTTTTCTTTCTTTCTTTTGTCTTTTGTCATGTTTTAAGCTTACTTTGCTCCAGTCATGTTTCAAGCTTTACTTTGTTTATCTTTCTGGAAGCTGAGGGTATCTGGCAAGTTCTCCTCCAACACTGAATTTCAAATGGGTAACATTCTTTTCAAACAACCTTCTTCACTGTCCAACATTCACATAGTAATTGGGAATACGAGGGTGTGAATGATCTCAGTCTCAGTCTCTAATGACACCTCTTTGCTCTTGGTGACTTTCCTGAGTCCTCCTTTGCTGCCCTTCCGAGGCTCAGCCTTCTCCTGATTGCTTGGTTGCATCTCCATATGAGTTGGTGACTGAACCAAGGTCGGCAGCGTCTTTGACAGTTTTGATGTCTTCATTGTCTGTGTTGTGCATTCCTTCTGTAGTCAAGGTTTCTCTCTTCTTAATGGTAAATTGCAGTCTTGCTTTGGCAATTTCTTATTTCATGTTTATTAGTTTTTTTCAAATCATTACTACTTTCTGTCAGTAAGATGGTGTCATCTGTATATCTTAAGTTATTGATATTTCTTCCATTGATTTTTTACTTCTCCTTTTTCTGAGTCTAGCCCAGCTTTTCATATGATATATTCTACATACAAATTCAAGAAATAAGGAAATAAAATGCACCCTTGTCTCACATATTTGCCTGTAAGAAATCATTTTGTCTCTCCATCATATGTCTTGACAATAGCTTCCTGCCCCCATACAGGTTACATATTAGTACAATCAAGTGCTGAGGCACACCCATTTCTTTCAGGACAGCCCATAACTTTTCATGATCCACACAACCTAAGACTTGACTGCAGTCTATAAGCCATGGACTAGCTTTTTCTGAAGTTTTTTGGAGCACTCCAGTATCCAATGAATGATGGCAATGATTGGATGCCTCTTTCTTTTCTGAATCCAGTTTAAACAGGCAGCATTTCTTGCTCCCTATATGGTAGAAATATTTTTTGCATGAATTGATCATTACTTTACTTATGTGGAAAATTAGAGCCATGGTTCTATAACTACGGGGCTCTGTGGTTTTTTCTTTCTTGAATATTTGAATGCATATTGAACATTTTCAGTTTGTGGGGTTTAGTTCTGTTTTCTACGTTTGTTGACATATTCTGTTGCTTTATCTCCCTTAAAAGTAGCCATTGTTATGAGATTTCAGGTTACTTCTCTATTATATACTTGTGAAAATATAAACAGATAGTACATATAAACATTCATATTTCCATCGCTTTCTTAGATAAAAGTTAGCATATTTGCTTTTTTATTTAACAATAGACCTTGAATAAAAAATCAATAGAGAGAGACTTTCTCATTCACTGTAATTGTTAGGTTCATCCAATTGTCTCCTATTGATTGATATCTAAGTTAACTCCATTCTTTTGTATAATAGATAGGACCAATATAAGTAGCTTTGCAATCATCACTTTGTATTTTTGACAGTATATCTTGGAAATATATACTTAAGAATGGAATTGTGGAACGTAGCACACACTGTGGACCCACCCTGTTGAGCTCTTTCTCCTCCTGGCACAATCTGGTACAGACTGAATTGTGTGTCTCTAGGATATAAACCATTGTTCCCTGGCACACCCGACTGCAGCAGAGCCCTGCCTTCACAAGGTCAAACGTTGGTCTGTTTGGGGCTGATAAACTTTGCCTGAGACCCTGTCCCACCCAACACAAAGGGGTGTGAGTATCCAGCAGGTGGCAGCTAGCCTTGGTCTACCCTAGGATATTTGCCAAGAGACCTAAGATCCAGCACTGGCCACTAGGTTTGAACATGTAACAATCTGGTAAGCACCATTTGCCCATACCTGATGACTCCTTGAGAACCCACCACATACAACTCAAGTACCACCAGAGGCTCATTCAATGACTGAGCCTACTAGGTAGCCAACAAGAAATGGCTGGTGGGACAACATGAAAGAAATAGATATATTCTCAGAAACATACAATCTTCTAAGAGACTGTATTTTTTTAGATTTTTTAATCAGCAAGAATCAGAAGCTCTGGATAGATAGGCTACAGCAAATGAAACTGAAGCTGTAATCAAAAAAACTCTCAACCTACAAAAGCCCTGGGCCAGATGGCAGCACAGGTGAATTTTAACAAACATTCAAAATACAAAACCTATGCTTCTCAAACACTATTCCAAAAAATTCAAATGGCAGCTCCATTCATGTGGAAGACTTTTCCACGCTCAACTTACAAGACCGGAATTATCATAATTCCAAAACCAAAATACAAAGAACCTCATAGAGACAGAGAACAGACAGAAGCTGTCAGAGGGGATGAGGGTGGGGAGGTTGCATAAAGAAGGTAAAAGGATTTTTTTTCTGTATTTTTCTGAAGCTGGAAACGGGGAGGCAGTCAGACAGACTCCCGCATGCGCCCGACCGGGATCCACCCGGCATGCCCACCAGGGGGCGATGCTCTGCCCATCCAGGGCGTTGCTCTGTCGTGACCAGAGCCATTCTAGTGCCTGAGGCAGAGGCCAAGGAGCCATCCCCAGCGCCCGGGCCATCTTTTGCTCCAATGGAGCCTCGGCTGCGGGAGGGGAAGAGAGAGACAGAGAGGAAGGAGAGGGGGAGAGGTGGAGAAGCAGATGGGCGCCTCTCCTGTGTGCCCTGGCCGGGAATCGAACCCGGAACTTCCAACGCTCTACCACTGATCCAACCGGCCAGGGCAAGAAGGTAAAAAGATTAAACAACAATGACAAGTCTTCATAAAAGAAGACAACAGTGTAGTGATGACAAGAGGAAGGGAAGATAGAGAAGGTAGAAGATGGTAAAGGGACGTAAATGGTGATGGAAAGAGACTTGACATGGGAAGGTGAACACACAATACAATATACAGATGATGCATTATAGAATTGTAATCCTGAATCCTATATAATTTTATTCAACCGTGTCATCCCAATAAATTTAATAAAAAGGGGGAGGAAAACATGCTAAATGAATTAATTATCACCAAAAGAAAAGCAAACTTCAATTTCAGTTAATTCACAACACTTATGGAGCACCTATAAAATATTTAACTTAAAGACTAGTAACCAACTATAAGTTTTACAAGGTAGAATATAGTCGTTAATGATACTTTTGTATAAAGACGTTAAAATAACTTTAAAATATATGATGTTTTTCTCATATATTTTGAACAAATGGGACATTTGGCTGTGACAATGAGAGATCGTTCCATAGCTTTTAATTCAAGACTATTTGCAAAATAAACATAATAGCAACAGCTATCATTTAACAAACAAATCAAAAGATTTAGATTGCAGTGCTCACCGAGCTAGCAGCTACAAATGAAAAGATCAACACCAACAGATAAAACTGGTGAAACAAATATATTAACCCTTGGTTCATTCTATAGCATCATGGTCACAAGCCAATATGGACACCAGCAGAACCATGTCAGTGCTTTAGAAGGAAAACCATATCCTATCTATAGAAATAAAAAGGACAACTAAATTCTATAATACAACATAATGACATAATGTGAAGAAGTCATACTCTTAAGACCCACAAATAATTTACACTGAAACCACAATTTGTTATAAATGTTAACTCTTCTTTTATTTAACAAAGATAATGTCAGACATCAGTGTAGGAGCTCAGATTGCCAGCAGCACACAAAACAGAGATTCTAAGGAGACAGGCAATAAACAATGGCCATAATAAATCTGTCAACTATATAGTATGGTAGAAATTAATAAGTGCTAAAAATATATAATAAAAAAGGGCAAGGGAGATTTGGATCACAGGGTTGCAGATTGTGCCTTTAAATATGGTTGTCATGTCAGGCCTCATTGAGAACGAGACATTCGCGCATCCTTGAAGGAGGGCAAGTGTGAACCATGTGTCTGTGTGTATGAGGAGCCTGCCGGGCGAAGGGAGCAGCTGGGGCCCAGGCCTGAAGGCAGCAGCGTGAGGAATAGTTAGATGGCCAACGTGATGGTGACAGAATGAGAGGGAGGGAAAGGAGGAGATGAGGTCACAGAAATAAGAGAAAGCAGGTTCTTTAAGGACCTGTAAGTCATTGTCAATACTTAGCCATTTGTGACGAGTGAAACAGACATTCAAAGGCTCTGACAGACAGATGATGGGATCTGAGTTAAGTTTTAACAGAATCGCTCTGAAATGTGTTGATACGATGTGGGCTGGGGTAAGGCAAAGACAGAAGCCAGGAAAACAATTAAAAGACTAAGTAATATCCTAGAGAGGGATGGTGGCAGCTGGTACCCCTGAGGGAGCTGTGAAGGAGGTGAACCTCTTTGATTCTTGGTGAAGTTTAATGTAGAGGCAAGAGTATATCCTGTCGACTTGGGTGGGGCATGAGAAGGCACAGCAGGACTTAAAGATGATCTCACTCAGCAAAGACACCACCAACAGAATGGAAAGGGAGCCCACTGAATGGGAGAACATTTTCTAGTGATATATCTGATAAGGGGTTAATTTCTAAAATATATAAAGAACTTATACTACTCAGCACCAAGAAGACAAACAACCCAATTTAAGAAGGGGCCAAGGATGTGAGTCAACACTTCTCCAGACAGAACGTACAGATGGCCAGTAGACTTATGAAAATATACTCAAGGTCAATAATCATCAGAGAAATGCAAATTAAAACTACAGTAAGATATTACTTCATAATGGCTGGCATCAATTAACCAACAAAAGTGGTAGCAAGGATGTGGGGAAATGGAGCCCCTGGTGGGGATGCAGATGGGTGCAGACACTGTGGAAACAGTGTAGGGTATTCCCAAAAACATTAAAAATGGAACTGCCTTTGGACCCCAGCACTTCCACCTCTAAGAGTATATTTGAAATAGCCCAAAACGCTAATTTCAAAGAATCATATGCACCCCTATGTTCATCGCAACATTATTTACAATAGCCAGGATCTAGAAACAGCCTTTTTTTTCCGTCAGCTGTGGACAAAAAAAAAAAAAAGTAGGTTTGTACATGGGATACTACTCAGCTGTATAAAAACAATTTTTTAAAAATAGAAATCTTAACCTTTTGTGACACAATGGATGGACTTAAAAATTATAATGCTACGTGAAAAAAAGCCAATCAGAGAAAAACAAATATCTTATGGTCACATTTATGTGTGGAAGCTAATGAACAAAATAAACTGAGGGACAAAATAGACATTGAGCCTGACCTGTGGTGGCGCAGTGGATAAAGCGTCGACCTGGAACGCTGACGTCGCCGGTTTGAAACCCTGGGCTTGCCTGGTCAAGGCACATACGGGAGTTGATGCTTCCTGCTCCTCCCCCTGTTCTCTCTATCTCTTTCCTCTCTCTCTCTCTCTCTCTCTCTCTCTCTCTCCAATAAAAATGGATAAATAAAATCTTTTAAAAAAATAGACATTGAAGGATATAGAAACAGCTGTCAGGAGGGAAGCCAGGGGGCTGGATGAAAGAAGATCAGGGAGATATATATATTACATAGACCCAAAAACAGTGTGGTGAGAGCTGAGGAAATGGAGTTAGGGAAGGCAGGCGGAAGACGAAAGCAAAGGGGCTGGAAATACGGACCCTGAGTGACGTTGCTGGGAGCAATGGTGCCCGACGCAGTGTGCAGATGATGTTGTGTTGAGTTGTACACCTGAAACCTGTATGGTTATGCGAACCCATGTCAGCCCAAGAAATTCAGTTTCAAAAATACATGAATAAAAAGATGATTCCAAAGGTTTTTTGTTTGATCAACTGAAGGAATGGAGATGCCCCACGTGAGGTGCGAACAGCTTACAGGTAGAGCAGGATTGAGGGATGGGATAAGGATTTCAGTTTTGGGCAAATGTAAACCTGACTTTCATGTTGAAATAATGTATAGCCTTGAGGTTCAAGTTTAAATTAAAATTTCCTTTATCAGAGACTGCCTCTCTCAGCTTTTGAAATCCCACAAAATGCCTTGTGCAGCATATTGCACACAGAAGATATAATATGAATATTTGCTGAATGAATTAAATGCACTATGTCCTTCCAAATTTCTCACTGTCTGGTGTGTGTGAAATATATAAACATAGCTACTTTCAAATTCATCATTTAACACTTTGTTTATCCTCTATTATAAGCAAAAAAACAATTTTAAAGGGTAAAATAACTAAAGTGATAATACTCATAACAGATGATATTTTTAAGGATTTAAAAAAAATACTATAGAGCTGGACAAGGTGGTGGTGCAGTGGATAGAGTGTCAACCTGAGGTGCTGAATACCCAGGTTTGAAACCCCAAGGCTTGAGCACAGGCTCACCAGATTGAGTGGGGCGGCTGGTTTGAGTGTGGGATCATAGTCCTACACTCAATGACCCCATTGTCACTGGTTTGAGCCCAAAGGTCGCTGGTTTGCAGTTCAAGGTTGTGGCTCAAGCAAAGGGTCACTGGCTCAGCTGCAACCCCCTGGTCAAGACACACATGAGAAAGCAATCAATGAACAAATAAGGTGCCACAACAAAGAGTTGGTGCTTCTCATCTTTCCCTTCCTGTCTGTCTCCTGTCTCAGTCTCTGTCTCTCTCTCGCAAAAAAAAAAAAAAGAAAGAAAGAAAGAAAGAAAGAAAGAAAGAAAGAAAGAAAGAAAGAAAGAAAGAAAGAAAAGAATGTGTGTATAAGTGAATATGATTTTCAACATTTTCATCAATAGTTTCCTTTTTACATAAGCAGATAAAATTTATTTAAGCACACATTTTGGGTGTATTTAAGTAAAACCTAAATAGGTTTGAAATGTATCTTTAAGGTTTATATGGACATTTATTTTACTCACAATTTCCATATTGTTCCCTTTCCACATCAAATTGTGCATGCCTATTCAGTAACTACCCACCTTTGTAAAATTACAGAAAGTGAGCCACATACATCTTATTTCCCTGTCTCTTAACAAAATCTTATATTCACACTGTACTTCTCAGATACTTTCTCATGTTACTATACAAAACCATCTGTTCATTGTAATAAATAAATAGCAGTTAAACTTATAAAGAATTTGGATTCCCCAAACCTTGAAAGCAGTATCCACATACAACTTGCAGACATGTTGTGATACAACGAATTAGTGATTAGATATTTAACCATTTATATTTTCCGTATCACAGCACCTGAAGCAAAACATTCCTTGTAGCAGGAAATAAAGGCTTTGGTCTCTAGAAAGTTTAGTGCAGTATTGACTGATAAAGAAAGAGTTAAACTGAACTTTAAATATATGTTCATCATTAAATAATCTCTTGATATATTAGTGGGTCAATAGTTCAGCCAAGAAAGGGATTCTAACTTGAGCAGACAGTAATTAAAAGAATCAATTCTTATCCTACTACATATGTCCAATCATATTAACACATTTCTAGATTTCTTACTCAGTGGACTAGTCAAGATTAAAGGATTTGCTAATATGAAGGAACAGAGTATGCTTCCAAACTGACTGAGCAGATTTGTGAACAAATTAGTTCATTTAAAATTGACAGTGAAAGATTGATTTTGCACGGAATGAGTTACCTAAGGTATTCATCATCCCCTCTGCCTCCGCGCACAAGACAGAGATCCGTTTCCTTCACTCTCTGATTGTAATAGGGCTGCTCACTGAGCACCTTTATTTCATAGCCCTGATTGCAGCCTGTCACTCTTTTTAATTCAGACCTCCTTTCGCCTCTTAAGCAGACCTTCAGAAATAACTTCCTTAAAAGCCTCTGTAAAATGACTCATTACATGCACTCAGTTCAACCCCACCATAAATTAGAACACAGGGGAAAGTTCCAATTGCACAAAAGATCCAATTAGTCATAAGGCTATTTGACTCATTATTCACATGTAGAGGCGAGAAGGAAATTCGGGTGCAGGAACAACTTCGTCGAAGTTGAAGGTCCATACCCTACAACCCTGACAAAAATCTAAGAGAGTGTTTTATATAACATAGATTCAGTATTAGTTAATATTTAGTTAATATTAATGTTATTTAATATTTAGTTGATAAGTATTTTATAAAAAAGGTTCAAAACTATATGTGAAAAAAACGGAATCAAAAATGCTGAAATGGTTGACAATTCATTTTTAAGTACAATAAAATAAAAGCAAAGCCCAGTGGAAGAAGAAAAAAATTAAAAATACGACAATGATGACAACAAATGCAATTTAGAAAAAAAAAAAAGAATTAAATCAAAACAAAACCCGAAGAAAAGTGTATGAATTCACACTCTTTAATTTACAAAGACCTAGACTTCAGATATCAAAAAAACATAAGTTACGGTGAAATGCTGTATTTAAAGGGGTAGAATTTTTAGGACTTGTTTTATCAGTTAAACTTGACATGATGAGAAAGTGGAGGAGGAAAGGTCTAGGTAGAATATAGGGAATGTGGAAAAAAGAGGTAATTGAATGAATACAATGTCCATTCATTCAAATATGGCTGTATGGAAGAGAAATTAGAGACTAAATATTAATAGTTTCAATCTTGACTATCTGAGATACTGTGGGAAATCAAATGCACAAAGAATTGGGATAGATATAATTATGTGTTCACATGTTACATGTCAATGTAATATTACCTCTATTTTGCAGATGAAATGGAAGCTCAGAGAAAAGATTCAATTTTCCACTAGGTATCATAGTCCATCAACACTGGTTTCAAATTCTCTGCCTTGAAATCAAATGTTCATTTGTGCATAACAAGAAGTGTGGTATGGGTGAGTAAATCTATATGTTTCAAACACACCCAATGTCAGCTAAGGAAATCCAATGGCTTCTCCAAGATTTCCATGGGATTCTTAGGGGGTTTCATATCCATTTTTGATTCTAAGTTGCTATTTCCATAGAATTCTCAGTTTTGCTTCATTTTCACACTGAAGTCCTTTTTTATTTGCTTCATTGCTTAGGAAATTTCAACTTTATCACCAAACTCACAAACTAACCTATATCTGTTCCTATGTATTTTTCCTTTTCCCCATCATGAATATTAATGTAATAAGATATTTGTGTTCTAAGCTCAACTTCCTTTTATGTATACTAAATACCAACCTCTCCTCTCCTAGTAAAAGACCTTACTACTATAGTTTTCTCCTCTTTTTCCCATTCATTTGTGCTTTTTTTTACTATCAGATTGTTTTTTCTACATTAACATAAAAATATAATGTTAATAATAGTAGTGATTTCTCTCTTAAGTGCCACCAGAAACAATTTCTAATAGTGAGGATCCAAAAAAAGACCCAAGGCCCTGGCAGGTGGCTTAGTGGTAGACAGTCAGCCGGGCATGTGTATGTCCTGGGTTTGATTCCTGGTCAGGGCAGACAGAAGTGACCATCTACTTCTCCACATTTCCCCCTCCCCTTCTCTCTCTTTCTCTTTCTCTTTCCCTCCTGCAACCATAGCTGGATTGGTTTGAGTGCATCAGTCCCAGGTGCTAAGGATGGCTCTGTGGAGACTCCACCTCAGGCACTATTAATAGCTTGGTTGTAAGCATGGCCCCAGATGGGCAGATCATCATCCCCAGATGGGGTTTCTGGGTGAATCTCAGTCAGAGCATATGTGCACAAGTGGGAGTCTCTCTCTCTTTCTCTCCTCTTCTCACTTGAAAAAAAAAAAAAGGCCCTAAAACTCACATCCTTCTCCAGCTTGCCCATTTTTGCTCGGACACGCTTTGTTTATTTGTGTTTCCCCCCCCACACACACACACACAGCATCAACTGCTATTATCAAGGCCCCCAAGACCTTCTACATGATGCAACTCACACTCAATGCTCATGCCTCCACTTATTGGACTGATTTATGGCAGCTGGCAGAGCTGGTACGTTACTTTCTTGAAACCTCTTCATTCCTTGTCAACCCAGTGGCTCTCTTTCTCAGTCCCATTTGCTGATTCCTACCCATCTCCTTAACCCTCAATGTCACAGCGCCCCAGGGCTCTCTCCCCAGGACTCTTCCCCTCTGTCTACTCTCAGTCTCTTAGTGATTTCAGATGACTCATGCTTTTGAATCCCATCTATATGCTAATGCCTCCCAATGTGTCTCAGCAGCCCAGACCTCTTTCTCAAGCTCCAGACTCTTTTTTCTCCAACTGCCTACTTTCCTCTCTATTTGGTGGCCTAATAGGCATCACAAATGCACTATGGCCCAGTGTTTAAATCCAAAATCTTCGTATTCAAGCACCTCAAACTGCTTTCTCCCAGACTTTCCGGCTCTATAAATGGTACCTCCACTTTTTCCACAGCGAAAGCCAAAACTCGTAATACTTTTTTTTTTCCTTAATTTTTTTCTTCCTTCCTTCATTTGTTAAAATCAAATCATGAGCAAATACTATTAATTTTTCAGCATCTCCAGCTCTCTACCCGTGTTTGGCCACGTTATGGTTCTCTGGGCTGTTGGAATACCCTCCGACATGGTCTTACTATTTCCATTGTGGCCTCCACAGATGTTCTCTACTTATAATGCCACAAAAACCTTGCAAAACACAAAATCGATCATCATGCTACTCATTGCTTAAAAACCCCAGTGCCTTCAGGTATCGCTTAGTGTGAAACCCAAAGCCCTTTCAATAGATTTTAAACCCTTAGGTGATTGGGCTCTGTAAATATCGTGACTTCAGTGACTACTCTCTCCTTGCTTTCTTACTTATACTTAACATTAGCCTTCTTGATGCAATTGGCGAATGCTAAGTATGATCTACTTGAGGCTTTCTCTCTTCTTTGTATTCCTTTCACAAGGATGCGTTTTGTCCATAAGTCTTCATGATTTCTGGCTTAGTTCAGGCACGGCTCAAGTGTTAAAGACCAAAACAGTAATCACAGTCCTGTATCTGTCTTTGTTGTCACCCTCTCTACTCCTTGAGGATAAGGAGTCGCGCTTTATAGCACTGCTGCTTTATTAGTCAGGACTCTTAGCTGCAACTGACAAAGACACACTTCAAACTGATGAAGCCTGATGGGTGTTGGGGTGAGTTTGCCTCAAGAGCAACAAAACCACATTCTCTCTCATCTGGATCATTGCCAGTGCAAAGAGAGTTTCTTCTGGTAGCTCTCTTGAAAAAAAGAAAAAAAAAGGTTATCTTCTTTCTTTTCTGAGAAACACTTGTTCATATTCTTTATCATTTTGAATTTTCTTTTATGTTCTCCACCTGTTTAATAATGCCTTTCTTCTCTGTAAAGCAAAAGGTGAGGGATAATGTGACCCTTAAGAAAGACATTCTAAGAACTGTGGATACATTTCTGGAAGAAAAATCAATTCGTGTGCTTGTAAGAAATCAAACATAAAATGCCAATGTGAAATACTTGTTCAATAAGTATCCACTCACTGGTAAATATTGGTCATGAAAGGCAGAGAAGGAACTAACTCATTAAACTCATCTCAAATTAGGTAATGGAGTTTTGATTAGATTGGCAATTATTTTTACCTTAATGATGAATAAAAGAGGGTGAATATCCCTCTCTTTGAAGTCAAAACCCATGCTGCCTGCAAAAAAGCATGCATGTGTTTTAGGGGATGAGGGCTAGCCGTTTCTGCTTGAAAATACTAAGAAATAGGAACTCTCACAGAAAACACACTGAACCAAAAATATCATACTTTAGTATTGTCTAATATAACTGCTCACAAAACTTAGCAGATACTCCAGTACTTTCGGCCTCTTGTATAGCACATTTTCACCAATAAAATAAAAGTTGATTTTGCATAATCGAGCAACTTTCTTTGACTTATTGTTTGCTTTTCTGATGTTCTTGTTTACTAATAAAAATCAAATACTTCTTTTTATCACTTCATATTCATTTTGAAACATCCCCCTAATTTTTGTGAGAATAGACTGTGTTGAAGCAGCAGAATAAGGCAGCCAGGAACACTTTCATGGCTCTGTTTCATAAGGCAGAAATTTCAGGAACAATGATGCCCTGAAATTTCTGCCTCACTGATGCCTGACCCAGTGGTGGAACAGTGGATAGAGCGTCGACTGAAATGCGGAGGACCCAGGTTCAAGACCGTGAGGTCGCCAGCTTGAGCGCAGGCTCATCTGGTTTGAGCAAAGCTCACCTGCTTGAACCCAAGGTCGCTGGCTCGAGCAAGGGGTCACTCGGTCTGCTGACGGTCTGCGGTCAAGGCACATATGAGAAAACAATCAATGAACAACTAAGATGTCACAACGAAAAACTGATGATTGATGCTTCTCATCTCTCTCCGTTCCTGTCTATCCCTCTCTCTGACTCTCTCTCTGTCTCTGTTAGAAAAAAAAAAAATTGCCTCACTGATTATTTTTACAGAAATAAAAATCAGGTCTAACCTAGAGAAAGGCACGGTCCCCTGACTTTGCAAAGCAACTATGACACATAGTTTCTTGCAATGCTCACTCACGTCACCCCTTTCTCATTGACTTTGATGGTTTTGAGCCCGTCCAGAGACCAAGTCACTGTAGCCTGGAAGAGTGTATGCTAATTAACAAAATTAAACAGGGTCTACCCAGAAATCGTGGGCAGGTCAATCTTAGCCAGATGGTGTGTGGGGAATGAGAGGGGACGAAAGAAAAGTGCACTCTCCAATAGACAATTACATTGCTTTTAGCCAGAAAAGGAGAGCCCACGAATGTTCATTGCAGATTTCATGGAGAGTTTTCCATATAACTGTATGTAGTATAATTTTATTTGTGAACAAAGCTATAGTTAGAGAGACAAAAATATATATGCAAAACAAAAGAAGGGTTATGGACGCCTCTTGTGGGGCGTGGCATTTTAAACCGAAGGTATGAGTGGGTTTCACCAAAAAATGATGGCTCACAGTTAACTTACATATATGCGATTGCTTAAATTTCATAATAAGCACGTTGGCTCAAGTTACTTGTGTACTAAAAACAATATTTAATTAGATAACAACATACATGCTTCCTGACAGAATATTTGTAGTTTAACTTAATGAACAATCTCCTTGAAAAAGGCAGGCAATATCGACAAGATGTCATTACATTCACACTTTATGAACTCTGCTGTTGATAAAAATAACTGGCTTCACATATAGCTCTAAGTTACTTGCGTTATATGTATGTTTTGTGACTAGCCGAGTGGAACCATTTTTAGTAAATTAGCATGTGCTCTGTGAAATTTAGCATGTGGAAACAAAAAAATAAAAAAAATATGTATTTGCCTAATGATTTTTTTCATACATCATGAAAGTTGTCACTTTGCTTCCTTGAATGGTATCACTTGTGCATTTTCACATGTGGAGATCATGTGGGTCAGAGCTGACAGAGCTTCATAGGCATTTACAGGCTTTGAGCCTAGCAAAGCCCTAAGGATCGCTCACACTATCCTCGTGTGTGGTTTGAGTGTATCTAATGATAATAATGAAATACATGGAAACATGCATTTACTTACTTGTCAAAACTTTGTTGAGTACAACTCCATGTTAGCCATTGCATAAGCAATACAGATACAAAGTTGAGAGTCCTTGCGCTAAGGATTGCAGAGAGAGAGCTGGAAACAACTGGTGAGTAAGCAATCCCTAACGAGTTTGGTGCATTTATTAACCGAGTCGGCCTTAGGCAGAAGTGAGGGCGAGGAGAGGATTCAGGCTAAAACTCACACCACAGTGGCTCCTGGGCAGGATGATGGGTTCAGGAAATGAGGCCCCCAAATATGGTGCCTTGGCACATTGCATATTTTAAATTGGAAGATATTGAAGAAAGGGCAGAAACAGGAAGTCTATGCTGACCTTTTCTGCTATTCTTCTTTTCCTGAAACCGGTCATAAACCTTTCGAGAGAGAAATACCCTCCCTGGACCACAGGAAAGAAAACATCCTTATCTCTGAAGTCAAAGGGACGCTGAGAAGAATCCTCACAAACAGGCATTGTTCAGTTCTCCCAGCTTACAGCCCTCACTCATACTCCTTGACCCACCGTATTTCTACCACAGTCAACTCTTCCTCACACCTAGAGTAAGTGCACCTAACCCTAACTGTTACTTAAGGTCTTTATTTTCCTGTGAAGGTTCCTATGCCGTGTAAAATTTATATTAAATAAGTTTGTATGCTTTTCTCCTGCTAAGCTATCTGTCCTTGTCAGTTTAATTTTCAGACCCAGCCAGGGACCCTAAAAGGATCAAAGAAAACATTTTTCTCCCCTAACCAATAGCGTGGAAGTACATTGTAGGCTGAGCAAATAAGCTCACCACAGTTATAAGACAACATAGTCGAATTGGGACACTGCCCAGGGTCCAGTACTAACGGAGTGGAGAGGAAGGAGTTATCGCCAAGTGGGCAAGGGTCAAATTTTACTATGTCATTGTAAAGACTTTTTTTTATAGCAAATCAATGATATTCAGTAAGGAAGAGGAATAATAAAATACATTTTAGAGAGACAGCTCTAGTCTAGAAGCTAAGCGATAGTGAATCAGAGTGGGTAAGGACTAAAGAAGGACCAGTTAAAACGCCACTGTGTTAATACAAATGACAAATGTTGACTTGAACTAAGTGGTCCTGACATATTTAGGAGATATCTTTCTTTCTTTCTTTCTTTCTTTCTTTCTTTCTTTCTTTCTTTCTTTCTTTCTTTCTTTCTTTCTTTCTTTCTTTCTTTCTTTCTTTCTTTCTTTCTTTCTTTCTTTCTTTCTTTCTCTTCCTTCCTTCCTTCCTTCCTTCCTTCCTTCCTTCCTTCCTTCCTTCCTTTCTTCCTCCCTCTCTTTCTTCCTCCCTTCCTCCCTTCCTCCCTTCCTCCCTCCCTTCTTTCCTTCCTTCCTTCCTTCCTTTCTTCCTCCCTCTCTTTCTTCCTCCCTTCCTCCCTTCCTCCCTCCCTTCTTTCCTTCCTTCCTTCCTTCCTTCCTTCCTTCCTTCCTTCCTTCCTTCCTTCCTTCCTTCCTTCCTTTCTGGAGGAGGGGAAATAGTAAGGCGGACTCCTGCATATTTCCCAACCAGCATCCACCCAGAAACCCTTTCTTGGGCTGATGCTCAAGTACCAAGCTATTTTTAGTGCCTGAGGCTGACACTTGGACCCACTCTCAGTGCCCTGGGCCATGCTCAAACCAATCAAGCCACTGGCTGCAAGAGGGGAAGAGAGAAGGAACGGGGAAAGGGATGGGAGAGAATCAGATGGTTGCTTTTCCTGTGTGCCCTGACCAGGAATTGAACCTGGGATGCCCATATGCATGGCCAATGCTCTATCCAATGAGCTACCAACCAGGGCTTAGGTGAGTTTTAAGATCAATTAGATATGGAACTGTGAGAGCAAGAGGGGTCAAGAATGCATTTTAGAGAGTCTATACACTTTTCCCCCAGAGAACAAAATGTTTTTTTCTGAGGTTTTATACTTTTATAGTTTTCTTCAGCTCCTTAAGTGAGTTTATAACTAAAACAAAAATTAAACTACCATACTGTGCTAGTATCATACTCCCACTATATTTAAAAACTCAAACCCTTTCACAATTATTTCTTAGGTTCAGGTTTCCAAGGTGAGCTGATAAAAAGACAAGGTGAGACACAAGATTCAGCAATTAAAATTTATGTTTAACTGGATGTCTTATACTCTTTTTTTATTTCCCTCCTGAAAGACAAATCAGTCTGTGAAATGAATTTATCAGAGATGACATGCTGTATTCCTCATTATCTGAGTACAAAGTTCCTTCAATTCAAATTCCATTGATTAATTTATTCACTCAACAAATATTAATTGGCTGCCTACTCTGTCCACACTGAGCACACGTTAGTGAATAAACAGATTATAGACTCTTCCTCTGGGGAGCATGGAATGTAATTGGGAAAGTGAATTTTTTTTTTGAAAAGTAGATTGTGGCTCCTTGTCCAAAAAGCAGGAAAAATGTGCCATGATACGTCCTAACTTTTAGATCTCCTCCTTTGTTCCATTGTCTTGATTTGTCGTGATGTTTCTACGTGTTGTTTAATATCATTCTAGCTTAACATTTTTTAAGTTATAAATTTAAATATTAGCATACATGTTTCCATTTATTTTTCTATTGGGCAATGCCACTTTTATATGCAAGTATAAAAGCATTTACCTTGTAGGTGGAGTCACCGAAATTATGTAATTTATATTCCGTAGCTCACACACACACATGTGTATGTAGGTCATTCTTACCAGAATAGTGGAAATCCTGTTCAAAACTAACTCAACTCTTTTTTATTAATCTTCCTGATACAAACACATATTCCCAACACTTTTTACCTTCAGCTTCTCCTGCTAGATAAGGAAGAAGGACTAAGTGGAGAGAAGCTATGGGCCTCTCTATCTTTCCCTTCCCATCAACGCCATCCTTTTCAGTCTAAGTGGTTGGATAATTCAGGGAATTAAGAGTAAAAAAGGATATGATAACGTTCCTTGGTTCTTTGTCTTTCTTAGAATGCTATTGCATTTTTTCTGCACTGGAGGTAAGGTCTGGTTCAAAACAAAGATGGCCTCTGGAGGGTGTCAGTACTCTCCACTTATTCAGTTGTAGACACAACACATTTATCTGGTATTCACTTTGAGCCTCACTAAACTCCCCCGTAATTGTGAGTCCGATAGAATTTTGTCCTATGCCTTAGGAGGCATAGGAG
Source organism: Saccopteryx leptura (assembly GCF_036850995.1). Classification (NCBI taxonomy): domain Eukaryota; kingdom Metazoa; phylum Chordata; class Mammalia; order Chiroptera; family Emballonuridae; genus Saccopteryx; species Saccopteryx leptura. Next base: position 5,754,919 of record NC_089510.1, on the reverse strand, counting down.
ACAGTGACGTCAAAGCATGGTGGGTTCATACTTTGCCCGTATGTCTTGTGCTTGTGAGCGTGCTCTACTGTCTCATGGGACTTCACAGAATATAAACTCAAGAGATAAAGTTGAGAATTTCAGAATGGCATCAGCAGAGCGTTAATCCAAGTAAGAGGGCGCACGAACCAGCCTTACATGGGAGGAGATGAAGTTGTAGACCTAGGCAGAGGAGAACCCATGTGACTAATATTGTGCAGTCTGGATTTTTTCACACCCCCTAACTCCTCCTTCTTCTGTATGAAAAACCTATACATACTTTAAATTTAACATCCTTGTCCTAAGTCTATTCCATGATGCCAATATAATTTATTCCTTTCAACAAAAGAAGACTTGTATTTAAGTGAAAAACAATCAAAATCCAAATTTTCCTTTATTTCACTGTCTATCTTTAGATCTGTAACAACAACAACAATAAAAATAATAGCAATGGCAACATACTCTGAACTGAAGAATCAGCAATGGAAACCAAATGTTCAATGAATCAGCGCTCAGTGAAAAACGTTTATGAGCAGACATCACGAGCCTCCAAGAACCCTTTCACAGTTGAATTGTACCGTTTTACAGGAGAGCTGGCTCTGAGTGATGCCGTCTTCATCTGTTTTCTGACAGCCATTGATGCATTTTCTCACTTCCATGACTGAAGTGCATCATGCACTGGTCATTGACCTGTTCTGTTGGGTGTCCATGTCCAATGAATTTTTAAAAAAGAAATCTTTAACACTTCCCTCCATTCTAGCCTTACTTCTCTTTGCCGTGGAACCCCTCCCCCCGCCCCCATGTCACTTGCTGCATCCAAACCAGGTAAAAGAAGGAAGAAGAGGCAGAAGGAAGAAAACAAAGTAAATTTGTGGACCGAGGACGTGTAAACTGTCGATATCATCTCTTAAACTCCTGAAGAATTCCTGGGAGAGTTCTTGCTTGTTTTTCAATTCTATTCTTACAATACATGTAGCACTGAATCACATTATGGTTCTACTCGGAGCTTTCCTCTTCCTGCACCTCAGGGAGCTGGTTGTCATCAGGGGCCCAGGACACCTGAGTGATGTTCCCTGGGCAGCCGGGAATCTCCCGCCCGCACAGCTTTCGGCGGTCATATAAATACCTGGCCTGAGAAATAGGCATCAGTTGAGAAGAGTAACCAACTTTGGACCTTGACTTTTTCTTTAGATGTTCCTGCCTTGAGAGAGATAAGGATCTTCCTTTTTCCAAAAAAATAACTTTCAGATTTTCTGATGGAACACTTATCTTTACAATTTGCATTGTCGTCACATTTATTCTTCAGGGCTGCTCTATAAATACTGTTCATACAATAAATTTTCTGTTCCAAAAGCAAATATTACCAAGCCAGCATAACAAAAGAATACATGACATTTTTCTCTTTTGTCCCTTAAAAAAAAATCCCAGGGATATATATGGAGAGTTGTGTCCCAATGTGACATTATCTAACTCTTCTTTAATTTATCAGACAGTTTTTGAGTAACGATCCTATACTAAGGATGTACTAGTCACTAAAGTCTATATATAGATCCCTGGACAATCAATAATGCTATAGATGTGAAAAGTGGCATCAATAGTTTACTTATTTATTTATTTTTGGCATAAAGTTAAATAAATTGAGATTTCTTCAAGTTCAACTCTGTTGTTGAGTTTATCCGGTCTTAACTTAGTCATCTCTTCTCTTCTTCTGACTATGTGACTCTCTTTTCTTTCTCTCCCTTCTTCCTATTTCCTCCAGAGCACACAAGTTTTTCCTCAAATTATCTTAAATTGTAGCCTTCATTAAAAGCCGGCAGAGGTGAGCCTCCTGGCTCTGCTTAAAGAGAACTCTTTCTGCATCAAAAAGTTTTAGAGCTCCGGGGCTGAGGGGCTGAGGGACTGAGCTTTTCATACGCCAACTAGGAGAACAAGAAATTTGGAAAGTCCTTATCCAAGACAATAGTCTGGTTTCTAAAGTGACTATCTTGATGTGTAATCCCATTTTACATTTGTTCTTTTATTTGAGTGTGGTCAAATAAAAGATGTCACATACATGCTTTGGATAGATGACTGCATAACTGACCAGAGTATAGCCTTATATTTAGAAGAAGCAAAAGAAACAAAATAGTTTATAATTTTCAAATACTCTCCCCCTTTTTAATGGTAAAGCCAAAACCCAATTTCACAGGGATTCACCTAACGTCTCCTCAACTTATTCAACGTATATTTTTTTGCTATTTATTTCTCTATCTTCTTTCAACCCTACCTTCTGCCAAAACTTAGCAACAGCAATAACAAAGAATTCAAATATTATACCTCCTTCAAAACTATGCACACACTTCACACTTCCCTCTGGTTGTGAAACGACAGAACTAAGGCTGTATGAAAAGAGACGAAGAAATAACTGAGGCTGAAACATCAACTCCAAAATGAACATAATTTGTTCTATTATAAGTCATTGTGTTGATATTTACAACAAAGGAAGTGCATTGAATACCCAAAGCTCTATAGGCTTTGTCCAAATTGAGCCAAACAGGCCACAAACATTTATCATAATGGGAGTATAAAAATGCCTAATGTACCACCTTCTGAACTACTGTAAAAATTTCAACCTCCTTTTTTTTTGTAAACTAACCCATTAATATGCTGGAAAACATGACAGTTGCTGAAATAAGTAGTTTAGTTTTGAGATATCTCTATTTCTACCTTTGCTTCAGCGTCTCTGTCATAATTACATTATTGGGTTTCTTTTTTTTTTAAATTGTCTGTGGTTATTTTTTATTGTTCTTGTTCTATGTTAGAGCAACAGTCTAGTAACATATTATACCATCATGTGCTTATTTAAGTGAATAGAATATTGGTAACGGGTATTGGAAGTGAGAAAGGTTTAAGTCTGGAACGGATTATCAATGTCAAGGTAGGACAAAGGATAGAGAGCAAGACATTTTCCAGGGAGAGTCAAGGCTGCTCTTGTTGAGTAACTAGTGATGGAGAGGAACTTCAATGTGAATCAGGAATTTTGCTGACCCTTCGAGCCATGGTGGATAGGAAAGTCACAGAAAATGAGAACAAGTGTTAGATGTGTTTGTTTTATGTCACCAACCAAATTCAGGGTTAGGTGCTGGGAGTCTTGATTTGAAGACTGAGAAATGAGTCTACCCTACTCTGTCACTGTCCCAAATTCAAGGTGACCTTTGAGTAATAAAATATATTTGCCAACATTGCTGGTGGGCTTGCTCTCATTATTTCTTTTATTCCCAAACAAACCTCTTCCTTGTATCTCATGAGAAAATGGTATCTGCCACTCCACTCACTGTCTAGAAGGGAAAAGTTTCGGGGTCCTAGGAAATGAAATGTGCTGTGTTGATTCTAGTGCTGGTAAGATCTTAGGTGAATGAAATTTGAGGTCAGTCTCTAAGTGAAAATATAAAGAGACGACTAGAGGCCTAGAATTAAGCCTGTTTTGTTCAATGGATTCCACATATAAGTGAGAACATATGCTATTTAACTTTCTCTGACTGGCTTATTTCATTTAGCATAATAATCTCCAGGTCCATCCACGTGGTGGCAAAGGGTAAGACTTCCTTCTTTTTTACAGCTCAGTAACATTTCATTGTATAGATGTGCCACAGGTTTTTCTGTTTGGTTTTTTTGTTTTTTTTTGTATTTTTCCGAAGCTGGAAACGGGGAGGCAGTCAGACAGACTCCCGCATGCGCCCGACCAGGATCCACCCGGCATGCCCACCAGGAGGTGATGCTCTGCCCATCTTGGGGCACCGCTCTGCTGCAATCAGAGCCACTCTAGCGCCTGAGGCAGAGGCCACAGAGCCATCCCCAGCGCCCGGGCCAACTTTGCTCCAATGGAGCCTCGGCTGCAGGACGGGAAGAGAGAGACAGAGAGGAAGGAGAGGGGGAGGGGTGGAGAAGCTGTGTGCCCTGGCCGGGAATCGATCCCAGGACTCCTGCACGCCAGGCCAATGCTCTACCACTGAGCCAACCGGCCAGGGCCTGTGCCACAGCTTTTCTATCTCCTTGGGCTGCTTCTAGGTCTTAGCTATTGGAAATCACGCAGCGATGAACACAGAGGTGCATAGACTCTTTCAAGTTAGTGTTTTGGGTTTCTTTGGATAAATTTCAAGAAGTAGAATCACTGGGTCATAATGAAGGTCTCTTTTTAATTTTTTGAGGTAACTCTACACTGCTTTCCACAGTGGCTGCAGCAATCTGTCCTTACGTGCCTGAGGGTTCCCTTATCTCCACATCCTCACCAACACTTCTTCTTGTTGATTGATTGATTATTGATTATAGCTGACAGGTATAAGGTGACACCTCATTGTGGTTTTAATTTGTGTTTCTTTGATGATTAGTGATGTTGAGCATCATTTTTTATATGTTTACTGGCCACCTGTATGTCCTCATTGGAGAGCTTAAAACACATAAGCAAATGTTAAAATTCTAGATGTTTTTTAGATTACATAGTAGACATTCTGTACCTCTGTTGACTGCCTTTAAAAGGAAGAAGATTTTCACTTCAGAAGATTCAAAACTCTTCTCCAACTCCAACTGACCTCTACTAACCTTGTGACCTGATTACTTAAGGGCAATTTAACATATCATTAGAACTGTCATCAACATGTCACTTAAATAGCTTCGTGTTTGGCCAGAGGATGACAGGTCCTTTCTCCTCTCAGTTATGTGTTCCAGAAAAACCCCCACTCGTTCTCTGTAATTTCTCTTAGGGATCCATAATTGTTTTCAACTGTCTACAGAACTCATAAGAGGTTGTCATTTCCAGATGTGATGGCTCTGTGTTTGCCGCATTGTCAAGTGTAACAAAGGCAAGAGATCTAAACAGAAGAAGCATGGTGCGGTCAATTTCTGGACAGGCCCCGTGCTCTGCCGGGCGTCAGAGGGCTGGAGATCAGCTCATGGTGGAGCGCTTAGAGCTGAAGAGCAAGTTCTCAGGAAAGGAGGAATGGGCCCACTTTCTGTTCTTCGCTGCTCGCAGGCCGAACCGGGAGGGACGCGAGCAGCCCGGAAAGCACAGGGACGCCGGGATCTGGCTACTCTGCTCGGTCAGGGTTGCATCGTCACCCGGGAGGACGCCCTGAAGCTCCCCCCTTTCAGCTCCCAGACCCCTCACCGCCTCGTTGCTGCAGCTGACGGCTGACCACCCTCCCCGGAAGAGACGGGTCGGCGTCTGTACCGCGGGGCCTGGATTCTATCGAATTGTTCTGAGTGCGTCCTTAGGAGTTAGAAAGTATAGGTTTCCACTTAACTCATTCTTCCAGTCTTTAAAAATAGCCTGACCTGTGGTGGTGCGCAGTGGATAAAGCGTCAACCTGGAAACACTGAGGTTGCCGGTTCAAAACCCTGGCTTGCCTGGTCAAGGCACATATGGGAGTTGATGCTACCTGCTCCTCCCCCTTCTCTCTCTTTCTCTCTCTCTCTCTCTCTCTCTCTCTCTTCCCCCTCCTCTCTAAAAATGAATAAAAAAACAAAAAAAGTTTTGAAAAAAGATTGCTTTAAAAAATAAAAATAATAATAAAGTAAAAAAAATAAAAATAATAATAAAGTCACCTCATGCTGGAACCCTACTCTGTGTGCACTTGCAACCGAGTTGTACTTTCCTGCCACCGTAAAGGATTGCTATTTCCATTTTCCAGTAAACACTCTCTAGCACGTGTTCATACTGTATGCAGGTAGAACTTTAAGAAAAAACAGAATATATTGATTCATTTTAGACTAAAAAGTTTTATACAGATTGCAGAAGACTGTCAACAGAGAAAAAGCACCCAGTCAAAGAACCCTTAAACTTGGAAATTATTTTTATGCCCATTATTAATTTCAGCTCCACATTATCCTTCTGAGTAAAGGCAAGATAAGAAGCATTGTCCAACTGGCCACTGTGGAAAATAAAAAGCGTGAAGTGCATGTCCTTCAGTCCCCTCGTGGAACCCAGGCCGCTCCTGGGCCCTCATTCAGAGACCAGAACTCTTCCTAGGCCGTCCCGGGGGCCCCGTGGGGTAAACAGAGAGCAGGTAGTCCCCAGAAGAGCAAACACACTCACGTGACCCAGTCTGGAACTCGGCAAGGCCAGCCGGGCCCACGTGTGGACTCGCCCCAGCTGCGTCTTTAATGACAGACTTCCCAGCAGCACTGAGAGCTGTTTGGGGAGCTGCCTCCATCGGTGACAGTGACCGTGGAGGCTGACAGCTCAGGCTGGGCGACCCTGGGCCCCTAATGAGACAGCCACCTCCGAGTTCAGGGAGCCTGTGGGGGTGGGGGCGAGTGTTGTCCTTCGTCCCTCCTCTTTACATCTTAAGAGGATGCTTTCTTCTGCAAGCGCGTTGCTGAGTCGGCAGTGCATTGAGTCGGCGGCGTGACTCTTTCATTTCCAGGTCAAAGGTGAGCACCTTTCATCTCCAGGTTGAATCACGTGGAGTCACTGGACCGGTGTCTCCCTGCTGGCGTCTAAGGACGCCCACCCTCTGTTTGCCTTCTGTCCAGAGACCCTGTTGGCAAACCTGCTTCAATGACTGGGTTTGTCAAGTGCTCTGTAATTCTTACAGGGTTGGTTGTCCATGTAAAAAGTTTTCCAAATTATAAACAGCTAATAGGTGAGAATGGGTGATGCTACTTGGCGTCCTAAAGGAGTCACAGAATTTAAATAGGCCATTTCCCTACCCATTAAAATACCTGTCTTTCAAGCCTATATTTAAAGGTAAAATATCTCCACCATATGGTTTAGGCAGAATGAGTCCTCTGTGGTCTTTAACTTTATGGAAAGCATCATTATTTATATGTAATGCAAATTTACACATGGAAAACATTTATATTACATATTCTCAGTGGCACAGACCATGAAAGAGAATGGCTGTGTGCAGAGCAGTAGGACATAGAGACAAATAGGATAGGTAAATGAAACTATTTCGTAAAATGGGCCAAGGGCATATGGAATCCTTTAACAAAAAACAAGATAGGTAACACGTACCACATGTGCATGAACTGCTCTGGGCAGGGGGCTCCTCACTGAGCCTTAGGACAAAGACCGAGCCACGTGGTCTCTGTGGGTCGGACGGGCAGAGGGCAGATACGACGAATAGGGTAAGAAGGACAAGATAATGAAGCTATGGAATCTGCAAATCACATTTCCAAAGAACACACATACTTACACACACACACACACACACACACACACACGCAATTTGGCCCCAAACACATCTGAGATATTTGCCGTCTTTGTGGACCATCACTAATGAACACATCAGCTGACCATAGCCTTTCCTCCCACTTGCACTTGTGACCAACTTTTAAACTGACTGTTCATAGAACATTAGCTAGAAAAGTAAGGACAATAAATAATCAGAGGCCCTTGAGGACTCCATTGTCCAAGAAAAGAGTATAAAAGGAAAGAAAATTTCTAAGAGCAATTAGTTAATTTTAAAGCTGCGGTGAGACCATAGGTTAGGAATTTTGAATGACTAGAGAACCAGCATTTTAAAACGACCATACTGAGATTTCTTTTTTTGCACACAAAGAAACAGGAAGTCTTGCTGAACTATTCTAAAACAACTCAAGGAAATAGAATGTAAAATTATTTATTACAAATGTCATTGCCCCTCTTGCAACTCATTAGAGAACTTTTTGGTACAATTTCTGAGAAATATTGAGTTTTGATGGGTACTCTTCCTGACACTAAATTTATATTTATTAAATTGCCAAAATTACAGCTAAATGATAATATCATCCTCAGTACGGGGAAAGAGATAGATAGCTAAGGATTCAGATACAGTTAGTAGAGTATTTTTGAAGGTCTTTTTAAAAATATTCTTAAAATTTTGATTTTTTAAAAATATATTTTGATTCAACAATTATATTGCTAGAATTGACCCTAAGCAACAATTACAGTACTGCTTATAATGAAGGAAGGAAGGAAGGAAGGAAGGAAGGAAGGAAGGAAGGAAGGAAGGAAGGAAGGAAGGAAGGAAGGAAGGAAGGAAGGAAGGAAGGAAGGGGGAAATGAAAGAAAAGAAGGAGGAGGAAGAAGGAGGGAGGGGTTCAGGAAAGAAGGGAAGGTGGGAAAGTAAAAAGTCAAAGAAAAGAAGGAAAAGAGGGAAGGAAAAAAATTTTTTAGAGCTTAAACACCACCATTTAGGAAATTGTTTTTGAATTAAGAAGAAACAATGAAAGTTGTTATTTCACATAAGAGTCAAACTTTTTCTGAGCAAGTCCCACAATTGCATCAGGCATATGCTGATCTGCCAACTGGTAACCTCTCTGATTTTTGGAGGCTTCGAACAGTGTCTCCCCACCAAGATGACTGTACACATCATCAAATTTCACTACACGGTACCCTTATCTATTTCAGCCAAGATCTATGTTAGCCGAATACTCCCTGCCGAAAGCACAGTGACTCACTCCACATGGTCAGGCATGGCGCACACCCCTGCTAACTCTTCAGGGTTCCATCTGTTTTCTTCGGAGTATCCCACTGTATACACCTTCTCTCCCGCGGGGAGTATTTTGGGGGTCTGACTTAGAAGAAAGGACATCCCCAGAGGTATTCATTTGTTTTAAAAGACAAGAATAGTGACAATGACAATGGTCTTAAAGATTTTGAGAGGAGTGACCTGGGGAGACAAAGAGACAAGATAAATGGTTTATAATAAATAGAATGAGAGGTGTTACATATGAAGAGTCCCGTCCCATGCTGACTGCGGGACTCTATTCAACAATCCAACCAAATCTCCCGAGTGATATCCAGCATTCCGGACTGCCTTCTGGGTTGTTGTGACATTTTCCACACCGGTGACTGATCTACTAACATCTTGGGAAAAGGCACATATAATCTATCAAAATCTTTACAACAACCTAGAATTAATTTGGGATTAAAACCCCTCAGTATGGAAGAACACATCGGTTTACGCATTGCATCATAACAAAAAAAAGAGTTTGGCATCAAGAATTCTACATTTATGTCATTTTATTACCTTTGAAAACTGGGTTGGTTGGGTTGTTATCACTTGGATATTATTTAAGAGATCTAGTTTCTGCAACTCAGAAACCAATCCCTAGGCGGGACATATACAGGGGATCCCTAAGTACAGTGAGTGTTTGCATTCTTGTCCTGCTTAGGTTTAAAAATAACATAGGCACACAGACTGTATTAGCAATATATATTAAACTATACAAAGTAGTTGATAGATTACTTTTGTATAAAACCAACGTTTTAAAACATGGGTAAATTTTATTATTATTTAGTGTTGAATACCAGGTAAAGCCAACTTCACAAATACGAAGAGGAAGCATCTACTTGGATGGAATCATTTAAGGACACCTTAAAGAACACTAATGAAAATGTGGTGACTTTTCTATCTAGCCTGCAACCATGCCTGAATTGACTACAGCCCGCACCATATAAGAATAAGAGCGCTAGAAAGAAGTGGGTATTTTACTATTTGTAACTGTTCATCTATCAGTTGGCTAGAACTTGAGCATGAATTACTTAAACTCAATATGACCCACTGTGATTTAGCAGGAAAAGTGCCAAGGGAGTAGTAGTGAGAGACAGAAAAGTATTGATTGGGAGATAGATGGATAGAAAGAGGAGATAAGAAATGCCCGGCCAAGTGACATTCAGCACCGCTCCTATAAAAGGGACCCTAGCAACCAGCATTTGACTGCAGGGCACAAGGACCCTAAATGGTGCTCTGAAGAGTGTGTTATCAGGTTGATAATCTCAGGAGAGGGTGAACAGCTATTCTGCCTAGGAGAGAGTATTTTATCTAAGTCTAGTAATGCTTTGAAAGTGTCTCATTATCTAGGATTTTACAGGGGCATGCTAATTAAACTTATTTTTTCTAGTATTCCAATGTTGAAGAGAATCTAAATTTAAAATATTACCCGGTGTGTGTGTGTGTGTGTGTGTGTGTGTGTGTGTGTGTGTGTGTTTCGCCTTATATACTAGAAATTTGAAAGGATGAATGGTAAACCTGTTATCATAAATCTGATTTAGGTCCGATATTACAAAGAAGTTTATTTTTCATCATTTTTTATTCATTTATCTTTCCCTTCACTTTATTTTCACAAATTCATCGCAGTCTCAGTGTAGAAAGCCTCACAGCAATTAGTGTGAGGGTTCGCAATTAGTCTTTTGTCTCTGGGCAGAGGAATGCAGGACATGCTCTTCCCAAATGGTTCCTAACTGTTCCATGCAAGGGTTTGACAGACATCCTGAATTCACTGACTCCCCGGCCCACGTTACTCCACTGGTGAATATACAATTCTTCAGAATTGTTGGTGTGACATTTAGTTCAAAGTCTGAGTGGCTGTGCTGCAAAAAGTCATGTGATTATTAAAGCAAACTATGTCGCATTTCTTTGTCTCCACTTCCTGTGGTATCCAATAGCTGAAAAGGGAGTCAAATCTCCCCAAAATGACTGTGCACTGTCAAAATGAGACATTTTAATTTAAATAATAAATAAGCTCCGTGGTTACCTTACGCTGTGTTCCACGCTGCACATTAGCACCTGGTCTGGTTCCCAGCATTATTGCAACACCATTTAACTGTACGGTATAAGATTGTACTTGATTTATTAAAGTAATGAATTAGTTTTATTATAGGTGATTAAATGTATTTTACTTTTTAAAGCCCAAGAACTAGGAAAGAAGAGCATCATTACAGCCCGAAAATAACTAGAAAGATAAGTTCATTAACTTGCCTACACTTGCGCATCATAAAAACCTTGTTAAAAATGACTCCCTCGCCTGCTGTATTAGCTTCTTTATGAGGTAATTTCTCCATACAGTAATAAGATTTTTCTTTTACTCTCCAGTGCATATTAAACCCACTAATCTTCTTTTATAAACTACAGTTTCAGCCACTTTCTCAATTTACTCACTTTAAAGATACACTCCTATTAATATTAAAGGTAGCGAGCACAGATATGAACTTCGCAGAAGATGCTTCCGGATTTATGGCACCATCTTTCAACGGTGTACTGAAATAGCACAAAAGGGAGAAAGCCATAAATGTCAGCGAGGTCTCATGGCAAACTAAACAATCTGAGTTCCCGTAGAATGAAATTCCCACCCCATTCATTACGTGAATGAACGAGAGACATCTTTTCTGCTGTCAGCAAAATAAAAACAGAATGGAAAGACCCCATTCATTGAAAGAAGGAAACAAAAATCTAGCATGGGAGCTATGCAGATATCAATGGTCTGACTGACATGGATCATTGGTGTTGTGGGCAAAGGACAACTGGTAGTCATTTCTAGCTGTGGGCTCAACCCTTGAACTCTAAAGATCACGGTTTTCATTCTGTATCCAAAACCAGACAAATCTTAACACGAGATTGAAAATTAAGTCTTCCAAAGGTTAAATTCCAGTTCTTTTGGTTATATCCTTTGTTTCCAAATTCTTCTAAAATACCCAATATTTTAGGTAGTTTATTATTTATAAACGCCTAAGAAATTAAGCTAATGTTGGGCTTCAAACATCGTCAAATGGTAATACACCACGGAAATAATAAATTAATTCAAATTATTACAGAAATCTATTTTAAATTTTAAAAATTTTACTTATTGACTTTAGAAAGAGAGAGAAGAAGGAGAGAGAGAGGAAAAAAAACATTGATTTATTGTTCAACTAATTTATGCACTCATTGGTTCATTCAAACTGTAACCAGGGTTTAAACCCACAACCTTGGTGCATCGGGATGATGCATTAGCCAACTGAGCTACCCCACCAGGGCTCAAAAACCTATTTTAAAAGAGAATATACCACAGTTGCCCTGGCAGGTTTTCTTACAGATGAATTTGAAGGGAAAATAAGAGTTTCCCTATTGCTCTGTGATTGGACTTATTTTGTTCACTGAAAAGCCAAGATTTTAAATATTTTTCTAGAGAAAAAGCACTTGAAATATACAAGTGAGACAAAATTGCGACTATGTAAAGTGTCTGGCAGATCAACAGAACCTGCACAAGCACCGCAGTGTGGAAAAAGAGATGTTCGAGCAGCAAGGCGAGCAGTTAGAGGTGAGAGGTACACACAAGACAAGGAATAGAACGGACCTATAAATACATGAATAACATCCAGCATTTCTACCACTATAGTTAAAAAATGAAAATATGAAATTTTAATGGAGAATGACACTTTTCTCAAATTAAATGGACAGAGATTTCAAATAATGGGGAAAAACTGCTATTATCCAGAGTTTAGAAAAAATGAAACTCTCTTATGTTGCCTGTCAGTGCAGAAATCAAAACAGTCTTTTGAGCAACTTTTAGCAACCTGGCACAAAATTTTAAACATACATGGCATAGACCCAAAATGGCTAAGAATATATCTAGGTACGTAGAGAAGATGGAGGTTAGAGAAAAGGAAGCAGGCAATAATGCAATGCTCTTCTATACTTCAGTAATTTTACAATTAAAAATATTAAATATGCCTGACCTGTGGTGGCGCAGTGGATAAAGCGTTGACCTGGAAATGCTGAGGTTGCCGGTTCGAAACCCTGGGCTTGCCTGGTCAAGGCACATATGGGAGTTGATGCTTCCAGCTCCTCCCCCCTTCTCTCTCTCTGTCTCTCCTCTCCTCTCTAAAATGAACAAATAAAAAAAATTTTAAAAAATATTAAATATAACCAACCACTGTATTATTTTCTGTTGAAAGATATCCATGGTATACAAAGTAAGAAACCAAATGACCAATCAGTATATATTGTATGGTGTGGGTTTTTTAAATAGACATGTGTACCCACTGGACAAGAGAATATAAAAGGGAGTATATATATATGATACTATACTAGCAATAACCATCCCCGTGAGATAGAGTAGTAAGTAGCAAATAGACTGGCTGACCTTTCTAACACTCTCCCCTTCTTGTTTTTAACCTAGCACACACACTGGAAAAACAGATGCTTAGAAGATCACTTGAATCTTCTGTAGAATATGATTACTGCCACAAGAAATCAAAGGCTAGATGTATCTTTAACTTCTGTAGGTGACACAAATTCTTCTAGTATTTGCAAATACATGCACAAGATAGACTGATGGAATAATAGATTATTCCTAGAAATCCTATGTGTGAGATCTTTGACATTTCATTGATACCAAATAAGCAATGTGTTGATAATATTGAAAATAAATGAATTGAATGTATTTATGCCATTTTTATTAAATTGGCAGGATAAAATCAGAATTAATTCTTCTTTATTCATAATTTTAACTATTATAGGTCAGAATTTATAATATGTTTTAAGACATTTCTAAAATTTTTATACACTTGATAGACCTAACATACCTGAATTTAACAAATTATTTATCTACTTAGAATTAACATATAGAATAGGTTGATTAAATACGCTTTCTCCAAATTTGCTTCTACCTTGTGTGTGTGTGTGTGTGTACACATGTGTGTTCTAAAAATATATATAAAGCCTTTTTCAGATCAACAAAATTGACTTGTTATCCTCAATGAAAAGGAATTTTATAGTTTCAAAGTTTTAACTTCTTTTATTAATGAGATTTTTATCATTATTTTTGCCTAACAGAGTTTTATCTTCTCACATACCTCATTATTGTCTTATACCTTGATTTTTCCCCCCCAGCCTTATTTGTTATTCATTCCTGCAACTGCATAAGCCTTCCACCCTGGAATATATTGAGAGAGAGAGAGAGAGAGAGAGAAAGAGAGAGAGAGAAGAGAGGACTGAATAAGTTTTCTCAAAGTTGCTGCCATCTTTTCTTAGTTCAGGTAGTTACATTTCTCTTTAGTATGTCTATAAATTTATATTCTTCTTCAAAATCCCTCTTTTCCATTTATCTCCTAAATTCTGAATGAGTGACTTGTTCTTTGGCCCAACTTTTTCTCTGATTTGCTTGCTCAGGTCCCTAAGTCATGTTAAACACTTCTAATATTTTTTTTATTATTTATTTATTCATTTTAGAGAGGAGAGGGAGAGACAGAGAGAGAGAGAGAGGAGAGACAGAGAGAGAGAGGGGGAGGAGCTGGAAGCATCAACTCCCATATGTGCCTTGACCAGGCAAGCCCAGGGTTTCGAACCAGCGACCTCAGCATTTCCAGGTCGACGCTTTATCCACTGCGCCACCACAGGTCAGGCATGTTAAACACTTCTGGTCTTGATTGTCCCCTTAATATCACATTAACTTTCTGCCTGATGAGACTTTCTTCATCCTAACATGAACGTTCCAACGGAACCTCCTCGGACTCTTCCATTTCACTCACGGTTACGATGGGTGTTGGGGTTCCCACTGACCCCTTCTGCCAAGCCACCGGAAAAGCGGTTTTCTCTGAGGTGGCACTATCAAGGATCTATATTTTTTTTTTTTAAAAAATGATAGATTGATCAAAAGTAAACTAAAATAGCAGCCATTTCTAAAAGTTAAAGATGAAAAAATATACACAAAGAAAATTTAGCAGTTGTGCACGGTGAGAATTAGAGAAACCTTGAGCCGTGACGCTGAGGTTATAAAGCATAAATCAGTCGGTGGGGAGAGTTTTAGACCCTTCTTCTATATCTGGCATCTGATGCCTCTCACGTAGTAAGTTGTCCATCAGTGTTTGTTGAATGAATAAGTAAGAGATGATAAGTGGGCTGTCGATCCTGATTTCAAAGATCAAAACACTGACAGAAGAAAAACCGTCCTCCTTTTTATCTATTGTCCAAGAGAAATCTAACATCATTTCGTCACAATCACTCTTCTTATGTCTCGTCTTAATAAAAATAAATTTTAACAGTCTCAGGTCCCATTGCATTTGGGGGGGTCAGAGGCTGTGCTTGCCCACGGACTGTGCACAGGACTGCACTGAGCCTTTCGTGAGGAAGGCAAGACAGAGCAGGCTGGCATCATTAACACGAACCGTTCCTCCCTTCTGAGGACATATGTTGCTCCTCATGACAGATGGGAGCAGTTGCTGCTTACACAGATTGCAAAAACTGAGAATTATAGGACAAAAGGGACACACTAAAATAAGAATTAACTAAATTAAAAAAAAAAACCAGCCCTGGTATTGTGGACAAGGATGGAAGGCATTTCTTCACGTGCTTGTCACTGGCCCCTGGACGAGGGAACCAGGGGCTGGTGGGTGGGGGGCCATGTGGCAAGTTTTTTGACCCGTGCGCGTCATACGTGGCCTAGAATTGTGGGTTTAGCCTTAATTGTCTGAGACATTCATGTTACCCTACTTAGTTAAGTGTTCTGTTCTGGCATTTTGGAAAGATACCTAATGCCAAACAAAAAATTTATAACAAACCTTTCAAGCTTTTATTCTCATCTTTTTTTTTTTTTTTTTTTTGGTCCTTAAACATCATTTCATAAAAAGAGGTCAAAAGGCAGCTTCTTCCGGGCCTGTTCAGTGTGTGGCCAGAAACCGATGAACTTTTCACAGCCGCTGGGAAGAAGTGCACACCTAGGACTTGTTTTCCTCGACCCCGTAACGCATTGCCTAGATCATGATGCCACGTTATTACACAGAACGGGTGTAAGGAAGAGGCATGAAAAGTGATCTCGAAACAAGCTTGCCAAATGGACTTCCTGCGAATATCAAAAACCTTCGCTGGGGGAGCCCCATTTACACGGAAATTTAAAAATCTTCAGGAACCCAGCAACCATTTGGTACTTTGACTCTACCCACAAAATAAACTACCTTTTCAGCTGTTAAAATGTTGCTGTTAGGAGAAGATGGACTTTGGGGTTGCTTAATTTTCCAGCACTTAATTGAAGTAGCTAAACATTTGGCATTGAAGTGTGCCTCCCCAAACTTTGTGTTTGCATTTTATTACTTTTGTCGGTCCGTTTGGTCGGCACTATTGTGTGCCATCTGTGTACAGAGCACTATGGCAAAGGTTTGGCAAAGACAGAGGAAAAGACATGCTAAGGTGAAAATCCAAAATGAGAAACACACTTATTAAAAAAAAGTAAAATATCTCTTGCATATAAAGAATGTTAAAAAGAGCTATACCAACAAAGCACAGAGATAACTCAGAAGACACGAGCAAGCTGCCAAAGGATACAGAGAAGGCTTAAACTAAATCATTTTTTTTTAGGTGAGAGGATGGGAGAGGGTGAGGTAGACTCCCACATGAGCCCTGACCTGGATCCAGCCAGCAACCCCATCTTGGGCCAATGCTTGAGTACCAAGCTATTTTTAACACCCGAAGCTGATGCACTGCAATGAAGCTATCCTCAGCACCTGGGGCCATGCTTGAACCAATAAAGCCACTGGCTGCAGGAGGGGAACAGGGAGAGAAGGGGGAAAGGGAGGTGGGGAAGAAGCAGATGGTTTCTTCTCCTGTGTGCCCTTACCGGGGATTGAACCCAGGGTGTCCACATGCCGGGCTGATGCTCTATCCACTGAGCCACCAGCCAGGGCCAAACTAAGTCTTAACAAGTGCACAGCAGTTTAACAAGAGAATGGTCAGATGTCGGGAAGAGGAAGAAAAAGAAAAAAAATCATTGGGAGAAAATGATTTTATTTGTCCGTGGACAGATAAAAAGGGACTGCAAGAAGTGGGTGTAAACTGGCCGAGGCTTTGAGAAAGGGAACCAACCGGGAGGATGAGAATGAACAAGCCTACAGAAGTCAAGTCCTAGAAAACTCTCACTGCTCGTGAAGAGTCATCAAACTCTGTAAGAAGTGATGAGAGGCATATTCAAGGAACAAAGCTGGCAGTGTATTGAAGAACAACAGGAGAGAAACAGGCTTAGAGGATAAGTACGAATGTTTCAGTGTGTCCAGGAGAGGGGACAAGGGACTCATCTGAGGTGACACAGAGAGGAAGGAACAGATTTTAAGGGATGGTGAATGAAGATGCAAACGAAGTTGGCAAGTTTCACCTTAGGAAATAGGGTGAAGGTCCCCTCCAGGTTGGGGGAGTGAGTGGGCTTTAGGGTCATAAATGCAGGTGAGACAGATAAGGTAAAGGAATCACAACACTGCTGCACTCAGCTTTGTGGGCCACAATGATGCATTAGGTCAGTAACAGACCAGCGCACTTGGGAATAATAGGGATCTCCCATATGTGCGGCTGAAATAGAAAAAACTCTATTATGACACAAAGGTTTGGGACAGTAGCAATAAATAACAGCTGTGGTAGAACTAATGACCCCCTCCAAAAAAAATGTCCATGACTGAATCCCTGAACCTGTGAATATCTTACCTTCCATGGCAAACACGCGCGCGCGCTCGCGCGCGCGCGCGGGCACACACACACACACACACACACACACACACACACACACACACACACCCTACACTCTCTTTAAAACCGGAAGAAGGGCCTGACTGGTGGTGGCGCAGTGGATCAAGCATCGACCTGGAACGCTGAGGTCGCTGGTTCAAAACCGTGGGCTTGCCTGGTCAAGGCACATGTGAGAGTTGGAGTGGATCAGAAGGAGGCCTCGTCAGGAGGACGCCACTTGCTGCCGCTGACTTTGATGGTGGAGGAAAGGGCATGACGAGCCAACGAGCCGAAAACTGCAGATGGCCTCTCGGAACTGGGAACGCGTCTCGGCGGACCGCCCGCAGGAAAACTGGGATTGCAGGTCTGTATCCGTCCGCAGTGAACTGAATTTTGCCAACAACCTGAATGAACAGGTAACAGACCCTCCCCTACGGCTGCCAGAAAGGGACGCAGCCTGCCAACACTTCAGTTTTAGTCTAGGGGGGAGGGCGGGATCCATACCAGACCTCTGACCCACGGAATTTTAAGACAATAAATTCTGTTGCTTTCATACACAAAGTTTGCAGTCCTTCTGTTACGGCAACAATAGAAAACAGATACGCCGAGTCAGAATATATGAGCAAAATTGCAAAAGCTTTTTCCCGTGCGTTGTAGATAGCAAAATGGGGTTTTCCCATGTTGTCCATTGAGAGGGGCTTAGGTTTGTTTTCCTAAAGCACGCCTCTTCATATAACTCGGAAAACGTGGTTAACATTAAAACATTAGAACAAGAGAGCACTGATCATAAATATTTTATTTATTTACAGCTACCTCATTACCCATAAGCAGAGTTATCTAATGTAAACTGTGTATAATGGAGTAAAATTTAGCACGCTGTCAGACATCTTTCTGCTTCCAAATAAAAGAAAGCAACCAGAAGCAACAACCCAAAAGAAAATTGACCATGAGGGTGTAGGGACAGCTCAGGGAATTTAAAAGACAGGAACGTAACACTCTGTCCTAGGACCACAGGGAGGTAAAGCCAAATGCGTTTGGGATTTTATTCCCTGGAGGCTGCGGAATAGGTGGACCTGCTTTGGACTCCAGACTAGATTCACAGCTAAATTATAGAGTGATCACATCTGAACGAGCAACTGAAGGCTAGCTGCACTGAAATATCATGACCAAGGGTCTGTGGAAGGAGCCACATAAAGACTGGGAAGAAGGGCGGACACACAGGGAGGGCTGCTCCCTGCACCCAGCTGTGGTGGCTGAGACGCTGGGAGGGCATTGTCACAGCAGGACTCCCTCCCCCGGGGAACATGGGGGTCTCAATGCCATGCAAGCATCCCCAACCCAGAGCAGCAGAGCTGGGAAGAGGAGCCCGCATGGTAACAAAGAGACAACATGAGTTTGGGAGTCATAACAGATCTAGCTAATATTGTACAAGGAGACAAAATGGGGACACAAAGAAACATGCCCCAAATAAAAGAACAAGAGAAATCCCCAGAAAAAGAATTAAATAAAATGGAAGCAACCAGAATACCAGATTCAGAGTTTAAAACAGTGGTTCTAAGGATGGTCAAGGACCTTAGGGGAAGAAGGATGATCTCAGTGAGAACTTGAACAAAGAGATAGAAGCACTAAGAAGGACACAGAAAGGAGAACCAGTCACAGAAAAAACAGTCAGAAATGACAAATACAATGTCTAAAATGAAGAATATACAAACATCAACAGCAATGTCAATGAAGCAGATCAAATTAGCAATTTAGAGAACAAGATAACAGTCAACACCCAAGCACAGCATCCAAAAAAAAAAAAAAAAAAAAAAAAAAAAAAGAGAGAGAGAATTAAGAAAACACTCCCATATACGTGAAAATTTCAGAAATTCAGTATGTAGCTGATTAGAAATTTCAGATACTGGGTGCCTGGAAAGAATATTTTTCACAGGTAGAAACAGCCAATTTTCAAAGAATTCTGTCCATTGACAACTGATGGTAGCTGGGTGAAGTAGACACAAGATGAATAAGAATGAGGGGAGCCTGACCAGGCAGTGGCGCAGTGGATGGAGCGTCGGACTGGGATGTGGAGGACCCGGGTTTGAGACTCCAAGGTCACCAGCTTGAGCACGGGCTCATCTGGTTTGAGCAAAGCTCACCAGCTTGGATCTAAGGTCGCTGGCTCCAGCAAGGGGTCACTCGGTCTGCTGAAGGCCCTCGGTCAAGACACATATGAGAAAGCAATCAATGAACAACTAAGGTGTCGCAACAAAAAACTGATGATTGATGCTTCTCATCTCCCTCCCTTCCTGTCTTGTCTGTCCCTATCTATCCCTCTCTCTGACTTTCTCTCTGTCTCTGTAAAAAAAAAAAAAAAAAAAAAAGAAAAGAAAGAAAGAAAGAAAAAAAAAAAAGAAGACTGAGGGGAACCCAGTGATGGTACGGAACTGAAAGTCTGAGCAGTTAGTTGCTGAGACACCTGGTCATGACATTTTTGGTGAGTTTCCTCTCTCCATCTTATTAGTGTCAAGAGACAGGAGATTCATGGGTTACATGTAGAAAGGAGAGATTGTGATTTAAAAAAAGTTTTGGATAAAATTTTCTGTTGCTAGAGACCTCATCATAGCAACAACTTTGTAATAACCTTTTTTTTAAAATTTTATTATTAATTTTAATTGGGTGACATAGATCAATCAGGGTACATAGATTCAGAGAAAACATCTCTAGGTTTTTTTGACATTTACCTACTTTTTTCTTATCGTTCACCGTGTTATAAAATATGAAGTAATTCATACTAGTTTGAATAAACATTTCATAGCCATTAAGAGGAAAAATTTGAGAAAAGACTGTGTGTGCAAAAATTCCAGCCATCATTTTACCAGTTGTATAAACTCGGGGCAAGATATTGAAACCCTTAAGACATCAGTTTCCCCATTCATTTAAAGGGGATAATAACTAACTCATCGGATCCGGGTAAAATTTTATTAAACTAATATACACATATATTGAAAGAATGCTCAATAAATGTGTGTGCTCACCATGAGCATGATCATTACCATCATTATCGTTATATTATTCTAAAAGGACTCTTAGTTCACCTGGATTGACCACCTAGAATGTGGAGAGGATGTCAGCTGAAAATGTTCTAGAATTGAAACTTGTGATGATTGTTTAGATAGTTCCCAGAGGAAAGCTGTCTGCTACATTAGGAGCTATCTATCAAAATAAAGAAGTTCGCAGAGCGACACTCACAAGACAGACGCGGCGGATAGAAACGTCCATCCAGCTGGACCGAATTGGCCAAGCTCCTGGCACGGCTTCCGCATCTTAACCTTGTGGGACCCGGTAGGAAACCAATCTGGGAAAGGCAAGTCCCGCAGCCTTGCGGAAACTACCCCTAGACAGAGCAGTTCAACCCAAAAGTCCAACATGTCGCAAAATTCCACAATGGGCTCCTTGCCCAAAGCACCTAGAGTCGTTTTCTGCCACCCGAGGCACGTTTCTCCTGTTCCTGTGGCTTCTTCCTTTTCATCAAAGGAGCAGCAATGAAGCTGTTTCAAGAACTGTCACTTTTTTGTTTTGCTTTACTTTACATGCTCTGTGGGAAGACGACACTAAAAGGGAAACAGTTGAATAGCCTTGATTAAAGAATTGAAATTCTATTCCCATCCCAAACCAGAGCTTGTTACCGGGTTTGTGTATGTTTGTGGGCAAGCCTGTGTGTATGCGTGGGCTGAGTTTGAATGTTGTGTCGAATGGTGTGTGTGTGTGTGTGTGTGTGTGTGTGTGTGTGTGTGTGCACGCGCACACTCACATCTGTAAGTAAGAAAATGTCTGCGGACGATGTCTGAATCGTCGACAGGGAATAACAGGGCAGCGCCCCTGCGCCTTCCAGGGTGTGCTCGCCAGTGCACAGATGTGGGGAGCAAAGGGTAGCGAGTGATGACTTCACACAGCTCCCGGCCAAATGTTGTTGAAGGAACGGAGCTGAACCGTTATAACCGAGGGTGTGATCAGCGGGGAACTAGAGAATGATCCTGGAACGTAATTTGAAGCGTTTTGGAAAAGAAAATGATTAGATAAGTTAAATATTGTGAGAAGGAAATTATGCTCACTTTAAAAAACAATCCGCAGAAGTACACGTAGCCATGAGACGCTGAACTGAGCGCGGTGGTGCCCTGGTCAGTGCAGGGTCCGAGTGAGGACCGTCTTACTAACTGGTTATTCATATGGATGAAGAGCAGCCAATGGAATAAACGTGTCCTCGTATTCTTTTAATTAAAATTTCACAGAGGGGAAAAAAATCACATACCAATGCCACATAAAAATAATAAACAAACAAGGTCACGTACTTCTTTTTTTTTTCTTTTTCATTTTTTAGTGAGAGAGACAGAAACAGACAGCGACAGACAGGGAGGGAGGGAGATGAGAAGCATCAATTCTTCATTGTGGCACCTTAGTTAAGTTCATTGATTGCTTTTTCATATGTGCCTTGACCCGGGGCCTCCAGTCGAGCCAATGACCCCTTGCTCAAGCTAGCGACTTTGGACTAAAGCCAGCAACCATGGGGTCATGTCTATGATCCCACACTCAAGCCAGGTACCTCGGGGTTTTGAACCTGGGTCCTCAGTATCCCAGGCCCAACACTCTATCACTCTATCTGCACTACTACCTGGTCAAGCAGTCATGTATTCCTTTTTTTTTTTTTTTTTTTTACAGAGACAAAGAGAGAGTCAGAGAGAGGGATAGACAGGGACAGACAGACAGGAATGGAGAAATGAGAAGCATCAATCATTAGTTTTTTGTTGCCACAGCTTAGTTGTTCATTGATTGCTTTCTCATATGTGCCTTGACCATGGGCCTTCAGCAGACCGAGTAACCCCTTGCTCAAGACAGTGACCTTGGGTCCAAGCTGGTGAGCTTTTGCTCAAACCAAATGAGCCTGTGCTCAAGCTGGTGACCTCAGGGTCTCGAACCTGGGTTCTCTGCATCCCAGTCCAACACTCTATCCACTGCGCCACCGCCTGGCCAGTCATGTATTTCTCTTTTTTTGTTTTTATTTTTTTTATTTTTCTGAAGTTGGAAACGGGGAGGCAGTCAGACTCCCGCATGCGCCTGACCAGGATCCACTCGGCATGCCCACCAGGGGGCAACGCTCCACGCATCTGGGGCGTTGCTCTGTTGCAACCAGGGCCATTCTAGCGCCTGAGGCAGAGGCCATGGAGCCATCCTCAGAGCCCGGGCCAACTTTGCTCCAACGGAGCCCCGGCTGCAGGAGAGGAAGAGAGAGACAGAGAGGAAGGAGAGGAGGAGGGGTGGAGAAGCAGATGGGCGCCTCTCCTGTGTGCCCTGGCCTGGAATTGAACCTGGGACTCCTGCATGCCAGGCTGATGCTCTACCACTGAGCCAACTGGCCAGGGTCAGTCATGTATTTCTTAATATGACTAAGTGTCACTGCCCAAAAGAGACATAGCTTTTCCTCTTGTATTTATATTGTTTTTTAAAAAATACATTCAATATCCTTGCCACCAAATAGAAATACTGCTTTTGGTCTTGTAACTAAAGAAACATATATAACCTGTTGGATGTTAAACGAAGTTTTTAACCTAGTCTTCAGTTTTACTTTTACTATTTTGATCAGCTCAATTTTATGAACATGCCCTGGCTGGGTAGCTCAGTTGGTTAAAGCATTGTCCCAAAGAGCAGAGGTTGCTGGTTCGATCTCCGGTCGCCGTTCCAGTCTCTCTCTCCCTCTCTCTAAAATTAGTGTTGTGAGCAGGTTGCATCCACCTGCTTTAATTCTAAGAGCAGATCGAACACAGTTCCTTGTTTACCAAAGAAATAACAAGGTGTACCATTCCTATCACTGGACCCAAATGACATCCAGACAGCTCGTCCGACAGCAAGCGCCATGTGCTCTGGTGAGTGAGCAGTCCCATCACCAGCCTGGTCACAGTCAACCCTCCACCGGGACAAACCCCTAGAGAGTACATTAAGCCCATTTTAGTTCAAAGTGGTTCCTTTTATATTTTACTAGCAAAACTGCCACCTGCTTTGAAACTTGAGTTTTATGACCTTGCTTATATTTATTTTCCAAACTTGTGACTTGAAGCCTTGGAAGCCCAGACATTACTCTAATGATGTATATATATTTTAACTGTAAAATAGATATATTTTATAACTGTAAGTTTACAAAAATTAAGAAGGAAAAGAAAACCTCTAGACAACAAACAAACCGGAGGCAATTTAGAATTATTATCTAAACTATTTACTGGTATACGATGGGCACCAATAACCTATGCCCTTTCTTAAAGTCAAATGTGGAAAAATCTGAAGACGGTTACAATTTCAGAGCTGCTAAATATATTTATTTGTCCCTTTATTTCATTCAGGGAGACTGGAATATAGGATGCCATGATCAGTGCAGATCTTATAGGAGACTTTATGCTATGGCATTATACTCTCAGCTTGAAATACTTAAAAATGGAATTGTGATTTGCAAGTTCCTTGACGTCTCACTTAGGTTGTATGTTTAAGTTACAGTGTACAGCAGATCAATAATTGTTCAAAAGTTTAAGATTGAAATTAACAAGCTGCCGGGGTCTGTGGCTTCATTCATTTGGTCCGTTGCCCATACACCAACCAGGTGCTTAGGCAGGTGCTAGGCTAAGCCCTGCCCACACTATAGAATGCCATCTAATCCAATCTATAAAAAACTGTATCAAGGGAATGACTATTAACCAAACAATTCACTTCTGAAATTAAAAATATAAAAGTAAACCTAAATCACTTTGTAAAATATTTGGCATCACTACTTGCAAAAAAAAAAAAAATGCGGTCTGTCTTCTCTCTCCCTCATTGACTCCTCTAGAATTTGCTTATCCCTGTCCACCGTCTGTTCATCTGGGTTGACTCCTCTTGGCACCGGTAGACTCAAATGGACTCTCCTCCATCCACCCTTGTCTAGTTTCTCTTCTAACCAAAAACAGATCATTCAAGGAGTCTGTCAGTGTTTAAGGTGGCAGTTCATAACCTGTAAGTAGACAGAAAGGTCACCGGGTTGTGCTCTTCTCAGAAACTCTATTGCTATAATATGGTACTAATTAGAAAATGCATAGATGATAGATAGATAGATAGATAGATAGATACATGGATACATAGATACACAGATACATAGATACACAGATACATAGATACATAGATACATAGATGCAGAGAGACAGACACAGACAGATATAAAACTTTATGGTTACAGACCCCAGATTCCAAGAAGAAAAGTCTGCTTTTTAAGGACCCAGACTATATTGTGTTCTCCAGTGTGACAATACCCGGAGCCCAGAAAGAGAAAAAGGACAGGGAGGGGAAAAAGCACATCGGACATGCCAATAAATGAATGATAAATTATTCAAGCGTGATTGGAAATATTGCCATTTTTCATAGCTGTCACTTTAAGTATAAAAGCATCAGCACATTAAACTAGTTACTGCTTTTTCATAATTGAGACTTTAGCTGCTAGCTGTGCCCTGCAGCTTTCCATTAATCACGGGGACTGACGTTCAAGCTCGGTGACAGCTTAGGAGGCATTAGGCGGGCAAAGTCTTTTCCAGGTACCGGGAGGAAAAGGCCATTTCGTCCTCTTAATCCATAGCTAATTGTTTTTCAAAGTCTCCAAACACCATCTACTCCTGGCGTTTCTTAGGGACAGAATTAGCTGCCAACAGGCTTTCTTCGTATCTTCCCAGGCTTCCTCTCTCCCTCCAATCTCTTCGGAGGACTATTGTCAGCCGCATAAAACAGGTGCAGAAGGCCTGTGATATGTAAAACTGTAACTGATACTTAACCAAGGAAACCTTTAGGAGATTGCCTCGGAAACAATACTTCCTGAATACTGATTCTAATCAGACCATTTAATTTGTCATAAAAGAAACAACCCTTCAGGAAACTTTGCACACAGGTTGAGTTCACTTTCCTAATGGGAAAAAGAAAAAGGCAAAACTCCATTAGATTTTTTATTTAATCACACTCAACGGAATCGTCACCCAACATGGCGGAAGAAGGGGGCTCCCCACACTCAGTCTCCAACGCCGAGACTCCCACGGTCGCTTCACTGTAGCTGGGATTTGCCTTTTTTTTTATTTTTTACATTTTCTGCAAAGTGTTGTACATCAGGTTTTAATGAATGTGCCAAAACATTCTTTCCTTTTGTATAACAAATTATCAAGAGCATTGAGGTTCATTAATTATGTCATCTAATTGGATTGAGGCAGGTGCAAAATACCTCAGATGAAGTGGTCACTGGCAGGAAGGCCCAAGTGCAAGTTTTTCTATTAGAAACCAGCATGTCTCCAGACTCTTGGAATGACTTTGTACTTATTGATTAATGGCCATAATTTATTACAGTGCGGAAGATCTTGCATTGAGTTAAACGTGTGATTAATCAATTTTCCATCAAATTATGAACAGCAGACCCGTTGCCGGCAAGAAAATCCCAAGCACATTTTCCCAGGGTGTAAATATATCAGGACTTCGGCTAATAACTGTCTATCACTCGCTAATATTCCCTGTCACCCTGACAAATGTCACCCCCGCAAATGGGCCACAGGTAGTGATGATGGAAAGACCACCAAACATGTTTTATGGCCGCCCTTCTTCCATAATGAAATGCTCTTTGAAGTCATCTCAAAACAGTGTATTAATGCAAAATTCATTTCTGCCTTCAGCTTGAAATACATCATGGTTAAGTCAACAATATTATATTAAACTGATAACTGATACCGAGGAAGGGAAACCTTAGGCGAAAACAGAGATGAATTTCGGACTTCCTGCACCCATTCTTATTTCCACGTCAGAAAATGCAGACATGTGACTAATTGGCATCGATTCTAATCGGCTTCCAAAGCACAGTTCATGCGTGGCATAGAAACACTACAGAGGGATCTCCTGGTTGAAGAGAAAAACACATTTTGTTTCAAGTATTCATTTCTCTGGTTAAATAACAGGTATTATGAAGGCTCTCTATGTTAATTGTCTCTCTTGGGCAAGGGTACTTTCAACTTTTATGACAAAGGAGGTGGATGGTACTTCCTAAAAAAAAAAAATTATGGAAGACAGATAAAAGTGATGAAATAACAAAGCAGAGGCTTCAATCCACTAAGTTTTAGGAAAATGAACTTATATTCAACCTACTATAGAAAAAATACCTGGTAAGTTCTGGAAAGATTTCACATGAATAAATAAATGTAAACATCGCGGTGGTAAGTCACTGTGCTATCCCGGTCCAAGAGTCATAGGAAAATCCATGGAACAACCGGAAAACCAGCTGAACCAGTACTTGGACACTGTGTGAGTCCGAGAAATGCTAGAGCAGAAGGATCTCATCCTCCCAGAGAAGATAACACCCAGGGTGTGAAGCAGGGGTCCCCAAACTACGGCCCGCGGGCCACATGTGGCCCCCTGAGGCCATTTATCCGGCCCCCGCCGCACTTCCAGAAGGGGCACCTCTTTCATTGGTGGTCAGTGAGAGGAGCATAGTTCCCATTGAAATACTGGTCAGTTGGTTGATTTAAATTTACTTGTTCTTTATTTTAAATATTGTATTTGTTCCCGTTTTGTTTTTTTTACTTTAAAATAAGATATGTGCAGTGTGCATACGGATTTGTTCATAGTTTTTTTTATAGTCTGGCCCTCCAACGGTCTGAGGGACAGTGAACTGGCCCCCTGTGTAAAAAGTTTGGGGACCCCTGAAGCTTGCTGTGTGGATTCCATCTGCACAACACTAGCTCTTTCTGGGTAACTCTACAGACCCTGAGCTCCTCGGGGTGTGGCTCCTAACACTGGACGCTTCACTCTTCCCACACCGGGACACGAACATGTGGCCTGACCCCCTGGTAGAACCACACTGTAGGCAACACTTCTAGGTTGCATCCCAGCACTTTGGGCTTCCTGTCTTGAAGCTGGAGAGATAAAATGGACTCTGCTCCACCCTACCTGAAATGAGGACTTTTTGCCTGAAGCCCACCCCCTTAAACACGCACAGCTTTCCTCGTCTCCAAATCTCTGGTTCTGTTCTAGCAGGAGTGGGACCCCTGGTGTAAAGCTTTGCAAACCTTATTTTCTCTCGTCATGGTCTCTGGAGCTTAGAACATCATGATGTCTCCAAACCCTTTCTTCTCCAGGAGTAGTCACATTTTCTTATTAAATTTGCATTCCCTGGTATTTAGACTACTCACGCAAATGCAATATAAACTAAAAGCGATATCTAAAAGATCTATTTAACACCATTCCCATTAATATGTTTACTGTGTAATTTGGCCAACATAGTCATGGAAATAGTCCTCCACCTTTCTTTCTTTCTTTTTTATTTTTTTCAGAAACAGAGAGTCAGAGAGAGGGATAGATAGGGACAGACAGACAGGAATGCAGAGAGATGAGAAGAATCAATCATTAGTTTTTTGTTGCGACACCTTAGTTGTTTATTGATTGCTTTCGCATATGTGCCTTGACCGTGGACCTTCAGTAGACCAAGTAACCCCTGGCTTGAGCCAGCAACCTTGGGCTGAGCCTGCACCCAAGCTGGCGACCTCAGGATCTCAAACCTGGGTCCTCCACATCCCAGTCCTATACTCTATCCACTGCGCCACTGCCTGGTCAAGCCTCCATCTTTCTTTTAATGCCACACAAGTGATTCATTTTATTTATTTATTTATTTATTTATTTATTTATTTATTTATTTGGTGACAGAGACAGAGAGAGGGGCAGATAGGGACAGACAGACAGGAAGGGAGAGAGATGAGAAGCATCAATTCTTCATGTGACTCCTTAGTTGTTCATTGATTGCGTTCTTATATATGTCTTGATGGGGGGGAGGGGCTACAGCAGAGCAAGTGACCTTTTGCTCAAGCCAGTGACCTTTGCACTCAAGCTGGCGACCTGTAGGTTTTAAGCCAACAACCTTTGGGCTCAAGCCAGCAACCATGGGGTCATTTCTATAACCCCATGCTCAAGCCAGCAACCCTACACTCAAACTGGTGAGCCGCACTCAAGACAGATGAACCCGTGCTCAAACCAGCAACCTCGAGGTTTCCAACCTGGGTCCTCTGCACCCCAGTCTGAAGCTCTATCCACTGCGTCACTACCTAATCAGGCTTACCTGGTTCTTTATTCTTGATTTTCTCCTCCCATGTTATATAGAATTTTTAAGTATGACTTTATTGCCTGTTTTATGCTTAAGTATTAAAATTCTATAACTCCTCAAGCTCAAGTCTCAATCATTTTATCAGCTATTAAATCTCCCAGGCTAGACGAGATTAAACTCCTTCTTTTTAGAAGAACGGGTCTTAGGACTTTCCACATGGCAAGCAAAAGCGTGCATCACACAGGTCTTCTCCTAATCCTCTGGAGTTTCCTATCTGAGTCTTCCTCGGACACCTATCCTAATATTTTTGGTTGGTCGCCACCTGTCTTAAGGTCGACCTCAAACTTGGCACCCAGAGGAAGTCTCTGCGGTGGGGAAGGGAGGTGCTGTGGAAGAACGCACAGCTCTGGAGGAGAAAGGGAACCCCTTGTGCGTTGTGAGTAGGAATGCACAGTGCCCCAACTGTGGAAGGCTGTGTGCTTTAACTTTCTTAAAATAAGTTAATGAAACACAGAATTACCATATGACCCAGCAATTCCACTTCTGGGTATAAAGCTTTCTTCCAAAATTGAAAGTATAAACTTAGATACTTGTAATACCCTTTTTGCAGCAGTATTATTTACAACAGCCCCAAACTGGAAACAACCCAAGTGTCCACGGGTGGATAAATGCATAAACAAAATGCGGTATCTACATGCCGTGGGATGTTATCACTCAGCCTTCCAAAAGGGAGGGAATTCTGACACTTGCTACCACATGGCTGTCCTTCGCTAGAGGACTGGATAAAGAAGATGTGGGATGTATACACGACAGAATACTACTCAGCCATAAGGTGAAATGATGCCCTTTGTAACATGAGTGGACCTTGAGAATATTACACTGAGCAGAATAAGTCAGTGAGAGAAAGCTAAGAGCTCTATGACTGGCTGATAGCTAGTTATTAGGACATTTATAATGGGACTGATGATGTGTTGGCAGGAACACTGGCCTAGGACTAGGTAACTGTGGGTTCCAGCCCCAGCTCCCCTTTAACCAATTGTGACACTGAGCTATTTGTGTTCTTCACTGATAAAAAATAATAATAATAATAATAAGTAAATAAATAAATAAAGGACATCTGTAGAGCCCAGAGTCAATCATCTGACTGAATCACAAGTTCTCTCTCACCCTCTCTTTCGATCAAGTCGGATATTTGCCATGAAGAATAAATACCAGCTTACAGCCACAGAGTACACAATACCTACTCCTTAATGTCGAATAGTTCTTCCAAAGCAGCATGTATTAAATGCACTGACTATTCTAAACTCATTTTATACGGAGCAGAGGTCTTGCCCTTCATGAATATGTCCTTCTCTGTTCCGGCCCACGCCACCTCGCCACCCGGAAACACTTCCTGACGTCCCACGGTAGCACCGCCAAGGACACGTACCCGTGTTCTGCCGACCAAACCCCACCTCAGTCGTGTGAAATGTCCAGGCGGGGCGAACGGGTTGGAAATTCAATGCTCACTTCCCAGGCTGTAGTTGCTGTGGTTGGGCATTAGAGAAATATTATTGCTTATTTATACATTTTGGGACACCGAGTCAAGAGAAGTGCTTAGATGTGTTCCACACTAGAGAGTGCTGAGGCCAAAGACTTTTACACATTCATCCAGGATTTAGATGATAAAAAGAAAAGGATCTTATTTATTTCTTTTTAAGACCATAACCTTGGAAAGAGGTACTGCTTATTCTTTGGAAAATTTGATCAACATGTAAGGAAATCTAAGTCATTTGGAAAAGTAATCAAGAAAAGGTGGAGTAGCCTGACCAGGCGGTGGCGCAGTGGATAGTGTCGGACTGGGATGCCGAGGACCCACGTTTGAGACCCCCGAGGTCGCCAGCTTGAGCGCGGGCTCATCTGGTTTGAGCAAAAAGCTCATCAGCTTGGACCCAAGGACACTAGCTTGAGCAAGGGTCACTCGGTCTGCTGAAAGCCTGCGGTCAAGGCACATATGAGAAAGCAATCAATGAACAACTATAGTGCCGCAACGAAAAAGTAATGATTGATGCTTCTCATCTCTCTCCGTTCCTGTCTGTCTGTCTGTATCTATCCCTCTCTCTGGCTCTCTCTCTGTCTCTGTAAAAAAAAAAAAAAAAAGAAAAGAAAAGAAAAGGTAGAGTAACCTCAAGAAATGTCATTGTATGTTACAACTTTTAAAGTAACTTAAATCATTTCAATGTCAAGTAACAAATGTATTGTGTGAGACTGTAAACAAATTTCGAGGGTCTGGTGTCCAGACTGCAGTTGCAAACTGACCAAGAGACAGGTATGCACCTCAAGCTATGTTTTTCCTTTCCAAAGTCGCCATAAATCTGGCTACCTGGCTACCCTTAGAGATATATAAAGGAATAGTTTCAAATTCATATACAATTATATCCTTAAGATTCATAAAATACATTTAAAACAGTAAAAACACAACAGTATTCCTTGTAGGAATTTTTATTTCAAATATTTCGCACATTGGATACTACTGTATACTATATATATATATATATATATATATATATATATATATATATACAGTATTTCATTACTCAGAGCAAATTTAAGAGAGGGAAAGATAACTTAGAGGCGACCAGAACAAAGCAGTGGCGCTTCTCAAAGAGTTAGCATTAGATGACTAGAGAAACAAAACTTGACAGAAACCAAAATTTTTTACAATGAAAAACAGAATGGCTGAGAAATGACCTAGTAAGGCTTTTGATGCTTGTAAAATATATCTAAGATTTCTGCAATCACTGTCACCCCATTAAATTTAATTTTCCAAATAAAATTTAAAATCTAAAAAATATTGATACATTAAAAAAAAAGAAAAAAAATAGTTTTGAAAGTGGAGTTTGGGCCTTAGCTTTTTGGAGCCATCTACTTGTAATCTTTGCCGTAAGTGCAAAGACCTCCCAGCCTGGGTTTGAAAGGGGCACCCCTTGCTTCTCTGCTTCCCTCTACCTTCCGATTCTCCATCTCCTATTCTCTCCTCTTAAATGCAGATGTTTGGGGGAGGGGCTGCCCTTCATTGACTCATTGAGCTTTCCGTTAACACCTTACCGACGTTATTCAGAGAGAAAGAGAAAATGGTTGAGGGTTTCGGTGGGAGTGCAGCTCTCTCCCGGAGACGAGGCTCTATGGAGAAGGAACGGAGTGTCGTCAGAGAGCAAGAATGCACCGGAGCGCTGCCCCTCGTTATCAGTCCGCCTTTGTGCGCCTGCCCAGGGTCACCAACCCTTGACCTGGCCTAACTGTTGGGTTTGGTATGACATGATGAAAGCGAGTTTAAAGAACTCTCTTAAATTCCAAACTCCATGAGACGCTTTCATCTGCAGTGCTCCGGGGCAGGTAGGATAGGAAGGGTGAAAAGTGAACAGCTGGAAAATAGTCAGATCTCTTTAATTAAAAGTTTCTGGCAAGGGCTCTCGGCGACGCTGTCCTACATTTTCCAGAACTATTGTTCTTCTGCTTCTGCCTAAGTGTGTTTGGGTAATTTCCAAAGTCAGGAGCTGCCCGGAAAAGAGAAATAAAAAAAAAAAAAAAAAAAAAAAAAAAAAAGCTAAGACTAAATGAAGAAAATAAAATCCATATGACCAAAATTCTACTGCCTAAACTTCATTAATCATTACTTCGGGAATGTAAGAGTCCTCTGTGAGGGTGCGCGGAAAACCTAGTTCTGTGTCCCTGACATAACATTAAAAACTGCCTCCCAGTCAAGGAGAAGGAGTTGATTTACACGCATGGACATGGTACTATTATTACTCAAGGGGGATGAAGAGCACTTTCCTCTAAGTGTATTCTATTTTTCTTGTTTAACGTCTATTAAAATTCTGTTTCCAGTCTCCAGTGTGGTTACGCACTCTAAATTCCCTTAGTATTAAGCAACTAAACTCTGTCCAATGAAAACATGGGAAACAGGCAGCCTTAGCTCTTACAGTCATATGATACATGTGTTCATCAAAGAATAATAAAAAAATTTGAGAAAACAATTAGCTACCTACCCTTCTCTGACTGAAATTTACATGATATCCAGTCAAGTGAAAAATCACTGAAGCAACACACTCAAGCAGTATCAGATCAACATCATTTTGAATTGCTGCACACGTATGTCCACTCTGACTGAGGAGACAAGGAGACAATAATATGGCAAAGCATATATATTTTTTGACACTTACTTTAAGGTCAGTCGTGGTAGTTTTCTAGTAGAACAACATTTGATTTTCTGTACTTGGCATCCCACACTCCGAACAAAATGGCGGCCTTTTCTCACTCTTTTTACAAAGTAAGAACGGAAACTCCGTTTCTAATATGTGTCACAACCTCTGGTCTAGCCCTTTCAAAAGCATTTTAATTTTGTCTTTCTGTTTCAGCCTGTCACATATTTTAAAATGAGAAAGTAGGATGTGGGGGGGGGGGAGCGGTACATGGGGAAGAAAATACAAGATCTGTGAAAAAAGTAAAATGCTCTCTTTTATTTAAAAAGATTAATTTAGTGTACTGGGGTGACATTGGTGAATAAAATTATACAAGTTTCAGGTGTACAATTCTATAATATATCATTTGTATATTGCATTGAGTGATCAACATACCAATTGAAAGTGTTGTCTCTCTTGAAATAAAGTATATTGACAGTGTGTCTGTAAAGTCATGGTGCACTTTTGACCGGTCACAGGAAAGCAACAAAAGACGATAGAAATGTGAAATCTGCACCAAATGAAAGGAAAACTCTCCCAGTTTCATACCTACTCAGTGCAGTTTGATGTGGGCTCACACACAGATTTTTTAGGGCTCCTTAGGTAGCTATCCCGTATAGCCTCTACAGACTCGTCACTGACTAATGGCTGCCTACCAGAACGGGGTTTCTCCACAAAACTGCCAGTTTCCTTCAACTGCTTATCCCACTGAGTAATGTTATTCCTATGTGGTGGTGCTTCGTTATAAATGCGCCAATATTCACGTTGCACTTTGGTCACGGATTCGAATTTAGCGAGCCACAGAACACACTGAACTTTCCTCTGTACCGTCCACATCTCGACTGGCATGGTCGTGGGCTGCTCCGCTGTATACACTGTGTTATGTCATCATCTGCGCATGAGCACGTGCTGCCACATCATCCTACAGAAACTGGGAGGGTTTTCCTTTTATTTGGTGCAGATTTCACATTTCTATCATCTTTTGTTGCTTTCCTGTGACCGGTCAAAAGTGCACCATGACTTTATGGACACACTGTATTTTCCCCTTCCTTCTTTTTTTTAAAAAAGATTTTATTTATTCATTTTAAAGACGAGAGGAAAACAAAAGTGGGGAGCAGGAAACATCAACTCCCATATTAGGCAACAAAGTTAGGTCCCCCTTCCTTCCCTTTTCCTCTTCTTTCTTTCTTTACTTTTCTTTCTTTCTCTTTCTTTTTCTTTCTTTCTTTCTTTCTTTCTTTCTTTCTTTCTTTCTTTCTTTCTTTCTTTCTCTCTCTCTCTCCCTCTTTTTCTCTCTCTCTCTTTCTTTCTCTCTCTCTTTTTTTCTCTCTCTTTCTTTCCTTCCTCTTTTCTTTCTTTCATTCTTCTCTTCCTCTCCTCCTTCCTTTCCATGAGTGTGAAAATCTGGATCTGCCTTACTCACTACTGTATTCTCAATGCTCAGAACAGTGTCCAGCAGGGAGTAGGTGTTCAGAGAACATGTGATGAATGGATGAATGGTACTTTCCTCTGTAAATAACATCAATGGATATCTTTCTTTCTAAGTACAGCTTCTTGATGGTAGAAGATTCATCAGCAGTAATAACCAAAAAACAGTCTTCCTTTTTCCCCCACCCAGAAAGGAATCCTTTTAAACAGAGCACAGAAATTTCAGAGGAATACACATGAAAAGGTGAGAGACAAAAGTAGTATCTCCTCCACATCCACATCTCCCCACCAAGTAGGTAATGCGAACCCACCCAGAGACTAACAGAGCAACAAGACTGCAATCTTTTTCCAATTGCTATCTCCAAACATTATTAAGCACCTAGCTTGCATATGGAACTGTACTGTATGAGCCACACACAATAATGAACAATGAATAATGCATGGACCTTATGTGCAAATGACTTACAGTGTCTGGTGAGGAAGAAGGATCCATAAACAAATAATTGCAATGTAGTATACAGAGTATAATAATAGAAGTGATTAACCCTGTTTGGAGGAGCTGGCAAGCAGGACAGATTTCTTAAAGGATACTGTGACAGACGTTACAGAAGATAGTTTAATGTTTGAATATTAAACAGGAGCTTGCTAAGCAGAGAAGACCGGAAGGTCAGTTAAAACACAGCAAGCAAAGATGGCAGCAGAGTAGGGCCAGGTTACACTCACCTCCCCCTAGGACTGAACTAGCATTACCAATAATTTATAGAACAATCATCCGGAATAGCTAACTTAAGACTAGCTGAATAGAAGTTTTATAACCAAGAATTTAATTTAAAAAAAAGTCACATCGAGAGTGCTGGGAAAGGAGGATATGTGAAAAGGGCTGGCCCTACTGCTATGGGCAGCAGCTAAGGTTTGGGAAGGGTTCCCCCTGAGAAGTGGGCCCTAAATCCCAAGCCGGACACCCCCACCCTGAGCACCGGAACCTGGAAGAGTTGTCCACAGAACCTCTGGCTGTGAAAAACTGTGGAGTTTCTGCCCTCCAGAAAAACATAGGAATCCGCTAGAGACACGGGCACCCTCTCAAAAAGGAAATGCATAAAGATTTTGTCTGCATTCACTCACCTGGGCTCTGGTTGGGGAAGAGCAGAGTGGGTGAGAGTTCCCTGAAGAGAGTCTGGGGTTGGCAGCTCAGGGGAGGTGCAGGGGCAGGTGCCAGGTCCCTGTACTGAGTCATTCTTCAATGCCAGGGACACCATCACCATCTTTTGTGGCTGGAGCACCCCACTCTGTGTCATCAGCTTGGAAAAAAAAAGCAATTACCCCACACTTTGAACACCCTCTCAACCCGTTCTATGAAAATTAGGCCCTGCTGAAGGGTCAGCTACCTTGGCCAGGGTTGAGAGGTCTGGGAAGACGCAGGGGGTGTCAGTGACTCAGTTGTCCAGATTTAAAATGAGGGTCATTTCTCCCCTTTCCCATGAACCTGACTAGCACCTCACCCTTCTTGCTTTCTGTCAGACCCATCCTCTGGGATCCACAGACCCTACCTGCCTGACTTCTACAGGCTCTGCTCTGGCAACGTGAGGCCAAAATCTAGAACAGACTGAATCCTGAGGCTCTGGAGTAGGGGTTACACCCACCACCTTCCCTGAAACCTGACTGGCGCCTTCCCCTCAAGGGAGACCCATTAGCCCAGGGGTCGGCAAACTCATTAGTCAACAGAGCCACATATCAACAGGACAACGATCGAAATTTCTTTTGAAAGCCAGATTTTTTAAACTTAAACTATATAGGCAGGTCCATTCCTTATCGAGGTAGCGCCCGCACGTGGTATTTTGTGGAAGAGCCACACTCAAGGGGCCAAAGAGCCGCATGTGGCTCGTGAGCCGCGGTTTGCCGACCACTGCACCAGCCCCGTCCTCTGAAATCCACCGGAGGCTTTTTTCAGTGACTGAGACTAACAGGCAGCCAGCAGGTGGAGGCAGCTGGGGGTAGGTTAGGATTGTGCTGACATGCCCCCAGGCCTAGCACTGTGAATAGCCAGACGTGGTGCACAGCCAGGCTCTTCCCACACATACCCAAGCCCAGCAGAGGCGGCCACAAACTGGGGGCCACCTGTAACTCTACACAGGTTGCCAAGCAGAAAGGACTGCTGTCTGTGATCAACAGAAACTTGGGGCATGCTCTTTTCTGGGGAAACTATAAGCAGACTTTCAGAAGGTCACTGAATTTCATGGCTTTGGAACAGGGGCCAATCTCTCCCCTCACCTATCTGTTAGGTAGACACCACCCTCAATGATGAACTCCCTTGCCAGGGTGTCTGGCAACCCAACTGAAGAACTAGGAGGGTATGAGTGGCTTACTCCCAAACCTGAAGGCTGGTACAAGCACCAGCGGAGAACTGCCTTGATCTTTCAGAGCTAGGACATCTACATTTCATTCTCCCAGGAGACCCTGGTCCAAGGCCAGAACAGGAGTAGCGACAAAGCTAACAGGAGAAGTGCAGCCTATCCCCACCTTGCAACGCAGCCGGTGACATCCCCGACAGAAGGTTTTCTCGCTCTGTTCGCCCAGACTTCGGTGGCCCCGTTTTGCTGAGTTGGCACCTACAGGGGAGACAGCTGTCTGCACTTGACCTCAATCTGCAATGTGCTTGCTCCTCCAGGCAGAGCTAGAGTGGTATTTCTCTGGAGTAAGAGCCACATTCTCCCCATGAAGCACCTGACCATGCTGTCCCCAAGTAGGGGACCGAGGAACTCCATCCTCCCGACTCAGTCACCCTGCATTCTTGAGCTTGAGTCCTGGGGAAGGATCCCAGTGGCATGGCCATCGTGAGCACACTCTACAGCTTCCTTTCATAAGACTCTGGAGGCAGTCCAGGCAGCCTTGGTGGGGGAAGGAAACCTACAGGTAGACACTGACCTCAGGAAGCCTCAGGCTTACGTTGATCTGCCCCCAGCTCAGAGCTTCAGAAACACAGCCTGGCCCCGCCCACACACACCAAGGCCCAGTTGCTGTTGTCACAAACAGAGAACAACCCGGTACCTCCAGACAGGTAACCCAACGTTGGCTACATACAACATCTGACTTTGACATGCACCAGAGCCTTGCCCGAAGGGGCCCCAAACCAGTGCAAGCATTAGTGGGCTTCACACCATACCGGAGACTGAGCCAACTAAACACACCAGTGGCACATCCAGTAAAGCCTCCAACAGACACCAGACCCTGCCAGGAGCAGCTCTGTGTAGGGCAGGGGTCGGGAAACTTTTTGGCTGAGAGAGCCATGAACACCACATATTTTATTGTTTGTTTGTTTTTTTTGAACTTTTTAAAATTTTTATTAATTTTAATGGGGTGACATCAATAAATCAGGGTACATATGTTCAAAGAAAACATCTCCAGGTTATCTTGTCATTCAATTATGTTGCATACCCATCACCCAAAGTCAGATTGTCCTCCGTCACCTTCTATCTGGTTTTCTTTGTGCCCCTCCCCCTCCTCTTTCCCTCTCCCTCCCTTTCCTTCCCCCCCCCACCCCGTAACCACCACATTCTTGTCCACGTCTCTTAGTCTTGTTTTTATGTCCCACCTATGTATGGAATCATGCAGTTCTTAGTTTTTTCTGAGTTACTTATTTCACTTCGTATAACGTTTAAAATGTAACTCCATAAGAGCCATATAATGACCCGTGTACGTTACGCATTATTCAATAAAAATTTGGTGTTGTCCCGGAGGACAGCTGTGATTGGCTCCAGCCACCTGCAACCATGAACATGAGCAGTAGAAAATGAATGGATTGTAATACATGAGAATGTTTTATATTTTTAACGTTATTATTTTTTTATTAAAGATTTGTCTGCGAGCCAGATGCAGCCATCAAAAGAGCCACATCTGGCTCGCGAGCCATAGGTTCCTGACCCCTGGCATAGGGGGGTCAACCCCTGAGCAGTGACTCATATACAGTGAGTGAAGTCTCTTATAGTTAACCAGCCTAAAGTTAAACATTACCTACAAATAGGCCAACAGCATTAAAGATTCTGCTACAACAAGACAGGGCACATGACCCACAGGGAATCTCTTCTAAAGCACCTAGCTCAAGTGATCTACAAGACTGTGTCACTAAGACCCACCGGACACCTATATCAGAAACTCCTCTTAACAAGCCTGAGAGTCATAGCAGATTATATCTAATATAGAGAAACAAACACAAAGAGGCAGACAAAAATGGGAAGACAAAGAAATAGGCCCCAAGAGAAAAAACAAGAGAGATCCCCAGAAAAAGAATTAAATGAAATGGCAGCAACCAAAATAACAGATGCAGAGTTTAAAACAATGGTTATAAGGATGCTCAAGGGCGCTTTAGAGAAAGAATGAATGATATCAGTGAAAACTTACA
This sequence comes from Saccopteryx leptura, assembly GCF_036850995.1. Taxonomy (NCBI): domain Eukaryota; kingdom Metazoa; phylum Chordata; class Mammalia; order Chiroptera; family Emballonuridae; genus Saccopteryx; species Saccopteryx leptura. Next base: position 5,716,531 of record NC_089510.1, on the reverse strand, counting down.
GAAAGAGAGAGTAAACATCAAAAAGGACATAGAATCCCGTAAATAAAGCAGTCAGAAATGATAAATACAGTATCTGAAATAAAGACAATGATAAAAATATCAGCTGCAGGTTAGATAAAGTGGAGGATCAAATCAGTGATTTAAAGGACAAGATAACAATAAGCACCCAAGGACAACATCAAAAAGAAAAGAGAATTAGGAAAGATGGGGAAAGTCTAAGAGAACTCTGGGACAATATGAAACATAACATCTGCATTATGAGTACCAGAAGGATAAGAGAGTGAATAAGGATAAAGAACCTGTTTGAAGAAATAGTGGCTGAAAATTTCCCTAACTTGGTGAAAGAGAAAGTCACAAAGGTTAAGGAATTACAGAGAGTCCCAATCAAAATAAACTCAAAGAGGCCCCCATGAAGAAACATCATAATTAAAATGCCAAGGATTAAAGACAAAGAATCTTAAAAGTTGCAACAGACTAGCAATTACTTACCTATAAAAAAGCCCCCATAAGCCTGTCAGCTGAATTCTCAACAGAAACACCTCAGTCCGGAAGGGATGGGCATACAATATTCAAAGTGATGAAAAGCAAGGACCTACAACCAAGACTACTCTCTTCAGCAAGGCTGTCATTTCAAATTGAAGGAGAAATAGTTTCCCAGTCATTACCACCAGATCAGTATTGTAAGAAATGTTAAAGGACCTGCTTTAAGAAGAAGATAAAAAAAAAAATCAAGAGAGAGAGAGGAACACAGTTATAAAGAATAAAATGGTCTCATCTCTCTCCCTTCCAGTCTGTCTGTCCTTGTATGTCCCCGTCTCTGACTCTCTCTCTCTCTGTCTATGTCATTAAAAAACAAAAAAGAATAAAATGAGACATGGCTGATTAGTTCAGTTGGTTAAGAGCATTGTCCCCAAATGACAAGGTTGTGGGTTTGATCCCCGTCAGGGCACACACAAGAAGCAAGCAAGGAATGCAGGACTGAGTGAAACAACAGGTGGGTGTTTCCCTTCCCCCTCTTCTTGCTCTCCCTTCCTCTCTCTGTCTCTCTAAAAATCAATAAAAATTGAGCCCTGGAGGGATGGCTCCAGCTGGTTGGAGCTCTAACCTGGAGTGTGGAGGCTGTGTGTTCCATTCCCCAGTCAGGCACATGCAGGAGCAGCTTGATGTTTCCGTCTCTATCTCTCCCGGACTCTCTCTTGAAAAAAAAGAAAAAAGCAATAAAAGACATAAGGTAGTGGAATATATATTTTTAAAATGCACATATATATGCTGTCTAAAAGAGACATACCTGAGAACAAAAGATTCACACAGATAAAAGTGGATGTCTGGTGGAAAAAAGTATTTCATGCAAGTGAAAAATAAAAAATAAAAACGTTGTAGTAGCAATACTTATGTCAGACAAAACAGAATTCAAAATAGCAGCCATAACAAAAGACAAAGAAGGTCATTACATAATACTAAAGGTAATTATCCAACAAGAGGCTATAACCCTTGTAAACATACATGCACTCAGACCTGGCCAGATAGTTTGATTGGTTAGAGTATCATCCTGAAAGCACAGAGGTTGCCAGTTCGATTGCCCAGTCAAGGCACACACAGGAACAGATTGATACACCTGTTCATCTCTCTTAAATAATAATAATAATAATAAAACATACCTGCACCCAACATAGGAACACCTGAATATATAAAGAAATCTCAGTAGATGTTAAGAAAAGGATCAACAGCAATACAATCATAGTAGAAGAGTTAAACACTCCTGACTTCAACAGGTAGATGTTCCAAACAAAAGATCAACAAGGCAAGAACAACCTTAGATAACACACTGGATCAGATAGATTTAATTGAGGTTTACACAACACTTCCTTTCTTTTTTCCTTTCTTTTTTTTCTTTCTTTCCTTCCTTCCTTCCTTCCTTCCTTCCTTCCTTCCTTCCTTCCTTCCTTCCTTCCTTCTTTCCTTCCTTCCTTCCTTCCTCCCTCCCTCCCTCCCTCCCTCTCTTCCTTCCTTCCTTCCTTCCTTCCTTCCTTCCTTCCTTCCTTCCTTCCTTCCTTTCTTCCTCCCTTCCCTCCTTCCTCTCTCTCTTTCTCTCTCTTTCTTCCTTCCTTCCTTCCTTCCTTCCTTCCTTCCTTCCTTCCTTCCTTCCTTCCTTCCTTCCTTCCTTCCTTCCTTTCTTCCTCCCTTCCCTCCTTCCTCTCTCTCTTTCTCTCTCTTTCTTCCTTCCTTCTTTTCTTCCTTCCTTCTTTCCTTCCTTCCTTCCTTCCTTCCTTCCTTCCTTCCTTCCTTCCTTCCTTTCTTCCTTCCTTCCTTTCTTCCTTCCTTCCTTTCTTCTTTCCTTCCTTTCTTCTTTCCTTCCTTTCTTCTTTCCTTCCTTTCTTTTTAAGTGAGAGGAGAGGAGATAGAGAGATAGACTCTTGCATGCATCCCAACCAGGATCCACCCGGCAACCCCTGTCTGGGGCCAATGCTCAGACCAACCAAGTTATCCTCAGCACCTGGAAACATGATAAACAAATTGAGCCACTGGCTGTGGGAAAGAAAGAGAGAGAGAAGAGAAAGAAGATAGGGGAGAAAAGCAGATGGTCACTTCTTCTGTGTGCCCTGACTGGGGATCAAACCTGGGACATCTGCATGATGGGTCAAGGCTCTATCCTTTGAGCCAATAGGCGAAGCCCAGAACACTTTATTGCAAAGCAGAAAAATATAAATTTTTCTCAAGTGTGCATGGAACATTCTGAAATCTAGACCTCATGTTAGGACACAAAAAACATTTAACAAATTCAAGAAGATTAAAATCATATCCTGCATCTTTTCTGACAAAAATAGTACAAAACTAGAAACTGACTATAATCAAAAAACAAAAAAGCAATAAATCACATGGAAACTAAATAGCATGTTTTAAGTAATAAATGAGTCAACAATGAGTACAAAGAGAAAAAATGTTTTCTAGAAACAAATGAAAATTAATACACAAGAAACCAAAGTCTATGGGAGACAGCAAAAGCAGTCTTGAATGAAAGTTCTTAGCATTACAGAAGCAAGAAAAATCTCAGATAAAAAATCTAAAACCACATCTAAAAGAACTAGAAAAATAACAACAAACAAATCCTAGAATAGGAAGGAAATAATAAAGATCAGAGTAAAAACGACAAAAAGACTAAAAAAAAGGCAATACAATAAATCAATGAAACCAAGAGTTGGTTCTTTAAAAGATAAACAAGACTGATGAAACCTCAGCCAGACTCATCAAGAAAAAAGTCAGCGGATCCAAATAAATAAAATACAAAATGAAAGAAAAAAGTAACAATAGACACAACAGAAATACAAATAAGTGTAAAAAAAAATACTATGAATAACTATATGCTAATAAATTGGACAACCTGGGCAAAATGAATAAATTTCTAGAAACATAAAATCTTACAAAACTGAATCAAGAAGATTCAGAAAACCTGAATAGACTGATTACAACTAATAAAATTGGCCTGACCTGTGGTGGCGCAGTGGGATAAAGCATCGACCTGGAACGCTGAGGTTGCCGGTTAAAAACCTTGGGCTTGCCCGGTTCAAGGCACATATGGTAGTTGATGCTTCCTGCTCCGCCCCTTTCTCTCTCTCTCTCTCTCTCTCTCCCCCTCTCTAAAAATCAATCAATCAATCAATAAACTAATAAAATTGAAGCAGTAATAACAATAATTTTTTAAAACTCCCAACAAACAAAAGAACTAACACCTATCCTACTCAAACTATTCTAAAACATTCAAGAGTAGGAATACTCTCAAGTTCTTTATACAAGGCCAGCATGATTCTAATGCCAAAACCAAACCAACATTGTACAAAGAAAGAAAACTATAGGCTAATAACCTTGATGGACATAAAAAAAAAAACCCTCCTCAACACAATAACTAGCAAACCGCGTCTAGCAATACATGAAAAAAAGCTTACACCATGACCAAGCAGCATTGTTTCCAGGGTTGCCAAGTTGCTGCAATATTCACAGATCCATATATAGGATGCAATACATAAACAAAATGAAAGATAAAAATCACATGAGCGTATCAATAGATGCAGAAAATACTCTTGATAAAATCCAATACACAGTTATGATAAAAACTCTTAGCAAAGTTGGAATAGAAATTTCATGCCTCAACATCATAAAGGCCAGTATATATATATAAAACACAGCCAACATCATACTCAATAAACAAAAACTAAAAGTGTTCCCCTTAAAATCAGGAAGTTGACAGGGATGCCCACATCACCACTGTTCTTTAACATGGCACTGGAAGTCTGAGCCACAGCAGTCAGATAAAATGAAGTAATAAAAGGCATCCCAAAATAAAAAAGAGAAAGTAAAACTGTCATTGTTTTCAGATTGTACACAGACACCCTGAAGAATACGGCAAAAAACGACTGGATCTAATAAATGAATTCAGCAAAGTAGCAGGATACAAAGTTACTACTCAGAACTCAGTGGCATTCCTACACATTAATAATAAACTATCTGAAAGAGAAATTTAGAAAGCAATCTTGGTTACTATTGCAACAAATAAAATAAAGTAGCTAAGGAAATAAAAGACCTATATTCGGAAAATTATAGATCGTTGTAGAAAGAAATTGAGGAAGATATTAATAGGTGGAAGCATATACTGTATTCATGGATAGAAAATATTAACATCCTTAAAATGTCCATACTACCCAAAGCAATCTACAGATTCAATGCAATACCTATTAAAATACCAAGAATATATCATATATTTTACAAATTGAAAAATCAAATTTCAAAAATTTATATGGAACCAAAAAAAGATCCCATATAACCTCAGCAATCTTGAGGGAAAAAAAATGTTTGAGATATCACAATATCTGATATCAAACTGTACTACAAAGCCATTATTTTCAAAATTGCTTGGTACTGACATAAAAACAGACATGCAGATCAATAGAACAGAACAGAGAACCCCAAAAGAAACCCATGTTTTGTTTTGTTTTGTTTTGTTTTACAGAGACAAAGAGACAGTCAGACAGAGGGATAGACAGGGACAGACAGACAGGAACGGAGAGATGAGAAGCATCAATCATTACTTTTTCGTTGTGCATTGCAACACCTTAGTTGTTCATTGATTGCTTTCTCATATTCGCCTTGACCATGGGCCTTCAGCAGACCAAGTAACCGCTTGCTCAAGCCAGCAAACTTGGGCTCAAGCTAGTGAGCCTTGTTCAAACCAGATGAGCCCGCGCTCAAGCTGGTGATCTCGGGGTCTCAAACCTGGGTCTTCCGCATCCCAGTCCAACGCTCTATCCACTGCACCACCGCCTGATCAGGTGAAACCCATGTTTTTATAGTCAATTAATATTTGACAAAGAAGGCAAGAACATAAAAAATGGTGCTGGGAAAGCGGACAGCTATGTGCCAAAAAATATGAAACTAGACCACCAGCTTACACCATACACATGAAGAAACCATAAAAATAATAAAAGAAAATATAGGCAGTGAAATCTCATTATTTTCTGCAGAAATATTTTTGCTGCTATATGTTCTCAGACAAGGGGAACAATGGAAAAAATAAATGAATAAGGTTACATGAAACTAAAAAATAATTGCACAGCAAAAGAAACCATCAACAAAGTGAAGAGGCAACCCACTTAATGGGAAAATAGATACCCAGTGACACATTTAATAACAGGTTAATATCCAAAATATATAAAGTACTTATATAACTCAACACCAAGAAAATATATAATTTAATTTATAAATGGACAAAGGATCTAAATCAACAGGACTCCAAAGAGAAAATACAGATGGCCAATAGACAGAGAAAAAGATGCGCAACATCACTAATTATCTCAAAAGTCCAAATTCAAAACACCCTGGGATACTACCTTACACATGTCAGAGTGGCTATCATCAATAAATCAAGTGTTGGTGAGGATGTGGAGAAAAGGGAACCCTCGTGAACTATTGGTGGGAATGCAGACTGGCGCAGCCACTGTGAAAAGCAATATGGAGTTACCTCAAAAATTTAAAAATGGAACTACCTTATGACCTAGCAATTTCACTCCTGGGAATATATCCAAAGAAAACTAAACCACTGACCTGAAAGAATTTTTGTACCATTATGTTCATTGTAGCATTACCTACAATAGCCAAGATTTGGAAGCAACCTAAGAGTCCACCACTAGATGAGTGAATAAAAATGCTGTGGTATATTTACACAATGAAATACTACTTGACCATAAAAAAGGAAATGTTAACATTTGCATCAGCATGGATGGACCTGAAGAATATTATACTAAATGAAATAAGCCAGTCAGAGAAAGACAAGTACCATATGATTTCACCACACCCATCTGTAGACTCAAATAACATAATAAACAAATGAAATTGAAATATACTCATAGACAGAGAACAGACTGGTAGTGTCGGAAGGGAGGAGGGTGGAGCAGCTCTGAGAAAAAGGTGAAAGGATTAAGCAAATAAGAATAGTTATAGACACAGGCAACAGTGTGGTGATTAACGAGGTGGGGTTAGCGATACAAAAGGGTTTTGGGAGATTAATGGTAATGGAAAGAGACTTGACCTGGGTTGGTGACAATACACAGGTGGTTATTATAGAATTGTACACCTGAATCTGATATAATTTTATTAACCAGTGCTACCCCCAATAAATTCAATAAAGTAAAAAAAAAAGTATACTAAATGAATTAATTAGCACCGAAAGAAAACAAACTTTAAATGCAATCAACCTGACCAGGCGGTGGCACAGTGAATAGAGCATTGGACTGGGACGCGGAGGATCCAGGTTCAAAACCCTGAGGTTTCAGCCCTGTGCACAGACTCATCTGGTTTGAGCAGGGCTCACCAGCTTGAGCCTCAACTAAGGTGCCTCAACAAAGAATTGATGCTTCTCGTCTCTCTTCCTTCCTGTCTGTCTGCCCCTATCTGTCCCTCTCTCTGTCTCTGTGACAAATAAAATAAAATAAAATTTAAAAATGCAACCAATTAATTCACAGCATTATGGAACACCTACAAAGTATCTAATCTTAAAGAGTAGTAATCATCAAACTTGTAAAAGGTAGAGCACAGTTGTTAAATTTTAAAATATTTGATGTTCTCCTCATATGTCTTCAACAAATGAGACATGTGGCTTTGTCAGTGAGAGATAATTCTATAGCTTTTAATTCAAGACTATTTGCAAAATAAACATAATAGCAACAGCTATCATTAAACAAACAAATTAAAAGATTTAGAGTGCAGAGCTCACTGAGCTAGCAGCCACAAACCAAGAGATCAAGACGCCAACAGATAAAACTGGTAAAACAAATATATTAACCCTTGGTTTATTCTATAGCATCATGGTCACAAGCCAATATGGACACCAGCAGAACCATGTCAGTGCTTTAGAAGGAAAACCATATCTTATCTATAGAAATAAAAGGGAAAACTAAATTCTATAATACAACATAATGACATAATGTGAAGAAGTCATACTCTAAAGATCCACAAATAATTTACACTGAAACCACAATTTGTTATAAATGTTAACTCTTCTTTTATTTAACAAAGATAATGTCAGACATCAGTGTAGGAGCTCAGATTACCAGCAGCACACAAAACAGAGATTCTAAGGAGACAGGCAATAAACAATGGCCATAATAAATCTGTCAACTGTATAGTATGGTAGAAATTAATAAGTGCTAAAAATATATAATAAAAAGGGCAAGGGGGATTTGGATCGCAGGGTTGCAGGTTGTGCCTTTAAATATGGTTGTCATGTCAGGCCTCATTGAGAACGAGACATTCGCGCATCCTTGAAGGAGGGCAAGTGTGAACCATGTGTCTGTGTGTGTGAGGAGCCTGCCGGGCGAAGGGAGCAGCTGGGGCCCAGGCCTGAAGGCAGCAGCGTGAGGAATAGTTAGATGGCCAATGTGATGGTGACAGAATGAGAGGGAGGGAAAGGAGGAGATGAGGTCACAGAAATAAGAGAAAACAGGTTCTTTAAGGACCTGTAAGTCATTGTCAATACTTAGCCATTTGTGACGAGTGAAACAGACATTCAAAGGCTCTGACAGACAGATGATGGGATCTGAGTTAAGTTTTAACAGAATCGCTCTGAAATGTGTTGATATGATGTGGGCTGGGGTAAGGCAAAGACAGAAGCCAGGAAAACAATTAAAAGACTAAGTAATATCCGAGAGAGGGATGGTGGCAGCTGGTACCCCTGAGGGAGCTATGAAGGAGGTGAACCTCTTTGATTCTTGGTGAAGTTTAATGTAGAGGCAAGAGTATATCCTGTCGACTTGGGTGGGGCATGAGAAGGCACAGCAGGACTTAAAGATGATCCCACTCAGCAAAGACACCACCAACAGAATGGAAAGGGAGCCCACTGAATGGGAGAACATTTTCTAGTGATATATCTGATAAGAGGTTAATTTCTAAAATATATAAAACTTGGGCCTGGCCAGTTGGCTCAGTGGTAGAGCGTCGGCCTGGCGTGCAGGAGTCCCGGGTTCGATTCCTGGCCAGGGCACACAGGAGAGGCGCCCATCTGCTTCTCCACCCTGCCCCATCTCCTTCCTCTCTGTCTCTCTCTTCCCCTCCCGCAGCCAAGGCTCCATTGGAGCAAAGATGGCCCGGGCGCTGAGGATGGCTCTGTGGCATCTGTCTCAGGTGCTAGAATGGCTCTGGATGCAACAGAGCAACGCCCCAGATGGGCAGAGCATCGCCCCCTGGTGGGCGTGGCAGGTGGATCCCGGTCGGGTGCATGTGGGAATCTGTCTGACTGCCTCCTTGTTTCCAACTTCAGAAAAATACAAAAAAAAAAAATTAATAATTAAAATATATAAAGAACTTATACTACTCAACACCGAGAAGACAAACAAGTCATTTAAACATAGGCAAAGGCCTCGAAAAACACTTCTCTAAACAAAACATACACATGGCCAATAGGCTTATGTAAATATACTCAACATCACTGAATCATCAGAGACATGCATATTAACACCACAATGAGGTATCAGCTCACACCTTTTAGAATGGCGTTCATCGATAAGTCAACACACAACAAGGGTGGCAAAGTGTGTAGAGATAAGGGAACAGTTGTCCATTTTTGGTGGGAAGGCAGATTGGTGCAGGCATTGTGGAAAACAGTAGATTTTTTCAAAAAAATTAGGGACAGTGAGTGTTGCCTTAAGACCCAGCACTTACACTCCTGGGAGTATATCTGAAGTAGCCCAAAACACTGCTTTAAAAAATATATATGCACCCCTATGTTCATTGCAACAGTATTTACAATAGCCAAGATCTGAAGACAGCCCAGGTGTCTATGAAGAGATGACTGAACAAAACAGCATTAGTACATTTACATAATGGAATACTACACAGCAGTGAAAAAGGAAATCTTATTTCCTACGACCGCATGGGTGGACCTGATGATTATTGTGCTCAGTGAAATAAGCTAGTGAAAAAAAGACAAGTACCACATCATCTCATTTACATGTGAAATCTTAATTAACACATTAAAATGATGAACAAAACAGAAACAGAGACATAGATACATGAAACAGGCTGACAGCTGTCAGAGGGAAAGAGAGTTAGGGGACTGGAGGGTGGAAGGAAAAGAGATTAAGAAATCTACATCTATATGTAAAATGTTATTCATTGTATTTCTACCTCGTAAATACAGATTATTTCAAAAACGCTTTACCGATAGGTGAAATCAAGAGCCCATGGGCAGCCAGACCTCATGAGGAGTCCTTCTAATTGTTTCTTTCTTTTTGCAGTTCTATTCTGAACCATTACGTGCATTTATGATACTTCTTATGTGACTATACAAGTCTTCTGTATAGCACACAGATATAAACCACACCGATAGAGACAGCAGTGTGCTGATAGCTGGAGGGAAAGGGGAGCAGGGGGCAGGTGGAGGTGGGCAAGGGGCAGATGGGGACAGAAAGAGACTCTACTTGGGGCAATGGGCACACCGTGCAGGATGCACATGTTGTTTTCTGGAGTTGCACACCTGAATCTGTACCCCAAGAAATTCCATTTTTAAAAAAAAGTGGAGTGAAAAAAAAAATAGGCAAATAAATAAATAAGCCCTAGGGAGCAGCTTGAGCTGTCATGTGAGAGCAGGAAGCTGCCCAACCCATCAGAGAAAGCACCAGTCGTTGCTGTGAGGCCAGAGCAATGGGTCTTGAATTTGGGAAGATAAACAAATATGCGTTCAAAGGGGAATGGGATGCATTTAGAAGGGTTCAAATGAATACGGGCATAATAGGATTAGAGTTGCCTATAAGAAAGATAACTAACTCCACTGGAGAATGGGTTTGAATAGACGAAGTGTGACTCAGTAATCAAATATAGAAAAGGAAACAAGTTTAGGAGCTAGGGAGCAGGGAGCGCATACGTAGCTCAGGCTTTCGTGAATACCTAGGTATTACACGATCATCCAGTAGAAATTTATGATTGAAAAGTGCAAAATAAGAAATATTTGATAGTGTGGTCATTAGGTTCATGATATGTGACCAAGTTATGATAAGAAAAAGTTAGATATCCAAGAGGAACAGAAAGAAAATATCAAAACTAAAACCCTAGGGAAGGAAATAGATACATAATGAGCATAGAGCTATGAAAAGAATCAGGAGATTAAATTATTTATATTGTGTATATCTCCACCTCCCTTGTTTCTGCAGTTTAAACTCTTCAGACAGAAAACAAATGTTTCATATACTTAAGTATTTCCACAGTTCAGAACAGAAGTGTACAAAGAAAGAAACAAGTCAGAGGTATCCATCTTTACCACCAAGTCTCGCTGATTTCACCCATAAGCAAAGCATTTAAGTATATCACTAAATATTTGAAAAGAGCTTTAATATATATATAAAGTTTTTTTTTCGTATACCAGTTTATAATTAATTCTCACAACAAACCTATAAGGTAGGAATTATTTTCAAATGGGGAAAACCAAGGTTCAAAGCCTAAGTAATCAATCCAAGAGACGTTCTCAAGTGTTGGAAGCCTCATATTTCTTCCACTACTATCATTCTGAGTCACAGGAGTCAAGTTTTCTTTTTTTTTTTTTTTTTTTTTTTTTTTGCATTTTTCTGAAGTGGAAACAGGGAGAGACAGTCAGACAGACTCCCGCATGCGCCCGACCGGGATCCACCCGGCACGCCCACCAGGGGCGACGCTCTGTCCACCAGGGGGCGATGCTCTGCCCATCCTGGGCGTCGCCATGTTGCGACCCTCCTGGGCGTCGCCATGTTGCGACCAGAGCCACTCTAGCGCCTAGGGCAGAGGCCACAGAGCCATCCCCAGCGCCCGGGCCATCTTTGCTCCAATGGAGCCTCGGCTGCGGGAGGGGAAGAGAGAGACAGAGAGGAAGGCGCGGCGGAGGGGTGGAGAAGCAAATGGGCGCTTCTCCTATGTGCCCTGGTCGGGAATCGAACCCGGGTCCTCCGCACGCTAGGCCGACGCTCTACTGCTGAGCCAACCGGCCAGGGCCTAAGTTTTCTATTTATACCAAACAACTTAACTGATTTGCAAGTTGTCGATTCCATGAGCTGCCTGAATGGCATCTCTAGAGTCCAGTCCTGTAGCACAGACAGTGGCCTTTCCAGCTGAAATGACACTTGGACAACAACACAAGGAGGTTTAAGGAGATGCGTTGAAAAACCACTATGGTGTAAACAATGACCCTTTAAAGTTTCAGAGAACTAAAGTATCAGCTTAACTCAAAAGTGTTAGTGAACTTGAGCAAAGCAGGCTCACTCACTAGACCGGGTGTGGTCCCAAAACTCATGAGACTCTGTGGGCCCTCAGCGTGCCAGGGATGGAGAAACAAGGAGAACATTTTTATCATCCACCAAAAAGGGGCAAAAAAAAGCCATGTTTCTGGTGCCGTTTGTCCTGTCCCAGTCTCCGAATCCCATACATTTAGGACTGGTCAAAGCTATGATCTCAGTGGCTGGTCCTGAGGTCACCCAAAGAAACACTCCCGTTCGGAAACTCATTCATTCCTTTGAGACTCCGCCTGACAGACGCCAGGATTCGCTGCTCTGGGACGTGTCCTCTAACTGTGAAGACTCTGTTTCCGCTTTGCTACGGCCTCCTTGGTGCTGACACCCTCTTTGCTCGGTGGCCCAAGGTTGACTGCAGGCCGGAGACCCTGGGCTGAGCCTAGCGTTATGGCGAGGGTGATCAGTAGAGGTAGCTAAGCCAGGTTACTGCTTCCAGCACCATCCTATCCTTCTTCACCGACAGCATTCTCATGTACTTGGAATCATTTTTTAACTAACCAAAGGAGTCTTTTGAGTTACTATACAGTTGTTTTTAAAACAATTCAAATGTTCGGTTTTTTCATGTAATCAAAAAATTATAGATCACTTCTGTGTGTAAAGTTACCCACAGATGAAATGTCTGAGATTTTCAAAATATATATATATATATATTTTTGCATCAGTTATTAGGATTGTCTCTTAAAATTAACTTTTAAGCCATCAAATTTCAGAACCCATGTAAAAGCTTTTTTGTATAAAATAACAGAGCAGATTCTTTTAATAAAGTTAATTCAGTAATTGTACATGTCTTACCAATATCTCCAAAGACATCTTTTCACAAAAGACTGTTGGGTTAGAAGAAAATGCATTGTACAGAGAGAAATAGTCTCTTAAACCCTGGTGAGTATAAATTATTATTCACAGTACTGTCTAAACAGAAAAATATTTCTTGACTCAATGGGATGTCTCCTTGAAACATTTCCATTAAAAAAAAAGTATTAGGCAGTATTACACATGAAATGTTTGAACCAAATCTTCAAATAGCCATTTAATGGGATTTTACTTTAAAAATCTTTTACTATTATTTTAAAATCTTTCTATAATTATACACAGAAAATTTGTATTCAGCCAGAAAAAATTCTTACCTTCTCCCTAATCCACCACCTTAATAGAAATATTTCCTCTAGCAATTATTTCTTCCCATTTTTTTCTATCTGTATTAATTTCCCAAAGCTTAAAATTAGAGTTGAGGATGAAACAAGAGGTACTGTCAATTTCCATTGATCTAAAAATGACAGTGCACTTTTTCACTAATTTTCTTAGCTTCTGCATTAATTATTATGTGCATTCATGGTCGTAGCTCTAGAAAAAAAAATGCCCTGTAGAGTCCACATCAAGATAAGGCAATGACCACATCCATGAATTTTCCTCCTGTTTATAATTCAACTTTAAAAGTTAAGTGTTGTTTTGATAAGATGCTTTTTGTGTTGGTCAGAGATGTTTGTATATGATTGGGTTTCTTCTTGGCATGATATATAATGGCATGAAAATCAAACATGCATGAGAAAACCAAACATGGTTTTATTTATTATATGGCCATAAACATTACAAAGCCCGTGGAATAAAGAACTCAATCTACTCCATTTAAAATACATTTGTGGACTTTCCACTTTGTGCCAAGCTCTGTGCTGCTTTATTAAACCTAATAAAGCAGCTTCTCTATAGTGGTTGAGGCCAGTCCTCACAGCTGATCAGCCCAGGGGTAAACGCTTTCCATTAATATGCCAACAGCAATCAGTGTTCAACTACACAGCCTCCATGGTGATGTGCCTGCAGCACCCAGCTCAAGTGAACAGAGAGACTGTGGCAAAAGGCCCTGCTGGACACCTATTACACAAGACTGGAAGACATGGCAGCTCTACCACATGGATGGAAACCAATGCGGGGAGACAGCCAATATTAAGAGACAAAGAAACACATCCCAAATGAAATAACAGGACAAAATTCCAGAGACAGAACTAAACAAGATGGAGACAAACCATTACCGGGTACAGACTTCAGAACTGCATATAAGGATGCTCAATGAACTCAGGAAAAAGAGTAGAGGCTCTTAGTGAGAACTTCAAAGAAGAGATAGGAAACATAAAAAAAAGTGGAGATAGAAAACATAAAAAAGAACCAATCAGAAGTGAGGAGTATACTAACTGAAATGAAGAGGGCATGACAGGGTACTAGCAGTAGAGTAGATGCAGCAGAGATGAAATCATAGATCTGGAAGGAAAAAAGAACAGAAAACATAGAATTAGAACAGCAAAAATAAAAAAAGAATCTATAAAAATGTAAGGAATCTATAGTGTAAGGAGCCTCTGGGAATCACTTGAAATTTACCAACATTTGCATCATGGAGGTCCTGGAAGGAGAAGAGGGAGAACAAGAAATAGAAAAAAATAATGATGAAAAACTTTTCTAACCTGGTGAAGGAAGTAGACACGTCCAGAAAGCACAGAGAGTCTCAGAGAAAATGAATCCAAAGAGGCCCACACCAAGACACAATTAAAATGCCAAAGGTTAAAGACAGAATCTTAAAATCAGCCAGAAAAAAGCAGTTAGTTAGCTACAAGGGAGCTCCCATAAAACATTCAGTTCATTTTCCCGAGAGAAGCTTGGCAGGCCACAAGGGATTGGCAAGAAATATTCAAAGTAAGGAAAAGCAGGGACCTGCACACAAGACAACTCTACCCAGCCTTGAATTAGACTTGAAGGACAGAGAAGAGCTTCTCAGACAAGGAAAAGATAAAGGAGTTTATCACCACCAAACCAGTATTAGACGACAAATTAAATGGGGTTTTTAAGAAAAAAAAAAAGATTTTAAAAAGTGAATAAAATGACAATACATACATATCAACTATTAGTTTAACTGCAAATAGATTAAAGGCTCTAAGCAAAAGATATATGGGGGTTGAATGGATAACAAAACAAGACCCTTGATATGCTGTGTGGAAAGGACTCACTTCAGATCAAAAGACTCACACAGATGAACAGGAAAGGGATGGAAAACAATACTTCATGAACATGGAACAAACAGATAAACAACAGATAGATCTGGGGTAGCAATACTCACACCAATCTAAATAGACTTTAAAACAAAAGGCTGTAAGAAGAGACAGAAAAGGACCTAGCAATTTCACTTCTGGGTATTAATCTGAAGTAACCCAAAACACTGAACAGAAAGGACCTATACAGCCACATGTTTATGGTAACATTATACACAATAGCCAAGATACAGAAGCCCCCTAACATGAATGGATGAAGGAGAAGTGTGTGTATAAAATGGCGTATGATTCAGCCATTCAAAAGAATGGCATCATGCCCTCTGCAACAACACGGATAGAGAGGGTAGTGTGCTGAGTGATGTAAGTCGGACAGAGAAGGGCAAATCCCAGATGATTTCACTTATATGTGCCACCTCAGAAACCGTGTAAATGAAGCGGAACAGGAACAAACTCCTATCTAGAGAGAACATTGTGACGGTTGTCAGATGGGAGGGAGCCTGTAGGGGGGAGGGGTGAAAAGGGGGAAGGGATCTAGAAGTATACATATTTTGTTACAGAACAGGGTGGGCGTGTAACCTACAGCGCAGGGAATACAGTCAATTATATAACACCTCTCTGTTGTGTCCCGACAATTACTTGATTTATGGAGGTGACCATTTTGTAAGCTATAGAAATGTCTAATCACGAGGTTGTACACCTAAAACTAATATAATATTTGTATATCAACCATAACTTAAAAATAAAAATTGTGCTGAAAAACAAATGGAGTTTAGTGCAAGGGGGTACCGAGCTGTTCCTTTGGAGCTCCCCATTCTTGGTATGAGGAAGCAGAAGACAGAGAGGGTACTCGGGGGCTCGCAGGCTATCGGGTCCTTTCACACCGTCCGTCTCTGAGCACAGGAAACGCTGTTGGCGGAGGAAGAGTGCGCGTGGCTGTGTTTCCGGACTCGCGCCGGCGGGCAGGGTGAGTGAGGTGTATAGCACGGGAAGCCAGAGCTGGAGCACCGGACAGACCTCTGTCCTCCACAAGCTGAGTGGCCTGAGCGAGCTGTTCACCCGCTCTGGAGGTCAGTTGGGTCTTCTTCCGTGACATGGGGGATAAAAACGCCACCCGGAAACGTTGCGAGGAACACACAGCGACGAGGAAGGATTTATAAAGGACTGAACGTATTTGGCACGGTGTCAAGATCGTATGAATTTTTCTGATTCCTCACACATCACAAAAACCGCAGTTATTTTTGGTCCAGAAGGAAGCGAGATACTGGACAGAACGTTGGCCAGTGAGCAAGCAGGTCGAGAAGGTGCTGGCACAGGTTAACTCTGCTTGGCCGCATAGCTTATCCATTGCCAGGCGCTCTCCTCTGGGCCCAGAAGACCTTTAGAGGGGACTCCGTACCGGTTCCCTCTACTTCTCTCTCATTTCTCCTTCCCCCTCCGCCCCTTCTAGGTCATTCAATGGTCTGGAAGGAATAGTGCCTCAAATAATTTAACAGAGATTAATTGTGTGACCTTGGCATAATGACAAAGTGGGGATAGACCGTTGTATGATATATCTTCCCAGTAAGCTCCTGCGTACACCAATCTATAAGCGACGGAGGTAGCTGTAGGTGGACAGGCTCACCAGAACGGGCCAAGGAGAGACTTACAGACGTCATCCCAAGACCAGTGTTATCTGATCAACAAGGTGTGGTATAAGAAAATAGTAACAAACACTGTTTTTCTTTTTTTTTTTTTTTTTTTCATTTTTCTGAAGCTGGAAACAGGGAGAGACAGTCAGACAGACTCCCGCATGCGCCCGACCGGGATCCACCCGGCACGCCCACCAGGGGCGACGCTCTACCCACCAGGGGGCGACGCTCTGCCCCTCCTGGGCGTCGCCATATTGCGACCAGAGCCACTCTAGCGCCTGGGGCAGAGGCCAAGGAGCCATCCCCAGCGCCCAGGCCATCTTTGCTCCAATGGAGCCTTGGCTGCGGGAGGGGAAGAGAGAGACAGAGAGGAAAGCGCGGCGGAGGGGTGGAAAAGCAAATGGGCGCTTCTCCTGTGTGCCCTGGCCGGGAATCGAACCCGGGTCCTCCGCACGCTAGGCCGACGCTCTACCGCTGAGCCAACCGGCCAGGGCAACACTGTTTTTCATAGCCTGCTGATCCTGTTCCCATCACTGGGTGAAGTATATGCATAAAAATAGTTTTGTTTTGTTTTTTATCCAAATACAACTTGAGGAAGATACCATGATCTTCTTGTAAATGGCTGTGGAGACGGGGGCTAAGGGAGATTAAGTAATGTGGTGGCGCAGTGGATAAAGTGTCAGCCTTTATCCACTATTCGAACCTGTGAGGTCGCAGGTTCGAAACCCTACAATTGTCGGGTCAAGGCACGTGTGGGAGTTGATGCTTCCTGCTCCTTCCGCCCCTTCTTTCTCTCTCTCTCTCTCTCTCTCTCTCTCTCTTTCTTCTCTCTAAAATGAATAAATAAAAACAAAAGTAATGTGCGCTGTGGTGCAAAGCATGTCAGCACTGAGATTTAGGTCAAGTTCCGGTCTAATTTCAGAGCCCGTGTTGTTAACCAATTCTGCGTTCTGCCTCTGTCCCAAAGGAGGAGCAAACACCTCTGGTTGGATGGTTTAAGATAGTCAAGCAGTTCCTCCCATCAATGGAGTGGCAAGTCCTAAGGAATACTGCTGGATGGGGCGGGGCGGGCCCACACATTGTGTGGGAGAAACAGCTGTTAAAGAAGGAAGACAGGGAAAGAGTTAGCATGGATGGGAAAGGACTAGTGGGGGGGGGGTGAGAGAGAGGGAGAAGGGGAAAGGGAAAGAGAGAGGGAAGCAGAGATTGAGTTCCCTTCTCTCAGGAGAGTGGAAGTGCTAACAGCGTGAGCTGAGGAGGTGGGCGGGTGATAAAGAAGGGACATGAGAAGAGGGAGTGTGTTGGCAACAGGAAAGGGGCCCAGTGAACACGGCCCTGACCAGGAGTCCTGTTAACAAGCTCTGTTGAGAGGACGACCTAGCAGCTGTTCAGGGAGTTTCCAGGCCTGAATCGCCCTGCGGCCCCGAGGGGCTCCCAGCTTCCACACTTGAAGCGCAGGGTTGGATCCAGCTATCTCTTCTTTTTCATTGTATCGTCTAACTCCACCTGCTGAGGAAAGACTGGTTCACCAGGGAATACACTTGCGCTTCCAGACATGAGATTAGGGTATCGTTTCCTAACCATATTGAATACAAAAATAGGAAAAAAAAGAAATGTGGTTGTTCTCTGTGGAGTCAGTTTTCATCTGAATTTAGAGATGCGTTTAACAATATGAATGTTATTATTGCTAAATTATTGATCTGCTATTTCATCTTGACACTTGGCATAATCTTTAGTTGAAATCTCTAAAATCCTATGACTGTTATTGTTATGTTTTCGGGTGCCGCTGTAAATAGGAATAAATATTTGGGCTTTGAATTTGACCCAGAAAGAATGACATAAACAAGATGAGCTCATACTCCATCAAGTGTTGACTTCAATTTTAATGAAAATCATCACTAACGCTTTCTGCCAATAAATACCAGATGTTCTGTTAAAAACAACAACAACAAAAATGTATCAGAGTTTGTTTTTTTTTTTCTAGAGTACAACTAGATATCTAATGCCAGATTTTGGTGAGAATATTTAGAGATTATGTCGAATTTTGAATTCAGAAAACTCCCTCTCATACACATGGTTTCATTCTAAATGAGTCAACAGAAATGACTTCAAGTGAGTCTTGTGCCCATAAATTTTATGATGTCGCTGTTCATGTCCTTGAAATAGATATTAGCTTTAGATTTGAGGTGTGGTTTCCAAAACATATACAATGTTCAAATAGCAATGGAAAAAATTAAGTTACCTCCAATCAGTCCTGAAAATTATTTTTCAAAACAGATTCTCTAAGTCCCTTGGCTCCCCTGGGCTTTTCTTAAATATTGCGAGTGTCGGTATGTGTATGCATTTACACTACGGGACCACTTGAGGGTCAACATTGGGTAAACATTTTCAAGAGCGCTAAGAAGGCTTCCATTCTAACATGTTCCCACACTTCCTGAGAACTGCATCCGTGGCCAGGCTGACAAGAGATAATGACCAACTCTAGGCATCTGGCAGAACCATGCAGTGCCCACCAGCAAGGGCCTTGACATCTGGCATCCAAGCTCCACTGCCTCTCAACCGTATAAATGTGAGCAGGCCCACAAGCCCCGGTTTCAATATTTTTAAGGTACAGTGACAGCTGTTAATTACCTCGTGGATTTGCATGAAATTTAAGTGAAATACTACATACAACAAGGCACATCTTATGCTTTTACTGAGCATCTTAGAACACATTTTAGCTTTTCAAAATAATTGCCATCATCAGAAGTAATAGGGGAAATGAAAGTCTTAATAGAAAAGCCAGCATACCAAGTGAAATTTACGTCACCGTTCAGTGAGTCTCAAACATTTAGGAACTGCAGGGGAGCGTGACGGGGTGAGCATACTGGCTTCCAGGACAGCCACACACAAACGCGGGAGGAACTGAAGACCCACTCGGCATGAATGTTATTACCTGTCACTTACAAGACTTTTTTTTCTTTCGTGATCAAAGAACAATTCTTTTCCCTCCCAGGCCCTATGTCTACAACTCCAAGACACATCCGTGAAGCCTGTTAAGTTATCTGCTTTCATTAGAGAGCAGGTAGAAGAGAAGGAAGATGATCTTTAAAGACATATCTACGTTTGATTCTCAAACTCCATAGACCAACACCATGAGAACTTGGACAAAGTGCCTCTCTGAAGCTCAGTGTCTGCTGTAAAATTGGGGCATGATTAACCACCTCACAGACTTCTCAGGAACTAAGCAATCAGGTGCCTAGCACCATTCCTGGCACACGACAGGCACTCACAAAATGCTAATGGCCATTCCTGCCTCTTTTTTTTTTTTTTTTTTTATGGCATGACTAAGTGAGACTACAGGCAAAGTCTACACCAAAGCTAACGTTTCCCATATTAACGTGTTAACTCAATACCACAATAAAAGTATACATAAAAGTTATCATTTTATAACAGTTATAAAGAACTATTTCTTACAATATCTGATAATCTTGGTTTTATTAATCACACAAGCAGGAAGAGGCAGAACTAGAATTTCTGTGTAGGTCAGTCAGTTGTGATGTCACATGTTTTCCATTGCCTTATGCAATTCTAAATGTATGTAAGGCAAACCACAGAGTCAAGTTAAATAAATGCAAATACAGGCAGTCCTTGGGTTACGAACTAGATAGGTTCTACGGGTTTGTTTGCAAGGTGAATTTGTATGTAAGTTAGAACAGGTACATAACTATTAGATGCAACTTAAATAGATGTTTGTCTTTTTTTTCTTACAGAGACAGAGAGAGAGTCAGAGAGAGGGACAGACAGGCAGGAACAAAGAGAGATGAGAAGCATCAATCATCAGTTTTTTGTTGCGACACCTTAGTTGTTCATTGATTGCTTTCTCATATGTGCCTTGACTGTGGGCCCTTGGCAGACTGAGTAACCCCTTGTTTAAGCCAGCGACCTTGGGTCCAAGCTGGTGAGCTTTGCTCAAACCAGATGAGCCCGTGCTCAAGCTGGTGACCTCGGGGTCTCGAAACTGGGTCCTCCGCATCCCAGTCGGATGCTTTATCCACTGCACCACCGCCCGGTCAGACTAGATGTTTGTCTTAACATAGTATTTATTTTTACCTTTTTGTGCATATAAATACTTCAATGTTTCCAAATACAACCTTATTCTTGAATGATACAGAAGGTGATGGACTTGTTGAAGAGAATGAGACTGGTAGCAGAGTCCGGGTTTGATTCTTCTGCTGGAGTCAGTTTCTTGAAGAAGTGTAGACATCAAGGGAGGTTTGGAGAGAGCTTTTCATTTTTTTGTCATAAGCAGCCCTTTAGCATCTCAGCGCTTCCATAACTGTACGGTATACTTCGGCGAACCTCTCTGCGTCAGGGTCTCAGTCCTCTAACTGTGCTATTCCTGTTTCAGTGAGACAGAAGGCATCAGCTTTTTGTTTCTATAGTTTCTAGGTCTCTGCTTTCTTCCCGAAATGCTATTGTTTACTGCTCTAGCTCTGTAAGTTCTTCATTGGTTAGTTCTTTGCCATGGGAGTCGAGTAACTCTATGATGTCCTCTGCACTGATGTTCAACTACAGTTGATTACCAACAGCCCTTACGGTGCTCCATTCCTAAGTACAACTGTACACCAGTCTGATGTTTGTAACTCGGGGACTTACTGTCCTTGCCTGTAGAGTGTTACCTCACTAAACTCCCAGTGAGTCACTTTTGAAGTAAATGTTGGACTCTTTTTCCTTCCAGGTATGTCTTGCTTTCAATACAGATCTCTGGGAAGTTGAAATACCTCATTGTTGTCTCCTGCTCATGACTTGATGCAAGCCACCTGCAGCTCCAACTACAAAAGCCTTTAGAGTTTTTTGTCCTATGTTCAGCTGTGTGTGTGTGTGTGTGTGTGTGTGTGTGTGTGTGTGTGTGTACACATAATTTTGGAAGGATAAGGGCTCATTCAGGCAAATGGCTGGGGGAAAAGGAAGAGCTTATAAACAAAGGTGGGCATCCTGACAGTTTTAAGACTAGAGAAAACTGACCCAAAGCTTGGATTGGCCAAGAGAACAGTCCAGCCATAGATAACACAGCTGGTATGTGCCGCAATCCTCCATTCTCCACACTAGAAAATCTCAAATCCAATGTATTTTTGAACTGGACTCACCTGCCGCTCCTCCTCCAACCCTCCTTCACACACACACACACACACACGCACACGCACACACACACGTGCGCACACACACGCACACGCACGCACACGCACACGCACGCACACATGCACACGCACGCACACGCACATGCACACGCACACACACGCACACGCACACACACACGCACACGCGCGCACACACGCACACACACGCGCACACACACACACACACACACACGCCCCTGAAATGTGGTCTTCTGATTTGATGGACGACCATCGTCAGGTTAACTAACAGCAGGTCAAGTTTCACTTAAAGGAGCTGAGTCCTTTCCGGTGGAGCAAAGTCCCTTCATGGTTACACACAGTGGGCACAGTGGGCAGAGGCAGAGCTGCTCCTAATTTGTTGAGATTTGTGATAGAATCTCTGGTGTCCCCAACGCAAGGCTACCGTTTGCTATGCCCAAAGCACAGGCACAGCTGCTCTGACCAGGGGCCTCCACACAGTGTCCTGGCTCCTCAAAAGGGACAGGAGGACCCTCACTTAGGCAGTGGAGGCAGACATTCTGACTGCGAGTAGAGAGTAGACCTCTCTAGATAAAAGCTGCCGGTGCCATCTCCCATGACACCACTGCTTTGGTTGCGGATGGTGGGAGGGAGGTACTCTGTATGAAGAAGGACCATAAGCATATCCAGTCATTACTAGAATGGCGTTGTACCCAGTTGATCTACCTGTGGTCTGGATAATTAGGCTCCAAATGTTCTAGTGGCACATGGAGACATAATGGCCCCCATCACAGGTGAGACTTCTTTCCCTCTGAATGTATCCCCTGTGTTTGGGCCAGGTGGACCCCAGCTGTGCTGAGGGAATGTGGGAATAGAATATCCTCCCATCATAGGAGTGACGTTGTATCCTCCCATAGTATCATCTGGATTCTTCCCAGGTGGGTCCCAGGTGGTTAAGAAGAAGGTAGAACTTGGCATATGTCTAAACACAGGGATGATGCAGGCATTTGTACCCACAGCCAGGTGAGCATCAGGTGGTCTGATGGAAGGTGGAAACAGACTTGTCCCTTGACATACATTTCTTCTCCACGGTGGTGGCTCTTCCTAGTGTGTAGGAGGTCTTCTAGGTCCCAGTGGGCAAGTGCAGACGCGAAGGCCTGCGATCGTGGGACTGGCGTTATCCTGTCCCGTCACACTACCTGTGTTGTGGACAGATGCTCTCCAGGTGACCAGATTTGAGGTAGAAGAAGCTGTGTATCCAAGCCGTGGGTGGTGCTTGCTCGGCGTCCTGCAGCGCCGTGGGTCGTAGCCTCTACGGCCAAAATGAGTCGGAGAAGCAGTGCTGTGTCCCCCTCAGTCTCCACCTCTAACACCGGTGCTCTGGATGCTTGTGAACGAGCGGGCCCTGGGGTGGACCCACTGACCCTGCAGCTCCCAGCACCCCAGGGGCTGCAGGTCTCATGAGCACACGTGGGTCTGGAGATGCACTGGTAAACCGTGAGTCCCTGTCCCCAGTGTTAGCTGTGAGTCCCTGTCCCCAGTGTTAGCCGTGAGCCCCTGTCCCCAGTGTTAGCCGTGAGCCCCTGTCCCCAGTGTTAGCCATGAGCCCCTGTCCCCAGTGTTAACCCTGAGCCCCTGTCCCCAGTGTTAGCCGTGAGCCCCTGTCCTCAGTGTTAGCCGTGAGCCCCTGTCCCCAGTGTTAACCCTGAGCCCCTGTCCCCAGTGTTAACCATGGGTCCCTGTCCCCAGTGTTAGCCGTGAGCCCCTGTCCCCAGTGTTAACCCTTAGCCCCTGTCCCCAGTGTTAGCCGTGAGCCCCTGTCCCCAGTGTTAGCCGTGAGCCCCTGTCCCCAGTGTTAACCCTGAGCCCCTGTCCCCAGTGTTAACCCTGAGCCCCTGTCCCCAGTGTTAGCCGTGAGCCCCTGTCCCCAGTGTTAACCATGGGTCCCTGTCCCCAGTGTTAGCCGTGAGCCCCTGTCCCCAGTGTTAACCCTGAGCCCCTGTCCCCAGTGTTAGCCGTGAGTCCCTGTCCCCAGTGTTAACCCTGAGCCCCTGTCCCCAGTGTTAACCGTGGGCCCCTGTCCCCAGTGTTAGCCGTGGGTCCCTGTCCCCAGTGTTAACCGTGAGTCGCTGTCCCCAGTGTTAACCGTGAGTCCCTGTCCCCAGTGTTAACCGTGAGTCGCTGTCCCCAGTGTTAGCCGTGAGCCCCTGTCCCCAGTGTTAACCCTGAGCCCCTGTCCCCAGTGTTAACCGTGAGCCCCTGTCCCCAGTGTTAGCCGTGAGTCCCTGTCCCCAGTGTTAACCGTGAGCCCCTGTCCCCAGTGTTAACCCTGAGCCCCTGTCCCCAGTGTTAGCCGTGAGCCCCTGTCTCCAGTGTTAGCCGTGGGCCCCTGTCCCCAGTGTTAGCCGTGGGCCCCTGTCCCCAGTGTTAGCCGTGAGCCCCTGTCCCCAGTGTTAACCCTGAGCCCCTGTCCCCAGTGTTAGCCGTGAGCCCCTGTCCCCAGTTGTAACCGTGAGTCCCCGTCCCCAGTGTTAGCCGTCGGTCCCTGTCCCCAGTGTTAGCTGTGGGTCCCTGTCCCCAGTGTTAACTGTGAGTCCCCGTCCCCAGTGTTAGGCATCCCCGCGCACCTCCAGAGCCCGCAGCAGTGGATACGCCCATGGGGAGAACACCTGGGTTGTCACCACAGGCCAGCGGGGCACTGACACTGGTGTCAGATGTGGAATCAGACGAGAGCGAGCCTGTGGAAGCCGAGTACCGGGTGCCGCCTCGTGCCGGTTCGGCTGCGGAAGCTGGGGTCGCGCCGTGTGCTGGGCCTGCCTCTTCCCCCACAGTCAGGAGATCTCAGCTGCCGCCCGTCCTGGGCCCCACACGGGGGCTGAGAGGTGGTTCCTGGATCCAAGGAGGTCCTGCCAATGTGGGTCCCTTTGCTGACTAGTCTTCTCGGCACGTTGGTGGAGAGGTCGGCTGAAAGCACGCTGCCCCTGGGTGGTCCTGTCCCCAGATTAGGAAGCACCTTCCTGACAGGCAGGTTCTCTCCTAAGTTCTTCTGAGCAACCTGGTGAAACAACATTGAAGCCTTCGACCATCCCTCAGGTCACACACTCGGTCGTGGCTTGGCCAGGACTCAAGCCCACCTTCTGTGATCACAGGGCTCCTGCTCTGAACTCGGGTGTTTCCTTGTGGTATATTCATGATGTGTTATCACTTTCTCCCTTTAAAAAAATGTTTTCTAGTCTTTAGGGCACTTAGCGCCATGCCATACTTATAGAAAACACATGCATGGCCCAATAAAAGTCCAGTTCGACTCAGAAATCGATCACGGGCCACACTCGGGTCTATGATAGATCCAGTAGATGTGGGACAGCCACCAGCAGTTGTCAGCGAGGCATCCTCTCACTCTTCTCATTGAGCCTGACAGCCAAGACCTCCTCTTTGGTCAAGTTTGCCAGATCCCAATATGTAATGATTACATTCTAGATAAATCATGATCTATCCTGAAAGAAATACACCAGTAGGATATTACTTACGTATGGGTTAGAAGCCACTTTCTCTGGCCTTGCAACGTGTCTAGAAAAAGGTACCTTATTCATGCCTAGAAAGCAAATGCACCATTTATTGCGAGGCAATAATAGAACAACATATTGGATTCAAGTAAGATAAGCTCAGTTTGAATACTGTGAGCATGCCAGCTCGGCCCACTCTTCTGCACACATCATCGGCACTTCAGTGTAACTCTCGGCATTCTTTTTTTTTTTTTTTTTTTCTGTATTTTTCTGAAGCCGGAAACGGGGAAAGACAGTCAGACAGACTCCCGCATGCGCCTGACCAGGATCCACCTGGCACTCCCACCAGGGGGCAATGCTCTGCCCCTCCAGGGCGTCGCTCTGTTGCGACCAGAGCCACTCTAGCGCCTGGGGCAGAGGCCAAGGAGCCATCCCCAGCGCCCGGGCCATCTTTGCTCCAGTGGAGCCTCGGCTGCGGGAGGGGAAGAAAGAGACAGAAAGGAAGGAGAGGGGGAGGGGTGGAGAAGCAGATGGGCGCTTCTCCTGTGTGCCCTGGCCGGGAATCGAACCCGGGACTTCTGCACGCCAGGCCGACGCTCTACCACTGCCGGCATTCTTATGTCCAAGGCAGGAGGCTTTCCTGCGGGAGTCCAGGACAAGGGAAACATGTATTATTGTCCGGGAGCCGGAAGCTTCAACACGACACGGAAGATTTGAAAACTCCTGGCCCTGTGCTTGGTTTCATCGAGTTTGAATCTTGTTTCTTTGGCTTATTTCATTGGAATATTTTCTCTCTTGCAGGATTGATATCATGTATCACTCATCTGACATGTAGGAGTTTCAGAACCAAGAATCGTTTAGATCAGTCAACATATTTGAATATATATATATATTTGATTAAAATCTATTTAAAATTAAATTGAGATCATTCATATATTACTTTTTTTTAAATTTTTATTTATTTATTTATTCATTTTAGGGGGGAGAGAGAGAAAGAGAGAGATAGATAGATAGAGAGAGAGAGAGAGAGAGAAGGGGGAAGGAGCAGGAAGCATCAACTCCCATATGTGCCTTGACCAGGCAAGCCAGGGTTTTGAACCGGCAACCTCAGTGTTTCCAGGTTGACGCTTTATCCACTGCGCCACCACAGGTCAGGCTCATATATTACTTTTAGCCCTCTGCTTGAGAGATGTCTTTTTATAGTTTGTCAGAACAAATTCAGGTTTTCTTTCCCCAACAAGTTTTGAGGTTGGTGAGGCACAAAAGGTTTTGCCCAGATCCAAATTCTGTTTGACAAAAGGAGAAATATTATAAGCCCTTTCTAACTTCTCCAGAGCAGAAATGATCTACACTATGACATTTAACCACAGTTCTTTGATATTATTTGAGGAGAGTTCAGTGAAGAACAACGGCTTGATTTTCTTTGTTTGAACAGAAATAGCAAGGCGGAACACACGCGGGACAGAGGGTTCTGACGGGGGCTCTGAAAAAGATGATCCCATGTCAGACTTATTTAAAGACGATGTATTACAGTCATACAGTCATGTTATTTCCATCTCTTGTTCCCAAAGAGGAAAGATTGTATTAGACATATTGTTCATTTGGAGCTTCAGGACAATACAAAGGAATTTAGACAAGGATATTCTAGGAGGACCCATCTCTTGATGTCTCCTCTTAAATAGGAATAGGTGAACAAGATGCTTTTTTTTTTTGAGATACAGAATATTATCTTACTTGTTATTCTTCCAAGGAAAAAATAACATTAGATGGCAAGTGGTTAGTCTGAGATAATTTGGGTTGGGAGAAACAAGCATGTCGAGACAGAACTGATTTAAATAAGTTAAATAATTTAATAGTAAATAAAAATATTTTTAATAATAATAACAGAAATTAATAGTTGCCAGGTGGGATTATTTATAATTTGATCATTTCTATTTATTGATTTTTTAAAGAGAGAAAGAGAGAGAACCATCAATTTGTTCTGTATGTGCCCTGACCAGGGAACCAACCAGCAACCTCTGTGCTTCAGGATAGAGCTCGAACCAACCAAGCTATCTGGCCAGGGCTCTACTTAGACAATTTCTACCAACTCCAGTCGTGTCATATGAACCTAGAGATGGGAAACACTGGGTGGAATTTGTAGTAGGGAAAATAAACCACAACTGACAAGCTGTACTGAGCATCCTCACTCTCTCTTTCCTCATCTTGTTCATCAATAACCCATTGTAACCCACACAGAGTTAGTGTGGGGATACACTGAGAGATCCCTGAGCTCCTTAACAGAATATTTTTCCCTAAAATAACTTTTGTGTTCCCTGACCAGGCAGTGTTGCACTGAGTGGAGCATCAGACTGAGACACAGAGGACCCAGGTTCAAAACCCTGAGGTCACAGGTTTGAGTGCGGGCTCATCTGGTTGGAGCAAGGCTCACCAGCTTGAGCCCAAGGTCTCTGGCTTAAGCAAGGGGTCACTCGGTCTGCTGTAGCCCCCTGGTCAAGTCACTTAAGAGAAAGCAATCAATGAACAACTAAGGTGCCACAACAAAGAATTGATGTTTCTCATCTCTCTACCTTTCTTTTTTTTTTTTTTTTTTTTTTTTTTTTTTTTTTTTTTTTTTTTTTTTTTTTTTTTGTATTTTTCTGAAGCTGGAAACGAGGAGAGACAGTCAGACAGACTCCCGCATGCGCCCGACTGGAATCCACCCAGCACGCCCACCAGGGGGCGACGCTCTGCCCACCAGGGGGCGATGCTCTGCCCCTCCGGGGCGTCGCTATGTTGCAACCAGAGCCACTCCAGCGCCTGGGGCAGAGGCCAAGGAGCCATCCCCAGCGCCCGGGCCATCTTTGCTCCAATGGAGCCTCGGCTGCAGGAGGGGAAGAGAGAGACAGAGAGGAAGGAGAGGGGGATGGGTGGAGAAGCAGATGGGCTCTTCTCCTGTGTGCCCTGGCCGGGAATCGAACCCGGGACTTCTGCACGCCGATGCTCTACCACTGAGCCAACTGGCCAGAGCCTCTCTACCTTTCTATCTGTCCCTATTTTTCCCTCTCTCTCTGTCTTTGTCACAATAAAAAGACTTTTGTGTTCTTCTTTTAATCTTTTATTTTCTTTCTAACAATGTATCAAAATCTTTCTGTAGCTTTTTTTGGCTTTTATTTGTTTATTAACTTTGACACTTTTATACTTTTATTTAAATATGGTTTCAGGAAAAACAGAAGATAAATGTTTCCCTAATCCGTTATCTGGAACTGAAAATGCCTGTTAATTTTGGCATCCCACACTACCAAAACAACAACAAAGAAAATAACTTCAGCATTAACAGATAGAACACAAGATGCCAACTTTTCTTGAGCATTCATTAAGGATGTGGTTATTTGTAATGAAAAAATAATACCTATCTCATAGACTTGAAGATTAAATTCTCTAATGAACGTGAAAATATTTTTTAATGGCAAAAGACCTATAGCATGTTTTGTCATTATTTTATTTACCGTTGTTTCAACTTGATCTGACAGTTTTTTATGACATTGCTTATGTAAGAAAATGCTTTCTGGTTTACTGCTTTGAAAACTAGACTCTCTTGACAATCTGACTTTGGGCGAGGGGTATGCAACATAATTTAATGACAAAATAACCTAGACATGTTTTCTTTGAATATATGTACCCTGATTTATTAATGTCATCCCATTATCATTAATAAAAATTTATTAAAAAAAAAGAAAACTAGACTCTCTTATTCAATACCTCGATGAAAACGACATTACTTGTGAAAGTTAGAGGTTAGGCCATACATGGTTTTTGGCAATCTATCTCTTTACAATATTCACAGCAACTAATTCAGTTATGTATTTCTCCTTCCAGTTTTGCTGAGGACCTCCTACCAGCCAGATACTTGACATCAGGGGTTGGAAAACATTTTATATAAAATGTGTTAGGCTCTTTGTGCTTTATAAGAATATGGTTTGTCCCAAACCATTTTATATAAAATGTACAGATTTGGTGGCTTCTCCACCTCTTCCTTCAAAAACCTTTTGAACTGTAAGAACCACTATCAACTCACAGCTTATACAGAAACAGAGCGTCAGCTCCGATCTGTGGGCCCTTATTTGCCAATCCCCGCTCTATATTTTCAGGGAGTAGAATCCCCGCTCTATATTCTCAGGGAGTAGAATCCCCGCTCTATATTCTCAGGGAGTAGAATCCCCGCTCTATATTTTCAGGGAGTAGAATCCCCGCTCTATATTCTCAGGGAGTAGAATCCCCGCTCTATATTTTCAGGGAGTAGAATCCCCGCTCTATATTCTCAGGGAGTAGAATCCCCGCTCTATATTCTCAGGGAGTAGAATCCCCGCTCTATATTCTCAGGGAGTAGAATCCCCGCTCTATATTCTCAGGGAGTAGAATCCCCGCTCTATATTTTCAGGGAGTAGAATCCCCGCTTTATATTTTCAGGGAGTAGAAGGCACACTTTTTAGTTAATGCCTAAATTGGATCAATTATTGGTCTTTCTTACCTTCTCTTTACTCTCGTACTGTCTCTATTCAACACTGCCCCCAGAGATAACCTGGAAGAACATGTTACATCATAGCGCTCAAATCTCTTCAATGGTTTTTACTCAAAGCAAAAACCAAAGTCCTCAAAGTGCCCCCACAACCCTAGCCAGCCACGAGGGTCTCCATTTCTTTTCTGACTTCATTTCCTTCTCCTCTCTTCCTGGCTTGCTCCGTCCTCCGTGCACTGACAGCCTTTCTGTTCCTCGACTGTTCCAGGCACACCTGTGCCTCGCTGCCTTCCCATCTGACTGTTCCTTCTGCCGGTCACATTCACTCCCCAGATGTGCACATTGCTCCCTCCCACACATTCCTTCTCAGACCTCCTCTCCTCCACTAAGCCTTCATTGATCACTTGATTTCAAGTGTCAGCCTCCTCCCACAAACTCGCCATCTCTCTCTCTCCCTTCCCTGATGTCTGTTTTCATCTCTCGTTCTAATTATTTTACCCACTAATTGAAGATTTACTTATATGTGTATATTTATTACATATTTTTGCTTCTTTATTGTTGCCTCCCCATCCCCAGAGAGAGAGAGAGACGGGACATACATCTGTTTTGTTTGCTGCTTTATACCTCGAATATACTTATCAAACATACTGAAGAGGAGTGTCTGAAATCTAATAAGGGATCAATGTTCTTGACTGAGGAGATGAAGAAGGAAAGTGGTTGGGATAGGTCACTACCAGAAGCAGTATTTAGAATTCTCTGATATCTAACCTAATATAAATTTTTGTTAATTTAATTCATTTTAATGAGAGGACTGGGAACTAGTGTAGAGACACACAGCATCCAGATTTGTATATTACATTCTGTAGAGTTCTTTTGAAGTATGCACAAATATCATTGAAAATACATATGCAGCTCTCTCGCTTTATTTAACACGTTCTAAGAGCTTTAAAGGTAGGGATAGTGTCAGGATCTTTCCTTTATGATGAGCTTCATTTGCTCAAGGTGACATCATAACTAGACCCAGACTTTTTCCAGAAATCCTCCCTAGAAACCCATGACATTAATAAGAGCCACAAAATTTCACTCAGCTTCCAACAACGCACATGTTACAGACTCAGTTGTAGACCATCCATTTTAACAAAGAGAAGACATGATTTAGCTCATGCAAAGCAAAGGGAATGTTAAATTTTGTCCTCCATTAACGTTTGTAATGGTAAGAATGGGCCCCCATCACCTTCAGGATGGCTTGGGACCATCATATCTACATCATTATATCTATATTATGGGTGTGGTGATGTTCATCCAGAAAGTCTTTCTCTGTCCCTCAGAAATATGTCCATAGTTTTTAATACTTACTGAAACATGTAAGAGGCATTTGAGTAGTTAGAAGCCCTTCAAAATAATATTTTAGAGGCCTTACTTATAAAATAAAGTTAATTGGTTTAGACACTTTAAACTACAAGGAATTTTTTTTTATCTTCATTTTAATGGTGAATGAAATAAGCTTATTTTATCTGTGCAAATCCCATACACCATGGCCGACTTCTTTTTTGTTTGAAAAACTTAGAAATTAAAAATTAAGATTAAAGCCTAATTTGCGGTGGCGCAGTAGATAAAGTCTCAACCTGGGACGCTGAGGTCACTGGTTCCAATCTCTGGGCTTGCTTGGTCAAGGCACGTACGAGAAGCAACAATGAGTTGATGCTTTCTGTTCCTCCCCACTCCTTTCTCTCTCTCTCTCTCTCTCTCTCTCTCTCTCTCTCTCCTATCTCTAAAATCAATAAATAAAAATCTTATTAAAAAAGATAAAAATTAAATGACAATACATGATATGTGGACTACGCTGTTGACTAACATGAACATGGAGTTTTGTTTGATGTAGTTCAAATGTTTAAATTTATTTTAATATTGTGTGCTGTAGTAGGACCGTTAAGGTGCCTGAAAACAAGAATTTGTCCATCCTGTTTGACACGTTATGCTTTACTGTAGACTCACTAATCACAAAACTTCTTCAGTCCTGGCATGGGCTTCTTAAAGAAGGGATACCGTGGTAATCTTGAGGAGGGCCTCCAATTGACTTTTTTTTTCTTACCACATTCTTAGTTTCTAAATTTTTTCTCTTTAGCCCATCAGAAACAACAAATGAGAAGAAACAGTCAGATATTTCCATTTAATCAATGTAAAATTTAATTCAAACTCTTTGTTCATTTCCAATCAAGAATGTTGGCAATTAGGCCCTCGCCAGTTGGCTCAGTGATAGAGCATTGGCCGTTGTGTGTGTATGTCCCGGGTTCAATCCTCAATCAAGACACAAAAAGGGATCATTTGCTCCTCTCCCCCTCCCTCTCCTCCTTCTCTCTCTCTTCTCCTCTTGCAGCCAGTGGCTTGGTTGGCTTGAGTGTCCGCCCGAGGCACTGAGGATAGCTCCGTTGATTCGATCATTAGCCCCATATGGGGGTTGCCAGGTTGCCAGGTGAATCCCGGTCAGGGCTTAGGCAGAGTCTGTCTGTCTCCCCTCCTCATACGTAAAAGAAAATTGTGTCAGTTAAATAATTTGTCATTTATTTAATTGATTTTCCTTTTCCTTCTTTATACATACACAATTACATAAATCACTCTTTGATCAAGTCAAGCATTTTTATTATCTGCATTCTTCTGACACCATTTCTTATTTTCTAAAGTTGCCCTTCCCTGTAAGAAGTATTTTTAAGGACAATAAACACTATGTGGTTTCTTTGTAATTGAAATCAACATTTTACCTAAGAGCAGACATGTTTCTTGACCATTATGAAATTCTTTTATTCAAAGGAAAGAGTACAGATAACTTCTCGATTCATAGACTGTTACTGATCAACAAGCTAGTCTAATTTCTGGAGGTAATAAAAACACTTTTAAAAAATAAATGTAATGCTGGATTTTGAAGAAAGATAGTGAGAGTAATATGGTAGCAAAACTTACTCTGTGGTATATCAGAGATATAATTAAAATATAAAAGTTAGAGTTGTTGGTTTTTTTTAATTCTTAATCATGTACACCATCAATATCACAATTACTTAGATGACTTTGAATTCCTGGAAGAGAATAAGAGGACTTAGTTGGCAGATGTTGTTTCTACTAATCTAAATCTTCTTTACTTCCGATTATTAATTAAATGGACGAGTATCGACAGCCCACCGGGCCAGCCTCGTGAGGAGGGGCCTAGTACATCTTGGCTATGTGCAGTAAGCAGTTACACGGCAGAGCAGTACACACCCCATAAACACGCCTGCGGCCCCGGCCAAAACCCAGCTGAGCTGGGGCTGTGTTAAGTCCTCTCATTTTTTGCATGCCAGAACGTGAAGATACAATTTGCATGATAACATCATATTTAAAGTCTAGTTAAGTCAACATGAAAAATGAAAACCACACACACACACACTAACACACACACACACACACAATGACTAAAAGAATTTCAGGAACTTCTTATGTAAAATTTCCTTCTC
The DNA here is from genome assembly GCF_036850995.1 of Saccopteryx leptura. Lineage (NCBI taxonomy): Eukaryota > Metazoa > Chordata > Mammalia > Chiroptera > Emballonuridae > Saccopteryx > Saccopteryx leptura. Next base: position 5,683,470 of record NC_089510.1, on the reverse strand, counting down.
TTACGCTGCTAAAAATGCATCTTTAAAAGCCCACATGCATACCTACCAGAAAGACTCATAATGACCGTTTCAACTGTTAAAAAAACTAGGCTAAATTATTACTTTTTTCAGGATATCTGTATAGAGGAACTTTTTTCAGGATATCTGTAGATAGTCTGTAAATACGGACTTTGGTTTTCTTCTACTTCTTCCTTTTGCAGTGTCCAGCGAGCCTTCAGCCTCTGTAGTCTGACGAGAGGTGACAAATCTGTTGCTCTGTGACTCGGAGATAAAAGTACGCTGGCCTATTTTCTGAGCACAAAAATTGGGACATACACTCTGACAAAAGACCCTGTGCCTCTCCCACTGAAAAAGAAGAGTCTGGGATAAATGTCTGTCACCAAAAATAGGAAATTCTAAGATGTTTCAATAATTTTTGGTGATAGAAAGAGAACTTTTAAAATCGAGGCTGCCCCAGAAAATTCATGATAGGAGAATATGAGCTGTGCCTTGCTTTTAAATATCTTTTTCTTCACGTGTTGGTGCCCAACCTAATTCTAGATTACCTAACATAGTCTCGCGGTGCCTGGTGGAATGTTAAAAAAGCTATCTGTTGTGCAAAAATGGGCTGGGGGTTGAGCAGTCAGTACGCCCTGTGCTCAGTCTACTTTTCAGCACTATTCACCAGGAAGAACAATAGAGACTGAGCACTGGTAGAGATGCCCTCCCCTCCGGGTTCAGTGCACTCTGGTGCAGTGTGGGATAGTGGAGGTGTTTGCCACAGCATGAGTTCTAACTAGGAAGCAAAAGCTATACTTCTCACGTGATGGTAGGAGTCAGTGATCAGGGGTTGGCATTCAAGCGTTACAGTTGACCAGGTGTTCTAGTTTTCTATTGCTGCATAGCAAACCACCGCAAAACTTATTCTCTTAACAACTGTGGTGTTATATCTCAAGGTTTCCTGGGCTAGTAAGTCAGGCATGTCTCAGCAATGGGATTCTTCGGTTTGATGTGGCGTGGACAGTTTGCATTGTGGTCAGCTGGCAGATGGGCTGATCTGTGGGCTCTAACGGGGCTTAGCTCACATCTCTAGTCCCGTGGCAAGAATAGCTGTAGGTCAAGGCTCGGCTTATTATGTTGACCAGGGCACTCAAACATGGTCTCTCCATGATAAGGAGAACGTGGCAGCCTCTGTGTGGATAGACACCTTACATGGTGCCTCAGGACTCTACGAGTGAGTGTTCCAGGAAATAAAAATAGAACCACTTTGGAAGTCACGCGGCGTGATATCTGCTCTATTATATTGGTAAAAAACAGTCATGGGCACACCGAGGTTGAAAACTAGATCCAACCCCCTGACAGGAAAATCTCAAAGGACTGGGCTATGTTTGTAAATGACAGGACCAGAAATCAGTGACTTAACCACAGGGACATAGCCAAATTTTATGGAGTTTGGCAAGAGGACAACTTTTTCTCTGGGAGTCTAACCGACAGACAATCTCTCTTGAACAAGTTAACCTTTGTATCATGCCATGCTTCTCAATCAGGATCGATTGCTATTGAAAGTTGTACCTTTTCTTAGAGAAAATACAAAGAATGAATCCTAAAATAAAGGACTAACATAAAGGTATAACTACTGTATTTCCTCGTGTATAAGATGAACCATTTTTCAAAAATTTGGGGTCTAAAAACTGGGTGTGTCTTATACAGTGGTTGTAGTTTTGTTTTGTTTTTTACTAGCATTTCCCGCTTTTCCGCGCTTGTTTCTGTGCTCATTGTTGAAGACAGTGATTTGTCATCAGACACAAATGAGGACAAGCTAATGGATGGGAGTTTTGACAGGGATGAGGAGTGGTATGAATTTTCTGATGAATAAAGCTTGAGTTCAATAACTTTATGTAATACATTTTTTTTTCAAATTTCGAGCCCCAAAATTGAGGTGCATCTTATGCATGGGATTATCTTATACGTGGAGAAATGTAATCAATAAACTAAAAACGACACTGGATGCCATTGGAGCGTGATGTATCTTCTATGCTGCGAGCTGCCGGTGCTCATTCTGTCCCTCCTCCTTGTGTCAGGTGCCCTCTTTGGTCCTCCCTGCACCTCTCTGGTCACTCACCTGCACACAGAAGAAACCCCACAGCGACTTCCTGAGGGTACTCACACTCCACCCTAATGTATTTCCTGTCACTGCAGAAGGTTTTACTGTTTGTAGCAATCACGTGATAATCTTTTATTGTTGAGTGTTGATACCTGTATTTTTGGACAAGGCTGTAGACTCCTTGACTGCAGAGAATACTGTTGTATGCTTCCCAGTGTCTAGTACAATAATTGTTGATGAGTTCAGTAACTGATGATTGAGAGGCTTTTCTCCATAGGCTACAGGAATTTCTTTTTTTATAAAAAGCCGATACAATGAGTTTCTATAATTCTGGTTTGAAGGTGTTATATTTGCATCTGGAGAAACTTCTAGAGAAGAGATAATGACTCTCTATAGAATGACTAACTAAATGGAATGAATGAAAGACAGTTTGTTCTAGAGAAAAATAATTAGTTTTCATTTCCTAGAGAATGACATTGGACCACAGCTTCTTCATCTGTAAAACAGAGATAGTTGCACCTCCTTTCCAAGAAAGATTTTTAAAGTGAATGCATAATACTGGGTCTTTATAAGTCCCAATAAATTAGGAAATTAATCATTGTTTCTGGAGAAAGTGTAATTGTTAATTTCCCTATCATTATTATGTCCTGCAAAATTTTGACATCATAAATGATGTTGAAAAAATTGTGCAGGAAATAAAGGAAAAAAACTAGACCACCTTTTTGCACCATACCTAGTAATAAACTCAAAATAGATTAAAGACTTAACAAGGAGATTAAAAACCATAAAAATCTTAGAAGAAAACATAAACAGTAAAATCTCAGACATTTCTCATAACTACCTTTTTTTCTGCTATATCTTGTCAGGCAAGGGAAATAAAAGAAAAAATAAGCGACTGGAACTACATGAAAATAAAAAGGTTTTCTACAATAAAAGAAACTTATCAACAAAATGAAAAGACATCCCACTGAATGGGAAAACATATTTCAAGATACATCTAGTAAGCAATTAATATCCAAAATTTATAAAGAATTTATAAAATTCAATACCCAAAAAACAAACAATCTAAAAAATGGGCAGAAGGCTTGAATAGACACTTTTCTAAAGAGACAGACAGATGACTCATAGGCATATAAAAAGATGCTCAATATCACTGATCATGGAAAAATGCAAATTAAAACCACAATAGGATATCACCTGATATCTGTCAGAAAAGCTATCATCAATATTCAACCAACGAGTGCTGGTGAGGATGTGGAGAAAAGGGAACCTTTGTGCGCTGTTGGTGGGAATGCAGACTGGTGCAGCCACTGTGGAAAGCAGTGTGGAGTTCCCTCAAATATTTTTAAATGGGGCTGCCTTATGACCCAGTGATTTCACTTGTGGGAATTTATCCAAAGAAACCAAAAACACCAATTCAAAAGAATATATGCAATTGTGTGTTCATTGCAGTGTTATTTACAATAACCAAGATCTGGAAACAGTTCAAATGTCCATCAGTAGATGAGTAGATAAAAAAGCTTTGGTACGTTTACACAGTGAGATATTATGCGACAGTTAAAAAAAAATATGGAAATCTTACCTTTTGCAGCCGCATGGATGGACCTGGGGAGGATTATGCTAAGTTAAATAAACCAGTCAGAGAAAAACAATATCATATGATCTCACTTATATGTGGAATCTAATGACAGAATGAACTAACAAGCAAAATAAATGCAGACTCATAGATAGAGCCGGATGACCGCTGTCGGGGGGTTGGGGAGGCCAAGTAAGGGAGGTAGAGGGGTTGAGCAAAAAGGGGCAGAAAAAGAGAAAAACTCATGGACACAAACAACAGCGCTGTGATTACTGCGGAGGGGGTGGTTAAGAAGGTGTGGGTGGGGATAAACCGTGATGGGCAGAAACTTGATTTGGGGGGTGACCACACAGTATGATGTGTATATGTTGTACAACTGTGCACCCGAAATCTTTTTAACCATTGTCACCCCAACAAATTTAATTTAAAAAGGAAATCTCAAGTCATTTTATTCTTCTTCAAAAGAAATTATTCTCCACAGATTCTAGATCACATTGTCTACTCAATTTTTTTTTTTTTTTTTCATATATGGGCAGTTGAATGGATGCTATCTCAGGAGTCAGATCCTTTTAGCTTAAAATCCCGGATCCAAGACTCACTACTAGTTTTGTGACTGGGAAAGTGGCCGGACTGCAGTTTACTTCAGTTCACTCATCTGTAGAATGGAAGTAATCGTACAATATATCTCATTATTATTATAATAATTAGTAGAGAAGTGCAATTAGCAGGAGGTGAATGTACTACTGCTCCAGTATGACTTTTCTTTTTATTTTTCCAGGAGGAATTTTCACAGACAATTCTTCCCACTCATTATTTTTAAATATGACGAAATTTGAAATGTTAATTTCATAGCTTTATTTTTCTGATTGATCTACACAATTTTATTATTCTCATCTGCAAGAAGGATCCCATGCTTTGATCTTTGTTGAACATTAGGCTGTTGTTTAATTTCATTGTAATATAGGCTGATTGTATTCACTAGTTATTATATCTCAAAAAGAACATCCCTGAGTCAAGAGGACGGGGATATATAACTGGGTGTTGTAGGCATTCTTTGTGTTTAAATATCCAATCTGTGTTGCACTAAGAAATCCCAATGACATAGTACCCTATTATCTACCAAGCTTCAGAACAAAAGAATGTAACCCAATTTAAACAACCAAATATAGTTTGGAGTATCATAACTTTTTCATATTGCATCTCATTTTATTTATTATTAACAAGATTTCCTCATTAAGATTATTTACCAAAATAAATTTAGAATGCCCACATTTTGTAATTTTCTTCTTGGCAACCAGAACGCATAGTTATGGAATGTAAAACTTTTATGTAAGTTCCTCATTTATTTAGGCAATCTCAGTGTGCTAAAAGACGCAAACAATATCCATCTCCCTCCGAATTCGACACAGCCCTGTGCTCTCTCCTTCACTCGGAGAGGATGCTTCAATAAGCAGATGCTTTATGTGATCTCCTTCCTCTGAGGGTTGAGATTTAGTACTCTTTAATAAACTTGCACTGAAAAAGCAAGGGACAAATGCAGGCAAAACACAAACAAACAAACAAACAAACAAACAAAAAAACAACAGGTCTGTCCAGGTTTATTAGCCAGGTCAACGTAGGAATTTGATTTCAGAATCAAGAGAAGATTCTGTTAAGGTTTTGCTTTATAATTTAATAGATTGATGAGATGGCTAGACAATCTAGTCACTGACAGCTACAAACAAAAATTATGTGCCTTGTGCTATTAATTCTTTATTTATTTATTTATTTATTTATTTATTTCAGCAACAGAAAAGGGAGAGAGAGAGAGAGAGAAAGAGAGACAGGAGCATCAAGCTGTTCCCGTATGTGCCCTGACTGGGGATCGAACCAGCAACCTCCGTGCTCTGGGACGATGCTCCAAACAACGCAGCCACCAGCCACCGTGCTATTAATTTTCAAAGTAAACTTTGATTTTAAAAATGCAGTATCATTTTAGAATTTTAAAAATCTTTACTAAATTTAGTTATGATTGATTTCTGAGATACTGTATGTTAAAAAACAGACACGATGATTGTGCATTTTTGGTTTTACCTTGTAATTTACTTATTCTAAGGTGATAGCATTAGGTAAAACACATTCCTATATCTTTACCTATTCCTTTGCTGTGTCTGTGTGTTTTTATGTAGACCTGTCGCATATATATATAGTTTAATATATATATGGATATATAATTTATATATGTAACCTAAAAGTTTTTGACAATTAACAAAGATTTTAATCTGTTTATACTTACTGTGCTTACCAATTTTATGTGTAACCATTTTCAGAGAAAAATTTCTGGTCTATTTTAGATATTTATTAAATACTTTCCAAGTTACTAAATATATTTGGCCTATTTTTTCTCTGATTTTTCCTCTTCCTTTTTAGCCTTACATTGAACTGAAAGAGTTCTTTTTATTTTCCTTTCTCTTTCCCTCCAACAGTTTGAAAATTATGCACCCTAATCCTATTCCTTCAATAATATATTACAAAGGGTTAGACAATTGTTTTTGATGAACAAATTTCACAGGTGTTTAACTGTTTATATGTTCATGTATTTTATAACTATTCCTCAGTGTAATTTATCAAAACAATATACAATTATGCCTGGCCTGTGGTGGCGCAGTGGATAAAGTGACGACCTGGAAATGTTGAGGTCGCTGGTTCGAAACCCTGGGCTTGCCTGGTCAAGGCACATATGGGAGTTGATGCTTCCAGCTCCTCCCCCCTTCTCTCTCTCTGTCTCTCTCTCCTCTCTCTCCCTCTCTGTCTCTCTCCTCTCTAAAAATGAATAAATAAAATTAAAAAAAAATTTTTTAAATATACAATTATGACAACAATGAACCTGAGTCAGACACAAAAATCTGTTTATGAATGTAAACATTTAAATATGATGTTTATCCATTTCAGGATGAAGCTGAATGACTTTAGACTACTACAACTTAAAGAAAAACACACAGTTGTAAGAATACTTTGTAGTCTGTTTCTGTATTCTATTTGAATACATTGTGTTCTACTTTTTTTAATGTATTCAATAAAAACAGAAATATTTTCCTTTCAACTTATTTTTTTTCACAGACTTAATATCAACAAGCAGGATGAGACACCCAATAAATATTCATCTCATTACGCCCTGGTTGGATTGTCATTCTCTTGAGGCTGCACCTAAGTGTTGAACTGTCACATGACTCCGTTTTTCCAGTGATGAAACTATGTTTCTTCTGCCGCCAGTGCTGTGTAATCAGTGGCCGCAGCTTTATGTGCTCTCTCTAGTGCACAACAGCAAGGGGCGATGAGCATAGATAATGGTGACATCCGAGCTTGGGGCGGGCACGAAGCCAGGCAGAGGTAACAGGAGGAGGGGACTGCGGTGGGGAAAGTCCAGCTCTTCCGCAGGGTGGGGACTGGTGGCCAAATGAAATAATGGTGCCCCTGTTCGTGAGTGTCCAAGCAGACTAACCGTGCCCCTTGCGCGCTGGGGTTTGTCGGGAAATGATTCATTCTACGAATGAACTCAGACAGGAAACAGATCTCTTCCTCGCCCACGTGGAGCATTTTCATAGAAGTGATCTTCTTCCCTGGTGGTGATGGGTGAAAAGACGGAAACCTAAGAGAGAGAATTCTCTCTGACGAGGTGATGGGCGGAACAAGGCACCGCGCGCCCCCAGACATGCCCGCGCCCTAACTATCCCCTGTGTTCTGTGGGTCGGCGCCCTTCCAAGCAAAACGGCCTTGACAGAGCAGAGGAATTAAGAAAGTCAGGAGAGTCTCCTAGATCAGTGGTCCCCAACCCCCGGGCTGCGGACTGGTACCGTTCAGTGGGCCATTTGGTACCAGTCCGCAAAGAAAGAATAAATAACTTACATTATTTCCATTTTATTTATATTTAAGTCTGAACGATGTTTTATTTTTAAAAAATGAGCCCTGGCCGGTTGGCTCAGTGGTAGAGCGTCGGCCTGGCGTGCAAGGGGTCCCGGGTTCGATTCCCGGCAAGGGCACACAGGAGAAGCGCCCATCTGCTTCTCTACCCCTCCCCCTCTCCTTCCTCTCTGTCTCTCTCTTCCCCTCCCGCAGCCAAGGCTCCATTGGAGCAAAGATGGCCCAGGTGCTGGGGATGGCTCCTTGGCCTCTGCCCCGGGTGCTAGAGTGGCTCTGGTCGCGGCAGAGCTCGCCCCCTGGTGGGCGTGCCGGGTGGATCCCGGTCGGGCGCATGCGGGAGCCTGTCTGACTGTCTCTCCCCGTTTCCAGCTTTGGAAAAATACAAAAAAAAAAAAAAAAAAAAAAAAAAATGACCAGATTCCCTCTGTTACATTTAAGACTCACTCTTGACGCTTGTCTCGGTCATATGATACATTTATCTGTCCCGCCCTAAAGGCCGGTCTGTGAAAATATTTTTTGACATTAAACCGGTCCGTGGCCCAAAAAAGGTTGGGGACCATTGTCCTAGATGACCCGGATGACGTAATCGCCAGGCTCGGATCAGTGAACAGGGAGGCAGGGAGGTCACGGTCAGAGTCAGAGCGGGAGACGTGAAGCAGAGAGCGGAGTAATACCGCACGGGTGGTGGATGATCTTCAACAGGAGCAGAAACCACAGGCCGGAATGGGACGGTCGCTAGACGCTGGAAAAGACAAGGAAACCAATACCCCGATAGAGGTTCCCGACGGAGGACCCACCTGCAGACATCCTGCCCTTAGCCCGAGGGGACCCGGGTCAGCCAACGACCTTCAGAACTGTGAGCTAATAAGTTTGTGTTTGTGGTAATGTGTTATATTGGCAATAGAAACTAAGACAGGCCTTTAATTGCAAGAATTTATTTATTTATTTATTTATTTATTTTTATTGAGAGAGGAAGAAAGAGAGACACAGATAAACAGGGAAAGAGAGAGATGAGAAGCATCAATTCATAGTTGCAACACCTTAGTTGTTCATTGATTGCTTTTCATGCGAGTCTTGACAGGGTGTGGGGGTGGGGGTCCTCCAGCCAAGCCAGTCATCCCTCGCTCAAGCTAGCGAGCTTGGGCTCAAACCAGCGACCTTAGGCTTGGGCCAGGGGGTCATGTCTATGATCCGATGACCCTGCACTCCAGCTAGTGAGCCCATGCTCAAGCTAGCCATCTTGGAGTTTGAACCTGGGAGCGTCCCAGGTCGATGCTTTTATCCACTGCACCACCACCGGGTCAGGAAGAATTTCTGAATGAAAATGAAAAGTCCTTTTAGGCTTGGAAAATGACCACTGAAGCCCAGAAAAGTTCAAATAATTGTTTTTTTTTCTGCATCACCCAGCTAGTCACTGACAGAATCAGACTTGGAACGTGGACTTTTCTTAACCATTACTCCCTCCTCTGTGACTAAGAACTCAGAAGTATCTCAGTGCACAGGAAGCAGAGTTTGTCCAGGGGTCAGCGGAAGCTTGTCCTCTCCATGGTCAAAGTGATGGGAAAAGTTAAGCTGAAATATCTTCAGTTCTACATAAAAAAGAAAAAAAAAATGTTTTAAAGACCACAAAGGAATCTCAGATTTGTGTCTAGTCCTCCACATAATTCAAACACCAAAAATGTTCAACTACTGTTTTGGTTCTTGGATGGGACAAGGTCCAACTGAAAAAAGGCAGTCACACACATGGCATTTTCAGTATGAAGAGGTTTTTATGTAAAATGCTTTTTTTAAATGGATGAGCCATAATTACATCCTTGGTAAATAGAGTGGTATAAATAAACGTTAATGGAGAGAAAAAAACCACTTTAGAGTCAAGGCATACGTTCTTTAATCATAACAGCACTAGAAATTTGAAAAGAGAATATCCAAGAGAGATAATAAAAGTTATTTTAAAAGAGAAAATTACTTTTCTACTTTATTTTAACCAATTCGAAAGTGGCTGAAAAAATAAATAAATAAATACATTTACAATGGTAATTCAAGACAGACTTTCTGATGTCCAAAAAAAAAAAAAGATATGATTGCACACACAAAAAAGTACAGGTGAGTTATTTTGAATAACTACTTTGAAGTCCAGTGAGGAGCTGGTTTGGTGTCTTTTATATTATGGCATTCTTAGCCTCTCCCTGGACTCTTGTCTGCTCAACAGATATTTTAATCTTTTTTATATTTGTTACTCTATGACTTTTCTTGCAAAAGTCTACCACACATTCTTCACTCTCTTTAAATATCTAACTGCATGCCTTCTCCAACGCTCTCTCCAGATGGCCTTATCTCCTACTGGGTGTGACGGATTGTGGCCGGCTGACTATGGTCCCCCGCCCTCAACATTGTCAGCTGTAGCTTTGCCGTGTCTCTTCTGGAGGCCAGTCTCTGAGGAAGACTTGTTCTCAGTGGGTACCGAGAAGGACACCTCTGTTTTTCCTGTTGGTTGTTTAGGCTTCACTTTCTCCAAGATATTGTCTTACTTTAAATCTCTCCTCTGCTTTCTGCTGAAAAAAATTCTCAATGTTTAAAAAAATGAAATAAAGTATAACAATTGATGGAGCGTACCTCTTTAAGTTTCCATATTTGTCTTTCTGTCTCAGTTTTTATTTTTTTATTTTATTTTTTTAAAGTCACAATAACTCATTTCGATCTAATTTCAGCCTGTTCCCTCTACTGAAATTACTGTCAGGCGGGACTACTGACCTAATGGCCACAGCAAACACTCCCATCTTTTTTTAATGTTCAACTTCTTCACTCTTTCTTTCCCCTCTATTGACCATGTTTTCTTTCTTCAAACTGTCACCTGTTTCCAATGTCTTACATTCTATCAATCTCTATTTGTCTAATTGTTTTATTTTCTCTTTTGTTGATTTTTTTAAAACCTATTTATATAAGTATTTCTTTCCTCTCTTTCTTATGCACTGGAGCTAGACATTCTCAGAGTTTGTGTAAAATGTGATTTTAAATGGATGAGTCATAATTACATTTTTGGTAGAAAGAGTGACACAAATACATATTGACAGAGAAGAACATTCCAAAACTTAAGTGTATGTATCTTTTTTTTTTTCACAGAGACAGAGTCAGAGAGAGGGATAGATAGGGACCAACAGACAGGAATGGAGAGAGATGAGAAGCATCAATCATCAGTTTTTTGTTGCAACACCTTAGTTGTTCATTGATTGCTTTCTCATATGTGCCTGGACCGTGGGCCTTCAGCAGACTGAGTAACCCCTTGCTCAAGCCAGCGACCTTGGATCCAAGCTGGTGAGTTTTGCTCAAACCAGATGAGCCCACACTCAAGCTGGTGACCTCGGGTTCTCGAACCTGGGTCCTCCGCATCCCAGTCCAACGCTCTATCCACTGCGCCACTGCCTGGTCAGGCAAGTGTATGTATTTTAATCAAAAACAGTGGTATCACATTCTTTTTTTCTAGATGTTTTCATTTTATTATCTGGAGATTTTTTTTTAAAGTCTCTTATATTATCTGTCAACAATAATAATGTTTCCAATTCCTTGCCAATATTTAGTCTCTTGTTTCTTTAATGACCCTGGCCATTATTTCCAGAAAAACTTTAAATGATAGTGGTGGAAGTAATGATCTCGTGTTTTACCATTAAGCTTTAGACTTCAAGTATAAATATCTTATCATGTAAAAAGTAACCATCGACCTTGAGAATATTTTGCTAAGCAAAGTAAGTCAATCAGAAGAAGCTAAGAACCATATGATTTCACTCATATGTGGGCTATAAAACCGAGACTGATAGACACAGGCAAAAGTGAAATGGTTACCAGAGGGAGGGGGTTAAATGGGGCCAAATATACTGTGAGAGAACGTGGTGTCACTTTTATGGTGAGCCCCCAATGCAATATTCACGTGACATGGAGATTTACACCTGAAACTTTTATGTTCTTATGGACCAACATCCCCCCATTAAATTTAATTTCTAAACAAAAATAAATTAATTAATTAATTAATAAACATTGATGATTGTTGTGTGTGAGACACTGTGTTGAAGACAGTGGATAGTCAGGGAACCCCTAACTTAACCTATTCATAGCACAATGAACCTTGTTGCTCAACTTACCACAGTTCCAGTTTCACATTTATTTGGGAGTTAATTTGCTAGTATCTGTCTCTCATAAGTTGAGAGGGTTTTTTTTATTATTATTATTATTCATTTATGTCTAGCATCTGCAGTGCTGTCTGACTCATCGTGGGCATTCAGCATATTTGATGAATGAATAAATAAATAAAAGCAGAGATGACTATGACAAAATCCTTTGCCTTAATCCTACTGAAGATCGTAGTAAACAATAGGCTTAGTAGCTTTTCAGATCTTATATTGATTTATATCTTACACTGTTTGCAGATCAAACGAATTAGATGGAGGAATGATTGACAGCAGATTCTGCATTCTTCCCTGTGTTGCTTTAAAATAGATAAAACATTATCCATCTATCCATCTTTACACATGGTCTCTTTCAAAATAATCTATCATCCTATTGAATGTTTATTTTTATATTTATTTTGAATGTGTTAATTAACTCTTTGAACTGGTTACCCAGATAAAAGAAAGTAGATAGTCCATGATATAATTTTCTTTATTTCAGACTTATTTACCCAGAAATTTCATCATTGTACCTTTCTTATGTGAGTATTTATTTATTTATTTTTCTGCTGAGAAAGAGGGACAGAAAGACAAGAAGGGAGAGAGATGAATAGCATCAACCCGTAGTTGCGTCACTTTAGTTGTTCATTGATTGCTCTCATACGTGCCTTGACTGAGGGGCTCCAGCCAAACCAGTGACCTCTTGCTTAAACCAGCAACCTTGGGCTCAAGACAGCAATCTTTGGGCTCAAGCAAGCAACCTTGGGATCATGTTGATAATTACACACTCAAGCTGGTGACCCCTTGCTCAACTCAGATGAACCTGAACTCAAGCCAGGGCCCTCGGGGTTTCAAACCTGGGTCTTCAGCATCCCAAGTTGATGGTCTGTCCATTGCTCCACCACTGGTCAGACTTGTGTAAACTCTTAATGATCCTAAAATGCTTATGCACATATGGATGCTTTTCAATTAACTTTGGAGTGTCAGATGATTGCGACTTGAGAAATTCACTGAAAACATTAAATTAAAAGAATATATCCATCTACAATGTTACTAAGAGATTATTATCAAGGATGAACATTAAATTGTTTAACCATGTCATTTTTACATCATGGGGATGAATAGGAGGGTTTTCTTCTGTGAGTAGTCAATACGAGTTATCCCACATTACACTTTAAACAATTCTAAAAGATCAATATTATCTCATTGTACAGAGGAGTCACTGAGAGGTTCAGAGGTTCAGAGTTACATCAGTCACGTAACTAACAAGTTACAAAAATAATGTCAACTTATTCTGGATTTAACTGGGGGAGAAAGAGAGAGAACAGAAGAGAAGGGTGAGTAGGGCAGGAGAGAGAAAAGAAATAGAACCTTTTACTCAAGTAAATCTACTATGAAAATTCTAAAAAATGCTACAAGCACAATTGCTCAGTGAGCTGAGAGCAGAAAGCCCAGCGCAGTGCCCTGATCTCTCGGGCACTCTGAACACAGGAATAGTCTTGATGCCCCCAAACAGAACTCTTAGGAACAGAGTTTGAAAGTCATGATGACCACAGGAATAGTCTTGATGCCCCCGAACAGAACTCTTAGGAACAGAGTTTGAAAGTCATGATGAACACAGGAATAGTCTTGATGCCCCCGAACAGAACTCTTAGGAACAGAGTTTGAAAGCTATGACATGTTATTACTTTTATCCCCCATGCTCAACTCATTTATTTTTTCTATAATTTTTTAATTATAAAAGTTATCTATGTCTGACTGATGGTGGTGCAATAGATACAGCATTGATCCGGAAGGCTGAGCTCACCAGTTCATGACCCCGGCTTGCCCAGTCAAGGCACATGTGAGAAGCAATCAATGAACAACTGAAGTGAAGCAACTACGAATTGATGCTTCTCTCTCTCTCTTTCTCTCTCTCTCTCTCTCTCTCTCACTTCTCTCTAAAAATCAATAAATAAAATCTTTTTTAAAAAGTTATATATGCATGTAAGTTAATTCAAATAATAAAGAATATTAATATATTGAGTAGGACACTTAAAACAATGTCAATGCAATAGATGAACAAATAAAAATATCAATAAAAATTTTAAAAGAACAGGATTGAATAAAATACCAAGGTATCTTTTCCTAACCCCTGCTTTTTCTCCTTAGTCATATATTTATTGATTTTTAATTTTATTAATGCTTTTGCTGTGTTTACCATGAATCAAAATGAAATGCTTATAATTGTTTTTTCTTAATGTATTACTGTACACATACTTATAGACTACTTAGGGGGATAAGGCACTTAGTCGTGGCTTCCTTTCTCCTCTTAGTAATAGTTCTCATAGTAATTTTAATTCTCTACTGCTGGATCTTGTAATTTATGTTATGTGCATGATATATAATTGGTAAGCAAACTTTCAAGTAATAAGCTTTATTTCTTGTAGTGAAGCTTTAGATAGCATCTCTCTCTCTCTCTCTCTCTCTCTCTTTCAGATGTGATTAACTAAGAAAAATGTATTAGCTCAGAAAACAGATGCTACTTTTTTTAGAGTGGGTTCATCAGGGACACCACGTGACATTCTGGGTTCCCAGCCGTTCTCCCTTTCTTCTCTGCCTACCTCGTGTTGACTTGGTCCTCGGTCTGTTCTTTTCTGCACTGCAGGTTTCTGCCTCGTTCCAGCTACTGCGTCCTCTCGGCTGTGTTCAGTGGCCGGCCAGGCCAGAGCAGACGGCCCCTCCTCACTGTGGGCCCTGCAGGGTGAGAAGGTGGGCCCCGCTCCACCATTGCGTGTGGCTGCCTGTCCAGTTTCCATCTCGGCCTCTCCTCACGAGTCCTTCTCTGTCCCTTTCTGGTTCCCTCTCCCTCCCGATGCTCCAGTCGTGGCGGACGCCTGGTTCTGCCTCCAACATGCCGGGTCTGGTCCAGCCTCAGAGTATTTGCACCAGGACTTCCCTGTGAACTGTTCAACCAAATCACATAGTCCTTCTTCATCATCAAGCAAAGTAACGTGGTTTTTGTGGTTTTTGTTGTTGTTGTTGTTGTTTTTTGTATTTTTCTGAAGCTGGAAACAGGGAGAGACAGTCAGACAGACTCCCGCATGCGCCCGTCAGGGATCCACCCGGCACGCCCACCAGGGGCGACGCTCTGCCCACCAGGGGGCGATGCTCTGCCCCTCCGGGGCGTCGCTCTGCCGCGACCAGAGCCACTCTAGCGCCTGGGGCAGAGGCCAAGGAGCCATCCCCAGCGCCCGGGCCATCTTTGCTCCAATGGAGCCTTGGCTGCGGGAGGGGAAGAGAGAGACAGAGAGGAAGGAGGGGGGGGAGAAGCAAATGGGCGCTTCTCCTATGTGCCCTGGCCGGGAATCAAACCCGGGTCCCCCGCACGCCAGGCCGACGCTCTGCCGCTGAGCCAACCGGCCAGGGCCCAAAGTAACGTTTTATGACAAATATTTCCGTTGTATGTTTAATATCAAAACCCTGAGACACTGATCCACGTGAGCACGAGAAACCCTGGATTATAAATACGCACATTTCCTCTGTGTTCTGCACACCTTCGTCCTCGGGATATCATTCTGCCGATGGCCTTCGATCTCTTTCACACCGTCCGCGTCTCCCCACCCACCGATTTTCCCTACCTTGAGCCCAGACGCCTTCACTACTGTTACTGTAAAGCGCGACCATAGCACGTATTGCTCTGCTCGGCGCCTCCCACCTCGCTCGTTTCTTGGCTCTCTCTCTTCCTTCTGCCAAAATTCTTGGAGAAGAATCCACAGTACAGCATCTAACTTCACATTTTCATTTATTCCTTTATCTCAGCTATTTCGCTCCCGCCCTTCTCCTTCTCCCAAGCTCGTTACCAACATCACGAACAACTGACTGACTGCCAAGTTCAGGTGCCCCTGGAAGATCCTCACCCCACTTGACCTCCCTCGGGCACGTGTCCTGGGACTGAGCCCTTACCCATCTCAGCTGGCCTCTCCCATCGCCCCGGGTTCATCTTTTACGTGTTCGTGCCTGGGTTTTCCTCCAATCTGTCTTTCCCAGTACCTCCAGCTGTTGTTGAGGTACTGGGAAAGACAGATTGGAGGAAAACCCAGGCACGAACACGTAAAAGATGGTTTTTTCCCTAAAACCTCTATGTTTTCAATTCAAAAAATGATTTTGGGGGTTACCAAAAGAAAGATAATACAATTATAGTGGAAAAATGTTTATACTATGATATTATGAGAAAAAGAAAAAAATAGTTAAAAACTATAAATTTGACTTTTAAAATGGTATAAATAGAATCTATACAAATTTACATTATGTGTACATTGTAAGTGTCTATGTGCAGATGTATGTATCTGTCAGAAAAAAAAAAAGACATCAAAGTAGTAACATGGTCTTCTCCAGAGGAAGGATTCTGGCTGTTTCTTTTCTCAATTAGCACTTCTTACTATGGTAGTTTAGAACGCAGCGTGATGCGTGGCACGTTAGAGAGCTTTGCATGTTGCTTGAGGCACAGAAACGCCCGGGTGGACTGAGGCTCTGTAACAGCGCTCCGGTCAGGTGGTGAAGGATGAGCGGGCGTGTCCCGGGTACACAGGAGAACCAGTGTCGTCTGGGTAAGTGGGAGGAGCGCCAGAGCATCCGGAGAGGTACGAAAGCACACTGCATATGCAAAACACAGAATACGCCACAGACTAGAGGAGAAGGTAGCGAGTTCTCGGTATAATGACCTCCTCTGTGATATCCCTTGTTAGGATAATGATTCTTATAGATCCTTTAAGGTTTTTCTAAAAATCCACCACCCATAGCCCACGGCCATCTGTGAGTGTGTCACACAGCTCTCCTGTCTCTATTCCCGATCGTGCGACCATGTAGCATAATCACATAGCAGCCCTCAGGGCCTGGCTGGATTCCAGAAGTTTGTTTTCTACTAATATTTGCCTGCCTCCCTGATCATGACTTGTGTGGGTTGTTTCTAGACAGTAGGATAGATAGTGACTGATGGATATTATATCCCATACCCAACTATACATATACCCACACACACACACGTGGATCTTCCCTCTGAAATATGGATTATTCCAGTAGCGTCAAGGAACCATGAAAACAAGCCCAGCATCAAGCTTATACAGGTGTTCTCCTTCCTTCAGTGTTTTTCCATATTCAAGAGAAACATCATTAAAAAAAAAAAAAAGAAAAAAAGAAAAAAACAGGCTCTCTGCTTCCGAAATTTGCTAGTCGTTTGAGCAAGACTTCATCTTGTGATCCTGTTTCCCATTTTTGCACCAGGAGTTAGGGCGTAAGAACAACTTAGATGTCTTTGAACAAGTAACGAACACGCCAAGACAAGGATCAAGTCATTGCCGATAGTTTAGTGAGACTCCAGCCCACCACAGCCGTGATTTATTTATTCCCATTTAAGACAATCTTTAAGCAATGATTAATTTTGATATGACCAGGCGGTTTGGGAGGATGGAAAGATGAGTGGCCGGGGAAGTGGAGAACTCAGAGTCCAGTCTTGAGACTGCTAACAAGCTGTGGGACTTTGGGAGAAGTCCTGAGTTTCTCCTGTCTTCAACTTCGTCTTTAAAGCACAGCCCTTAGATTAATTGATGTAACAAGTCCCCCTGACTCCGAGATTCAAGCTCTGAAAAGAAAAAAAAAAGTTATGTGCCAGTCTACCTTAACGCTGTATCTCATTTCGCCTATTTGCAAACTGACCTGTGGCATCCTTTCCAAGAGCGCCCTCAATGTTTCCGCTGGAGTCACTGTGACATGCGCGCTAAAGCAAATAAGGAGTTCCTCGAAATACCCGTATGAAACCCACTTTCTCAAATACGAGAATAAATTCGCTGTAGACAAAACCTTTACAGGCCTAGAAGTGCATGGTCTCTCAGTCATTTAGAAGAAGTCTTATTATGATAGCATAGTGAAAGTGTTGTCTTCTCTATAGCTTAGGTTAGTGAGCTACGTCCTTAGATTCCTTACTATAATCACAATCTAAGAGACAAGACACCTGAGCAGTAATCACGTTATTACCAATAATGTAAACAATGCTAACATCAAGATCTAAATGTTCACCATTTTACTGATATACTAGCCTTGAGGTAAGAAGTGCACCACCTTCTTACAGAAATTAATGTGAACTTCGGCGACTGTTAAACCAAATATTATACTTAACGCACTGAAGCAAATGCAAAGGTAGGT
This sequence comes from Saccopteryx leptura, assembly GCF_036850995.1. Taxonomy (NCBI): domain Eukaryota; kingdom Metazoa; phylum Chordata; class Mammalia; order Chiroptera; family Emballonuridae; genus Saccopteryx; species Saccopteryx leptura. The sequence continues at coordinate 5,665,574 of NC_089510.1, read as the reverse complement.
TCTCACGTCCCCACAACCAGAACTAATCGTGACCTTTCCGTTGTGAGCCAGGTCTGTGTTCTTAACGTTTAAAATGATTCAAATAGCCTGACCAGGCAGTGGTGCAGTGGATAGAGAGTTGGACTAGGATGCCGAGGACCCAGGTTCGAGACCCCAAGGTCACCAGCTTGAGCGTAGGCTCATCTGGTTTGAGCAAAGTTCACCAGCTTGGACCCAAGGTTGCTGGCCTGAGCAAGGGGTTACTTGGTCTGCTGAAGGCCCGCAGTCAAGGCACATATGAGAAAGCAATCAATGAACAACGAAGGCATCGCAATGCACAACGAAAACTAATGATTGATGCTTCTCACCTCTCTGTTCCTGTCTGTCTGTCCCTGTCTATCCCTCTCTCTGACTCTCTCTCTCTGTCTCTGTAAAACAAAATTAAAAATAATAATAAATAAATAAAATGATTCAAATAAATTCAACATAATACTGTCTAAAGTCGCAACAAATGCTAAAATAGTCAAAATATATCTATTTTTAAAAACTAGCTAAATAATACTGTCTCTTACTATATCCTATAATACTTTCGTCCATGTAAGAGATATAAATTTTGAGTGATCCCCAGGACCGGTGTATAAACCAATTACTAGAATTGACTACACATATTGATATCATTTAGGCAAAGATTATAAAACAATTTTATCTTCTTTGAAGTGGCAGTAATTGTTTTGTTAAGAAAGTCACAGTGTCAATAAAAAAACTTCAAAAGTAATTTAGAAACTTGGTATCTTTTCTAGTTAATAGCTATCTGTCTAGTTTATGGCTTGATAATATCCTCATTACAGCTACATGACAAGGAAAGTCAATGGATTTTACCAAGCAGAAATGTGTTGATTTATCCCCAAGATTTAAAAATGATTCAATCTCCTACTTCTTGCCACTAGTTTTAAGAAAACTTACCCGAAGACATTCATGGGCATTTAGAAGTCTCTCTACCATGCCAAACAACTGGAAAGATCAATCAAATTAGGTGTTGGAGATTTCAATATTAAAAAAAAACAAAACACCTCACTAATTTATTTTTCACTCACCATCCATCCAGCTGGATCCAGCAAATAATCTATCATTTTAATCTCACTGTGCTTATGATGAGACATGGGAGGAAGTCATACCTTTATTTTAAAGCAAATGTGTCCAGCTTAGACCTGTGATAGCATTTCGAAATCTAAACACCCGCCTTCAAACTGCAAGATATCACTGACTCCCCGATTGATTAATCAGTTGCATAGCCTTCGGGGTAAGCATGTGGGAAAAAATATATACATTCTTTGTTTCCTAGGTATTCAAAAACATAATAAAATAGAATGGTTTGTAAACCTCAAAAATTGTTTCTTTATGTTAATTTATTAAAACCTGTTAACATGAAACTCTGGCCATCTTCCCCCCACCTTTCTGTTACAGAATTTAAAAATGTATGAGAAACTTGGTCAAGTAACCAGTAAAATTATGTCTATGCATTAGTATCTTTAAGAGGCAAAAAAGAAAAAAAAAAAAGATATCCTATTATCATGATGCGACTAGCATTCATTTAAATAACTTTGGGCTTGATTCATGAAAAACAAAAATACTTACACCGCAGGGGGGCATTACTTCTGCTTTTTTTTTTATATATGCACAAGTCATGGTCTGTATTCAACCCTCCAATTCAAAAAGGAAAGTTGCAGATTTATGGCGGCAGGTTTTTTGTGTGAGTGCACAGTTCCAACGTGAAAAATAAATAAGCCCGTAGAGAACCTATGCCTTTTAGCAGAGTGTTAAAAGGATTGTAGGCAGAACTCCAGGCAAAAAAAAAAAAAAAAAAAAAAATCTCATCCCAATAAATTATTACCAAAATGTTAGCAAGCACAGCATTGTCACACGCAGGCAGCCAGGACATAATGGTGACGCAGAAGAACACTGCCACATAAATCACTCTCCAATAGCCCTCTCTGCTCAGTACAGGGAAGACACTTCCGTCCTCGACTGACTCTCATCTTCCACCTTTTCATCACTGGGATAAAATGGCAACTGTCCAAATCACAAAAAGAATTTGCAATAAATCCCTGGAGATGCTGCTGTCCAAACTTAGGGAAGGCTTCTGTGATGAAGAAGCCAAGACCTAGGGAATGTGTAAGGAAAACTCTTTTCAGAAATGGGCTCCCCTTTCAATCTGAACTGGTAAAGTCAATCACAGGTTTCACACGAAATCAAAGGCTGCATGACGTTGTTAGGTTTTTTTTTTTTTTCTTAATATCTCTTGGGAAATATAGCTTTTATAAAATGCAGAGAGATGTAAAGAAACGTATTATGTAAATTTAGCATTGCCAGGGACATTTCCACAGAGGTGAGTTTAAGCTTTAAGCTCAGGAACAACAGTCTCAGATTTTTATGTCTATTTCTAAAAGCCAATGTTATGCATTCAGATTGCATCTGATATTATAGTTTTAAAAATTAAAATGTATTTATTAAAATGCTCTATTTTTTGAATAAAAATAGTGTGTCATTCCTGATCATGAAAAGTCATACTAATAGTAAATAAATGAACAGAATTTATTCTTTTAAATGAAATAAGCTATATGCATTTCAAAAGACATACTTGCATATTTATAGAAATAAAGCAGGTGTCAAAAATAAAATTAAGCCATTTTATTTGGACATAAAGTATTTTAAAGAAAAACACTGTTATAACTGAACTGTGTCTCACATTATCAGAGAAACCATTTTTTTTGTTGCTTTCTCTCTATCCCTCAAACTTCCAGGAAATCTTAGCTACTTTATAGGTGCATCCTGTGACAGTTGTTGTTTTTTTTTAAAACCGAAGCATGGCTGTTACTGACTTAAATATAGCGTCCTTCTTTAAGCAGAAGGTGGGGGAGGGGGGAGCCAACTTGCAATTTAGACCGTTACCAAATTACCAAAACGAGGACGGCAGCACCTAATGAGCAAAACCATTAACAATTTTCCGACTGGAGCCCCTGTTCAAATACCTTGGACACCTTGTTAGCACAGAATGAGGTGTTCAATCAAGAGACTGGAAATTGGAAATGCCAGGGCACAGTTTTGAGTGGTGATTACAAGGGCGAGAGAGGTGAGTGCCAAAGTAACAGTCTTCTACCCGGCGGGAAGCTGAGAAACCTTCAACTCTCCATTTGTAAATCAGGCCCATGATTACCGCCGTCGCAAGCAAAGAACATCGGAAACAATTATTTGCACCCTTCTTGCACGGTTTTAATTTGCTCTTAAAATGAACAAGATGATCCCCAGAGTCCCCGGCATTTTGTCTTTATAAATTTAGAGCATGGTTCCTAGGATTTTTCATGGCACTGTAAGCAACAGGAAAACTAAAGGAATCATTTCAAAGAGGACACTCTCCCCCCCCACACACACACACACACAAGCTACATCCTTAAGCAGGGTTGCTGTAACTTCAAATGTCCGACACCGTCTGCAGATATTTTAGTGGCTGACTCTTTTTAAAACATCAACGATGTTCTTGTTAATTACTGATTTCTAATTTTCCCCTTATGGTTCTCCATGTAAATGAAGTGACTTAGACACTGAAACTCTTGTATGAAATTGATGAGGCATAGCAGCACCCTTTTCCTGTTTTTAGCTCTCTTAATCCGCTCCTGGCCAACTGACAACTCACAAATAATTTACTATAAGACTTTTACTCTAGGTCTCATGAAACTTGTGTGTAAAAGAATATATTTAAGCAAAATGTCACTGGTAAAATAAACATTCATTTTCTTCAGTCAAAAAGTTGCACTGAGTAAAACAAAACTAAATAGAAAACTAAACCTTTCAAATTGCCATCCATTGAATTAATTTTATGGTTGTCAAGCATTTTTTTTTTTTACCAAGTTGTTTACGGAGAGAAATTAAAATTTAGATGTCATAAAATAAAGTGTTTACAGTTAGAAAAAGTATTTGTGAATATATATTTTAAATGTTTATACTATGCTATAAAATGTTACAGTGTTTTTAAATGTGTAACATGTATAACTTTTCACTTCCTAATTATTTAAAGGATGCTATTCTAATTGTATTGCAGATAGTTTTGCTAATTAATTACAGACATGAGGGTCCACGTATGAGAAAAGGAACTGTAATTTATATTTTTTATAATTTCATATATAACTGTTAAGACTTAATCTAAAAACTTTTCAAAATAACTTAAACAATAAACTTCATTTCATGCAAACATAATTAATATGTTAGATCCTAAGTTTGTATTTTTCTTCACATACCAAAATCTATGAAGCTTTTTTACAAAGCCCTCAATCCATTTCCAAAATTGAAAATATCTCAACATCTGTTTATGTAAGCAAGAAAGAAAAATAATATAATATTGACAACTTACAACTGATTTCTGAAAATCCATTCAGTAAAATGATGAAGTTTATTTTTAAATGGGTTTATATATATTTTCCCAGAGAGCCTTCTATTTTCTCTTCATTGTTATTTCTGTTAGTTTGTTTGCTGCATGATGCAATATTAAATTTCCAAATTTTGATTTCTCATACTCTATCAATGGTTTAAAATACTGTAAAATCATCGGGGAGGTTACTGTATAATTTTGTAATGGATTACAATCACATAATTTGTTCCCAAACCCACAGTGATTATTGTTAAAATGCTCTTTTTCTCAACCAGTAGTGTCTTTTTTATCATATGCTATCCAAATTTAGAGGGCGCTGTTGTTCATGTATTTTGAAGAGTTTCATAATGGAAAATACATCCAACTAATAGTTTATTATTTGTTTTTCAAAACCAGCCTATAAAGTCCAATAGAAATAGTAATGTGTAAAACCTGAACTTAAAGTAACTAAAAAAGAGGTTTGTGTAATAGATCATTAAAGTTGCTATGTTTGCTATAAAGTATATATGTACACTTTGTTGTCCCTGATTCTAATTTACATTTAATTTATTGTAAACATGCTGATTACTAAATTTTATAAAAATATTTCAGTGTTCTGATATTATAGTTATGTAAGAAGAACAGTCTTGTGTTTAGAATATGTATACCCCCAAAATTTAGAGGTGTCATTTTCAAATGGTTTAAGTAAGAAAATCAGGTAAATGTGGCCAAATTTTAATTGTTGATTCTGGGTTAGGGACATGCAAGTGTTTTTTGTATTGTATTTTCAACTTTATCTGTTTGAGATTTTTAAACTAAAAACTTGAGGAAAATATTTGATAACAACACATTCTTAATTTCTATTGTAATTTTGTTAATTTTTTCTAGGTAAATACTTATTTCAAAAAGATTTTACTGTGTATGCTAGCTTCTTTATGGTTAGCTTTTAATTCAGTTCTAAAATATCAGATTTACCTTGACTACATGACAAATATATCATTTCTTTCATTAATTAAGATTGAACAGAAAAAATAAATTTAAAATAAAAATTTATATTCTGATATCTACAAAATGTTTAAAATTACTAAAGAATAGTGATTTCTCTGGTTTTTAAACATTTTTTCCAATATATGAGTCCACATCTCTCCGTTTGTTCTTTGACATTATGGTTGATGCAAAAACAGTTAAGACTAGAGACAAAAGCTGGAAAAAATTATAGTCAATCTTGTTCTAAATGCCAACTTTAAGTAAGACAATTTATATTTTTTAAATAAATTTTTAACATCTAAAAATGTTGGTGCCTCCTTGTATTGAAAACATTGGATTAATGCTTTGTAATACTCATCATTACCTCACCAGAAACGATAAATGCTATACAGGTCATAATTCTAGATTTAAAATGCATTTACTTAGAAAACTCAAACCAGACAATAAAAAGAAATTATACTCTAATGTAGTGTTCATTCTTAGTTCTTTCCATTTAATACTTAGAATAAAACACTTCAAAACTATCATTCCATCTGTGTGTATTTAATGCATCTAAATATATTTTTATGTTATGATCTTTGCTGAATAAAGTTAATAAGATGACATTCTCTCTGGTTAAATAACATTGCCTTTGAAATGATCCAGATTTTAACAAGAGTATTTCTTTTTCATTTATATTATCAGGCACCAATGAAGCAGCAATAATACCTTCTTCATTTTCTTTTAAGTCTGACTTGCAGAAAGAAAGAGGGACAGAACACTGTGATCCACTACCATGAATACAGATTCTATGCGGAGCCATGGAACTGAATCGCTAGAAAAACACAAACACAGCTTAAAGAAAAGTTTTCACATAGCTCAGGCATAACTTTTCACTACCTTTGAGTTATTTTGAAACCAAAATAAGCATGGCAGAAAACACATGAAGAAAAAGCAGGTCACAAAATGCCTTATAACTTGCCCTTTTGAATAGGGTATCTGAAACTTTGCCTGGTTAAACTGTATCTAATCTAGCACAAATAGGCATTGTCTGATTTTTATGGTATCCATGAATGTTCAAGAAGTTTTCCACCTGCTGCTATTTTGGCAGTTGTGTTTGTTTCATCGTTTTACAGAATCTGTAGGCTCTGTGCTTTCTTATTTTAAAATCTTGGTTACAATTGCTTCGCACATTATTGGGTTGAATTTAAATAGCTGACGTTAACAAATTATTTTGAAAGAACTTCCAAGAGTTACAGCAGTTTGATAATGTACGAGGCGCCTTATTTCAGAGGCCTTGTCATTAATCATAGTGGACTCAGACTGATGATTTATATGATGTTGCTCCAGAACAGGAGAAAGTGAGAGAGAGATAGAGAGAGAGAGAGAGAGAGAGAGAGAGAGAGAAAGAGAGAGAGAGAGAGAGAGAGAGAGAAAGAGAGAGAGAAAGAGAACTTTCAAGTGTAATGTTTCCTAGTGTAAGAAATAAATGATTTAGGTGTTTTTATTTCTAAAGTGGTTTCAACGACCATGGAAAGACCTCTCACCAAGAATGGTAAATCACCCTTTAGACAACAGAAGGTATTTTTTTTCCTTTTGCCCTCTAATATCAAAATCAAATTGATTACGTAGCCAAATATGTAAGGCACATGTAGACAGCGCAAGCTGAGTCAGTCATGGTGATTCAGTGCTGGGAGGAAATATGGCTCTTCAGTTGTGCTTGCCTTTTGAAGTGTTGCCTAAAAATCAGCCTTGGACTTCAAAGAGAGAAGGATTATAGCTTTTATCCAGCAATTAATATGGCTGGAATTCAAAATGTCAGCATCTAACCATGATCCTGGCTGGACAGTAGCATAGCAGGAATTCATTCTCCTTCAAGACTGGGAGTAAATCATGGAAATGAATAAACAAGCAGTGAAAAATGATTCATCTATGGCAGGAAAGAAGAGGGGGAAAATAAAACCTGCCTGTTTTTTGACAGGCAGACAAGCCCTCCCAAAAAAGTGATGTCCCCAGACCGTTCCCTGGTCTCCTACATCGAGAGCGTTTTAATCTCCCACCAACTGTTAAGTCGAAAGACACGCTATCAGAGAGAAAGCTATTTCTTTTGCCTTCTAACGCAGTTCAGATGACAACCTCTCCAAGTCCCTCCTCTCTGTCCGAGTTCAAGGGTTCAAAAATGGTCAGAATATTAAACAACAAAAGAGCAGCAGGACTTTGCCGGAAGAGTCTAAGGACGTGAGATTATGCAGAGCGGTTATTAGAAGAGGCACTGGTGTTAGGTGTCATCTTCACTCGCCATGTCATTCTAAGTGTCCTCTGCCAAGAGCCTAAAGCAGGGGTTGGAATGCACGTCCTTAAAACACCAGTTATTTCTACTTCGTATCTTCTCATGTTTGAGGTTGAATATTAAATGACAAACGAACTCACGTGCAGAACAACCGGGCACTCGAATTACTGTTGCAACATCATGTGTTTATTTTGGTCTGAATGTGAGGAGGTGTTTTGTGTCACCTCTTCCAGGACTTGTGAACAAAAAACGAAGGGGATCTCTCACCGAGTTTGGGGAAAACTCTCTGTTGGAATAGGTGGACCTCCCAGAACAACCAAGCAATCTGCCCTTCCATATCTCATGCCGTTGCTGCTGCTTGGTTCTTTACACATTTTTTCTAGTGACTCTGAGGCAAACCCAGGCACACAGTATTTATAGGAGAGTGATGCTCCATCATGATGGTCTACAGCAGGGGTCCCCAAACTTTTTACACAGGGGGCCAGTTCACTGTCCCTCAGACTGTTGGAGGGCCGGACTATAAAAGAAACTATGAACAAATCCCTATGCACACTGCACAGATCTTATTTTAAAGTAAAAAAAAACCAAAACGGGAACAAATACAATATTTAAAATAAAGAACAAGTAAGTTTAAATCAACAAACTGATCAATATTTCAATGGGAACTATGGGCCTGTTTTTTGGCTAATGAGATGGTCACTGTCCGGTTCCATATTTGTCACTGCTAGCCGTAACAAGTGATATGATGCACTTCCGGAGCCATGATGCGTGCATCCTGCATCACTGTACATGAGCGACGCCGTGCTTTGAAGACCGCCACATACAGTACTCTCACTGACCACCAATGAAAGAGGTGCCCCTTTGGAAGTGCGGCGGGGGCTGGATAAATGGCCTCAGGGGCCCGCATGCAGCCCGTGGGCCGTAGTTTGGGGACCCCTGGCCTACAGCCTACGCATTGCGTTTCATCAGTAAGCAATGCTTCTTACCCAGCACAGAGGTTCTCTGTAGAAGATGCTTGAAGAATGATCACATTTTGACATAATACCAACAAAATTTTTTATTATGTAATAGCCTCTTTTATATCCTATACCTATTGAACCCTAGAATTTTGCCCATCAATATAGAATTGAGACCACAAGGCATTTGATTCATTTATATTCTTCTTGTACTTAAGATATTTTCTTTTTTGTGTTGCCTTGATTTGGCACTGAGTGAAGGCCCTGACTCAGTTCCACATAAAGGTGGAAAGAAAAAGGTGAATGATGAATTAAGTATCTAAGCGAAGGTCAGGTGATGCTCAGAGGCCTCGTTCTGTTGAAAATACAGGCAGAACGTGTGAACGTCAGCAGAATCCACTCTCCCTTTTCCACTGTCCTGCCTTGCTGTTAAAGAGGCGTGATTCGCAGGTCCTGGGCCGAGTATCTCAGAGCCCACCACGCTATTTTGCCATATAGCAACAGAGTTCTCAGTAAGAGGAGACAGGGATGAAGGAAAAATTGTTCAGGTAAAAGGACAACAAAATTCATCAGCCAGTAAAAAAGGCGTAAGAACACAAAAGAAAACCTCCTTTTAAGAATGTACCGTACAGAGGACAATCTGACTTTGGGTGGTGGGTATGCAACATAATTGAACGACAAGATAACCTGGACTTGTTATCTTTGAATATATGTATCCTGATTTATTGATGTCACCCCATTAAAAAAATAAAATTATTATAAATGAAATGAAAAAAAAAAAAAAAGAATGTACCGGAATGATATTTTTTAATAACATAAAATTTTGAGAGTACGGTATCATTACACAAAAGTTTGGGGTTTGGTCAATGTCTACTTGTATGAAGCGTATCAGGGAACATTCCTACAATGTATTTAGCTATCAGTAGGGCCCAACTGTTTGGTCCAAACTATTTAAAACTTGTTTCTAAAGAACTGAACTGTCACCTATTTACACTTTAATGTTACTAGACCCACCCACAATCACCATCCTATCTCCACTCCATTGATACTCTTCAGTGATGACCCATAGCTAAAAATTTATAATGATCTTATAAATTTATTATATAGAATCTACTTCATTGCATTACTTTGTCAAAATATCTCAAACAAAAAAAATGGAGGGGTACTCTAACCCAGTGGTCCCCAACCTTTTTTGGGCCATGGACCAGTTTAATGTTAGAAAATATTTTCATGGACCAGCCTTTAGGGTGGGACGAATAAATGTATCATCTGACCGAGACAAGCATCAAGAGTGAGTCTTAGATGGATGTAACAGAGGGAATCTGGTCATTTTTTAAAAATAAAACATCGTTCAAACTTAAATATAAATAAAATGGAAATAATGTAAGTCATTTATTCTTTCTCTGCGGACCGGTACCAAATGGCCCATGGACCGGTATCGGTCCACAGCCCGGGGGGGTGGGGACCACTGCTCTAACCAAAGTAGTCAAAGTGGTCATATCACCTAATACAATCTACAGATGTAATGTAATTCCCATTAAAATCCCAATGATATTTCTCAAAGAAATAGAACAAAATATTATCACAGTCATATGGAATTACAAAATATTCCAAATTGCCAAAGTAATCTTGAGGGGGAAAATAAAAGCTGGTGGTATTGCACTCCCTGACTTCAAATTAAATCACAAAGTTATAATGATTAAAACAGTGTGGTATTGACAAAAATTCAGACACACAAAAATGAACAGAACTGAGAACCCAGAAATAAACTTACATGTATGTGGGCGGCTAATTTTTGACACAGGAGCCAAAACATACAATGGAGTAAAGAAAGCCTCATCAATAAATGGTGCTGAGAAAATCGAAAGGCCACATGCAAAATAATGAAACTAGACTGCTACTTGACATTACACAACCAAAACTAACTCAAAATGGATTAAAATCCTTCATATAAAATCTGAAACAATATTACATGGAAGAAAATGGAAGTACTAAATTTACAGACATTGATTTTAAAGAAGAACTTATAGATGCTTTTGCATAATGCATTACGTCAGTCCATTGAATCTATTATTTTTTTAATCTTAGGCAGTTTTAATAAATTTTATTTATGTCCACAAAACCCCTTACATGTGGACCTACAGTAATGTTGCCATTTAGCTTTATAAATACTTTTTAAATGAAGTATTATTGTATTATGTCACTAAGTAAACACCATAACTTTTGGAAATCTATTTACTAATATTTCCAATTAAGAAGTGCTCCTTCATCAATTTCAGTATTTTCTAAAGTAAATGCATCACGATTATTTCACGTCACCCTCAGAGTTCAGCATATTTATCAAACACTTTACGTAATAAATACTCAATAAATTTTCTTGAATTGGATTGAACCTAGTTACAGACACTTGATTAATATTTTTTGTGTGTAAGAATTCCCCTCACGTTATTTAAACTCTATTCCCTTTTATACGCTCAGCCGTATTTTCTCTTCATCTTCCTCTTTAGAGTTTGTAATCACGTAATTCTTGTTGCTTCCTAAACCTTCAAATCTGCATTAGCCCATCTGAATTGCTTTGACTTTTGTCCAGTTTAAATATTATTGTTATAAAATCTACTTTCAGTCAAAAAGTTATACTTGACTATCACTAGTATCCAAATAATTATGTTCCATAAAAATCTTACTACTTGTGGACTCTATTTTCTGAAAGAAAATCATTAAAAGGGAAAGAAACAAGCAATAATAAAGAATAGTAGCCTGACCTGTGGTGGCGCAGTGGATAAAGCGTCGACCTGGAAATGCTGAGGTTGCCGGTTCAAAACCCTGGGCTTGCCTGGTCAAGGCACATATGGGAGTTGATGCTTCCAGCTCCTCCCCCACTTCTCTCTCTCTGTCTCTCCTCTCTCTCTCTCTCTTTGTCTCTCCCTCCCTCTCCTCTCTAAAATGAATAAATAAATAAATAAAATTAAAAAAAAAAAAAAGAATAGTATAACTATTACAACTCCTCGATATCTGTATAAAAGTCATATTTTTTTCCAAAAAAAAAGAAACATTTTTCTATTATATAGATGCCTGCCTTGAGATATTTTAAATACATGATTTTAAAAATTGTTAATTATATATTTGAATATGTATTTTCAGGAAAAATATGTTGGAAATCTATTTACTAAAATTTCCAATTAAGAGGTGCTCCTTCATCAATTTCAGTATTTTCTAAAGTAAATGCTTCGCCATTATTTCACGTAACCCTCAGAGTTCCGCATATGTATCAAACCCATTACAGATATTATTGAACATTTGATCATATGATATTTCCTTATAGAAAACCCATTTGGAAGAAACAAAAGGGTACAGAAAAGACAAGACAAGATATGAGTATTCACTTAAAAATTATTTTTTATTCAGCATTTACAATTTAAATGAACATATTAAGTATTTTTATACATTATCTCATTTCATCTTTAAGGCAATTAATTTTCAGTACTGAAATTTTATGTCATGCAAAATTAATCGGTACACAATTTTTATATATATGCTTACCACATACATATATATTCACTTTAAAAGGAAGCCTTCCAAATTAAAAAAAAAAAAATGAGTGCCTTCATGAAATGGAATATTGGGCAGCCATTAAAAAGAAAAAAATGAGATAGGTAAATAACAATCTTTAAAATATAACACTGATTTTTTTTCAGTTGCAGAAGAAAGTAAACAGTTTAAAAATACTCATGTAAAAAAAGATATATACATACACATTTACATATGTGAGATTTCTTTAGACTATTAGTAGAAGAGAAAATTTGTTTTTGTTTAAATTTCTATCAGTTTTTAAAATGCTTTAATTTTTATCCAGTCAGTAGTACATTTAGTCTTGGAAGTCTTAAAACAAGGGTAAAAACAAAAATAATTTTCTACGTCATAGCTCCTAATCTATTAGACTCTTTTCTCACAGAACATTTTCTTTACATATCTATTTGCTTTTGAATTTTTAAATATACATATTACACATATTTCATAATCTAATAATTTAATATAGTATATATTGACTTCTTATTATAGTATCATCTTACACAAACACTTCCCATATCGCCTTCTTTATGATTCCATACCTTGTAAGATTTATATTTTGGGTTATACAAATATTGTTCCTTGCTGAGCTACATATTCTTATCTTTATTTTTCCTTTCTTGTACTACTTGTTATGTCTTATAGATTCAATATTTGCCTTCTTAGTTTTGCTTATGGTACTATTTGCTTCTAGTTAACTCATAATTTTCAACAGACTTGTAACTTTATCTCAATACTCTTCTCTACATGGTCAAAGTTAATCAAATCAAATCAAAATATTTTTCTCCCATAATGTCTCCTTTTTGACCTCTGGTTTCTTGTGAAACTTGTTCCGATTACTCCCTTGGGCTTTTGCAGACTGTTATCTTCGAACTTTACTTGGCCTCTGTTTGTGACAGAACCCACTTGTTTTCCATTTTGGCTAACTCCTATGTTAGTAGGATGTACCTTGTATGTCTGAAAAATCTAATCTGATTCAGATTCAGCACAACTATATGGCTTGCTCACCATGTCTCAATCCCATTTCCTGAAAGAATGTATCTCTCCGGTCTGGTCAGCTCAGCTCTTCTGGTCAATGTGCCCAAAGAAGTTAGTTTGTAAATTAGAACTGACTCTCTTCAGACTCCTATGGTTGGAAAGGGTTTTTTTTTTAGAGAGAAGTACAGACGTTTGAAGAGGATTATCAGCGTCACTAGCACAACAACAGTAGTGGCTGCATATAATGTCTAGAACACTAACCAACAAGGTGAATTGGTCTAGGTTTAAAGATCGCCATGAACTACGACTCAAATGCCATGGAAGCTGTTTTAATTTCAGTTTACCGCTGGTCTAGCAAATAAGAAGTACAGAAGATAATCATCACATCAAGAATATAAATTCAGTAGACACCACTCCCATTGCTTTCCTGGATCTTCAAAGTTTTGTTCAAATTTCAACAGGCTTGGCAGCACTTATAGATGCGAAACCAGACAGATCACAGTAGTCTAGAATTTCAAGCTCAGCTTTTTTATTTATTGATTTTTATTTCATTTTTTTAAATTTTGGAGTGGTTGGGCTAGTAGATGAAATAGAAGCATGTCAGAACTCAAGGGCTTACTTAATTATCAGGGGGAAAACACTTAATGTAGTTAATTCACACTTTTACATAGTATGTTCAATATTACAACAAGGTATACAAGAGTCTTCCATGCACATGTTCTAAGCATGACCACCATAATATCTATATATATCATAAATAAATGAGTGAAGGACAGATTTAGAGACAAAGGGTATAATGGAGCAAGAACTAATAACTATCACCCAGCCTCCATAGAGACAAGAAAACTGGGATTGGGTAACTAATATATGGGAAATAGAAGCTGCTATTGAGTTCTAGATGACTACATTTTTGTAGAATTGTGTATCTCTTTATTCTCTGTATGTTAGAAGTTAGAAATCTGATTTCTATGTAACATTTTTGGATTTTGAAATGTTGAGTATCAAGATTTCTTAAAACACTGTGTTGGTCAAACAAAACACATCTACTGATAGAATCAGGTCCCCATACAGCTAATTCGTGAATCTGTCAACTCAGACATTGACATGCCCAAATACAGGCACCCTATGCAAATGAGTATGGATTTTAATTATTCCCTCAGGCTAAAACTCATTATAACCAAAAACGAATTATAACCAAAAATTAGAAATTTACAAATTTTCTACAAAAATCACAGGATGTTAGAGTAAGAAAGAATATTGAAGTTTTATTATCACAACTCCATTATTTTATAGATGAGATAGCTTATGTCTAAAGAGGCTTAACAACTTGTTCAAAATCTTAAAGATAATAAAATTTATATAAATATGTAATTATTTTAGGATTTTCTTTGAAGGGTGGTAAGATTCCTTAAATTCTAAGATATAATTCATGGCTAAGTATATTATATCTCCACAGGCTGTCTAGCTCATTTTTATTTTAGTTCAAACCATAATTTATCCAAACAAAATATTCAAATTCCTTTCATAGAACCATCCAAAATTATTTTAATTTGCCATCCAGAAGGTTTTATGTAACCCAAAATATAACAATAGTGTGGTTACTCTGGATTAAATATTATCAACATTAGTCTTTATGAACAATTGGCAAGATATTCCCCTTTAACCAGCCACTTCACTTTATATGTACAACTAGTAAAACGCTGAATTTATTTTAGGAGACATTTGCCCAGGTAATTTCCAAACTCCAGTGCTGGTTCTTGTGGCCAGATTTTTCTTTTCAGTTCTTTGACTTCACGCACTGAAATTTATGGTACATTTCACAGTGCTCCCTGCTGTTGGCCTCATCAGGTCCTGGGGCTAAACCACAAGAAAACCAGAAATGAATGCTGGAAAGCCCTGGGGCTGTTCTTAACCAAAGAACTGCAAACATGGCCTGAGTCCCCTGCAAACCCTGCTAGACTGTCAGAAGAGAAATGGCAACACGCTGCAGACATTCAACGAAGCAATATTTTCCTTCTAACTCACAAAGTCTTCTATTTAGCCTCAACAATATCATATTTGAAATGATTTTATGACTGGGAGCAATACTTGGGCGGTCATCTGTTCTCTCAGATTAGCTGTCAGATGAATACAGTGTTTTTAGTCAATGTTTTCAAATTACTTTAAAATACGGACAAATCCAATATTTGCCCATGACATTTATAAGGAATGTTTCCATGTTTTTTAGACTAAACCAAAAGTTGGATTTGCAATCATTTTATAATATTATCTCCATAGTCACTGGTGCAAAAGGGTAGATTCTAACCGACGTGAAAGACTGGAAGAAAGGAAGAAAGAAAGGAAGGGAGGAAGGGAAAGAGTGAGAAAGGGAAAGAAGAAGGGAAGAAAGAGGGAGAGGAGGATGGAAGGAGGGAAAATAGAGTGAAAGAGAGAAAGAAAGAAAGAAAGAAAGAAAGAAAGAAAGAAAGAAAGAAAGAAAGAAAGAAAGAAAGAAAGAGAGAGGGAGAGAGAAAGAAAGAAAGAAAGAAAGAAAGAAAGAAAGAAAGAAAGAGAGAGAGAGAGAGAGAGAGAGAGAGAGAAAGAAAGAAAGAAAGAAAGAAAGAAAGAAAGAAAGAAAGAAAGAAAGAAAGAAAGAAAGAAAGAAAGAAAGAAAGAAAGAAAAAAGAAAGGAAAGAAAGGAGGGAGGGAGGGAGGAAGGAAAGGGGGAAGGAAGGAAGGAAGGAAGGAAGGAAGGAAGGAAGGAAGGAAGGAAGGAAGGAAGGAAGGAAGGAAGGAAGGAAGGAAGGAAGGGGAGAAGGAAGGACGGAAGGAAGGAAGAAAAGAAGAGGCAGGAAGTTGCTCAGAATGTCAAGATGAGTTTGGTGTGCCAGATCTATATTTCTAGTTGGAATTTTAAAAGTAAATCTTTCATATTTTACCATGATTTGGAAATATGTTTTTTTATATTTTCTTGCAGTTTGTAAATGATTTTATTGTTACATTTATCCCTTTAATCCATCTAGAATAAATCTTTAAACTTTAAAAATAAAAGTAAATCTTTAATTTGAAGATTATCGCCTACACACCACCCAAGCCCCTTCGGGGCAATGATCTATCAAGTTCTGACTGTCTCAAACTGTTTGTGCCGGATTCCACATCGATCACACTCACACTTGCTACACTTGCAACCAGAGAGCCAAGAAACAATAATTTTCAATTAAGAAACCAGAAGAAGACTTGGGGGTTTGATTTATGGAGCATGACTAATTATCAAATAGCTGGCCTAATGAAAATTAAGCTGCTAGTTATACTGCAAAGCTGTAACTTCATTTTCTTGAAGAGATACTGATATGATCCAGAATGTAATTTATGAAAGGAGTATGACGTGTTTTCAAAGTCATAGACATGCAAATGAGATAATTATCATTTTTAAATGACAAGACTAATTATTTGTATTATGATGAATTTTATATTCGGAGTACATAGTCACCTGAAATAAAAGATTATCTTTGCTTATGATAATGATTTTCACTTCCTCCCTATGCTATTGGAAGATATAGAAATCCTGTACTAAGGTTAAGGATTGGGGGATCTTTTTCAAAACAAGGAAAGTTAAAATTAATAGCTTTATAGTTTTTTGAACATTTCTTGATGTAAATAAATCAGAATGAGAAAAGAAGTAAAAACTTTAAAACCAAACAATATTCATCAAGTGAATGGGTCAGACTAAATGTATATTTTCTGTTCATTATAGTTTCTTTTTGTATTGTTAAATACAGACTTATAAATACAAATGTCTCCATTCATAAACATACTGAGGTGCAGTTTACCTTTGTTCCATAAGTGAAACAATTAAATGCTGATGCCATTGTGATGTTCTCTGCCATATGTAACTTGGACCTGATTTAAAAATATGCAACTTCCCACCCCTTTTTTGTCCTACTTCACCTCACACGTTCCCCTGTGCAACCATTTCTCATTTCCCAAACTTCACATTCACCCTCTGCCCATCTTCTCCACTCAGACAAGATGAACTGTATTTACGCCTATTCCAAATTTATATCTCTAAATTCTACCATCTCTCAAGACCAATCTTAGATTTCATGTTCTTTGTGGAATGAAAAAATACTTTGTCTTTATCCTGCCAGCCCACCCGGAAAGAATGTCTCCTTTCTTTCAAGTCCAATAGCGTTGCCAGATCAGTGGGCCGAATCTTAGCTTCTGCTGTATAAGGGTTCTACTATATTCTATTTTTGATTTGGGTGTTGAATAATGGGTATTTTCCATTCACAAAACTTACTAAGCTGTACACTTCTGTGCACGCTTATAAATGCACGTGTTGCGCTTCAATAGGATGCATTTAAAAAATATCAGTGCTGTGACTCCGTTCCATAATAATTAAATCAGAATTTCTAGGGGTGGAGTTAGGGGCATTGGTATTTTTATAAAGTTTCCCAATTAATTCTAACACTTAAGCCGCTGACCTTGAGAATTATCTTGAGAAGTGTTCTTCCTTTCCAATGGGGCAGTCACCACAGAGATAACGCAATGTGACTGATAATCGGAATGTTAGAACCCCTGACGTTATACAGTCCTGCAGGGAATTTTCTGTTGGACCCTATCTCAGGTCCCATGCTTGTGATTGACCATCTCTGTGCGTTTTAGAGTTGATCATCTGTTCTTGAAAATACTCATTTCATGGCCTGGCCTGTGGTGGCGCAGTGGATAAAGCATCGACCTGGAAATGCTGAGGTCGCCGGTTCGAAACCCTGGGCTTGCCTGGTCAAGGCACATATGGGAGTTGATGCTTCCAGCTCCTCCCCCCTCTCTCTCTCTCTGCCTCTCTCTCCTCTCTCTCTCTCTCTCTCTGTCTGTCTCTCTCTCTCTCCTCTCTAAAAATGAATAAATAAAATAAAAAATAAAATAAAAAGAAAATACTCATTTCTAAAATGTGGTCATGTCTGTGGGGGTCAATGTTATTGTTGTACTTATAACTTATATTTCTTATAATAGCCTTAAAAAAATAACTTCTTGTTGTGTGCTTTTGAGACCAGGAGCTAGTTCTTTCTTTTTTTCAATAAATAGTTATCATAGCACTATGTCATTGTTGCTTTGTCAACTATGAAAAAGTAAGAGGAAGAAACTCAAAGTAGGATAAGAAAGAGACTCATTTTGTGTTGAGCTATGTCATGTTAGATGGAAAAAAGAATATGAGAAACAAGCTTCTAATCATTTCAATTATGGTCAAGGATCAGAAAATCTTTTTTTTTTTTTTTTTTGAAATGGCTTGCCTTTGGCAAAACTTATTTTCAAATGTCTTCTACATTGTTCCTAATTTATTTTTCATGCAGATATTAATGTTTTCATTGGAATAAAGCAGCTCAATGATAACTTTCCAATATATTTGCATCTCACCCTATGTTCAGAGTTATATTTCTAAAGAACAAATCTAATTGGGCCACTAGCATATTTCAGAACTTTACCATGTACCCATCTCCATGCTACTCAAATTGAAGTTTGGGGGCTAACAGGATGACTGGGAGCCTATAAGAAAGGACGAATTTGAATTTTAATAAGTTCTCCAAAGTGAGTCATGTGCCCACTGAAGTTTGAGAAGCTCTGATCTAAAAAAATAACAAAGGCCACGCCCCTTCCTACCTGTCTCTAGGCTTCCTCTTCCAGCCTTATTTCAAGCTCATCCTTTAGACCTAACCTGTGTCCTTGGTAGTCCTGGCTGACTTAGAGTTTCGGGACCCAACCAGAACTTCTTGTATTTGTATATGTTGTCTTCTCTGTCTTATTGATTTCCCTGGAAAATTCCTCAATTCAGCTCCCTCTCCTCTTTGAAGCCAGACCTTGGTGACTCTTCAGGTGGAGACGAAGGGATTTTTTTTTTTTCTTATTTACAAGGCTTTAAGGTAAGAGTTTTCAAATCGTATTACAAAAAGTATCTGCCTTTCTGCTTTCCTTTAGACTGTGACTGCTGGAGAGCGGGGATTGGACCTGGTTAAATTCCACAGTCCCATTTAACAGTATTTAAGACATGGAGAAATAAGTCTACACATGCTTATGAGTACTGGACAGAAGGAGGCTTAATGAAATCATTCTTGTTGCAAGGTGTTCCCTTCAGAGGAGAGTACTTGAAGAGAACGCATCGGATGATGCCTTATTGTGGTTACTGATTCATTCCTCTATCATTAGTGGAGCACATCTTGCCTGGAATTATGGAATTGGAAGTGATTTCAGACACTATCTCATTATCCACTCACTTTTCTTCAAAGATGCTCTGGGGTAATTAAGTTTCTCCTATAACCAGAGAAGAGATGTAGAACTAACAATTTTTTTTTACCTCCTCTTTATTTTCTGGTATATATTTTTGTGTGCAAATGTAATGCTCAATGAATGATTTCTAAATGATAATATAAAGTAATCAGCATTTTTAGGATTATTTCAAAGGCATTCCTCACTGGCTTATGTAAGAATATATATATATATATTTTATATATATATAAAAGCAGTTAGCACAGTGTCAGTATAAAGGAAGTCATCCACCATAGATATATCCACTTTCTCCTACCATTTCTTCTCTTTAACTCAAATCTCTCCTGCTGTAGTTAAGCCCCCATTGTCTTTGTTCAATATTTAAGGAAACGAAGAGTTCAAAATCTTCCATTAATCTCTAGACTTCATTTGAGTCAAAAGAGGACAGAGCATCCAAAAAATAAAAAAATGTACTCACTTGCTTTATTCCCTTTGCCAAAATGCTGAGGAAAGCACCAAGGTAGAGCTTGTTGCTGTTGTTGTTTGCAAGAACATGGAAGAAAACCTTTATAAAATAATATTAAATATGATACATTTGAAGAAGGGAACTCTGAGCGAAGTTGTAGACTGTTGGTCATACATCTCCTGCCCGCAAAATTTCATTTCTCCGTGTTTTGTATCCTAGTTTTGCAGGACTCCTTGATTCCTACAAGAGAGTGAATGGCAAGAATTAAATCTTTAGTAGGCTAACAGTGTATGGTCATTTAATTGGAGGTTCCCTATCAATATCATACTAATCAATCCCAAATAATCAAGCCCCTACATGGCTATTGAGTAAGACTTGAATACCTATCAATTGCACCACAAGCCAAAATGAGAACTGCCATATTGTTTTCATTATCTAAGTCTCTAAAACTGCCGTTCGGAACAGTGGTACTATATTATGGATTTCATAGTTCTAATGGTATTCCTGTATTTAAATATTTATCTCTTAACTCAATTATTCCTCTCTCTGTTGATTATTTCTTAATGAAATAATCATAAGAACACTAGACAATAAGCCACAAATTAAGAGGAGTAGAACAAAACTTTGTGTGTTTATGGTGTATGAGTGAATAGCAGACTTAAATGTAAAACCTAAAACAATTTTTAAAAGTCCTAATTAACCCAAAAACTCAGAAACATTGATACGTAAAGACACATGCAGCCCCATGTTTATTGCAGCATTGTTCACAGTGGCCAGGACATGGAAACAACCAAAAAGCCCATCAATAGATGACTGGATAAAGAAGATGTGGCACATATACACTATGGAATACTACTCAGCCATAAGAAATGATGACATCGGTACATTTACAGCAAAATGGTGGGATCTTGATAACATGATACGAAGCGAAATAAGTAAATCAGAAAAAAACAGGAACTGTATTATTCCATACGTAGGTGGGACATAATAGTGAAACTAAAAGACATTGATAAGAGTGTGGTGGTTACGGGGCGGGGAGGGGAGAATGGGAGAGGAATAGGGGGTGGGGAGGGGCACAAAGAAAATAAGATAGAAGGTGACAGAGGACAATCTGACATTGGGTGGTGGGTATGTAACATAATTGAACGACAAGATAACCTGGACTTGTTATCTTTGAATATATGTATCCTGATTTACTGATGTCACCCCATTAAAAAAATAAAATTATTTAAAAAATAAATAAATAAATAAATAAATAAAATAAATAAATAAAAAAGTCCTAATTAAAAAGTATAAGAGAAAATTATACAGCCATTAGATTAAGGAAACATTTTTCAGATAAGATACAAAAAGCAAGAAGCATTAAAAAATGTAAACTTTGCCAAGGCTGGGTAGCTCAACTGGTTAGAGCATCACCCTGATATGCCAAGGTTCTGGATTCAATCTTTGGTCAGGGCACATACATGAATTAACCAACTTTTTTTTCTTATTTCTCTAAAAATAGAATTTTAGAGTTGTTTTTTTTTTCCTGAAGTTGGAAACAGGGAGGCAGTCAGACAGATTCCCGCATATGCCCGACTGGGATCCATCCGGCATCCCCACCAGGGGGTGATGCTCTGCCCATCTGGGGCGTTGCTCTGCTGCAACCAGAGCCATTCCAGTGCCTGAGGCAAAGGCCATAGAGCCATCCTCAGCGCCCGGGCCAACTTTGCTCCTATGGAGCCTCGGCTGCGGGAGGGGAAGAGAGAGACAGAGAGGAAGGAGAGAGGGAGGGGTGGAGAAGCAGATGGGCACGTCTCCTGTGTGCCCTGGCTGGGAATCAAACCCGGGACTCCTGCATGCCAGGCCGATGCTCTACCACTGAGCCAACCAACCAGGGCCTAGAATTTTAGAGATTTTAATAGGGATTGCATTATATAGGTGTTATTCCTTTGGTTATATGGCCATTTTGACTATGTTGATTCTTCCAATCCACAAACATGGAATACCTTTCTATTTCATTGTGTCTTTTTTAATCTCTTTAAATAGTTTTTTTACAGTTTTCAGTATGTAGGTCCTTCACATCCTTTGCTAAGCTTATTCCTAAGTATTTTATGTTTTTGTTGCAAATGTAAAAGAAATTACTTTTTTTCATTTCATTTTCTAAGGTTTCATTTTGGCATATACAAAAGCAGTAGACTTTTTGTATATTGGTTTTGTATCTTGTGACTTTACTATATTAGGTTATCATTTCTAATAGTTTTTTTGTGGAATCCTTGGGATTTTCTATACACAGAATTGTCATCTGCAGAAAGTGATACCTTTGCTTCTTCTTTCCCAGTATGGGTGTCTTTTATTTATTTCTCTTGTCTGGTTGCTCTGGCTAAGACTTCTAGAACTGTGTTGAATAACAGTAGTGAGAGTATGCATCTTTGTCTTGTTCCTGATTCTAGAGAAAAAGCTTTCAGTTTTTTACAACTGAGAGTGATATTGGCTGAGGGTTTGTCATACATGGACGTTACTATGTTGAGGTACTTTTCTTTTTCACCTATTTTATTGAGTGTTTTAATCATAAATGGATGTTTTATCTTATCAAATCACTTTTCTGCATTTATTGATAGGAATCCTATGATTTTGGTCCTTTGTTTTATAATGTGGTGTATTACATTGATTGATGTGCATATGTTGAACCATCCTTGTCTTCCTGGAATAAATGCCACTTGATTGTGATTTATTGTTTTTTTCAATGTATGGTTGTATTTGATTTGCTGGTATTATTAGAGTTTTTGCATCTGCATTCATTAGAGATATTGGTTTATAGTTTTCTTTTTTGTGTATTGTCTTTGCCATATTTTGGCATCAGGGTTATGTTGGCCTCGTAAAATGTGATAGAAAGTATTTATTGTCTCTTCTCCAATTTTTTGGAAGACTTTGAGAAGGATAGGTACCAAATCTTTGGATGTTCAGTTGAATTGACTAGTGAAGCCATCTGGTCTTGGACTTTTATTTTTGTGGAGGTTTTCATTAGTTGTTTCAATTTCCTCACTGTTTATTGTCCTATTTAGATTTTCCACTTCATGATTCAGTCTAGGAAGATTGTATAGTTGTAGGAACTTCTCCATTTCTTCTGGGTTATTGAATTTGGTGGTATATAGTCTTCCATACTATTCTAGTATAATCATTTTTATATCTATGATGTCTGTGGTAACTTCTCTTTCATTTCTGGTTTTTATTTATATGAAGTATTATGGTGACAAAGTAGTTTGACCATGGATGATAGGCATATAATACAATGAATGGTACACATGAAATGGAGGTATACACTGGAGTTCAAAAAAAAAATACAAAAGGCCAAAGAAATCTAGAGCTGGTTCTTTGAAAAGATAAATAAGATTGACAAAACTTTAACCAGACTCATCAAGAAAAAAAAAAAAGGAAGAAGATTAAGATAAAATCAGAAAAAAGGGGAGAAGATTAAAATAAAATCAGAAACAACAGAGGAGAACTAATAACTGACAACAAAGAGGTACAAGGCTATTTAAGAAAATAACATGAACAACTATATGCCCCCAAAAATTGGAGAATTTAGACAAAATAAATTAATTCCTAAAAACATACAATCTTCCAAAAATAAATCAGGAAGAATCACAAAATCTGAGTAGACTGATAACAACTAATGAAATATAAGGAGTAATAAAAAAACACCTAACAAACAAATGTCCTTCACCAGATGGATTCATAGGTGAATGTTACTGACATTCAAAAAAGAAATAACACTTTCCTTCTCAAACTATACCAAAACAATTCAAGAGGAAGAACCGCCTTTGCTTTTAGCAACAATTGGAAAGTGCTCTCAAATTAAAAATATATATATATATATAATCACAGAAAGTGCATTTGTCTGCGCACCTTTGTGTTGATAGATTACGGCAATCTGAACTTGAGAGCACATTCTAGCTATATTTGGATACAGCAACAGATTAGTTAAATAGTCTAATTTCCACAAATCAGATGAAGGAGGAAAAAAACCTCTTATTTCATATGTATGATACACTATGGGTTACTGAAACTCTTCTCCGTAGAAAATGATACACTGCTCACAAAAATCAGGCGGTATTTTGTCACTTCCTATTCATTCTGAAATATCCCCTAATTTTTGTGAGCCATATCTTTTGGGGAGGGGGGCATTTCCCAGCATGTCGCTGTTTTTCCGAAAGAGTTCCCACCAAGCCTCAGATAAACATTTCTGCAAGTCGGTCCCACGGAGCCTTCATGTTGTCCTGAAAGTATTCTTTGCGAAAGGGTATTTAGATGTCAGCGGCCA
This sequence comes from Saccopteryx leptura, assembly GCF_036850995.1. Classification (NCBI taxonomy): domain Eukaryota; kingdom Metazoa; phylum Chordata; class Mammalia; order Chiroptera; family Emballonuridae; genus Saccopteryx; species Saccopteryx leptura. The sequence continues at coordinate 5,641,427 of NC_089510.1, read as the reverse complement.
AAAAGGCTGCTCTATAATTTCTTTCTATGTGCGCATACGTACTCCCTCTTCCTCCGCGTCGAGGAACAAATGTTGTCCGAAATATCACCTTCCTTACAAAATAAAGTAGAAAGGGGCTATTAATAGAACATTCTGAAAGTTATTTTTTTTAAAAAATATGAAAGACGCTCCTGTTGTCTGATGGTCTTCAACGCGCAATACCAAGTTCTGTATTGCAACGACAGGGAGATAGAGCTACTTGTACAACCTAATTTGAAACACAGGGAACAAAAACTGTTTCATGCTGAGCAATGAAATTCAATTTCTTTTTTCTCTTTACTTTTGAAAAAAGACCTATCCATTTCATTCGAATCTTTCAAATTTTTTAAGTTAAAAAAAAAAAAATTGAAATCTACAAAATATTTTGGTAAGTCTGTGGAAGGCTGCCGCGGTCTGGGTGGGAGGGTGACATTTCTTGCCTGCATTGCCTGAATAATTCATTGACTGGACCCATCCTCATTCTGCTTCAATAAAACGAGAACAGAGAGCCTTGTTGAAAAGGAGTTCTCTGTGCACTGCGATCTCTTGTCCTTGTTTTTATTGTTATTCATCAAAACCCAAACATGTTGAATAAACAAGACTAGAAAGAGTTAAAACCCAAGCTTAGGCTTGCTGCTTGTATTTCGAGATGGCTTTCTTGCGCTGGGGAAAGTACTCTAGTGCAAGGCAGTTGGCGATCAGAAGGCAACTTCATTGTGAAAAACTATCCACGAACAGAAATGTGGGCCTTAAAAAATACCGACAGTCAACATGGACAGGTGTCATAGAAAATACTGTTTTTTGGAAACATAAACATTCATTATGCTGTCAAAAAAACAACAACAAACTATCCTATTAGAATATTTGTCTCTTTTTCAATCAACAGAAACCCTTATGAATTCAAACATTTAGCATAAAACCTCAAAATGTACCAAGGTATTATTTTTCACTGAGACGTTCTGTACACTTTTCCTGAGATTCGCCAGTAGCTGGCTTTCTCCACAACATTATACCCACCAGTTGGCACCTCCTGGGTTCTTTGAATCTGACCATCACCAGCAAGCAGGAAGAGCCACCGTTGGACTGTGGATCTCCATCACTCTTTTGTGAATGTCTATACATACATATAAGCATCTGATTTTAACACCCAGGCAAAAGTTTTCTGGAAGGAAAGCAACCTTACACCATGATTTTTTAATGTTTTCTCTACAAAGGGATTGACTCTTTTGGGGTTTCTTCTTCTTCTTCTTCTTCTTCTTCTTCTTCTTCTTCTTCTTCTTCTTCTTCTTCTTCTTCGTATTTTTCTGAAGTGAGACATGGGGAGGCAGAGAAACAGACTCCCACATGTTCCCAACTGGGATCCACCTGGCATGCCCACCAGGGGCCATTGCTCCGTTGCAGCCGGAGCTATTCTAACGCCTGAGGTGAAGGCCATGGAGCTGTCCTCAGTGCCCGGGCCAACTTTGCTCCAACGGAACCTTGGCTGGTTGGAAGGGAAAGAGAGAGATAGGGAGAAAGGAGAGGGGGAAGGGTAGAGAAGCAGATGGACACTTCCCCTGTGTGCCCTGGCTGGGAGTCGAACCCGGGACTTCCGCATGCCAGGCCGACGCTCTACCACTGAGCCAACCGGTCAGGGCCTAACTCTCCCAGGGCTTCTGTTGTCTTTCTGTTGCCCAAGGACCTCCTCTGTGCTACCCAATCTGTATCTCCTCTTCCTGTAAGTCCCCCTGCTCTGGAACTTTCTCCCATCCTTTCCATGTTCCTTTCTTATCAGCACCCTAAAAAGTTACTCTTTGGACTGTGTCTGTGTATTTTTAATCCATTCACACCTTGCTGATCTGCGCCTCCCACAACAAAGGTATTAACCTTCATGCGTTGTCCCTCTCGATAGCGTCTGAAGTGTGGTGAAGTGAATAATCTAAGTATATCTCTGAAAAAGAAAGAGGGGATGTTGATAAAGAAAAGTGAGCAAGTTATTCTGGGGCAAAAAAAACTTTCCTGACATTTTGTAAGTAATCTAGCCATATTTAAAACTAGCTTTAAAAAATGATTTTATTGAGATAATACTTACATATCACTAATTTTCTTCATTTTAAGTGGACAATCCAGTCATTTTTGGTCAATTTACGGAGATGTACAACCACCACCCCAATCCAGTATTCAAAGCAACATGCTTTATAGTAACCAAAGAATGTGAAAACCAGTCAATGACCATCAACAAGCAAATGGATAAATAAGCCAACAAACAAAACCTGGCCTTTTTTTATGAGATCACTGCCAGTTTCTTAAATCGGACGGATATTACTTGCTTGTTTTTCGATTTGGAAAACAAATGCTTACCCAGTTAGAAACTCCCCTAATTCAGAGTGAAAAGGTTGTATTTTAAGGAAAAAATAGGTTTGCAATGTTGAAAAAGTAGCAGAAGATAATCTGACCATCTACATTTCACTACTTTCCTTTATGTAATTAATGTATTCTTCCCTTTCTGCGAATACAATGGTTTGTTCTTTCTGTGAACATCAGTCCAATTACCCAGAATGAGACTGGATGAAAATAGATGTCTTCCAGAGCCGTGTCCGAATGGTTCCAAAACGACCAGACCCAGTTGTGTGGTCATCCGATTACTTGCAGGCAGGATGCTCTTGACGCTTTGAGAGTGATTCATAGTCGGCAAAGAAAGAGAGGATGGAAATAAACGCACCACTGGAAAATAACTTCGTGTCTTTCAGGATCAGATTCTCATAAATCACTGTAACTTGAGTGCTCCTCTCCCCACGCTGAGAAAATCCTTTCTACCAAAACCTGACCAAACTTTGGCGATGAAGAAAGATTTTATTGGATGGAAGTGGGGTGTTTCCATTAGAAAGAAACAAAGATTACAAAGACTGTAATTGTTATATACTCCACTTCTCCCACATCCAAAATATATGTCTGATCGCTTATATTGAAGTAGAAACCCCACCCCCCCGGAAAACTCTTCTACTTCACTGTCTCTGCTGTCTGTCTTCTTCCTGAAAACCAAATAAATCGAAAACTGAGTTTTATGTTACTTGTATTCTTCATTGTTAATTGTAAATCTTCTCAAAACTCTTCTGTTTCTGTATCAAATGACATTTTGTTGTGTTTATCATGACTAACGAAAAGTAAGTCTCCTGCAGTCAGGGAATTATTTAACTCGTTACTGTTTTCAATCCTGGTACCTGGTTTACCTCTCTAGGAAATGTTTGACGAAATATTTTGTAGTGCAGAATCCATCACTCTTAGAAAAAAATGCTTCTGCCCCTACCTACCTGTCGGTAGCGTGAGAACACAGTTACATTGTAGGACACCTAGCCTGTGGTGGTGGGGTAAGGGGAACTTACACCTCCGGTGCCTGGAAGTGTAAGAAGGGTGAGTGTGGTAGTAGTGTGAAAGTTAGAGACACACTCAGGGAAGGAAGATACAGAAGGTGAAAAGCAGTTTTTCTCTTTTAACTTGGTGTCTGTCAAAATCATATCCACCTCGGGAAAGTGGTCATAAAGAACACTTTACCTTTAGACCTTTCGATGACATTGTGACAACATGCTGTAATACCATCAAAACCCTTCCAAAGTAAACTTCTCCTAAATTAACTCTATATAACTTTTAAGAAAAAAAAAAACTTGATATTCTAAAAGGAGTTGCTGTAAAGAGCTATTGAATGCACTTTCTGTCTGTATGTTCCTAGTATTTTCTGCTTATCCTAATAAACCCGTTTCAGTTTTGGTGGCAATGTGGATGATGTAACAGACAGACTCTACGTGACACTGTTCCCTTGTACCCGTGCCCTCACTCAGCTTCAAAGCCCAGCACGTTCCTTCTTTAGAGAATAATAGCGCAAAATAATGTTTTCTAAACAATCACTTTTTTAAAGATGTTTTGGTAAACGTCAAAAATTCTCATTAGAGCCTGACCTGTGGTGGCGCAGTGGAGAAAGCGTCGACCTGGAAATGCTGAGGTCGCCGGTTAGAAACACTGGGCTTGCCTGGTCAAGGCACATATGGGAGTTGATGCTTCCTGCTCCTCCTCCCTTCTCTCTCTGTTTCTCTCTCTCTTCCTCTTTCTCTGTCTCTCCTCTCTAAAAAAATGAATAAATAATAAAAAATAAATAAAATGAATAAATAAAATCTTTAAAAAAAGAGTTTTAAAAAAATTCTCATTAGAAAGTGTAGAATAATATAACCATGGAATGCTTACCTTGACATCTTATCACTCATGTAGACGGTGTAGATAGAATCAACAGTATTTCTGGAGACACTTTGTTTTTCACATTCCTCTCTAATTTTTCTATCACTTTCTCTTTTCACTCTGAAAAAGATTCTTCATAAAACGGTAACATCCTTCCTGTGTGATGACACCGATTCCCTACCATTCAGACCCATTCTCAACTTTCCTTTCTCATAGCAGTGTTAGGCTTTCTGCGTGACCCTGACTATGGTATTTTTGTAAAATTAATTGTATTCAGTAAGCGCGTAATGATAAGAACCTAATTCCATCGTACAGTATGTATGTTTAAACGAATGAAATAAATCTATTTATGGTGACCTGGAGAGATCTTCAACACATAAACTAATATGCATGTTTTATAGAGCTGTATGTTTGTGTATGTATGCATGGAGAAAGCCTATGTATACTTACCAACCCATTAAGACTACTTTTCTGTGGGGAAGAGACTGAGATTGAGAGAGAGAGGGTGAAGGGTAACTTATTTTTATTTTAATATTTCTATACTGTTTGACCATTTTTACAACAAACGTGTATTCATTGCACCACATTTTATGAGCACATTGCAAAGACTTCATCTGGAAGAACTCTTTTAATTTACAAATTAAGTTCCAGTTTACTGTTTATAGACTAAAACTATATATGTTCTCAATAGCTTATAACTGAGATGGTGAGAAAATATTTTAAATTATTCATGGAAAGCTTGAAAGAGTTTCAAAACAAAATTGTTTTGCCACTATAGGATTTTGTTTTTGTTTGTGTGGGTTTGTTTTTATTGTTTTTTTAAGCAAGAGGAGGGGAAATAGAGACGGACTCCTGCATGTGCCCCGACCTGGATCCACCTGGCAAGCCTGTCTGGGGCTGATGCTCAAATCAATCAAGCTATTTTTAGCTCCTCAGGCCTATGTGCTCAGACCAACTGAGCCACTGGCTGGGGGAGGGGAAGAGAGAGAGAGAGAAAAGGGAGGGGAGAGGAGAGAAGCAGATGGTCACTTCTCTTGTGTGCCCTGACCGGGAATCGAGCCTGGGGCAACCATACACTAGGCGGATGCTCTACCCACTGAACCAACCGTCCAGGGCTTGTGAGTTTCTAATTCTCTAAAAAAAGATTTTCAATATAAATTGAGACAGGAACGTAGAGTCAAGGTTAAAGTGGAGTTGGGTTAATTGGAAAAATCTGAATTCAATTTAAAAACCTAAGTTGGAAAGTTACTTCTTTGAACAGTTTACAGATTCTTCTGAATATGCACAAAGCTGCTCCCTTTAAGAAGCCTAGGAATGAGGAGTGTTACAAAGAGGTGTGGAAAGAGGAGAATCAGAAATGATTCGAAAGATGGTATGACTGACCTCCGCGTGTCTTAACACTTTTGGGCAAGCAGTTTAGGTCCTTAGTGGGTATTAACTGCCTTGAGCTGTTGAGTCAGCGGAGTAGAGAAGCTGAGAAAGGAAGACGTCTTGACCGTAGAGAAGCCACATGGCGTTGGCACAGAGCTTCTCCTTGGTGACTGTAGATCCGTGGTAGCCAGCTGCCTGAGAAGGAACCGCGCTGACTGCCGCGCCACAGCAAGGGGCGGGCGCGATGGAGGAGGGCGCCAATTTCTCATGAGACCATCACTGAGCGTCCTCGGTCTGCCAGACTGAAAATCCCGGAGAACCACTGAAAGACAATGACAGAGTATATTTTCTATCCTAGATGGGAATCAAAAGAAAAAAATATATTATTGTATCTATGTTTCTTATTTTTAATTTTTTGATTGACCACTCCTGTTCAGCCGTTATTTAATTAATAAATTTTATTTAAATAAAGAAGATAGTATTACAGAGAGAGAGTGAGAGAGAGGGACAGATAGGGACAGACAGACAGGAAGGGAGAGATGAGAAGCATCAATTCTTCGCTGTGGCACCTTAGTTGTTCATTGATTGCTTTCTCATACGTGCCTTGAGTGAGGGGCTACAGCAGAGAGAGTGACCCCTTGCTCAAGACAGCGACCTTGGGCTCATGTCAGTGACCTTGGGCTTCATGCCAGTGACCTTTGGGCTCAACCCAGTGACCATGGGGTCATGTCTATGATCTCACATTCAAGCCAGCAACCCTGTGCTCAGCTGGATGAGCCCACGATCAAGCCAGCGACCTTGGGGTTTCAAGCCTGAGTCCTCTGCATCCTAGTCTGATGCTCTATTCACTGTGCCAGTGCCTGGTCAGGCTTTTACCAAACAATTTCTGCATCTTACCCACCTGTGTTTGGAGAAGGACTGAATTACAAGCATATGGGACAATAATACAGCACCACCGTTGCCCGGGAATCATTGCCTAAACTTCCTAACAAGGCATTGAGAGAAGTAAGCCTATCTTCACGGTCAGGCAGCCTTTGCCAATTTACATTCTCAGTCGTCACCATGATGGTCCTGTGGCTACTGTATGATTCCCAGCAGTAAAGTACAGTAGTATCGGAGTCATTTCCATCTTTGGTTTGGTGCCTTTGCAACTAGAATACATCTTTACTGTATTCACTAATTTTGCTGTTGAAAGAAAGAAAGGGAGCGAGAACCCTGGTTACCATAAAACTTTGGGAAAGTTAAGCTTAGCCTCTAAAATAACCAAGAAAACACACCCCTGCTTATCGGGATAGTCTAATCAATGTTTATCAACATTACTGTGTATGGTGTAGGAGAAAAGGCTTGAGCAAAACTCTTGCTCTTTTATCACTATTTGAAATAGAAATTATACACAAGAACTATCACAGACACTCCCTTCTCACACAAGTCAGTCCAGTTTCGATCCACTTCACGAGAGACATGGTCGGGGAGGGAAGTTCATGCCAGCCTCCTGCCATTTCGTCACTGTCGTAAATGGGTGGTGTACCCAAGTTTACTGCATGTGACCAAAATGACTGATACAAATAAGGTCAGGTAAATGTGACTTTCCAACGCAAACATGGTTTTCCTTAGAGGAAGAGGTAGCAGAGAACAGCTCCTTCTAACAGTCCCATAGCCTATAAGTAGAGAGGCACGGAAACCATGAATTGAAACAGCTCCCTTGTTGTGCTGGGGAAGAAAGGTGTACTCCTGTCACGCTCACCGTGGCTCAGAAGCAACTGGTGTGATTCGTTATTGGTGAACCTGAAATAAGCGTGGAGGTCCACCCCGTAGAGGTACCGGTTTGGACAACGAATATTTCTGAAAATAACATACACGCAAATTCTATTTTAAAATTTTGTTTTATAACCACACAAGCTATTTTTGTTTGTTTGTTTGTTTTTTAATATATTCTGAACTTTGTGAAACATTTTTCATCTAGAGTAACCCTAGGCGGATGTTACAGATTTTGCCTCCAATTTAAAACAAAACAAAACAAAACTCCTTGTGGCTGCAACAGTTTCTGTTCAATCTGAGTTAAAGATTACGCTATTTCTGAAAGGTCGGCACGGAGAGGAGCTACTGCAAACACCGCTCGCATTCAGTTTGAGTTAAAGATTACGCTATTTCTGAAAGGTCGGCACGGAGAGGAGCTACTGCAAACACCGCTCGCATTCTCCCCTAAGTGACCTTCAGTTTTTAAACCGTGCCCGTAAATAAATCATGTGAATCTGGAATTCACAAAGGAAGGTGATGGGGGGAAAAAAAATACTGAGACTACACTTGACACTACTTCCGTGAACTTATTATCCAGCCAAACTTCCAGAGAATATAACCTGTTTTACAAAAGTAACAGTTGTAAAGATGTTTCAGGGGAATACCCTTAACCTTTCCACCGTAGAAGCAAACTCCAAACTAAGGTAAAAACTGATACTTTGAAACACAGGGTTAGACATAATTGTATGCTCTAACTATGAGAAAGCCCCACAGCAGGTTGCTGCCTCATAGAGGAATCCAGTCAGACCTCAAAGTGAGTACATTGCTAGGTGTTTGTATATATTTTTTAATTTTTAAATACAACTTTTAAACTCATCTTTATCAAAAATGAAACAACCATGTTTTTTAGTCATTTACATCCACTTAAAAATATTTTTTTTTTTTACCAAGCATCAGAAATAAGAGGTTTTCAAAATAAACCTTTAAGACCATATTTGCAACCAAGCAGAAGAGGACGAAATGTTTTGATCACCAAGTCTGACCCGCCGTAATATAGTTCCCTTTTCTTACACTTCAAGGCAATACAGTCAATTTTTTTTCCACGTAAATTTAAAATAGTAAGCACCTCACTTTAAAAAAAAAAAAAAAAGCTCTTTTCCTAGTCTAACCTTCATTATCTAAATTGGCTAGTGACATTTCACATTCTCAATTTGTGTGCACATATATTTTAAAGAGAGAGAAAAACTTTTGTAGGCAATCTAGAACATTGGAGAAAAAAATAAATAAATGATAAAATGTTGATATCCATATAGTATCAGTAGAAAATAGTCTGACTCGTGCACAGTATAAAATAGAAGAATTAATATGACACACGGATAACAGTTTTCGTAAAATATTCTTTCTACCTCTTAGATCCCGTACAATGTTGCAGTTGCTATAGTAACCGTATTTTTGTTCAGCAGGAAAATACTTATGCACAAGAATGCTTACATTTCCTCACCAAATTCTCGGTGAAAATCCTAGAAATGAAGGTGATGAACTAAAGTTCTCAGCGAATAAGCAGTTCTTGTCCCTTAATTTAAAAATGACCCTTAAATGATGTTAGCAAGCGTGTTTTCCGGTCAAATATGTTTTGCCCTTCATCAACTCCCTCATCTTATAAACAGAAGTAGCTGAGCTGGGAAGAATGTCTAACCTCTCATATTCTGGTAGACTGTGTCAAACCTCACAGACTAAGAAGATTCGTTACTTGAATACTTGAATCAGTTGTGAACCACTAGCTAAAGATTACAAACATTTTATTAATTTCGGTTTTAAACACCCAGTGGCTTGTTCTCCACCCTCCTGCACAGTGAGCCTTACACACCTCCTTAGTGACACATACGTTGAATAGAGACCTCAACCCTCTACCTCTGCCAACCAAGTTCTGAAGTCAGCCCTGTGGCTGTCATGACCCTCGAGGCTATTATAACTAACGGAAGATCGCTCCTTGTTCTGTTTGGCGCGGCTAGTGAGCCTGCTTGGTTTCCTCAAGAGAAGAAAGAAGAGTCGTAAGCCATTTTTTTTTCTTTCTGGGTAGCATGTCATTCTCCCCCAACAGGGTAGGAAAGAAACATCTGTGACAAGAATCTCTAATGCTTTCCTCAAAACCACAGCTGACAGTAAAGGAGCACTTGCTAAAAGTGGCGAATCAATCCCATTCCACCCTTCCCCGGAGCATGACGCCTCATTCGCTGGCTCTCGCATGCCTTTTCCTCACATGTGCTCAGACTCTGACACGGACGGGGCGGCTTCCCTCCCAGCCTCAGCTGAATCAACACGGAGGCCAGACCGTGGGCACACTGGCATCGTTTAAAAAGTCTTCTGTCCCCCCGCAAGTTAACTTCCCCTCGGGGAAGCATTTTTCGAAGTTGTAGCTTGCAGTTTGGGTGCGTAAATGGAATCTCGGAACGCTGTTTGGAAAACCCTCAATCACCTGACGCACAGAGAGCACTTTCTGTATTTTTTTTTCCAGCCAGTTTTTTTGGTGTCATGCCATTTCTATGTGACTAACTGAAAACATACACAAACCCAAAAGACAAAAAAACGATAAATGGTGGGTACGGTTTCTTAAAAATTTAGTCCATCTACTTTAGAATGAAAGATTAGAAAAGAACCGCATCGTGGACGTCTGCGGCCTGTACTGTTGTTTTCTTAGTAAGCGTTTTATGGAGGTATAAAACATATCCCCACACACTGGGAGATCCTCAGCGCACAGCCTGATGAATTTCGCAGAGTGGACACGGCTGTGACCGAGCGCAGAACATCATCAGCACCGCAGAAGCCCTCATCTCCCCTCCCTGAAACATCAACCGTTGCTTTTATTAAATTTGACACTGGCCTCTTCAACAACTGGGAGAACCTCATTCAAACGATATTGCGCCTGTCGTCAAAGTTCTAGTGAGAAGTCTAATAACAACGAGATCCTTTACGTTGAATGTTTGTTTCTCGGTTTGTATGTCTTCGCTGGGTATGCAAGTGGTTCATTCTCATCCTCTTAACAATCAGGGAAATCACTAATAATTATTACCCCCAAATCATCCCTTTTTTTTTTTTACTCCTTTTTTTTTTTTTTTTTTGTATTTCTCTGAAGCTGGAAACGGGGAGAGACAGTCAGACAGACTCCCGCATGCGCCCGACCTGGATCCACCCGGCACGCCCACCAGGGGTGACGCTCTGCCCACCAGGGGGCATGCTCTGCCCCTCCAGGGCGTCGCTCCACCGCGACCAGAGCCACTCCAGCGCCTGGGGCAGAGGCCAAGGAGCCATCCCCAGCGCCCGGGCCATCTTTGCTCCAATGGAGCCTTGGCTGCGGGAGGGGAAGAGAAAGACAGAGAGGAAGGAGGGAGGGTGGAGAAGCAAATGAGCACCTCTCCTGTGTGCCCTGGCCGGGAATCGAACCCAGGTCCACCTCACACCAGGCCGACGCTCCACCGCCGAGCCAACCGGCCAGGGCCTTTTTTACTCCATCTAAGCTGCATAAAAATGCAGGCGTGTAAAAAGAATGCAGGGCTGGAGGTCATCTCTGCCACGCATGCGTTGCTCTGATTACTTTATTTCCCTTCCTTCCAAGGAGTTTTCATGTCAATTTCTGCTTTCAATTTAAATTGTACTTAATAAGGGAGAATGCATATACTATAATTCCTTCTTTCCCTGGAATTTCTCTTTAATATAATAATTCCCACAGCAAAAAAATAATAATAATAATAAAAATCTTTTCTTAAAAACCTACAATGAATGTAGAGGGAATGTGTTCTATCATGTCACTCGGACGCTCTGAGACAGCAAGGACGTGGCCTGGCCTGGCCCGTGACCGTGGGAAGCGGTCCAAATCCCTGTCAGTGGCCTCACCCTGAATCTCAGGCTAGGATGGTCATAGCCCAGCCAATACCTTCCTGTAAGTTTTATACTCTTGTCGGAAGAGCCCAGTGTGATCTAAACATTCTCTATCTTGGTTAACTATCCCAGAATCCCACGTCTCACGGTCATCTTTGGCAAGGTCCTTTTTGTTCATTCTTACATTCAAATGAACAGCAGGTTTTATCAGTTCTTCTCCCAAAATGTCTTTTGAATCTGCCTCCCACTGCCCTTGCCCACACCACTGCAGTCCTCACCCTCTCTGAGTGTGCGCTAGGGACCGCGTGCGCTAGGGACTGTGTGCGCGAGGGACCGCGTGCGCCAGGGACTGTGTGCGCTAGAGACCACGTGCGCTAGGGACTGTGTGCGCTAGGGACCGTGTGCTCTAGGGACTGTGTGCGCTAGGGACCGTGTGCGCTAGGGACCGTGCCATCCACCCACTGCGTGCACCAGCGCACCTCTCTGTAATGGCTTTTCCCTCCCTTTTGTCTTGTGAGTGCGTCCTCGGTCTCCAAAGCCCACCTGAAAACCGTGTCTCCTCCAGGTGCCATCCTCGTGCCAGCCCAACCCAGGCTCTGATGTAGAAAATAAGTGTTGAAACCACCATGTTTTTTGGAGCCCTTTCTCAATCCGTTGAGACTTTGTTTCCCAGCCACTGTCGACAGTTTGGCTCAAATAAACTCATAAAACAATTCTTACAGGGTTAGAAATTTCTTCCGTCGACAGGAGTCTGAGAGTCCTTTCTTCCCCAAAGAGAGGACTAAGTAGAAAGGACAGGTACCAAGAGCCCTGGAAACTTCATCTGGATCACTTTTTGCCCATTAATGGGCCTTGATTTGACATAAATCTTTTAAAAAACTGTCCTAGGGAAGCTGAAGGCCTTCAGTGTTCACCAGCAACACAAGCCCAGACTGAGACGACTTCTCAGAGTCGAGCACACTTCTGAGAGGGAAACAGCCCTAGCTCTGCTTTACAGCCAAACAAACAGTTCATACTCAAATAATACATTGCTGTTAATTTAGGACAGTCATAGTTCCTGAATTCCATGTGTGCGCCCACCTTAAAAACCCCTAGTATCAATGACTTCACAATACCTTTCAGTAATTATTTTGTGATTGTATGCATAAAATGAAACTTCAACCTCTGTTCTAAGAAGGACATGTTGCCTGAAAACCTTTCTCTTAAAATTAAAACAAATTTGCCTTATCCTCTCTGGGACTTTGCTTCCTTATAGTAAAAAAAAAAAAAAAAAAAATCTAAGAGGTAAATAATTTCTTATTCATTTCTAACGCCAAGATTTGGTGAATTGCAAAGCATAACTTTAAGGGCCTGTCACAGAATCAGCCTATTTAAAAATCTAAGTTAAAAGCTTCTGAACAATAAAGACCTTTTTTTAAAAAAAATTCATTCAACAAGAATTTAGTGAGCGTCTGAGATGTGCCGGGCACCATTCAAGATACTGATAACACCGTAGAGAACAGTAACAAAAAGAAGAACCCCAAGTGCCTCACAATATGGAGGGAGGAGAGAAAAGGAGAGATAAGTAACAAACAATGTGTTAAGTAAAACATGTCACTTGTTAGGTAGTGATAACTGCTAAGGAAAAAAAATAAAGCAGAAAAGGGGGATATACAATTCATAAAGGTTGAAACTATAAACACCTGTAAGATAGGAACATATAGGTACTTTGAGTACAAGTAGATAAGATAATTCGGACAAATCACCCCATTGAGGACATCTCAAATAGGCAGAAATAAACTTTCAAAGCACATTCTGAAAAAAACATCAAATTAGAAAATGAAGAATTTCCAGGCTAAAATTCAGGAGATCCTGAGGTTCGAGAGAGGTAAACCTAGGGGAAGAAGTCCTCCCTTGAATAACACACAATGCTCTTGGGTGAGAGTTTATTTCTGTAAATAATTAAAGGTGTTTTAGGAAGATATCGCCAGTAACTAAGTGGCGATAAAAGCAAGCATGCCAATGAAACAAGCTCATTCCTAGAAATATTTGGGAAGAAGACGATTTGTTTCAGTGATCAAGCCTATAATCAATAAATTTTCCACAAAACAAACAAACAAACAAACAAAATGCAGATCTAGCTGCCTTCACTGTTATATTCTATCACAGAATCGAGGCAAAAGTAAATCCCAACTTATAGAACTCTTCCAGAGAATAATAAAAAATATATACTCATAAAACCTCAACTCATTTCATGAGCTCAGCACAACCTTGACAATGACAGCACAAAAAAAAAAAAAAAAAAAATTTTACAGGCTAATTCCACTCCTATACATAATTGGAAAAATACTAAACACCATATTAGCAAACTGAAACTAAATTATATGAAAATGATAATACATCATGACCCAATTGGTTTTATTTCAGGAATGCACAGTGAATTCACATTAGATATTCAAGGCAATTTACCACATAAGCAGATTAAAGAATAAAAATTATGCAGCTTAATAGATGTTGAAAATGCATTAAGCAAAATTTACTATCTGTTCATGATTAAAAACAAACATTGAGCTGTCTAAAATAGACAGGAACTTTCAGACGCTGAAAAAGAGTATCTCTCCACGAATTGCCTACAGCAACCATCAATAAGTGATGAAACGTTGCGAATTTTCACTTTGAGTTAGGAAACCAGACAAAGATGTTTGTTCTCCGTCTCCACTTTTCTTCATGGGTTTAATTATGTCATAACCAGTAAAGCAAAAATAAGTAAATAAATAAAATTAACTGGTTTAAAAATTTAAAGAAAACAAATAAGAGTGTCATTATTCTAAGATGCCATGCTTATTTACATAGAAAATCCAACAGAATCAACATATAAACTACTGTAATTAATAAGAGATTTTGTAACTCTGCTGAGTAAAACACAAACACCTAAATTCAATGCATTTGTATAGATCAGTCACAAATAAGAAATAGAATTTTAAAAGTTCCATTCACAACAGCATTATAAACTATATGAATTATTTAGGAATAAAGCTAAGAAAACATGCAAAATGTCTGCAGGAAATACTTCAAAATGCTATTGAGAAACATTAAAAAAGGCAAAAATGGACTTACAGCTACGATTGTATATATATATATTAGAAGACTCAGTAGTGAAACTATTTCAATTCTTTGCATATTGTTCTACAGATTCAATATGATCCTAATCAAAGATCACCAGAGTATTTTGTGCAAATTGACACGCCAATTGTGAAATTCACATGGAAATGCAAAAAATCATGCATAACCAGAGCATGCTTGAGAAGGAAGAAAAAGGTGAAAGCTCTTGCTCCATCAGTTCTCAGTGAAAAGTTTATTAAATGTCACAAATTAGACAACTAGGCAATAGAACAGAACAATACTCTCATGACAAAGGCAGCATGCAGAGTAGTGGGAAAAGAATCATCTTCAATAAATTATAACAACTGGGAATCTATATTTTAAAAAGTTTGAACTCTAACCCTACATCATACACAAAAGGAAAATTATCTGAATTCCATAAATACTTTTGTGTCTTGTTTCAGAAATCTTTCCATATCTTCGTCATAAAGAGATTCCTCTTACTTATCTCCTAAAAACATTACAGCTCACTTTTTCAGGTTATAGATGTAACAAGAAAGACCATCCTTTTGATTTTGAATGAATTTTTAAATAAACACTCCCCTCTAAAAAAAAAAAACTAGCCAAAAATAGAAGTCACCAAATGGTAAAAATTGATAAATTGTACTTTATTAAAATTAACAGATTCTGCTTTTCAAAGACACTATTAAGAGAATCAAAGATAATCCACAGAATTGGAGAAGGTATTTGTAACAAATTTAACAGGAAAATGACTAGTGTCCGCAATATGGAAATAACTATGAATAAAAAAAAGAACTAGATAGAAAGATGAACAAATAACCTCAAAATGCACTTTATAAAATAAGATGTAGGAATGCTTCATAAACAAAAGAAAAAAAGACACTCAACTTCATTAGTAATCAGGGAAACATGAACTAAAATGACAAAAAAAGATTATATACATTCATCAGGTTGCAAGGAAAGTATGAAAAGCCCGGCACTATCAAATGTTAGCAAGGTTGTGAAGGAATAGGAGCTATCACACATGAGTGGTGTCAGTGTAATAGATACAAATTGGCACTTTGCCATCCCACTGCTGGTGGGAATGTAAATTAGTATAACCATCATGGAAGAAAGTATGTTGGTTCCTCAGAAAATTAAAAATAGAATTACCATGTGACCCAGCAACCCTCTACTGGGTAAGTATCTACCCCTAAAAGTCAAAAACATTGGTACGTAAAGACACATGTAGCCCCATGTTCATTGCAGCATTGTTCACAGTGACCAAGACATGGAAACAACCAAAGTGCCCCTTGATAAAGCATTGGATGAAGAAGAGGTGGTACATACATACAATGGGACACTACTCAGCCATAAGAAATGATGACATAGTGACACTTATGGAAACATGAATGGACCTTGAGAACATTAAACTAAATGGAGTAAGTAATTTATAAAAAGGTAAGAACTGTATGACTTCACATATAGGCGGGGTATAAAACTGAGACTCATGGACATGGATAAAAGTGCAGTGGTGACCAAAGGAGAGGGAACATGGAAGAGAGGGACAAGGGAGGTGTGAGGGGAAAAGATGTAAAGAGGGACAAATATGTGATGAAAAATTATTTGACTTTGGGTGATGGGTATACAACATGAACTACAGTTCAAATGCTATCGAAATGTTTACCTGAAACCTATGTGCTCTTATGAATCAATGTCACCCTGTTAAAGTTAATTTGCTAAATAAAATTAAATAAATAAAATTAGAAATAAATCAATAAAAGCCAAATAATGATCAAGAAGTAACTCATAAATAGCTGCAGAATGATCAAAGATTCAATTTTGTACTTGAGTCATGGTTATAATAATAGATATATTTAATTTTTTTATGTTCTATCTACTTTTCTTTACATGCTATGCTTCACAGTAATGCAGAGCCATATGGGAAGAACATTCCCACCAAGATCTTTATTAATCTGTTTTCCAGGACTCTGAAAGGAATCAAGTCCATTCTACTTATCCTCCGTTCTCTGAGCTGTCCATCTCTTTCCAAGCATTCAGTCATCATCACCTCTCCTCAGATCCTCACAGAGGAAGCCAGTCTGCAGGACGAGAAATCAGAGTTGACATAGAGAAAAGGAGCCACGCAGACAGAGAAGCTGACTCCCGCAGCATTTTAGCCCCTCTGGCTAGCCAAGGTCTAGCGTCTTTCATTCCCTGTTCACAGATGTGTGCGTGGTCTTGTTACAAAAGCTACTTTCACTTGCATTTTAACACAGTAAATAAAATTCTACTCGGAGGATCTAGAGAAGCTGCTGCCATTCCTACTCCTCAACATGTCTGACAATAATTTCTGCATTAACGATCGGTTATATTTTTGAGGAAACTCCGTACTGTTCTCCACAGTGGCTGCACCAGTTTACATTCCCACCAGCAGTGAACGAGGGTCCCTTTTCCTCCACAGCCTCTCCAACCCTTGTTATCACCTGTCTGGTTGATAACAGCCATTCTAATACCTGGGAGGTGGTATCGCATTGCAGCTTTGATTTGCATGAAATAAATGCTCTCGTTGATGAAATGAAAGGTCAAGTTGACGTGAACTCCTTGGCTAGCTCTTCATAGAGGCACATCCCTTCTGTCTTTTCCGTGTTTCCTGCTGCCCCCAAACTTGAACAAGATGGCCAGAGCTCCAGCTTCCACTTTGGATGATGAGAGATAATCCAGAATGGAAGCTTAGAAGGAGCAAGAAAATAAAGGAAGCCGGCGTCTTTGATGATTGTGGAGTCATAAGAAACAAACATTGCTATTACTTAGTTATTGTTATTGCTAAGCCTTAGGCTGTTAAGTAGGGGGCAAGGGGCATTTCTGTTCCATAAAGTTGAACCTGATCATACTCTTAGAAATTCAGAGGAAAAAACAAAAAACAAAAAACAAAAAACTTCCACTGGGTGTTTTAATAGCATTTGAGGGAAACCTTAAAGAATTTACAGAATTTTATTATGGGGTCAGTGCCAGAGAAATCTATAAAAGAGGAGGAGTTGTGTTCACAATATGTCAAATTTAAGAGAAAAGAGAACAGCAGCTCCTTCCTCAGCCTCTGGGGTACCCCACCCTCAAAAGAAAGACCCTCAGCTTTCACATCTCATTCTCTCCTGAGACCTTGTTCAAAATCACCTTCCTCAGGATGGCCTTCCCCCTGGACACTCAGGAGTCACTCCTAGCGAGCCAAGAGCCCACTCACCTGCAGTTTCTGATGGGATAGAGTGATCTTGCAGTCCCTAATTATCTTCCTAGTTTTCACACATCACACAGACTCAATCATGAAAATGCATGCTTCTCAACCTTCCTCAAAATGTCTTTATGGAGTGATCTGATCTGGAATGCATGCTGAGCATTTGGCTAGAAAATAGAAAAATACATCGATAGTAGTGATTCTACAGGGTCTGAGCGTACAAAGGATTTCATATCCATTGTTTTACATTGTTTTGCAACAATTTTGTGAGTTAGGTATCATCCATGCACTATTTTATTCAACAGGACGTGTTTTCCTTCTGTTGAATAAGCATGTAAATAATTAAGGTACAATGGAGAAGTACTAATTGTTTTAAATGAAATTTGTGTCCATTTCAAATGCCAGCAATAATACTTTATGCAGCAGCAATAGTAATCAAATAGTAAAAAGTAACTTACTTTTTTAATCCAAAATTATTAAAAGGTATTTTATAACCTCTCACCCATTAAAATAGCTTAGTGCATCATGAGAATTTTTTCAAGACTAGATAAAATAAATGAACTAAGTAAGCCAGCAAGGCAAGGTAGAGCTTAGGTATGTTCTCTGCCAACGACTGTTTCTAAGCTAACATGCTAATGCACTTTTTGGGAAAATGCCAAAGATGATATTATAGACCATTTTTTCTCTCGGCCTATATGTTTCTAAAGGAAAGAGAAGTGACACTATGTAAACCTGTAGAATAAGTCACTTTGCCTCAGGAAAGTGGAGATGACGTCATGCAGTGTGATATTGTTCTTGAGGAACGTGTAAATGAATTTTAGTTCTACCGTTAGCCAGCTGTGAGATTGGGTAAGTTGCTTGACTTCACATAACCTGTTTCTTTAACAACAACATGAAGATGATATATGTTAAGAATTAAATATTGAAGGTTTAGCAGTGGACTGACACAGTAATGTAGTAATGTATAGAACTATCACTGTTATTCATATTGCTATAATTAAAAATACTTTATTTCTTCTGCTTCTGCCTACTGGATGATCAAGTGTTTCTGTTGGGGAGAAATTCCACTTACCACAAAACTCCTGTCAACCCATCATTTTATTTTCCAATTATTTTTAAGGTCACACTATATCATAATGGTTAAAAAAATCTGCTACTCTAAAACCTCATCTTTGGGTTTTGTGCATATTTGTAAATTTAAGATCCAAAATTAGTTTCAGGTTATCTTAGATTTTCACTACCTACTGGAATAGAAAAAACTTCTCTCTCTCTCTCTCTCTCTCTCTCTCTCTCTCTTTCTCTTTCTCTCTCTCTCTCTCTCTCTCACACACACACACACACACACACACAATGTGTCTAGACCTTAAGCTTTGGGCAATCTCAAAAATGATTTTTCAAGGGCAATTACAGTCAAAGATAATCAAACACACTTAGAAATGGGAAAAAAAATGTGAGTTAGAACCATTAGTATAAAAAAGACTTTGTATATTGACCTTATCACAAGCAGGTTACACATCTATGCTTACTATGCATAAAGAAACATTCAAGAAACTCACCAATATCTGCAGAGTACAGGAAACTAGAACTAGAGACAAAACAGACTGGAAAAATGACCAGTACAGTTTGAAGAAATAAAAATTCCAAAAATATAATGCAATAAAAATGTGAAATATAAAATAATTATAAAAATTTAATACAATTAAGTATAAAAATAAAAAGTAAAAATATGCTTAGTGGACATGTTTGGCAGCCAACGAGGAACGTCAGTACAATAGGGAAAAGTAAAAAACTAAAAAAGTAGGTCAAGAAAAAAATATCTAGAAAGCTACAAATAGGGATAAAACGTGGAAAAAATGGGAGAGAATGTAAAGCAAGAGGCTTTCATGAAAACCTGCAGAAATTATAATATTTCTAAATTTGTCTTCATCTAATTATGTAGCCTCAAACAAGAAAAGCAAACATTGATAATAGGAAATGAAGGAGGTTGTGATATATCTCCCCCTTCATAATGGTAGAATAAATATTATCAATATTAAAAAATTAGTGCCTATAGAATATTTTTTAAATAAAATTTTAAAAACTGCCCTATGGTCACGATGCCCTACAATTGTGGTATTCATGTTTTGCAAGCACACATGGAACATTTAGAAAATGGACTATGTAATGTGACATAAAATGCATGTCTACAAATATCAAAGGACCAGAACCACAGAGGAAAACAGAAGGGTCACACGGTAACTTCTGTGGCTTTGGCGGTTGTGTAGCTAACTCTGGGTGGTAGTAACATGAGCAGTCACTTTATAATAGTTGGATAAGCTATAGAGCTGTATTTTATGTACTATTTTATATGTGATTCTTAGTTCAGTGTATTTCAATATGAATTACAATATTTTTAAAAACAGATCTGAACCATACAAAAAGTATGCTCTCTGACCAGAGTGCATTTATGCCAGAAATTATTCAGAAACTGATCCTAGGAAATTTCCCATATTTTCAGAAAATCAAACAATATTTTCTAACTCTTACATGGATGGGTCAAAGAAATATTATACAAGAAATTAGAAAAATATTTTGAACAGTATAATAACAAATGCTCTATGGCAAAGCCTACAAGATTAATCTGAATCCACATATAAAATATTATTAATAAGAAATGCATGCAATAAAAAGTAGAAATGTTAAACATCTATCTAAAGTGCTGAGAAAATTATCAAAAAAAAGCAAAGAAATGTGAAGGAAGAAAATAAACATAAATGTAAAAATTAGTAAAATGTTTTAAAAACAAAATAAGACTGAAAGAGCTAAAATTGTATATTTGAATATACAGATAAATCCTGTGGTGAAATTGATCAGGGAGAGAGGGAAGGAAAGATGGTAAGGAAAGAAGGTAGTGAGAATATCAGGAATGAATAGAAGAAATTACTACAGACTTAAAATGGAGAAAAAAGGAGATATAATGAAAAAAAATTATAAATTCTTACAAAAATGTATTTTTAATAAGAATGTGATTCAAGAAGAGATGGAAAACCCCAATAATCTTTTAAAGAAATCAAATCAAATGTAAAAAGAAATTCCTAAGGAATACTACAGGTCCAGATAGCTATATAAATGAGTTTTATAAGCAGTCACTGAAGAAACTGTTTCAAAATGTTAGGGATTGAGTCTGCACTCTTCAGAATTGTATGCTGAAGCCCTGACTCCCAATGTGGTAGTATCTGCAGAAAGAGCCTTTGGGAGATAATTAGGTTTGGATGAGGTCATAAGGGTGGGGCCCTAAAGATGGCATTGTAAACTTGAGATTATAATTAGTGAGCCTGTTCCCCAGAATGGGCAAAGTATCTGAACAGACACTTCTCCAAAGAGGAATACAGATGCCCAGTAGACATATGAAAAGATTCCTCAACATCACTAATCATCAGAGAAATGTAAATTAAAACCACAATAAGATATCACTTCATACCTCTCAGATTGGTTATCAGACTAAATCAACAAGCAAGTGTTAGTCAGGATGTAGAGAAAAGGAAGACAGTTGCAGCTACTTTG
The DNA here is from genome assembly GCF_036850995.1 of Saccopteryx leptura. Lineage (NCBI taxonomy): Eukaryota > Metazoa > Chordata > Mammalia > Chiroptera > Emballonuridae > Saccopteryx > Saccopteryx leptura. The sequence goes on along the minus strand of NC_089510.1, from coordinate 5,620,363 downwards.
GAAAACAGTATGGGGGTTCCTCAAAAATTAAAAGTGGAACTTCCTTATGACTCAGTCATTCCACTTCTGCATGTATATCTAAAGAAACCCAAAATATTAATTCAAAAGAATATATATACCCCTATATTCACTGCAGTGTTATTTACAATGGCCAAGATCTAAAAACAACCCAAGAGTCCATCAATAGGTAAGTGGATAAAAATGAGGTGGCATATATATACAATGGACTATTACTTGGCCATATAAAAGGATGAAATCTAACCATTTGTTTCAACAGGGATTGATTGACCTGAAGGGTATTATGCTCAGTGAAATGAGTCAGACAGAGAAAGACAAATACTATTTCACTGTTATGTTAATCTAAAAAACAAAATAAAAAAATGTATCAACAAACAGAATAGACAAATTGTTGCCAGATGGTACAGGCTATAGGGGCTGGGTACAAAAGGTGAAGAGATTAAAAAGTACAAATTAGTAATTACAAAATAGTCATGGGGATGTAAACACAACATAGGCAATATAGCCAATAATATTGAAATAATTCTGATCAATGCCAGGTGGGTAATTGAAATATCAGGTAGACCTCTCCATAAAGTATATTATTGTCTAACCACTAAACTGCACACCTTAATTTAATACAAAATAATATTGAATATAAAAAATTAATCATATATTTGAATGCACTAAAAGATCCGGCTGTTTAAAGTTTCCTTAAGGAAAAAAGGTAATAATAAAGACTACTTTTGTAAAGCAAATAAATAAATATAATAAATGCCCCCCTCAAAATGGTTACTTAAGTAAAAGTAACTTAAATGTAAAAATCAATTAACTTGAATTCTTTATTGAATCGTCTGGCTGCTTCATGAGAAATTATGCACAAGAGAAGGGTGAAAAGAATAGTTTTCTTTATGGTATGAGAAGAACAGCCTGATTTTTGAGTTCTGGCTCTCAAGAACATGAATGTTCATTTTGACTTCATAGAATGCCCTACTGTGTCTGTTAATTCATGTGGCTTAGTTTAATTGCTAATTGTGTTGTTTCAGAGGTACTTAAAATTCAGTAATGAAGACTCACATAATGAAGTATTATGTAGACTAATTAATGAATATATAATGCCACATAAAGCCATATAAAGTTATTGCAAATGCCAACTGTTATCATCATACATGTCAGACTTAATTTTGCTCCTGAATCCATGGAGCTGGCTACTTCACTGAGTGTGGCAACAGCGGGCATTCTTCTCTACCGTCTCCTTATGGAAACCTTCTACTTAGCAGAAAATCAAGGAAACAAAATGGATTTTGAATAAGGAAAACCATATACAGTACTTAATTATATTTTTTAATTGGAGCCCAGTTTACATACAATATCATAGGAGTTTCAGGTGAACAACATAACTATTTAACATTTATATATCTTAGGAAATGATTCCTGCATAAATCTAATAATTATGCATCCCTATACAAAGTTATTGTGATGCTCTTCTATGTGCTGTACATTAAGTCCTTGACTTATTTTCTTTTTTTAATTGATTTTAATTTATTGTGTTTACATAGATCCTAGTGTTGCCCTGAATGCATCCCTTCTCCCCCGTATTCCCTTCAACATTTTCCTTGCCTCCTCCTCATAACACCCTCCCCCCTTCCCTTCAGCTTTGTCCCATCCTATCATCCCCTTTCCCTCTGTTCTCTTTTCCTCTGGTCCCTTTGATCTCTCTTCTGTCTCAATTCCATTCCTCAGTTCACATTGTTCATTGGATTCCTCAAATGAGTGAGGTCATATTATATTTTGCTTTCTCTGCCTGGCTTATTTCACTTAACAGAATAGTTTCCATGTCCATCTATGTTGTCACAAAAGGTAAGATTTCCTTCTTTTTCATGGCCGCATAGTATTCCATTGTATATATGTACCACACCTGACTTATTTTCTAACTGGAAGTTTGCACCATGGCCCTCATCTCTGGCAACCATCAGTTGATTTTATCTATGAGTCTGTTTCTGTTCTGTTTTGTTTGTTCTTTGGTTCTGTTTTTTATTTTTTATTTTCGGTTTTTTTACTTATTATTTTTATTTTTTGAAGTATAATTGACATATATTAGTTTTAGGTATATACCATAATGATGTGATCTTTTGTGACATGATCACAAGAAGTCTAGTTAACCTCTGTCCCCATACATAATTACAAATTTTGTTTCTCTTATAATAGAGATAGTTCCTTTTAAAAAATTTTTATTTTGAAGTTAAATTTAATGGGGTGACATTGGTCAATAAGAGTACATAGGTTTCAGGCAAATATCTCTATACCATTTGAACTGCTGATTACATTGTGTGCCCATCACCCAAGGTCAAATCATTTTCTGTCACTATATACAGTATGTTCATAAAGTCATGGAGCACTTTTGACCAGTCACAGGAAAGCAACAAAAAGTGATAGAAATGTGAGATCTGCACCAAATAAAAGGAAAACCCTCACAGTTTCTGTAGGATGATGTGGCAGCATGTGTGCATGTGCAGATGATGACATAACACCGTGATACAGCGGAGCAGCCCCCACGGCATGCCAGTCGAGATGTGGATGGTAGCAGGGGAAAGTTCAGTTGATCTTGTGGCTCGCCTAAATTCAAAATCTTTGAGACCAAAGTGCAACGTGAATATTGGGCCGTTTATAGATGAAGTGTCACACATAGGAATAACCTGACTCGGTGGGATAAGCAGTTGAAGGAAACCAGTAGTTTTGGCTGGAGAGAACCCCGTTCTGGAGTAGGCCATCAGTCAGTGACGAGTCTGTAGAGGCTATACGGGATAGCTACCTAAGGAGCCCTAAAAAATCTGTGTGTGAGCCCACATTGAACTGCACTGAATAGGTATGAAACTGGGAGAGTTTTCCTTTCATTTGGTGCAGATTTCACATTTCTATCGTCTTTTGTTGCTTTCATGTTGTCGGTCACCATGACTTTACGGACATACTGTATTTATCCCTACTTACTCCTCTCCCCCTTGTTTTATTTTTTGGATTCCACATATAAGTGAAATTATGTGGCATTTGTCCTTCTCTCTTTGACTTATTTAATAGCATAACACTATCTAGATCCATTCATCTGGTTACAAATGGCAAGATTTCAATTTTTGACATGGCTGAATAATATGTTTTTTACATTAACTATATATAAATATATGTGTGTGTAATACACATACACACACACAGACCACATCTTGTCTATCCATTTATCTATAAAAGGGCCCTTCGCTTTCTTCTATATCTTGGGGATTGTGAATAATGCTGCGATGAACATAAGGGTGCACATAACTTTCTGAATTATTGTTTTTATTTTCTTCAGATATTTTCCCAGAAGTAAAATTGATGACCATCGGATAGCTCTGTTTTTGTTTTCATGAGAAACTGCCATATTGTTTTCCATAGTGGCTATACCAGTTTGCAATCCTACCAGCAGTACACAAGGGTTCCTTTTTTTCCACATCCTCGCCAATACGTGTTGTTTCTTGTCTCTTTGATAATAGCCAATCTGATTGTTGTGAGGTGCTATCTCATTGTAGTCTTGATATGCATGTCCTTAATGGTTAGTGAGGTTGACATTTTTTCATGTGCTTATTGATTATTTGTATGTCTTCTTTGGAAATATGTTTAATTAGCTTCTTTGCTCATATTTTAATCCAATCATTTGTTTTTTATGATGTTGAGTTGTTTATGTACTTTGCGTATTAACCCTTTATGGTTATATTATTTGCAAGGATCTTCTACCACACAGTGGGTTATATTTTCATTTTGTTGATGGTTCTCTTCACTGTATAAAAGCCTTTTAGTTTGATATAATCCCATTTGTTCATTTTTAACTTTGTGATCCTTGCCTGGGGAGATATAGCCAAAAAATATATTGCTGACTGATATCAAAAAGTTTACTGCCCTGGCCGGTTGGCTCAGTGGTAGAGCATCGGCCTGGTGTGCAGGAGTCCTGGGTTCGATTCCCGGCCAGGGCACACAAGAGAAGCACCCATCTGCTTCTCCACCCTTCCCCCTCTCCTTCCTCTCTGTCTCTTTCTTCCCCTCCCACAGCCAAGGCTCCACTGGGGCAAAGTTTCCCTGGGCGCTGAGGATGGCTTCGTGGGCCTTCATGCCTCAGGTTGCTTGATGAATGGCTCTGATTGCGGAGAGCGAGACCCCCCAGATGGGGCAGAAGAGCATCCCCCCTGGTGGGTGTGCCGGGTGGATCCCGGTCAGGCACATGCGGGAGTCTGTCTGACTGCCTCCCCATTTCCAGTTTTGGAAAAGTGCAAAAAAAAAAAGAAAGTTTACTGTCTATGTTCTCTTCTACGAATATTATAGTTCCTGATCCTACATTAAGTTTTTAATTTATTTGAAGTTTAGATTTATTTTTGTATATTTTGTATATAAAAATAATTTTATTTCTTTGCTGTCTAATAGGAAACTGTCTAATAGGAAAACCATATATATAATTTAAATGATAGTTCTTCTACTTACTAGCTCTTTGATTTTGCCTAGCCCCTTTGAAATTCAGTGTCATAAATTTAAAATGAGAACAGTAATACTCTACTCAGCGAATATTGGCCGAGTCCATGTTGTGTTTCAACTCCTACTCTAAGCACTGGGAATACAACAGTGGGCACAATGCAACCTGTTCCTCAAGAATCCAGTGAAAAGTAGATTGATTTTGACAGATACACCAGACTATATGTATTCATATGGGATTTTTTTTCCCCTCAAATCTGATGTCTAAGGAAAGTTATTTAAGAACAACTCAGTTTCATTGATTTGTCAGTTTTTTTTTCTTTCCAGATCTCTACTTCAGTTGCCAACCTGCCAAAAATGACTTCTAAAATGTCTAAAAATTGCATTCAACCTTCAAGTTAGCCATTCAGATGTATATAAGAAATTCTGAATAAAAAAGGTCAAAGCAGAATCTTAAAATGATCTGGAGTCAATTGGTAGCATCTAATATTTGTTAGGCATTGTGTCTGTTTCTCTACAAACAATATTTAACTTAATTTTCCCCACAATGCCACAATTAGACCCTTTTATACATTTCTATAGTATAGTAACTGGTTCTTGTCTTTATTGTGGCACTTAACATACTTTACCTCCCATTAGATTCCTTGAGACAGGGGCTGTATTGTATCTATTGTATTTCCATCATCTAGAGCAGGGGATAGAACATGACATATACGCAGAAAATTCTTGTTGAGTAAAATAATAATATTACAATATCATTTTAAATCTCACAACACTGACTTTCAAAGGTATTAGGCAAGATAAGAGAGCTACTAAATGATAGAACTGTCATTTAAATTAGATATATGGTTTTCTTTATTCAAATTCCAGCTTCCCTCTGATTTTCTGTTGAATAAAGGTTCCTATACTGAGAAGCTAGAAAATAGTTGTGATCCATTGCCATAAGCTAAATAAAATAGTAAAGATAAAAGTAGGTATCAGGTATTATGACTAATTCAATAATAAATACTCTAGTTGGGGTGTAACCAGAGCCATGGCTATGTGGCTGTGGAAATATCATATGGCTTTGGAAAACATGGTGGTAGAGTCTTATAAATTATATATATATATATATATATATATATATGTGTGTGTGTGTGTGTGTGTGTGTGTGTGTGTGTCTCATTAACTAACAATCCCACTCCTAAGTATTTATCCAACCTAAATGAAAACATGTTTACATAAAAACTTGTACATGAATATTTAGCAACTCTATTCACAATCTCCAAAATCTGGAAAAGATCTATATATCTTTCAACTGCTGGATGGATATAAACAAACTATGTTGCATTCTTTCACCAAACTGAATACATACACAACATGGATAGATCTCAAAGGTATTATACAAAGTAAAAAGAAAAAAAGTCCAATTCAAAAAGCTAGTTATATATTATATCATTCCATTTATATGACATTCTGGAAAAGACAGTGCTACAAGAACAGAAAGCAGAACGAAATTGTCAGGGGCCAGGGCAGGAGGAAGGGTTGTTTTCAATGTGCTATTCAGAATTTCGGAAGAGCAATAGAACAATATCTTGACTGTGATGACTGCACATTGTTTGGTGATCACAAGTACTATGCAATAGCGGAGGTCGGTTTTACAATAGTTTTTAATTTAAAAAGAGCAAAAAAATCAAAAGAAACAAAAAGTAATAATTAGGCATGCACTTACAATAGGGTCAAGAAATTCCATATATTTACCCCACACACAAAATATACCCAAAATACCACTATAAGGAGTATTCAGAAGAATGAAAAATAATAGTATTGGGCCAGTGAAATAGGAAGATAGTGTTGAAATGAGAAAATAGTGTTTAATATTTCATAATGGGAAAACAGTTGATATTGTCTTAGGCCAATAAATCAAGAAGTTATCGGTACGTGTATATTATTCTGTATTAATGGAACTGAGTAAGAGAAAACTTGAAGAGAAGCCATGAGAAAATGTTGCCTCTAGGGAGAGAGATTAAAAGCAGGAAGGGGTATGGGAGAGAAGCCAGCATTTTTTTTTTTCATTATGTGTTTTTTTACTAATTACTTTTCCATCTGGCCAGTATATTAATTTGCTTAACCGTCTTAAAATAATAAAAAAAAAGAAAAATTTGATATGTTTCTCAAGTGTACTATCAAATTAAATAGTACCTTAATTATTAACATACTATTAATACATTAAATCAAATAGTGTAATTTGATTCAATTAAATCATTAATCCAAATCATTAAACCAAATATTTTAATATAGAAGCTCTCTTTCTCAATGATAGACAAAATTACACGCATTACCTGTTCCGTGGCACTTGAGCTACAGATTGGGAGTCATAATTATGTATGAGCGTCTCTGTGCATTTAAGCTACTGGGCACCATAACGGTCAAGCCAGTCGAGAGTCAGAGGTGAAGCCCTTCAAGGAGCTCACTTTCCGGAAAAGAAAGCATTTTTTAGGGAAATGGAAGAATGTTCACTGAGCAACGTTCTCAAGCAAGGTGATTAATGTCAAGGAAGAAAAGAAAGAAAGAAAGAAAAACTTAATGGGGAAGGGTGAGTGCGGCAAGTGTCTTTTCCCATCTAAACAAGCCAAAGCCAGGAAAATGGGTTCCAGGTGAGCATGCTCTCGGGGAGTTTCATACGACACACAGGAAAGCAGAACACATTCATTTTCTTCTCTCACCAGCTGTTCTGACGGCGTAACGCGCTGCCGTCCTGCCCGTGCACACCTGCTCGCGGACCGGCATCTGCAGACGATGGTCTCCATCCAGGTGTGCACCTGAGGAGAGACCCCGAAAGCCAAGGCGAGCTGCGAGCCGAGCATCCAACAGCAGATGCTGGCCGGGGGGGTTTCTGCACACCTCGGCAGATATATTTTGAGAAATAAAGTTGAGATCAAGTTCGCAAAACAGAGAGGGGCATAAATTAAGAATTTGCAGAATTACCTGGAGGACATTTTAACTGTCCAGGTGGAAAACTTCCATGTAAAGTAAATAAAGCAAGCTGCTGTGTCGTTCAGGAATAAGAAGCTTGGGTTCTCTTTCTTCTCGAAGGACCAGCCCACCGTGCATGCCCAGACGTTTTTGTATTTGGTAGGACAGCTGGTCCAGAAGCTAAGAACTTAGAGGTTCCATAGGGGTGAAATCCCTGGAGGACGAAGCAGCCAGGACACACTCAAAGACTGAAAGCCCACAGGGGATCTTCCATGAGTATATTTCCCCTAGTTCAAAACAACACCACCACAACAACAAAAGACTTCTCAGACAACAGGAGGAAACACTGTTATATTTACAAACACCTTTTCAAAGATTGGTTCTCCCAAGAACACTCCTGAAATGCCCCAGTGTAAGCTGGGAAAAATAAAGCTGAATGGATGGTGGTCTCCTGGTAAAATAGGAATGAATGACCCTTATGTGTCCATCTTGGCTATCCCCATGTGAGTTCTCTTGTGCTATCTGTCCGGTCACATGTTCTAGTACAGTTGATTACTCAAAAATCGCAATGGTAGTCAAATTCTTATTTTGCTGCAGAATATTAATTATATGTAGATATACTTGTGGCCACACACATTTTTTTTTGGAAAGAATGATAGCAAGTGAATGAAAATCTGTTCTTGGTTGTGTGGTTTTTTTTTTTTTCTTCTTCGTAAGATTTATATATATACCATTTTTATATGAAGTTCCAGGAATTAGTTATTCTTTTAGTTGTGTATTTATTTACTATTTGTTGCATATGAATTTTGCTAGTGGTAGCAGAAAAGGGCACTTAGAATGAACACAGGCTGATCCTGACCTAGAAATATTAGGACCTATGTAGAGACAATAAAACATGTTTAAACCCCTAATGTAAGGTGGAGTGTAAGTCAGAGAGATTCTGCTGAAGCATTCAGGGACAGGGGACTGGAAATACCACTTCCAGGTGTTAGAAGCCGCAGGTTACAGAACGGAAGCAGCATGATGCCTGGGTCTTGGAGATGGGTAGGACTTACGGAGATGAGCGTGACAGAGAAATCGCCTCCCAGGCAAAAGGCAAAGCTCAACAGACATGGTTCCTCGTCTCGTTTCATTTGTTTAGTTTGCAAAATATCTAAATTGATCACAACTTTTATGGCAATTAACCATTGGCCAAAAGAGAAAAGTCGTATAAATGTTCTCTAAAAGTCTTGATGTGTTTATGTAAAGATGCAGCAATGTGCTTCTAGGCAGCATTATGCTGGAGGTCTTAGCTCATACAGTAAGTCAAGAAGAATAAATAAGAACTGCACAACTTAAGAAAAAGAAAAATAAGATAGCCATTATTTATACATGATATGATTTTTGTTCAGGAAAATGCAAGATTAACTACAGACTGACATCCAAAATTAAGCAAAATCATTTATAACAGTGAAAACTAAAGTATAAAAGTAAAAGGAATTGGAGTCATGCTAATAACTAAAATATATTCAGTAGTATATTCTTGCCATGTATTACTTCCATTGCTCTTCATAATAACCATATGGCATAAGGTGCTATTACTGTTCCCCATTTGGAGTTAAGTAAATTGAGACACACCTTGTAAGTGACAGAGCCAGTATTTGAACTCAAACACTCGGATCAAGAGCCCCGGCTGTCTAACTCCTATCTGTTCTACTCTAGGAGTTCCCATTAACAATACCAGGAAGTTTGTTAGAAATAAACCTAACAAAAGAAGGATGGGGCCTGTTAAAAGAAAACTATCAAATTCTAAATAATAACATGAAAAGTCTTTAAAACCTGGAGAGATAAACATGTTTAAAGTTGGAAAAACATAATAGCATCAATATGCCATTTTCTTTATAATTAACTTATGAATTCAATACAAATCAAATCAAAATACTAACAAGTTTAATCTATAACCTTATCCTAAATCTCATAGGAAAGAGCAAATGACCAAAAACTACCAATAAGAAAAAATAGAACTTGCTGTAATATATATTGAGACATGCAGTAATATAACAATGAATTAAAACGATGTCACATTTGTGCACAAATAGATGAGTAGATTACTGAAACATAATTGAGAAGACAAAAACAACCCCACACATATATGAAAATTTGGCATACAGCATTACAGTGCAATAAATAAAAGGTATTCTACTCAAGGAGAAATGCCAGGAAAATTGGTTATCCCCATGGGATAGAATAAAGTAAAGTCTCTAACACATTCAACACATCAAAATAGATTCCAGACAGAAAAGAGCTAAATGTACCTTTTCCATGTGAAGAGAAATACCTGTACAATAAAAGTACTATGAATATTTCTAAGTAAATGAAATAAAAAGAGTATATCAGCAACGCATATAACTTATGAGATTTTTGGTAGAAAAATGGGCAAAAGATGTGAATAGACAATTCACAGAACAGAAAACTCACAGGGCAAATATATCTGCATTACTTTGCTCAGTCTCACTTGAAATTAGAGAAATGTAAATATAAATTAAAATAATAATGTAATAAGATTTTATACACTTTAAATTCACCAGATTTAGAAGGACACATAGAATGCAATACCCTTGCTGTAAACTTTGAGCATGAAAACCAACACATTTTTTTTCACAGATTATATATATCTTTAAACATATTTAAAAACATAAAAAGGAAGGAAACGCTAACATCAGAACAGTTTGCCTGTAGGGAGGGAGGAACTTGAAGAAAATTGAAGAAGGCAAAAAAGGAGTTTTAACTACTTTCAAAAATAGTTTGAGCCTGACCTGTGGTGGCGCAGTGGGTAAAGCATCGACCTGGAACACTGAGGTCACCGGTTCAAATCCCCAGGCTTGCCTCGTCAAGGCACATATGGGAATTGGTGCTTTCTGCTCCTCCCCCTTTCTTTCTCTTTCTCTCTCTCTCTCTGTCTCCTCTCTCTAAAATGAATAAATAAAATCTAAAAAAATAATAATAATTTGAAGCCAGTATCGCAAACTGTCAACATTTGTTACATCTGTATATTTGCCACATTTTTGTTTGCTATTATTTCCATACTTTTTCTAATTTTAAAATTAAAATAAAAAATAATTAAAAATTGTCTAGTTTTTCAAGTATTTCTTTAAATTCAGAGATGGTTTTCCAAGACCACTGCAGGCCCACAGTTTCCCATGTATTCTCATGATTCCAATCAAGTGTGCTTGTCGCTTCAGGTCATGCCGTTCAGGGAGCGTAAAGAATGAAATTAAATCCCTGCCCTCAGACTACAGAGTGCGGCCGGGGAGTTGTTCACGTAGAGAAAGAACAGACAACTAGTCCGTGGGACGTTCCTGGGGTGATAACAACAAAAAGGGAACAATTTAGGAGTTAACAATATGTATTACTTAAATCTTTTCTCCACTTGTTCATCTTTAACTTTCTGAGAGAAACCGTGTTTATCGACAATCTCCCCTTTCTCTTTAGTACTTGTGTGAATTCTCTGTCATACCTTAAATACCCTCTACATCCTGACTCCTGACTCCTGAAAGTCTAGTAGTACCACGGGACATTAAGGAGGTCCACATTATTTTTCCCCCCTCATATTTTTGTTTGACTGGGCCAAACCAGACTCCCCAGGAGCAAGACGGATGATTTGCAAGCCAGTGAGTCATTTCCACGCGTATGAGCAACAGCGATCACTTTTTATAGTCTAACAGTAGACTCCTTCTCCCACTGGAATGAGAAATGAGAGCCCCCACACTTCAAAGCGCCACTGCAGTTATGTGTGGGTCATTCCCTTCTAGGGTAAGTTCAGAACGGAGAGAAATATTTTTAGAGACAACTTAATGTGCATTAGCAGCATACATAAAAACATAATTGGAAGAGGAGGAGAAATAAATCATTTGAAGGAATTTTGCAAACAATATTTTATTTTTCCAAGGCTGAGTGGGTGTTTGTAAGGATAAGACACACCAGAAAAAAGAAGCCAACTAACTTACTAAAATGAGAAAATTGAGGACAGCTAATTTAAGAATACTGAACAGGGTTTTAGAAATAGATGTGGACATTTGATATAAAAGTTTGGTGTCCGAATAAAAGCCTCTCTCACTCGGGGGCTTTTGAGATTGCTTCTCAGAGAAACTGAAAGGTGTTTTTTAAAATCATGGTATTATGAAACAGGATACATAAACTTTTTGTGTTGATAGTTTCTTAGCAAGCATGACATGCCTTCATATGAGAGTAACTCTATTGCTTTGAAATTTAAAATGTTTATAACACTTTGGTTTCCAACGCAGTACATATTTCTAGAGTGAAAAATAGACCTAGGAATTTAAAACTACTATATAATGCACATTATATACTTAGATTACCACGACTTTCACAAAATATATATTTCCTTCTGGAAAAGAATTCCTGAGTTATATTTTAAAAATTATTTACTTTTACTTTTATTTTTCAATTGTACTCAGTATAGTCAATAATAGTTTTTATTAGTTTCAGGTATATAGCATAATGAATCAACAATTATATACTTTACAACTTGTTCCTCTGGATATTTTAGTACCTACCTGGCACCACACATAGTTATTACAATGATATTGACTACATTCCCTGTGCTGCAGTTTACGTCCCTGTGACTGGTCTGTAACTACCAATCTGTGCTTCTCAATCCTTTCACATTTTTTATCCAGTACCACAAGTCTGCTGTCTCTCTCTGTGAGTCTGTTTCAATTTGCTGTGTTCGTTTACTTTGTTCCTTAGATTCCCCATATAACTGATACCATACACTGTTTGACTTTCTCTGCTTGACTCACTTAACTCAGCCTATTAGCCTCTAGGTCCACCACACGGTCTCAAATGGTAAGATTTTATTCCTTCTTATTACTGAGTAATATTTCACTGAACGTATGTACCAAAACTTTGTTATCTACTCTTCTCTTGATGGGCATTGAAGTTTCTGCCATATTTCGGCTATTGTAAATAAGGCTGCGAGGAACATAAGAGTTGCATATATCTTAATGATTTAGTGTTTGGGGTTTCGTCGGATATATACAGAGGAGTAAAACTGCCCGATTGTAAGGCAGTTCCATTTTTAAATTTTCTGAGGATCCTGAGGGTGTTTTTAAATGTTAACACTGGCATAGAACTTGGAGCCGGCTTTTGTATTTAAAAAAAAAAAATTGCCATTACTAAACTTTCACTAACTATATTTAGGAAGATATATAAAATATATAAATAGTACAGAAACTAAGATAGAAAGGTGTTTATAAGATCAGCTTAGGAGCTGATTCCTACTCTGTCCACTTCCCAATTTAGAAGAGACCTTCAAATATTGAAGAGAAAACATACAATACACCAGTATTCACGAAGAGGTGAGGATCATTAGGGCCCTTTCCCTGCCCCGCCTCGTGTTGCCCAGTGTTACAGAAACAAGCGCAGGGACAACGGCCCCCATGACAGGTGCTCTCGGGCCTTTGGTGTGGAGAGGAAGGAACAGGTGACAGGGACGGCAAACAGAATGCCTGAGCACCCTGTGCTGCCTCCAAACTGCACTTTGCCATCTCGACTACCCACCGTGAGGTGGAGGTAACACTCCCTTCCCACGAAACGCTGTTTCCTCAGGGGGGAAACGAATGGCCCAGTGGACCCGTTTTTGTTTTCATTTTGTTTTGGGGGTTTTTTGTTTTGGGGTTTTTTTTTTTTTTGGAAATTTATAGTCAGTCAGATACCATTGAATTGGATGAAATCTCTGCTACACGTTTGTAAAAGAGATAGCACTGAAATAAAGATCGGTTCAGAGTTCAATCTGAAAGTGGGGAAAGCAAGTACAGTATTTCAGCAGAAAACATTAAACTTCGTCGTACTGGGCGTACTAACAGGGCCGCGACGTAGGTGGAAGATACGCAGACCTCTCCCAGCGCCAGCTCAGGTTCACAGCTCAATTCCAGAGTAGACAAACGGAGCGACCAAGCGGATGACCGCAGGACAGGAGGATTCTATGCAAGAGTTTACAGAGGGGCCACATAGAGACGAGGACGAAGGGCAGGGAGGTGGAGACGGCTGGCCCCTACACCCACTGAGAAGCTGGAGGGATGTCTCCCCTGCAGAAGTCCGCCCAAGGAGCATGGGGTGCCCGAGGCGACCCTGCACCCAGAGCAGAGGGCTGAGAGGTAGAGCCTGCCGAGCATCTGGCAGTGACAGTCAGTAGAGACTCTGTTCACCTGGAAGAGAAGGGGTTCTCTTAGAGACCCAGGGGCTCTCTTAAAGGGCCCGTGCACGGGAGCTTGCTCTCAGACACTCCCAGGGTCTCTGGGAGAGAGTAGGTGACTCAGACCATATCGAAGGCATGAAGAGAAGTTCTGGGTGTGGCGGCCCTGAAGGAAGGTCTGGGTTGGGGGGTGGGGGTCAGCTACCGAGGCCCAGTCCTGAGTCAGTTTACCACGTGCCTCTCAAACGCCATCTTCCCAGGGACGGGCGCTCCTGTGCTCACAGGCCCAGCCTGGGAAGGGCACTAACCGGGTCCTCCGGCTACTGCGGCCACACCCCGCTGCCGAGCTCAAGTCCTGCAGAAAATCTGCAGGCTGCACCGCAAAGGCATTTTTGGTGCGTATTATTATTATTATTATTATTATTATTATTATTTATGGAGAGGCTAGAAGCAGGCACGCAGACAGTTCTTGAGCTGTGTGAGGCTTTGAAATGGGGCCGGTCTTGCCTCCAACGTGCAAGCTGGCCTGGATCACCTCCAAAGGAAGAATATTTTGATCAGCCTTTCCAAAGTTTAGCGGCCCGGCCCTACCGATCCATCACAGCTCCGCAGGGGAAGAAAGCGCTTTCAGGCCTGACCTGTGGTGGCGCAGTGGATAAAGCGTCGACCTGGAAATGCTGAGGTCGCCGGTTCGAAACCCTGGGCTTGCCTGGTCAAGGCACATATAGGAGTTGATGCTTCCAGCTCCTCCCCCCTTCTCTCTCTCTGTCTCTCCTCTCTCTCTCTCTCTCTCTCTCTGTCTCTCCCTCTCCTCTTTAAAATGAATAAATAAATAAATAATTTTTTTTAAAAAGCGCTCTCAGACCTGGGACATTGGGAGCGTATCTCACTCGAAACCTCTAGTCCCGGACTCTGAGGGTGTACCGGTGCGGAGCTCAGGGGAGGGGGAGAGCTTCCTCCCCTCCTGCGAGCTTGTATGGATGGCATCACTCCCAACAGAAGGCCATTTTCCTCTGTTTTCCCCAAGTCTGATGGCCGTGGCCCGTGAGGCGCAGTTCTCCGGGAGGAAGAGAGCAGGGCTCCAAGCTGGGAGCGCATGGCCCCAGGGGAGAGCCTCCCGTTGGAGACTCGGCCCCGCGTGGCCGCAGAGCTCAGGAGAGCCAGAGTGCTAGCTGCCCTTCTGCCGGCTCGAACGCTGCCACCCCCAACATCCACTCGCAGTGGAAAACTGTCTCGATGCGTTTCCTCTCTTCCTGCTGGCTCTGTCCCGCTCTGCTCAGCTCCGTGGCAGGGAGGGAAATGCTGTTCTGAGTTGGGTCTGGGAGTGCCTCTCGCCCGGAGCCTCCTCTCCTGGCTCTGACGGCGTGGCTGGGAGCCACGGGGAAGCCCAGAGCCTGCCCCACTCCTGAGGGCTCTTGTGGGCGATCCCAGGGGAAGACTCCTTTGATCTGCCCTCCCGAGTCGCGCCCCGCCCTGCTGAGCTAGCACGTGGCCCGGGGCAGCTGCCTGCATGCAACCTGCACCTGTCCTGCCCTCCTCCTCCGAGGGGAGCAGAGGTGGAGAAACTGAGGCAGAAACCGAGTGGTATGGCTCTGGAGTAGGAGCCACGTTCTCCCGACTGAGTGCCTGACCATGTTGCTCTTACATAGGGGACCCACTATCTCCATCCTCCCGACCCTGGTCCGCCTGCCCTACAAAATGGAAGGGTCAGTGGGTTGTAACTGGCTTGAACCCATTCCACAGTCTTTCTTCAGAAGGCTCTGGAGGAAGTCCAGGCAACTTCAGTGGGTGACTACATAGCTAATAGGTAGATGCCGACCTCAGGGAACCTCAGAGCTTTTATCAGTTATCCCTCCACTCCTGGCCCAGAGTGACAGGAAGGCAATCCTTGTACAAAGCTTTGTTTATCCCATGCACACCCAGGCCAAGTAGACAAAGCCACAAACAGTGAATTGTGTGGTAGCACCAGACAGGTATCCCACAGTCGGTTGCACAAAACATCTACACTGGAACCCCATCCAAGCGAGCCCAGAACCAACACAGCCCATGGGGGTCTTCAGAGAACACCAGAGCTCGACCCAACTAGCCACATAAGTAGCACATCCAGAAGAGGGTTCTGGAAAACACTGGACCCTGCTGGGAACAACTCCACCTGGGGTGACAGCTCATGAACAGCAACTAGTACACGGTGATCGAGGCCTGTACGTATAGTCAGACAGCCTGAGGATTAACTGCACCCATAAATAGACCAACAACACTCAAGACTCAACCACAACAGAAGTCACAGAACCCACACAATAGACGTTTCGGCAGCACCTAGATCGGGTGCCCCGGAAGAGGGCATCACAGAGACCCACCAAGCACCCGTATCAGGAAGCCCTCATAACAAGCTTGGGAGACATAGCAAGTCTACCTAGTACACAAAGACAAACAAAATAAGGCAGACAAAATGGGAAAAGAAAGAAATATGCTCTAAACAAAAGAGCAAAAAAAGAAAAAAAAAATCCCCAGAAATAGTATTAAATAAAATGAAAACAACCAAGATGCCAGATGAAGAGTTTGAAGTAATGGCTACACAAGAATGTTCAAAGACCTTAAGAAAGAATGGATAATCTCAGTGA
The DNA here is from genome assembly GCF_036850995.1 of Saccopteryx leptura. Taxonomy (NCBI): domain Eukaryota; kingdom Metazoa; phylum Chordata; class Mammalia; order Chiroptera; family Emballonuridae; genus Saccopteryx; species Saccopteryx leptura. The sequence continues at coordinate 5,604,106 of NC_089510.1, read as the reverse complement.
TAACTTAAACGAAGAGACAGTAATCACTCATCAGCTTTTTGGCAAAGATCGAGTGTAAATGAAGCATGAAAAAGAACACTGAAGCCATTAAAAACAACCAGTCAGAAATGAAGAATATAATATCTGAAAGGATGAATACACTAAAAAGAATCAACAGCAGGCTGCGTGAAGCAGAGGATAGAATCAGCAATTTACAGGAAAAGATAACAGTAAGCACCTAAGCAAAGCAACAAAAAGAAAAGAGAATTTAAAAAATGAGGAAAAACCAAGGGACCTCTGGGACAAACATCAGGTGTAAAAACATCCACATCGTAAGGGGTATCAGAAGGGAAGAGAGTGAGCAAGGGGTAGAGAACGTGTTTGAGGAAATAATGGCTGAGAACTTCCTGAGAGTGGTGAAAGAAGAGTCACACAAGTTCATCTATCACAAAGAGTCCCAATCAAGATGAACCCAAAGAAACCACATCAAGACACATTGCCGGCCCTGGCCAGTTGGCTCAGTGGTAGAGCGTCGGCCTGGCATGCGGGAGTCCCAGGTTCGATTCCCGGCCAGGGCACATAGGAGAAGCGCCCATCTGCTTCTCCACCCCTCCCCCTCTCCTTCCTCTCTGTCTCTCTCTTCCCCTCCCGCAGCCAAGGCTCCATTGGAGCAAAGATGGCCCGGGCACTGAGGATGGCTCTGTGGCCTCTGCTTCAGGTGCTAGAATGGCTCTGGTTGCAACAGAGCGACGCCCCAGATGAGCAGAGCTTCAGCCTCTGGTGGGCGTGCCGGGTGGATCCCAGTCGGGCGCATGCGGGAGTCTGTCTGACTGTCTCCCCGTTTCCAACTTCAGAAAAAAAAATACAAAAAAAAAAAAGACACATTGCCATTAAAATGGCAAAGGTTAAAGGCAAAGAGAGATCATACAAGCAGCAAAAGAAAGACAGTTAACTACAACTGAACTCCCAGAAAGCTGTCAGGTGATTTCTCAAGCCAGAAGGAATTAGCATGTAATATTCAAAGTGATGAAGAATACGATCATACAACTAAGACACCCTATCTTGCAAGGCTATTATTTAAAATTGAAGGGGAAATACAGTTTCCCAGACAGAAAAAAAAAAAAAAACCCCACAGGAATTCATGACCACCAAACCAGTATTGCAAGAATTGTTAAAGGGCCTTCAACAAAGATGAAAAATATAAATATAAAGAGAGGGGAGCATAGGTATAAAGAATAAAATGGCAATAAACATGTACCTATTAATAACTTTAAATGGAAATGGAATAAATGCTTTGCTTAAAACACATAGGTTGGCTGAATGGATAAGAAAATAAGACCCACATATATAATGTCTACAAGAGACCCACTTCCAAACTAAAAATACACACAGACTAAAAGTGAAAGGATGGAAAACAAATATTGTATGCAAATGGAGATAGAAGAAAAGAGAGCTGGAGTAGCAATACTATTATCTGATAAAATACAGTGTGTCCGTAAAGTCATGGTGCACTTTTGACCGGTCACAAGAAAGCAACAAAAGATGATAGAAATGTGAAATCTGCACCAAAGAAAAGAAAAACCCTCCCAGTTTCTGTAGGATGATGTGACAGCATGTGCACATGTGCAGAAGATGACATAATACTGTGTATACAGCGGAGCAGCCCACGGCCATGCCAGTCGAGGTGTAGACAGTACAAAGGAATGTTCAGTGCATTCTGTGGCTCGCTAAATTCAAATCCGTGACCAAAGTGCAACGTGAATATTGGTGGGTTTATAATGAAGCACCACCACATAGAAATAACATTACTCGGTGGGATAAGCAGTTGAAGGAAACCGGCAGTTTGGTGGAGAAACCCCGTTCTGGTAGGCCATCAGTCAGTGAGGAGTCTGTAGAGGCTATACGGGATAGCTACCTAAGGAGCCCTAAAAAATCTGTGCGTGAGCCCACATCGAACTGCACTGAATAAGTATGAAACTGGGAGAGTTTTCCTTTTATTTGGTGCAGATTTCACATTTCTATTGTCTTTTGTTGCTTTCCTGTGACCGATCAAAAGTGCACCATGACTATACGGACACACTGTAGACTTCAAAACAAAGATCATGACAGGAGTCAAAGAAGGACATTACAAAATACTAAAGGGCTAAATCCAACAAGAGAATATTACCCTTCTAAACATATACGCACCCAATATAGGAGCCGCTAAATATAAAAAAAGAAATCTTGGTGGACATTAAAGGAGAGATTGACAGCAATATAGTCAAAGGAAAAAATTTTACCACCCCACTGACATCAATGGAGAGATCTTTCAGACAAAAAAGCAACAGAGACAACAACCTTAAATGACACTCTGGACCACGTGTATATAATTCATATTTACTAAACATTTCACCCCCAAAGCAGCAGAATATACATTCTTTTAAGTGCACATGAAACACTCTCTAAGATAAACCATATGTTAGCACGCAAGATTAGTCTTAATAAATTCAAGAAGATTGAAGTCATATCAAGCATCTTCTCTAACCACAATGATATGAAACTTAGAAATCAATTACAATGAGTGAGAAAATGAAAAACACTGACACACATGGAGGCTAAATACTAAACAATGGATAGGTTAACAATGAGATCAAGGCAGATATCAAAAATTACCTGGAATCAAATTAAAAGGAACACACAACAACCCAGATTGTACGGGACACAGCAAAGGCAGCCTTGAGAAGGAAATTTGTAGCATTACAGGCTTACCTCCAGAAGCAAGAAAAATCTCAAATAAACTATCTAATCCTACACCTAAGAGAACTAGAAAAAGAACAACAAAGAAAGCCCAGAGTAAATAAAAGGCAGGAAATTTAATAAAGATTAGAGCAGAAATAAATGACTTAGAAACAAAAATAACTATACAAAAGACCAGCGTAACCAATAGCTGGTTCTTTGAAAAATAAGGTCAACAAATCTCACCAATGTGAATCTTTGTCAAGGATAGAAAAGCGACAAATATTTATTGCGTGCCTAACATAAAGCTGTGAATTATAAAGTATCAAGTTGTAGAAATACAGTGTTTGCTTTTAAGGAACTTACAATGCACTTGGAGTGACAAAATTTACTTGTATGATTATCTAAAGAATAGAAGATTATACATATAAAGTCAAAACTGAAAGTTACACATATACTATCAGATATATACATATATATGTAATGTCATATAGATAAATACAGATATAAATAGATAGTTATCCAAGGAATTATTGAGACAATCTTAATCCCGTAAGATCAAAAGTGAGATGACCCATGATGGAAGAATCCAGAAAGGCTTTATGGAATAATACAATTTTTGCTGAATCTTCAAAGTTGGGTTTGGAGAGAAAACACTAAATAAAAATCATTTTTTCCATTTTTGCAAAGGCGCAGGTATTGCAATTCTGGAAAGAAGGCTTGTAAATTTTTTAAAAAGAGAAAAGATTCTTCTCTTTCCATTCTTTAAAAAAAAATAAGCTTTAATTATATTGAAAAATAAAAAAAATATTTTCTATAATTACTGACATTTATTTATCTTTCAAGTTTTAATCATACAGTTTTTAGAATATAATGAAGTATTTTGTATTTTATAAATCTTTAGTTATAGAGCTTTTAGCTTAGCAACAAACAAGTTCACAGATTAATATTTTGGATGGGCATCAAAATAGAACAGTTTCATGGCTTTGGTAGTTTGTTGTTTATTTTTTATACATAGAAGTCACATTGTACACAACAATTATTATTGTTTTGACTTTTCAAAAATTCTTTAACTCTCTGATTATTGCTGTTCTTAATCTTATATTGAAGAATAATTAAATGTTAATTATAACCATCTGCAGCAACAGTGATTATACTATAATAGACAAATTCTCTATCTTCCAGTCAGAAGAGTCACCATTTATTGAGTCCTTAAGTCTACACACTACACTAAATAAATTTACAATTATTTTCTCCATCTTCTATTTATCCTGGAAGATAACAAGTGTGAAAATATAAAAGTTTTGACTCATGTCAACATGACATATTTCACATGAAGAAAACCTTACGTTGGAAAACAATACCTTAACTAAAACTTACTGAGGTCCCTCTATTGGCAGACAGAGTTAGAAATAAACATTTATGGGGGAAAAAAGGAAGTCTAGAAAATATCATCTAGTAAATTTTGTCAAGTTGTAGTAAGTTTTAACAGATTTACGCTTTCTATTTTATCTCTGTTCTTGTTTACTTTTATTGAACCTCAGAGTATGTTACAAATTTTTTAACTTGCAGATACACTAAAGCAAGCTTTGTTTTGTCTGGAATGATAAAGTAACTCAACCTGCAATGTTTTTGAAAAGAAAAAAAGAACTGAGACCCTAGTAACAAAATCCTTATCTATTTTAAAGAACTACTGTGCAAACCCTGAACAATAGCATCTTTGAGTTTAAACCTTAGATGGTTGAATTAACATCTATCTAATGATACACTATAGCTCATAAATATTATCAACATTCTTATTATCTATTCAGTCTCTCATTTCTAATATGGCTGACCTAACTGCAAAAAGGGGGCAAATTATGTCTGTTCTTGTTAATTATAAAATATCTACTAAAATGAGTGGAGAATAAGCAATAACTTTTATCGAATTACACATAAATTCAGTGGAAGATTCAGCAACAGGCTGACAAGCATTATCTCAATCTTGTGAAATTAGGTTTATAGTTATATGTTTACTTCATATTTGGGAATAATCATCCTTAAAAGCAAAGGATTAGTAAAATAACCTTACAAAGTTGAGCTCATACATGTAACTTCAAATACTAGTGACACAGAAGATTTGATGAAGACTTTATTCAAAGAGAAAACTAATATTTTATCATACACTGCATTAATGAGGGAGTAGACTGTACATCACCAGACATTTGTCAATAAGTAAAGAATTTACCATCATTACCAGTGAAATTTTAAACTCTGGAGCAAGTACATGACAGTGCTTATAGTTATATATCTACTAAGTACATAGTGTTTTTTAAGAAAATTTGAACATAAGTTTGCTGTTACCTAGTTTGCTCTTTAACACACCAGACAATCATCAGTCCAAAATTAAGAAAGTTTTGGGTATTGAATACCGAACTCACCGATTCTCACACATTATTTTCCAGTCACAACTAGAAAGTACCAACACATTTGCTAGGCATGTATAAATGTTTCATGTAAAATGCTGTCTTACTGTTGCATCTTTATTCAACATCAGCTTCCAGATGGGAACTATTTTTCATGGTTCATAAAGCCAAATCCAGCTGCTACATTTGGACCTACATAAGGAATCCACATTTTATTGCTTTCTCGGTGCTTATAAAACAATTGCTGTTGTTTCCTTAGCCGTGGTACAAGTCACTCTGCTCGGTGCAAATGAGATATCTGGAAAGAACTTTTAATGTCTTTACAGTTGATTACTAAGCGGTGCTATGGGTAATAGGACCCTGGTTTTTCTACATTTTCTAACTCTCTAAGCTAGCTTAAACAGAAACAATCTCCACACGGTAACCATAGATCGAGTGAAGCACCAAAAATGTTCATACAGTTTCCTATTAAAACCCACAATGGTTATTAAATACGTCTGACATTTTAGCTTTATGGAAAGAGAGAGGAAGTGCAGTCGCCTTTCCCTCCTCACTCAGCTAATCTGGCTCTTTGATGGTCATGCGTTTGGAATAACCATGGGGTTTCCAATGCAGCATAGTCCCCCCACAGCTAAATAGAATTAACCCTGTTGAGACTGAAAACAGAAAGAAAAATGAAAGAAGGAAAGAATGAAAGAGAGAGAGAGAGAGAGAGAGAGAGAAGAAAGAAAAAGAAAGAAAAAGAAGCCATCTTATTGTTAGACTAGAAATACATTGGGAACTTTAGTTGCATGAGCAGTAGGCAGTTGTTCAAGTACAGCCAGTTTGTGCTTAGGACATTTTTGGTAAGGCCATCAATAAAATAAATCAATAAACATCCATTTGAGAACAGAGGTCTTACTATTCCTCTTGCAAAATTACCTCTTGGTTGTATATTTTCTTACTATCTATTGATGTCAAATATTTGGTATCTCCTGGATCACATTCATTAAATGTTTTTTTTTTTAGATTCTGAATTAAGGTATGCTGTGCTTTTTTGCCAAATGTCCTAAAATTCCCCCCCCCCCAAAAAAAGGGGGGGGGAAATTAGATGAAAAAAATCAGTACCCAGTGAGTTAATGTAAAAGTATGGCAGGGAGGCAAGATCTCTATGAATCGGGAAGCACAGACTATGGTCACCTGCTGGATAATCCCCGCCCCGCTGAGTGGCGGCCCCAGAGCTCTGGTACAGCAGCCAAAGCCTCTTACGCATATTGAGACAAAGCTTATTTCAAGCCGGATCCTCCTCCTCCTCCAGCCACCATACTGCCCCCTGACAACCTCCGGTTGCACTGCCTCCGTATTTGTGTTTCCTGCTGCTTATATTTACTTGTTCCTAAAACCACAATAGTGACCAAAAAAAAACAAAAAACCCACAAATAATTACTAGGCAACGCTCTTCATCATCATCGACGCAGGTGGAGAGCTCTGTTCCCTTCTTCACTTGTACCTAGCTTGTGCAAATAACGTTTCTAATATATTCTGAGATGAACTTGGCAATTACGAACCAGTGTGGAAGCACGCATGAAACAATGGGTCATGTGGTCACCATTTCCGCTCCAGAATGATTCTTTTCTGCCCCTTGTGCGCAAGGCGAGCCACTGTGTATTCCCCAAGAAATTCCTTTGACTCATCTGCTGCCTCTGCCTTCTCAGGTCCCGACTGATACTCTGTTTGGATGTTTGCTGCAATCTTTTTTGACCTTTGGCGAGGAATTGTGCTGATTTATCGGATTTGAATGTTTGCAACAAGCTTTTAAGTTATTCCTATAAATCGGACTCAATAAAATATAGATAGGTAGTTTCAGGAAGGTGTTTTTATTTTTAAGTCAATTCTACTCATTCTTCATAAAAATAGGATTATGCCCATGTGGCTGCATACATTCACAGCCTGTAGGAGTGTTTGTAGTTTCCCTAGTGCAAGAATGTCACTGAAATCCTCTAATGTAATCTGACAGAGGTAACCGTGTACCTTTTTTTATACAGGAAAAAAAAAAAATAAAGAAGATTAAGTTTAATCATATGTAAAATTCAAAAATGGGAAAATAGATATTAAGCTTTGTATGATTTAAGGCTAAGATGAACACTAAGAACAATTGGACAGTGAACATACTTTATATTTTACAACTCTGTACTCAAAAATCCTTAGAAGGCAAAACAATAATCATATTCTTGTGATTGTGATAATACAGGTTCCTTTAGGGCTCATCTTTCTACCTAGGCTATAACTAAGTAGATGATTTAAAAACCGAAGAATACAGAGTTGAAGATGAATTGAACAGAAGATACTCTGTCAAAATGTTAAATTACTCCCCGGTCCAGCATGGATATAAGGCTTTGAAAATCTAATGGGTCATTAGGACATACATGCCTTCTTTTCCTTTTCAGTCATTTCTCTTTTTGTCTTTTGTTTAGGGCATTACTCAAGTCCAGTATAAGTTGATATAAATTTTTAGATTCTCCACGTTCCTTTCCGTAAGTAAATGTTAACTGCTAGAGACTCACAAAAAATAAATAAATAAATAAATAAATAAATAATAATTAAAATAATAGCCTCGTCATGCTCACTTTTAGCCTTGATTGTGGTTGAAAACTGCAGCTTCTTTTCAGACACTCGCTCTCTTTGCCAACCTATCAGGGAGAGCTTTATAATCTTATAAAAGATACCCAAACCCCAGTGTGAAAGATAGAAACTACTGAAGTACAGATAGAAACTACGGAAGTACAGAAAAATCGGTGTGAATTTATGGCCCCAAAGGATTTAAAAATGTAAATAAAGGTTATGTGTGGCATTCCATTTTATTTGGTTTATCGCTTTACCCAACGTATTTGGCAGTGAGTACTCATGTTGTTGAAGTAACTGATGTTTGTTAATTCCGGAAAGATTACGTCAGCCAAGAGATATTTTTAAGCCATGGTTTTAGTAATTTCCTTCTTAAACATTTTAAGATGAAAAGTAGAATGTTTTTGTTAACCTTCTTTTAAGTAGCAATAACAATTAGGACAGAAGGAGGAAAAATAAAGGCAACTCTAAGGAGATTAGAAAGTGATCCCATATTTTCAGAGATAGGAAAAGGACAGAAATCCGGTTAAAGATGTGTTATTCCTTTAGAACTTCTTTGCAGTTTGACTGTATTATTCACATGAACATAATGTAGTATATGTCCTTCAATTTTCTATATTCATCTTTTCTTCTCAAAGACGGGGAAACTGTGAGCAGGCAGTAGACCAGTGATTCTCAGCTGGGTGCTTTGGCCCCCCTGGGAAGCATTTGGAAACACTTTTGTTTATCACAAACAGGGAATAAGGTGCTACCAATGCGTCTCTGGTGGGTACAGGACAAGGATACTGCTAAGTATCCTACCTACAGTACACAAGAGAATCTCCTACAACAAAGAATTATCTGGCCCAAAATGTCAACGTTGGAAAACTAAAACAATACAAACCAAAAAAAAAAAAAAAAAGAAGAAGAAAAGAAAAGAAATCTCAATGGAGATTTTTCTTGCTCTATTATTTACTTCAGTCCTGTAGGAAACTAGATAATGCCCACAACAAAATAATCATCCATCATGATTTTACTGATGCCTCCGGTATTTCCTTTAAAGCAGTATTTCAAAGTTCCAAGGCTGTTCTTGTAGGTATCAGCTTTTGTTTTGGAGTGTCCCCCCTACCCTTGGAACTTTCAATCACAGCTACTCTGTTGTTTGGTCTAGTTCTCTATCTTCAGGATCAGGCACTTATAAAGCAATACCAGCATTTTTCTGGATCTAGCGTGTGAAAATAATACGCACTTTTAAAATGAGAGAAGGAAATTAAAAAAAAAAAGGAGAATCCAAGAGTCTCTTATCCCTAGAAATTGCCTGGTAAGTTAGGTTTAAAAAGATGTCCTCAAAGCCACTTGAACAATAGAGGTGTGAATGTGGTAGACAATTCTAAACTTATTTGCCATCCTGGAGTTTGGATAAAATTTGTTCCCCTTTACTTAAAAATGAAGACAAGAAACACAATAATCTTCTCATTCAGCACTTCCCAAAATAGATTTCTAAGAATCGCTCCTCAAAAACTAAATAAATGAAGGATTCAATGGTCAAATAATTTTAACAAACATACTAGTCATCCTCAGAAATGTTCAATACACATTATTAGTAAAGAGGCGAGAGATATGGCAATAAAGGTCTTATTTTAGGGTTTCTATTAACCTAATGTTTCTCACACCTGAGCAGAAGAACGACTTGTAGTTGGTATTGCTGTCTGTCCTCCTTGCACCTGTTAGCATTCAGGAGGCTCTAACTTAGCTTTTCTAACGCAGAACAAAACCATTCCCTCTCATGCCATCTTCAAGAGCCCATGAGCTTACGTATTTTACACATATCATACAACACAATCTTTTTTTTAGCGAAGATAATAAAAAATATCTCCGAATGTTCGAAAACGCCATCTAGCTAATATGGCATGCGCTCATTAATTACTAAAGATGTTAGAGAAACACCCTCCTATTAAAAACAGTGTTTCCAGTTAGAACCAGGTAGACTTTCTAAGGCCGCCTACTCTGTGCTCAAGTGAGCCCCATGCAAGGAATACACAAACTTAAATGATCAAAATCATTTTTTTTTCCGGTTAATATGGCTGTAGTTGAAATGTTGCTTGCAGGACTTACAAATGGTATATTCACACACGTCGTGTGGTTAATCTTCTTTCCATTGCATTTTTAAAGGTTAATCTCATTTCTCTACCTTTCTTACAATTTATATCGAGTGTGCCTATCTGGTCTGCTTCTGGGTAAAGACAAAAGTTAGTGGAGTAAGAAGAACCAAAAGCAGGAAAATGTCCCAGGAACTGCCCCAGTGGCTGTCGACGGTACGCACAGCCCCTTCCCGACAGCTCTGAGCAGTAAGTAAGCACAATTCTTGTTGAAGATTAATTGAACAGAAGATACTGTGTCAAAATGTTGAATTACTCCCCAATACAGCATGGATATGAAGCTTTGAAAATCTAATTGGTTATTAGGACATACAGGCCTTCTTTTCCTTTGAGAGGCAAGATTCAAACTGACGACACACTTTAGCAGCTGAAATGGGTGAAAACAGAATAAGCCTTTTTACACTTTTCAAACATTTTATAAACATTGTCTTCTTTGTCTCTCACACCAAAAAGAAAAAAGAAGTGGGGAAAAAAATGAATGTAAGATAGGTATTACACCTGTAAGATAGGTATTCACTCACTCCGCATGTGAAGAAATGAAACCAGGTAAGTAACTCGCCCAAGATCACAAAGCCAGACGATGAATCTGAAACAAACGTGATCCAGGGCCGTTTCCAGTAAAGGGCTGTGTCCATGCGGGCCTTTTGGGAAACCACACAGGCTGGCCCCCAGCACCCCGGGAGGACAGAAGCACTCCCTAATCTCTGCCTTTGTGCTTCAGCTTGGCTCAGGCATGGGAAGAGACAGTTAAGAATAATGATTATTTGGATGCCTGGAAATACTCAGCAGGTAAAAATAACCTGTGCAAATAATGTATTTATTACGTAGAAAAAGGTCTTTCTGCATTGCTGGCTGGAGTTTTCTTGCATAAATTAACATGGCTTAAGCTTCTTCCAGTGTTCACTGCTGTTTAGTAATGTGTGGCTTCGGTGTAGCAGTAATTAATAGTAATAATATTAATAATAATGAGATAAAGATGAGGAAATAGATATTGCAAAAAAATGTTAAATATTTTCCATCAAAAACTCATCTAGAATTTCATATTAAAACAATATAATAATATTGCCTACTTATTTGATGGTAAATGTATTTTTTTAATAATTAGCTTTGTAAACCTGGCACAAAAATGACCAAAGAAAATTTTGTGCAATAAAAAGAGATAAACAGGAATTTTTTGTTTGTTTTAACATTTTGTACAAGAAACATAAAATGCTGAAGGAACTCTAAGAGATTTTTTTCTCTTACTTGAATCTTATTTTTTACAAAAATATTATACCAAAGAAATATATCATATATTGGTTTACTTCTTAAACTGCCTCCTCCTGTATGTAATATTTTGGTGTCCTGAAACATTATATCTAATTATAAACCAAGGAAATGAGAACTTTCTGCATACAACTGAACAAAGTAAATTGACTCAAAATAAAAAGTTTTCCTTACTCTAGGTTAACTGGTTAGGAATATTTAAATTCCAGCATCCACTTGAATTTTGAATTCTAGTTACTGATGCCCTTAACTGTCCACCTATCTATTTATCACCACCGTTATATAAAATTTTTCTTATAATTGATAAAATCTGGAAATCCCCAGAAGTCACCCAGGTATGGCCAAATTTTCTGCTGACATTTAAGATAATACAGTAATAGGAATAATAGCAATACTAATAGATAACATTTAGTTAGTGCTTCCTTTGAGCTAGCACTGTGCTAAATTTAGCTTAATCCTCTCTACAATTCCATTGAATAAGTACTATTATTGTTATTATTATCATTATTACTATTCATGAGGAAACTGAGGCTTTGGTCGTGGGACAGAGCTAGGAAGTATAGCCAAGTATCTCAACCTCAGAGCTAGAGCTTCTAGCCACTGTGTCATATTGCACCCAGGGAACCCTGAGGGAGGCGTTGACCTTGCCTTGACCCTTGTTTATATTTCTGTCTTTGTGTTGTCAGAGAAGATGGTTTTCCAGGAAAGTCCTAGAACTTCCCATACTTTCTGGAAGAACTTCAGGCCAGAGACGCCTTGAGACCGTGACATAGGAAAGAGTCGGGTTACTATGTAATTCCAATTTACTGTCATCCCAGAGCATCCAGGGAGCTGTCTTTTTTTTTTTTTTTTTTTCCTACAGAGACAGAGAGAGAATCAGAGAGAGGGATAGATAGGGACAGACAGACAGGAAGGGGAGAGAGATGAGAAACATCAATCACCTTAGTTGTTCATTGATTGCTTTCTCATATGTGCCTTGACCATGGGCTACAGCAGCTCGAGTGATGCCTTGCTCGAGCCAGCGACCTTGGGTCCAAGCTGGCGAGCTTTGCTCAAACCAGATGAGCCCGCGCTCAAACTGGTGACCTCGGGGGTCTCGAACTTGGGTCCTCCACATCCCAGTCTGATGCTCTATCCACTGCACCACCACCTCGTCAGGTCTGGGAACTGTCTTATGGAAGAAGGAGACCATCAGTTGGTCACCTGAACATCTGTAACACGGAACAGCTGTTCCAAGACCTCTGCCCAGGGCATTTCGCCCCTCTCTTGGGAGCAGAAGGTCACTCTCCTGGTTTATAAAGTCAAAAACAAGCTCTTAGTCATGTGATAGATGTAGTATCATTGCACAAGATGTTTTCTGCAGAATGTCATCCTGTCCTGGAGTAATTTGAAAGCAAATTTAAGAAAACAACCATATTCCGGGACTCAGGCTCGCAACTGGAAACTTTCTGCGATGTCTATGAATTTTTAAGTCATATTAAGAGAGAGGAAAGAGTCCATTGAAAAACTTATAAATTTCAAGTCCCAAAATCCCAGAATAGAATCAACTTGTATTTTTGCTGTGTCTCGCATGAGCTGAAAATTTTGTCTAGTCCTAACATATTCCTGGGATGCATAATATATAAATATGAGTGATGTGGTGAGATGTATATCTGATAATAAATGTAACTTGTTGTTTTTAATATGACATTTTAGTGATTTATGTGAATCTGTTTAAATATACTTAGAGAAGCTTTGTAAATCTAATTTAGATATGTGAACTGAATTTTTACCTCTATATAATTCCGCTAGTAGAAAAGTATATTTTTTTTAGAACTGAATAAACTGTGTGTGAGTGGCTGTAGGTGTGTGTTTTTATTTTACATAGTTTCTATCTTTTTATATGTTATCGCCTCTGCATGTTTGTGTGTTGGCTTACATTCAACATACAAGAAGGTGTATGTCTGAAATATGTGTAATTAAATATTTGTTAAATTTATATTTGTACAGAAAGTAGAAGAGGTTATTACCTCATAAAATTCAACTTTCATATTTTTATGAGGTAAAAAAGGGTGCCTTTGAGTACCCTGTTACAAATGAGATATTAAAATCTTTAACCAATTATTAATTAACTGATATAGCATAAATTCATCATTTTTTAATTTTCAAAATCAGCTGTTTATTTTAGCATCTTTCCTTCTTTATATTGAATTTGTTGGAGTGACACTGCTTAATAAAACTATATAGGTTTCAGGTGTACAATCCTATCGCATCATCTGAATATTGTGTTGTGTGTTCACTGCTCCGAGTTCAGTCTCCTTCCATCACCATTTATCATGTTTTCACCCTCTTCTACCTCCCCCCTCTTCTCTTTCCCTCTGGTCATCACCGTACTATTATCTGGGTCCATGACTCGTGTGTGTATGTGTGTGTGTGTGTGTATGTGTGTGTGTGTGTGGGGGGGGTGATTAGCTTAATTCCTTCACTTATTTCACCCAGCCCCATTGCTTAGCCTTCTGGCAAAGATCGTGTTGTACCTGTTCTTTTCATTTTAAATTGATCTTTTCTTATATCATGTCTGACTAACAGAAAACATTTGGCCACTGGCCTACTTGGACAGAATCGAAAGTATTTAAAATTACTACCTCTTCTCTTCCCTGTCAATAAACTAAGAGAGTTTATTTCTTGGCCTATTAGGCCAAGAAATTATTATTAACATATAATTCTATACTTTAAATCTTTCATGATAAAAGTTAAATTTTATTTAAAAAGCTACGCTTTCTTGTTTCGGAAATGTCTAAGACAACTCCTTAAATAGTCTAAAAAAATGTAAGGCGAGGAGAAAGGTGAGAAGGAGGGCAGGAAAAGCAAGTTCACAGAGGGCTCCCGGCCAGAACCAGGGGTGTGGAGTTTTACTCTAAGTACAGAAGAGGGCCATAGAATGTTTTCTTATTCTTTTAACTTATGTTTAGTGAGCTAAAACTGACCTCACATATATATACTTTAGGTAGAAACTCTCCACAGACTCGACAATACACATGTACAGCTCTCAGAATTAAAAGGGAACACTTTATAAAGATGTGATTAGCTTCCTATTTTTTTTCTAGGAGACAGTCAGTGCATTCTATGGAATTGGAGATAGAGGCAGAAAAAGAGAGGGAAAAAAGGACCCAATTTCATAGAAGGTATTGTCTCCTTAGAAAATGTATAGTATCTCATATTTTAATTGCATTTATATACACTGCTCACAAAAGTTAGGGGATACTTTATCTCTTCTTATTCACTTTGAAATATCCCCTAATTTTTGTGAGCAGTATATATAGTATATAATGGGTTTATGTATCCTGTATAACCATCTCATATATGCATTTAATGAAATTCACCCTTTTTATGTATGTTTCATGATTATAGAATAATGTATAAAGTGATATAACCTACCGTAATCAAGTAATGAATTATTTCATCACTCCGAAAAGTTCCCTTGAGTCTCCCTCTCCCTAGCAACCATAGACCTAGTCTTGGTCTGTATTGCAGTTCCCCAGGATGTGATATCAATGGAATCATGGAGTCTTTCGCATGTTGCTTCTTTCACTTAACATATTGTCTTTCAGACTTATCTATGTTGTTGAATGTATCACTTGTTCGTTATGGCTGAAAAAATTCCATTGTATGAAGGTGCTCTTTATTTAACCATTCAATGATTAAAAAATAGTTGGCTTTTTTGCAGTTTGGTGATTATAAATAAAGCTACAGAAACTTGTAAATAATTGAAATGATCCGACTTACACTCTTTTTAAAAAATTATGTCTGCATCCTATAGGGAGAATTAATTTTAGGATGGGAAGCTGGACAGCAGGGAAGCCAACACAATAGTCCGGGGGAGAGAATACAGGGGCAGGGTCGAGTGCACATGTGGAAAAGTCAATAAAAGCACAATTCTTATTTTGAAAGCAGAACATAGAGCATTTGCAGTACGAGGCAAGTGGGAAAAACCAAAGATGCCTCCTTGATTTTTGTCTGAAGTAAGTAGATTACTGTTTGCCTCTTCATTTTCTATTACTTCCCTCCATATCACGTTAGCATCACCACTCTGTGGGTCTTTCAGTAAAACTAAATTTGGAACTTCAAAAATTTGAAAATATAGCATTTTTCTATGAAATTAATCATCACTCATCCAGTCCCATGAAAACAAAGCTTTTTGTGACAGACAGGTAACTGACTGCTAGGGCCTTCTAATAAGTCTCTACAACACCGTCTTTCAACAAAATAATTTAATTTCCCCTCAGAGTTACGCTTGAAACAGTAAAATCAGATAAGAAAATGCGGGAAATTTTTAAATCCTGTCACACTTTCATTTTGCCCTAGATACTAATTTAAGAAAAATATTATGCAGAAGCAGCATGTAATTCTGTGAGAGACTACTCCCCAGGAGGGGGCGCAGTTCTATAAATGGACTAAGTGGATCTCTAGGAAAAGTATGAGAAGTACGTCATCAGAAAGGCGTACTCCCTTTAACTCGGAGAACTACACGCTTCTACCTCGCCATCTATGAGAAGCGTCTACGGGAAATCTTCTCCGTCTATATTTATTAATTTTTTGTTTAATTTATTAGGGTGATATCAGTTCACAAAACTATATAGATTTCAGGTGTACAATTCTATCAAACACCATCTGCATATGGTGTTGTGTGCTCATCACCCCAACTCTCCTTGATCCCCCCTCCTTGATCTCCATCACCATTGACCCCCCCCCCTTTCCCCTCTTCTCCCTCCCCCCATGCCCTCTGCCTCTGGTAACCCTACTTTTGTCTGTCTATGAGAGTTTATTTTTTATATATATATATTTGCTTAATCCTTTCTCTTTTTTCGTAGAGATTGTGGACTGGATTATTTTATCTCTGTAGTTGCTAGTCGCAGGAGTTGAACCCATTCAGTAGAGAATCATATGCTTGTGTTTTCTAATATCTGAAACGCATAATCACGTAAAAAGTGAGATTGTTGGTTCAACTCACCTCCATTTCTACTCAGGCCATCTCTTGGCTTTGGGCTGCATAGAAGAGAGTCTGTGTGTCTCAAGTCCCAGAAAGCATTTTGAGTGAGTTCTACTTTCTCTAGAGACACACACGCATGTAAAGTAAATGACCAGCAATGAGGACTGACTTCACCTCCATCATCCCACAGGGAGATCAAAATAGCTTCTTACTTAATTTTGAACCTATGCTATTTTTTGTATTTCTGAAAAGGCTTCCTTCTAAAGGTTCATAATTCTCCTAATGTTCAGATTACACATTTTTCTTATCTGAAACTTTTTTCATGCTTTTTAAGATATATTTACAAAAAAATTCATAAACTGAAAAGCACGTGATGTTGGGGAAACCTTCAGAGTTAGCTTACAGTGTGGCAGCCTTGTTTTGAGTTCAGTGTATGTGTGTGAATAATAGATCGGAACACATTTACCAGTCATTATTATTACCTGTCCAGTGAATACGTTTAGAAATGTGTGAATATCAGTGACCATTAGCACCAAATTTATGAAATATCTTATTTAGGTGCTAATTTTACTGATTTCAGGCTCAACATTAGACTTTAGGAAGATAAGCGATTGGTTGATTTTTGCACCCATGTGTGATTTTCTCAAGGTTCGCGTTGCCATACCATATTGCCTAACATAGAACTCCAGCATTAAAACAGATTAATTGTTGGGAGAAAAAAAAAATCTCCAGTGAGCTTTTGGAATCAAAACACTAGTCACAGGTTTTTCTGCTATTTTTCACACTGGCTTTTAAACCTCACAGGAGTAAAAAAAATCGTATGCTTCTATGCTATGAATTATCACAGTAATAAAATTGCTTTGCTGATTTTTAATTTTTAATATGCAGTTAGTAGGTGCCTAGATTGTACTATACACTGGTGTTAAGCATTAGGGACACAAAGATAAACAGAAAATAGCCCTGTCCTTCAAAATTTATTTTGTTGGGGAAAATGTATTATAAAGGTTATAAGTGGGTTCAAAACTAATAGTACCAAATAACTATGCAAATGTCTATGCACATGACAAGTAGACAGGTACACACTCTCACACGTATATCTGCCACCCCAAACTTTACCAAAATCCCTATCTCTACCACTTCACCCCTTTCTTCTTCAAACATTCAAAAGGCTAGCTCACTGCCTTGATAACAACACACACACACATTATGTGTGTGTGTGTGTGTGTATATATATATGTATACACACACACACACACACATATATATATGGCAGCTGTTTTATACCTTTGTAATTTAGAATTGTATACTATTTTATTATATGTGGTATCCACATGACTATACTCTGTTTTGCTCTAGGACAGGCCTATGGACCTCAGGCAGTTTTTGCACCTCTCTGCATTTCAATTCTGTGTCTGTAAAGTGGGTCGATCACACCTGCCTCACAACATAAATGTCAGAATCTGGTAGGACGACGTATGTAGTGGCCAAGAGCTGACACCAGAAAGAGTGATTTCCCTCAACAGTGTCACCCTCTAACCCAACTCGGTGGCAAGGTGTGAGCCAAGAAAAGGCACGCATCAGCTCTATTCCCATTCTAGCTGGGTTGCTACAATTTGCAATTCACCTCTGCCACGTAAACATAATATTTTACCCTCAGAACAGCAGTATGTTAGTGAAATTTTCCTAGGTGATCCGTTCTGAATGTTTTAAAATACAATCGAATCCCTTTAAGCTCTCATTCATATGAAAACACACTGCGTTTGCTTCTCGCCTTGATGAACCGCTCCTGAACACAGAGACGAGATAAAGGAAACCCCGGTCAAGCAGGAAAAGCTCACAGGGAAAATGCACACTGGTCAACCGCAAATGTCATTGCCCGGTGGGGCACGCCACGAGAGAAACATGGACAAGTTACTATAGCCGGAGAAGAATAAATGGTTAAGAAAGGCTCTGTAGGGCTTAATGACCAAACCTTTGCAATAAATCATTTTATAATACAGATCGATTGTGTTCTTTAGGTTATATTTGGAGAAAATAATACTAACGGATAGATAGATATCATCTTGCTGCACGTGCACAGAATTTTCTAAATGCAGGTGCCTTCCACTTCACATCAACTGGGGCATTTTTCTCCTATCTTGTGCAAGATATTGGCATATTAAGAAATAAATGCATATTAATGCATTTAGCCTGTGTGCCTATTGATCCATAGATCAGCATGAAAACTTCCTCGGAGGAGAAGTCTTCCTGACCCATCCAATTGTATCTTTTTCACTACTTTCTAATTAGTCCACATTACATTCTTCACAGATTTAACACTAACGGAAATGAATTCTTAATTCGTTTCTATCTTTTTTTTTTCTTTCTCTCTCTGTCTCTCTCTCTGTGTCTCTCTCTCTCAATCTCTCTTTCCCAAATGATCATGTAAACTTCCGGAAGGCAGGGCCTTCCATGTTTCCGCCTTCCAGGTCCTGATCGGGGTTGATGACATTTGTATTCTGTGAAGAACTAACACGCACACAAAGGAACGCACACATGTGTTGGCCCCATAACCCCCGCAGCACCCGGCCCGCTCAGAACAGCCATTCAAGTTTCGGATTTATTGGATTTCCAGAAAACACGCGAATTTGCCTGCTCAGTCAGTATAAAACGCTCAAAAATGCAAAAGCAGATGAGCCCCCTGAAGCCCACGGACACGCGCAGATGCATCTTGTCTCCCGTGCATCCGGACCCTCACACGCGTTCTTCTTGTCTGTAAAAACGTGGCTGTCTCCAAAACCGCCGCAAATACCGCAGTGCTGTGTGAAACTTGGAATAGGGGCACGAGGATATGACTTACATTCGACCTCCCACCTAAAGACCTGAATTTATATGCTTTGTTTGCTGGGGGAAACCATTTATCTGAACTGAAATTATAATCACATTTTTACCCATAGCTTAATTATATGGCAATAATGTTAAAGGCTACCAGACGAGTAGAATTTTGATCCCATCTCGGGGTTATAGCTTCATCTTTTTTTTTTTTTCTCCCTCACCCAGCCCCCAGGAAAATATTCATGAGGTAAAACTGGCAATATAAAAATAATTATTTGGAAAACATTATATGAGGTGAGTTGTTGCTTCTCCACTGGATGCCAGTTTAAATTGAGCTAATTTGTTTTACCAGTAGCTTAAGAAAACCCCAGCACAGCGGCATGACAATTATATCCAGGTGCAAGGACTTTAATTCGACAAATTCTAGGTGGATCCTTCCAGTCTTCACGATGGGCCCCATTCTCAGCGGTGGCCCAGAACAGACGCCGGGAAAGCCTCCGCCAGCACGACCCAGTCAGTCCTGGAGCAGAGATGTTGAAATGTTTCCAAAAGAAATAATGAACCTGATACTCCTGTAACCGCAATGCCAGGACGCACATCATCGAAACAAAAACGACGTGGTAGGAACTGTTTCAACTACGTGAACAAAAATTTTTTTTTTCAAAAATAGTATTCATTCCTTTGGATTACTTTTTATATCATACACCAGGTAGACACAGACCTCCATTTAAAAATAATACATCTTCCTATAAATGTTAACGGAATTTCTAACTGTGTGTGTGTGTGTGTGTGTGTGTGTGTGTGTGTGTGTGTGGAGATAAACCATGAACACCAGTATACACATAGCACGTGGTTTCTGCAATGACCTGAGTGATGCTCAGATGAGAAAAATACATCCTGTCAGAGGAGGAAAACCAGCCCCGGAATGATACATCTGCCTGCCCACGTTTACGAAGGAGCCTTAGCTTAGCTGCAGAGACAGGCAGTTGTGTGAGTGCTCACACCCTGTCTCGCTTAGAGTCCTAAACTTTTATAAGTAAATACTTTTCATGCTCTTGCCTTATTTAGTTTTTAAATAACTTTCCTTCAGTGACATTGAGCCAAAAAATAAATAAATCAACAGAAAATCATTTTCTGATTTTAAGGCTAAGAATAGGCAGCCGTCTAATGAATATTTTATTTTTCCAGCACACTTCTAGGAAATTATTTTTTTCAGATCCTGTGGTTGGTTTCTCACTTGCTGATGATTAAATTAGGAAACAATTTCTGAGTTAACATTGTAGCAAATTGCCTTTTTTTTTTTTTTTAATTTCCAAAATACTTACAGGTGTGCAAACATAGATTGGGTTAGAATTGAAATGTACTGCTGTTAGTATAGCAAGACCAGCAGCAAAGTAATTTCTGTGTCCCTCTCTATACCCTCCCGTTTTCCAGTGTGGCTAAGTCTAAATATCTGAACAAATGACTTTCAGAATTATTCCAGATTGAAAATGATACCATCAGAGATAGTTATTTTGGCTACTCTGTCATTTCTAATTTTACCCCAACTAAAAGTTTTCTATCAAAGTCAGTATCTTTTAAACTTATATTTTTCCTTAAAATGTCTACTTATTTTACTTTAAATTATTTTATTGGACAGTATTTTAAATAAAATATTTTATTTGTGTTGTATTATTATTTTGTTATAAAATAAGGCCACAGAGCTTTATTTTATAAAGAATAATCTGTAAACTTTAACAATACTAATTAGAGGTATGTCAGACAATTTGAATTAAACCATTGGGTAGTGCTTATTCAGATGTAATGTGAATAGTCTGGACATTTTGAAAAACATCCAAATGGGATGCAAATAAAAAACTGTCAAAAATCTAAACCAAGTTCAGTCAGGCGTACCAGACCAGTTCCCATGAACTGAAAGGAAAAATTAAACACAGTGAGAGGTCCTGAAAAATCTTAAAAGCTGGATAACAACTTTTCTCATCTTTTGCTAGTGGATCCTAAAGAAGACATTAATACATTTTAATAGCGAAACTAAAATCTCCAGGGCAGAGATTTTAGATAATAATAATCTAGCAATTTACATCCTCGTTATGACCAATTTCCTCATATGTAAAAAGAGTAATTTGGATGTGATATTCAACTCATAACAAAGAGATCATAATTCCATCGTGATATGCATATCAAAATAATGAACCTTAACTCAAAAAATCAAACTTTAATTGCTTCACTGTAAAACATTTAAGTTTTCATATAAAAAGCCAACTTCTTATTTGAAGGAGAAAAGATATTTGTCACAAAAAAACCATTTCAAACAACATAGAAACACACAGAATGTCCAAAAACAAATGTATATTGATAATCATTTTTTTCTTTTAACACATATTTCTTGAGCACTGATATGTGCTAAGATTCGAGTACAAAACTGCATAAAACTTATCTGACCTTACAGAAACTCGAATTCTCATGAGAAATAAAACACTATAATAAACAAAATGATTAAACTTTATTCAGTATTTTAATGAGAAATCACATTTATCTAAATATTTTAAATTTTATTTGAAAATGTATATATTTAAAATTCTATATTCCATAGCATATATATTTGATAAGGCCTGAGAATTAAAAATAAGAAAATCTGACTTGTAAACTGAACTCCAAATAATTAAAATAATCCAAAACTCTTAATGTTGTCACAGAATTTAAGCTGAGATACGAGAGGTAATTAGTTTCCAATCTCCTGTGATCCTGATTACAAAGCTTTCTATAGACATTAAAGCCTGTGAATGACCTTAGAGATGGTCTCTTACAAAACTCCCATTTCTCAGGTCAATATACCAAGGTTCACAGACAGTGAGTGACTTGTCAGTTCGTTACGGACACAGACCTATAGGACCCAGGTCTCCTGGATTCTAGGATGGAAAATCCCAACCCCTTACTATGCTAATAATCCTCAGCTAAGGTTTGTAAAAAAAATTTTTTCACATGTAAAATATATGTGCTGAAGTTGCTGGTAGTCTAAACAGGAATCTCCAACTGCTTGACTCTACCAAATCACACCGTATCATACGAAAATTGTGTAAATAGCACCACCTTCTATTCCAACTTATAGAAAGAAGGTGGTGTCATAGGAAAAATGACTATTTCTATAAACCCATGAGATAAATAAAGCGAATATTAAAGAGCACTGAAGTTGTTAAAGTGTTATGTAACCTGAAACGTCTTAGGCAGAGATAGAAGAAGCTGGTGGTGGGGGGGGGGGTGACAGGATCTCAAAAAGGATGAAGGAAATATTGTTTTCTGATACTGAAATTTACATTTTTGAAATCACTAAAAATTATGCTGCCCCTTGTTCAGGTAAATGTGCCACAAATAACTAAAAGTCATACCTAAAAATAAAGATAATACTGCTAAAATAAGTCTTTTGTAACTTAATGAAAACTGGTGGAGATGATGATAAAGTCATGAAACATTATTCGTTTCTGTTGAGCGGTTGATACAATTTTTGGTGCAGTCTAACAATACAGCTTAATTTTAGCTTTAAAGAACATTGTTTTAATTTCCATTTTTTTCCATCTATACTTCACAATAGATAATTACTAGTGTAATCATTATTGGTCATTGGCCATTAATTTGTTTCAGCGTATGTACCTCAGTGGGCAGTAATTACCGCACAGCCTTCAAAGATATCATTAACAAAATGAGAAGACCAGAGAAAATATGTTAATTACTGTAGGTGCTTCATTGGTTCCTCTCTGGAATAAACAAGTCTGACAATTAAGATCACACTTACTTTTTGCCAGACTATATCATGCAGTGTAAAAAGAAAGAAAAAAAGGGGGGGAAGGGGAATGGAACGCCATGCAATTTGAGAGAAAAAATATTTTGGGAAGTCAATATTATTTTCCCTTTAAAATTCAAATCAGCAAATCTAATGACCCAGTGATACAAAAGTGGCTCTTAGAACAAGCAGCAATTTCATAAAGGCTCATTGTTACTCATAAAGAAAAAAATTAATTGTCTGTTGTACCCTATTATAATTCCAAAGAGAACTATCTCAAAATATAGAAACAATTGTATTATTTTTAAACTATTGGCAGAGCAAGTTCCATTGATTTTCAATTAGTCCATGTATAAATAGATGAAGGAATTTTTTAATGCCCCAGTGAAGAATTTGCAATAGAACAGACTCACTGAGAACGTAATAGGTTTTGGTGGCCAGTGCAGCGTTCCAAGTATTGATTAGCGTGGTAGTCACAGTAGGTCCCTAACCTGAAAGCATCGACTAAATATCTGTTAATTCGATTCTCTCTGGTTGACCATCTTCATCCCTCCAGTTCATGACAAAGAACTTGCCAAGCACGCTAGTTTGTCCGAAGCATTTGTGTTCTGCACCTTCTGATCTACATACGCACATGTCTGTAGAGACGCACACATGGGCATTTGCATTTCTCATTGCTGTTCATCTGGGCTTTCTCAGCAACTGGGTTTGCCGTGCACCTTGGATCCAAACCCTGCAGCTGTTCCTGCCTTTCTTTTATTGTCCTGAGCAAGGCACATCTCATTTCACCCTCATTCGTCTGCAGTTTCAGGCCTTTCCAATCTCCCTTCCAGATGCTCCAGCTGTACCTTTAACAACCCAGCTGGCAGGATTCTCTTTCCCAGAGACTTCTGCCTCTTCCTGACCTCGGGCAACTCTGACCGTGAGTTGCTTTACACACTTCCACATTCTGATTCTCCGGTCCTTTGTGACAGTCTCTCAGGCCAAGTCCAGTCCCAAATCCCCCCCTGGACCTAAGCCATTTCTAACGTATTTGGACTTGATTATGATTACTTATAAAATTACCGGACTGGCTACCAATAATTAAAACTTCTCATCCATAATAATCTTTAATGTTTATGTGGTGTAAAATTTTCCTCGGTTTAGGAGGTGTGCGTACACTTTAATGAGGTTTACAGATAGTATTATCTGGAATATAGTAAGATCAATAAAAACTGAAGTCAAAAGATGACAAGCTAAGGGGCCCACCTGTGGTTCGCTGAAGAAGGCATTCTAGTACTTTTGACTTTATTTATTTAGAAACTTGGAACAGCTAGATCTGCTGCTCTTTAGTGGTCAGAGGTGTCCTGCACGGTGGTGATAAGTCCTTAGGACATTTTCAAAACTAACGAATTATCAAATGCTTCAAAACACAGCTACTAGTAATGCAAATATAAAACCGATCTCTGACCTCCGATCTTTTCCTCTCAGAAATCCTTCTTTGGTATTCTAGATGCTATTCCCGTTTGATGTGCCCAGAAAACTCACGTGCGCTTTTCGTTTTGAATTTTGGTTCTTTGTTTGCTCGTTTGTCTCCCCTGTGGACTAGGAAGTCCGAAGGAAGTGGGCCACGTATCTCACACTCACACAGCGTGCGCTTGATTAATTAGTGGGGGGAATAACCTCAAGTAAGCGCAAGTTTTAAAAGAAGTTTTTGAAGTGCACAAGTAGTTGTGAGACTTACTGAGACACTGACAATTTCGTTTGAGATTCTTTTTTTAAATGTGAATTAATTTTTTATGAGATTGGTTTGTTGTGTTGCTTGTAATGATTACCTCAATTCCAAGCATGAATGCCTACTAGTTTTGGAAACTAATCTCTTATTCTTTGAACCACATCAGGGCTGTTCTGCTTATTTAGAGACTGGACTATCTATCAGAAAACTGACAGATTTCTACACAGCATGCATTAATTTATCTATTCATAGACTTGCTTATAGATTGTAGAGGTGCTGATGCATGTACCTGTAGCTCATGTATCTACTAACAAAGAGTATATTTCCATCTTGTGGAAATAATTTTTCTATACACACTATATCTCAGAAAGACACAGGCCTCACATCACTAAAAAAGTTTATATCTTACAATGGAAAACAAACACTAAGCTAATTAATAAGTTTGTAATAAATTACTTTCATTTAATACAAAAATACAAAAAATCTAAATCTGAGAAACCTATAACTTTAAAAATTAAACTGAAATATAATTTTAAATACTAGAATAAAATATAATAATTATCACTGAAATAAAATCAATCTATTCATTGCAGAATACACCCATATATTATATTTTAGGTGAGCATATAATGATAATTAGCAATTTGGAAAATGATGGTCAAAATAATAAGAAAATACTTAACACTTCACAAAATATTGCAAATTTACAACTCCTGAAATAACATGCTTAATGTTTAAAATTATACTTAAAATTTAATGTTGTCTTTGTCTGCTACTGGCCATGGGAATTCATAACTAACAATGACAATTACCGCTCTAATTATAAACCTCGTTTTTCTCCAGAAACACTTTTTAACATATGAAACCGAGTACTGTACCCCAATAAAAACAATCTAATTTTTTTTTCTTGAATTCCCTATAGCAGAAGCCAGTCAACTTAGTAGGTGCTCAACGAATACCTGACGATTGATTCTTCAATTCACACTAAAATCAAAAGAAGACCGGAAGCATCGTGTTCAGACTCCACCCACAGACTTCGCTACCCAAGGGGAAATTGCAAACCACCGGTACCCTCCATACAGGAGAGACTATACATTCCTGGAGTCAGTTAGGGAATGTGTCAAAAGTCCTTGTCCACTTTTAGGTGTGTGTCCCTTGAGCCCACAATTTTTCTTCCAGGAATGTTTTTAAGGGGGCAGCCAGGCTGGTACGCCACGTTAGAGGAATGTGAGCAGACTGTCGCGTCCACTCAGGAAAGCCTGGCAGGAACCAAATTGTTTAACAAGAAATTTACTTAAATAAAAATTTTAAAAAAAGTCAACTAAAGATGCTATAAAGAGGAAACGGCCTCTGAGACCTATTGCTGAGCAAATGCACCATATTACACAGCAGATTGTCCAGGGCGCGAGCGGGTTTCCATGCCTGTTTGCTATGGCGAAGACGACCACGGGCACATCACACCTGCTTCCTCCCCAGACCAGGTGAGAACCGCTAGTCATCGTGTCCCACTGTGAGCACGATGGTGGTTCGCCATTTTGTGGTCTGAATCATAAAAAGACCTCACCGGCCACCCTATCTCTTGACCCCACTGGGTGTGGAGTGCTGGCTGCCAATCTCCAGGATCCGGAGAGGGTACCAGCACCGCCCTGAATGACTGCATGGGGCAGAGCACCAGGGCATTCCCCCTGCTCCCCAACTTCTGCCTAGCCTCCCTGGAGGAAGAAATCAACTACTGTGTTAAGCCACCAATAGTTCAGAAGGTATTTATTTCAGCAGTTATGCTGTCCTGACTAATATTATTCATAGAAAGGAATAAAAAAAATTATATATGTCAAAATACTAACAGTAGTAGCAATTGATACTTTTTTTTTTTGTATTATGTTCTTCTTACTGAAACACCTATTTTGTAAATAAAAACATTTTAGAAAAACAAAGGCTTTGGTACTCACCTACAAATGGAACTTTTTTAATCCCCAAATATATGACTTTTAAATATAGAAAAGTGAATGCCTGTCTTTCATTACTGTGATACATTTATGAAGTAGAAGGGAAGCACCGAATCTCACTCATACAATGTTCTGGTGTGATCCTCGTCTTCAGAAAATGATTTAAGCATAATACATAGCTGTTTTATAGGAGCACTTTTGCCTTGGTTAATATTCCTAACAAAAGCCATAAATGAGCTTCTTAACCATTGCTCATACGGAGCAAAGACTCTACTATGAGTCCATTCCCACCCCTCAAATGCAGAACAAATGAAACGGCGACCTAAGCCCTCTCTCCAACCTCTCCACACGCGGCTAGGTCCCCGGGACTAAACATGTCAGACCTAACAAATTCTTGAGCGCTTCAAATGACTTTAACTCAGTTTTTAAGCCTTCTGACATGCCAGTCACAACTATGTTAATGTGGTTTACAGTTAAATTAAACATAAAAACATCATTAAAATAATGATGAAAGGTTAAGGCCTTGAACTACAAAAGCAGAGACAGAGACGGGAAGGCCATGCTTTGCCCAGTAACCCAGGGGAGCCTTGCTCGGCCATCTGGGTTTGGGCTGGGCCCCAGGGGGTCTCCTGTCAGGGGCCCCTCCACCAGAGCCAAACAACAGGCATTTGAGCATTTCAGAGCAGCTACAATCGGTGCATAAAAGCATGCAAAAAAAAATTGTCTTGATTTGTAAAAAAAAAAAAAAGGCATTTTGTCTGATTCTTCCTTTGCTTTTCACACTTCTCCCATTATTACTCTATTCCCACTTTACAGATGAGGAAACTGGAGCTTAGTCCATATCGGTGTCACAAGCTTGTAAAGGACAAAGGTGGACTTCTTCTCCCTCCACCACCGACATCTGTCTCAGCCAGCCCTTGTCACTATGCCGTTCTCTTTCTCCTGTGAAAGTCCTTCCCAGAAAAGCACGTCCCACAAATCTGAGCTCTTGCTTGCCTGCTGCTTTGAGAAATTCTGGCTGCCACCTCGCTGTGCCCACCTGTGCCAGCCCGACCTGCGGATCCGACCTCTCTGT
The DNA here is from genome assembly GCF_036850995.1 of Saccopteryx leptura. Taxonomy (NCBI): domain Eukaryota; kingdom Metazoa; phylum Chordata; class Mammalia; order Chiroptera; family Emballonuridae; genus Saccopteryx; species Saccopteryx leptura. Next base: position 5,576,706 of record NC_089510.1, on the reverse strand, counting down.
TTCCCCCTGAAGATTTTTCTACGTTTCCTGGGCTGAATTCTCATCGCTCAAAATCTTTCAACACCACACATCTGTCTGCAAGTCATAATATGACCTTTGACCAGTTTGTGAGCTCTCAGAGACAAAATACGTGCTGTGTCCAGCCTCCTGTCTCCAGGCTAACATACTGTTTGACTCATTCGAAATTGTCATAAAACGAATATATCGGAGACTGACAGAAGGCACTCTCCTTTGAAAGGGACAGTAAATGGAACGAAATGCACTATATCTGAATGACTTCTTGCAGTACGTCCCAGTTTTTCTGGTTCTGTTAGAAATGTTCTTTCGATGTCTCCCTGTTCACTACAAACATCATTCTTACCCTTGGCTCAGCCTAGCCAGCATGAAAGGCTTTTTAATTGAATCCCACATTTATTGCTAAGCTGGGACTGAAAACATTTTCTTTTGCAAAACGACCCAAGTCCATTGTTCTTAGAGATAAATGTGGACGCTCAGTGAAAACACTTGAGTCATTTGTTCTTTTTAACATTATTCACTCAACATCCACTATGTTTCAGGAATGTGGGTTCTAAGGATGCATTTAATCTAGTTTCCATGGTCAAACAGGTCAGAGACAGATTCCAACTAAAAACATTAGAAAATACCATTATAAACTAATAGAGGAATTGCCTTAGTATTAAGGTTACAGAGTATGATGAGTGAAGGTGAAGACATCATGGAAGGCTTCCTAGAGGAGGCAGCCATGCACCTGACTGAGCCTTAATGATAAGCTTGTGTTAGATAGACAAAGAGAAAGAGAGAGAGAGAGAGAGAGAGAGAGAGAGAGACTGAGTTCTGAGTAGAGGAGAGATGACATGGAAAGCCACAGAGATAAGGGGCGGAAAAAACCCAAGTATGCGGAGAGAATAATAGGACCTTTCTAAAAATGGAAGAGCAGCAAGACTTAAAAGAGACAGCAGGCAAGGGATCGCTCTATGCCACGTGAGAGTCCACCCTTTGACTTCGCAGAAATCTTAGGGGCACACAAATCTATTTTTTGAGGCAAAGATGTACCGTCACAAATGTATATACTGCCTAATACTACAGGATCTGATTATGCCTAGTATTAAAACAACTATCCTAAATAGTCTTAGGAAGGAATAGGGATCCCCTCATTGAGAGCTTAAGGTTTCTCTTTTCTTTCTGGGAAGAAACCAAGTACCTCTCCAACCCTTGCTGCAGGCAGCGACTGTATCTGAACAAACATTTCCTCTCTCACACCGGTCCCGATCACGTTCTCTCCTTCGCTGGCCTGCTTTCTCTCTCGCTACCTGCGTGGTTGTTTCTCTCTTCTCCCTGTATCAGCCATTCGCCTGCGAAGCCGCCGTGTTCACAGACTGGCTTTAGTAAGCTTCTTTGTTTCTCCGGGAGTGGTTTCGTCAGCCAACAGCACGGAGTGTCACAGACCCACTGGGGACCTCAGGTGGGCCTGAGTCATGGAAGAGCAGCGCGGAACCCAAATTTGGGCATCCTCTGTTGACGATAACCCATTCGTTATAACAACACCTGGAGTGGCTTTATTATTATTATTATTATTATTATTATTATTATTAGCGAGAGGAAGTGCCCTGCGTGCTCAGCAACGGGGCTATTCGGCTTGCAGGGGCTGTCCTGGAATGTCACCAGGAGGAGGGGGCGTGCTCCTCGGAGTGTGTTTTTGAATGAAAAGCCGATGGTTTAAGAGTTCACTGGAGAACCCAGACGAGGGAGGGGAGGCTTACTCCACGGCTGCTGGCGACGCTGAACGCATCATTAGTTTACTCTGGTTAGCTATTTACTTCCAGGTGCAACTCAACGTGTACTAAAAAAAGAAATGCAAAACTTTATATTATGTCGGGTCCCAGTGAACATAGCACGTGCAAGCCTGCGTCCCCGTCCCGTAGTAAAAATGTAGTTTTTCTACGAATAGATTCAATATATAAAAACCATGCCCCTCGGAGCTGTATACTTTGTAACTGCCATTTCTCCTTCGTTTACCTTTTGGAGATTGAATACAAAATCTTGTCATTCATATATATATATGGGAGGAGAGGGAGATGTAAAATATTAATTTTTATTAATTTAGCTGCAATTAGTAGTAAAAGTAAGAGTCATCATAGAGATCCTTATTTTTTTTAATATATTTTTTTATTTTTATTTATTTTTTTATTCATTTTAGAGAGGAGAGAGAAAGGGGGAGAGAGAGAGATAGAGAGGGAAAGAGAGGAGAGAGAGACAGAGAGAGAAGGTGGGGAGGAGCAGGAAGCATCAACTCCCATATGTGCCTTGACCAGGCAAGCCCAGGGTTTCGAACTGGCGACCTCAGCATTTCCAGGTCGACACTTTATCCACTGCGCCACCACAGGTCAGGCCAGAGATCCTTATTTTTTTATATGAGATTGGTAGCTCTAGTATTTATTTCTTTCAGGGTGAGAGAAAAATCCAAGAGTATTATTGTAGTCTTGACATTCAGGAGAAATTGTTTTACGATAATATTAAATCATAGCATTAGACGATTTAATTCAATCGTTCTTTACCTAAACAAGAACTATCCCGAGAGCCACGTAAGAGTCCCTTTCCTAATGTAAGGCTGAAAGTTCAATTTAAATACGCACTAACTTTATTATTTTTCTTCCACCTTTCTTCAAGAGCATATTTTGCAAAAATTATTATAAATGACTTTGTTATCTTATTTGGGGTATCTCTGAATAATTCAAGTGACTTTTCGAAAACGATTCGACATTTACATAAAATTACTCATTACATAAATGGGATTCTGTGTTTCAAAGCACATTGGCTAATATTTCTGACCGTAGGCAACATTTTACTTTGAAAGTTTCTTAGTCATAGGCACTGCTGCCGACCTTTCTTCATTGAAAGCATCAATAGAACTGTGAAATAAGCTTTTAAAATAATGATACTGTCAACTATTGCTATAAAGCCTATTTATGATAAAAGGAAAAGTGTAAGTTTGCAAACATAAAAGATGATTAGATGTTTTTTTAAGTGCGAAAACCTCAACCTGCAATTTTTGAAAGAATTGAGTGCTTAGATACTTCTGCATCACCTAGACAACCTAGCTCGGCTTCTCCTGATGCTGTCTGACATGACGCAACTCCTAAATCCTAATCCAAGTAAAATCCGATTTTAATTGATGAAAATAAAATACATATTTTCATAGGTAAAAAAAAGTACACAATATCTGCCTTATAACTTCTATTTGTATTTCTTTTGAATGATGATTAATGCTTATGATATGGCAAAATAATACATTTGTCTGCATTATTTGGGAATTTGTATATTTTTTTAGAAAAGTTTGTTTTTAAATTAACATGTATTATATGACATCAGAGTTTTTTTTTTCTTTATTATGCCAAAGAAGCATCAGGATGCTAGAGCATTTTGCGCCCATGTAAACATTTCTTACGACGTGAATATAAATAGCTTTGTGCCTTAGAAAAGTGTATTGTTATAGGGAGCATAAGGTTTTAACTCCTGAACCATGAGAAATATATATAAGAAAAACAAGTTTTCGCCAAACAAGTGACTGTAAACATTTTGTGTACCCCTGAGCTAAAGGAGGAGATAATTATGGTGTCTGGTTGCTGCTCCATTTTTGAGTATGCAGCTCAACTGTAATAATTTCCAGGTTTTGAATAGATTTTTTTCAACAACTGAGTTGAAGTCTGCCTGAAATGTTCCTAGAGCAGACCACGTATTTCATACAGCCTCCTAACTCTGAGCACACAAAAGTCGACGTCAGGCCAATGGCCCAAACTCTCTGATGTATTTCACAACAACGCTTGTGTTAAGATAGTACATGCTCGTCTTCGCTCGATCTTTTATAATTCTAAAAATGTGCACTTTCTCAGATGGCATGGACTATATCCTTTCATTTATATTTTTAAAAAAAACACTCAAAGAGAGCCACAAAAGACTGAATTTTTATCACTTTTTGAAAGGCTTCTACCTTTTCTGAGTCAGTATAGACTTCGCTTTTTAAATTTTCTAAGAAGAAAACAAACACTTGTTTTCAGGCACAGTTAGATTCCTTGCATCCAAGATCTGGTATATATCTTACAAGAAATTGCCAGAGTAGGAATGATTGTCCTTGTTTTATAGCTGTAGGAGATGTACCTGTTGAAGGTTTTTGTAACTTTCATCATTCACAATGACCAGCAATGGTAAATAATGACAAAAACCTCCCAACAAAGGAAAGTCCAGAACCAGATAACTTTCCCAGTGAATTCTAAGAAATAATTAAAGGAGAATTTACAGTAGTCCTTCTCAAACTCTTCCAGAAAAATTAAAGATAAAGGAATATTTTCACTCATTTTATAAAGCCAGCATTATTCTCACAACCAAAACCATATCAGGACATACAAGAAAAGAAAATTACAGGTCGATATCTCTGAGTCACCTAGATGCAAAAATCTTCAGTAAAATACTCGCAAACCAAATTCAACAGCACACTAAAAGGATCACATACAATGATCGAATAGGATTTATTCCTGAGATGCAAAGATGATTCAACATCTGCAAATTAATCAATATGATACATCACATTAACAGAATGAAAGATTAAAATCATATGATCCTTGCAATGGATACCGAGAAAGCATTTGACAAATTCGACATACATTCATGGGGGGAAAAAAAAACTCTTAACAAATTAGAGATAGAAAGATTGTACTCAACAAAATAAAAGCCATATATGACAAGCCCACAGCCAACATCATACTCAATGGTGAAAACCAGCAAGTTTTTTCTTTAAGCTCATAAACAAGACAATGATGGTCACTTTCACCACTTTTATACAACAGAGTATTAGTAGTCTGAGCCAGAGCAATTAAGCAATAAAAAAAATAAAGATAGGAAGAAAAGAAAGAAGTAAAGATGTCTCTGCTGATAACATGGTCTTACATATAAAAAACCCTAAATAGCCCACTAAAATTAATAAAGAAATTTAGTAAAGTAGCAGAACACAAAATCATCATACAAATATCAGTTGCTTTTTTTATACACTAATAATGAACTATCCAAAAAAGAAATCAAGTAAAACAATTTTATTTACAATCACATCAAAAAGAATCAAATATTTAGGAATACATTTAACCAAGAAAGTGAAAGAATTTGTACACTGAAAACTATAAGACATCGATGAAAGAAAAATAAAGAAGACAGAAATAATTAGAAAAATATCCTATGTTCTTAGACTGAAAGAATTAATGTTGTAAAAATGTCCATATGACTCAAAGCTATCTACAAATTCAATACCATTTATATAAAAATTCTAATGGCATTTTTCACAGAAGTAGAAAACAAGTCTACAATTTATTCATATGAAACCACAAAAGAGCCTGACTAGCTAAAGCAGTCTTCAGAAAGAAAAACTGTTGGAAGCAACACACATCCAGAGTTAAAAAACTATATTGCAAGCTATAGTAATCAAAACAATATGGTACTCTCATAAAAAGAGACATATAAATCAATGAAACAGAACTGAGAGCCCAGAGATAAACCCCATATACACTGTCCCCTAATCTATGACAGGAGTCCAAGAAGACACAATGGAAAAATAATAGTGCCTTCAATAGATAGTGTTAGAAAAATTGAACAGTCACATGCCAAAGAAGGGAACTGGACCTTTAATTTATACTATGTTTTAACAATTAACTTAAAATGGATTAAAGACTTAAACATAAGACCTAAGATCATAAAACTCAGAAAAAAAAGCATAGGATTAAAAGCTCCTAGATTCCTTTATCTCCACAGCTTCTCTAACACTTGCTATTACCTGTCTTGTTGATAATGGCTAATCTAACAGGTGTGAGGTGGTATCTCATTGTAGTTTTGATTGGCATTTCTCTAATAACTAAAGAAGATGAGCATCTTTTCATATATCTGTTGGCCATTTGTATTTCTTCCTGGGAGAAGTGTCTTTTCATGTCCTCTTCCCATTTTTTATTGGATTGTTTGTTTGTTTGTTGTTGAGTTTTACGAGTTCTTTGTATATTTTGGATATTAGGCCCTTATCTGAGCTGCTGTTTGAAAATAATACAAAGTAATACAACCATTATGGAAGAAAGTATGGTTGTTCCTCAAAAAACTAAAAATAGAACTACCATATGACCCAGCAATCCCTCTACTGGGTTTATACCCCCAAAACTCAAAAACATTGGTATGTAAAGACACATGCAGCCCCATGTTCATTGCAGCATTGATCACAGTGGCCAAGACATGAAAACAACCAAAAAGCCCTTCAATAGATGACTAGATAAAGAAGATGTGGTACATATATACTATGGAATACTACTCAACCATAAGAAATGATGATATCGGATCATCTACAACAAAATGGATGGGTCTTGATAACATTATACGGAGTGAAATAAGTAAATCAGAAAAAACCTAAGAACTGCATGATTTCATACATAGGTGGGACATAAAAACAAGACTAAGAGACATGGACAAGAGTGTGGTGGTTATGGGGGGAGGGGAAGAGGAAAGAGGGGAGGGAGGGAGGGAAAGGGGAGAGGGGAGGGACACAAAGAAAACCAGATAGAAGGTGACAGAGGACAATTTGACTTTGGGTGATGGGTATGCAACATAACTGAATGACAAGATAACCTGGACATGTTTTCTTTGAACATATGTACCCTGATTTATTAATGTCACCCCATTAAAATTAATAAAAATTTATTTTAAAAAAAGTTCCTAGATATTAAACCTGGTAATAATTATTTTGGGTATAATACTAAAAAGTACATGCAATGACAACAATGAATAAAGACATAAACAAGTAAGACTGTATCAAACTAAAACCTTTCTGCACAACAAAGGAAACAACAAAACAAAAAGGCAACTTGAAAAATGGAAGAAAATGTTTACAAACCACATATCTGATAAGGGTTAATATTCAAAATAAATAATAAACTCACACAACTCAATAACAAAAAGAATAAATAAATAAATAATTCAAATTTTACAATGGCAAAGAACCTGAATAGACACTTTTTTAAAGAAGACAACACAAACGGCCAACAGGTAGTGGTAGGTTGTGATAGTATCATACTTTTCTAAGATGTGATATAGATAAATTTATTAGGATATTTTGAAACATGCATAAATCTCTTAAGCATGGTTTTCTAATTCTTTCTTTAATATGTTCACAAATAGATGCTATGGTCAACTTGATAAGTATGCTAGATCTTACTAGTATCCCTTTCTTTCTTGGTCTTGCAGGAGGATTAAACTTCCCTACAACTAGAAATTTGTCATAACCATGTGGCTTGATTCAGTTAATGAAATGTGAGCAAAAGAGATAGGTCACTTTTCGATGGAGTCATTAAAAAGCCAATAATGACTCTCCGTAATTATAACACATGTTGAAATGGAGGCATCATAAGATGATGAGATTCAGTCTAGGTTCCTGAGTGGTTATGAGCAGGCACCCACCCTCAGGGACATGAATTAGTATGTGAAGATACAAATCGTTGTTGTTTTTAAACTGTTCAGATTTGGAAATTGTGTTACTATAGCAAAATCTAATTTATCCTGACTAATACAGTAGATTATTCTTATGTTGTATCATTCTGGTAAAATTTTCCAGAAACCCAATCAAAATCATATACCTTCTTACTAGTCAAATATGAATAATTAGAAAATTGTATACATGATTCTAACATTATATATGTTCTTCTGTAACTAAGAAGTTTCAGAGATATCAGGAATCCTGAGGAGCACAAGAGGGTTAAAGGTCTTTTCAAAGTCACAAAGTAATTAATATATTCAACGATCACAATCCTGATTTTCTTACTATCAACAAAATTACATAAAACAAGACTTAGCATCTCATGAGTTGATTATGCTGGCAATCAATGTGGCTAATTCAGAATAAAAGCTCCCAAGTCCATAGATGTTAGTAGATCCTTGTCTTTCATTTATTTGTTACTAACACATAGCTGGGAATTGAGTTGTATAGCAATAAAAATAAGACATAAGCCATGGTTAAAAGACATAAAAACAAGTTTAAAGAAGCAAAGTCTCCTTAAAAGAGAAAACGATCAAGTATTGTTCATATCACTAAAATATCAATAATTCAAAACTGGACTAAAATGACAACCTTTTAATTTTGACCTCATTTTGGTTTAGCATAGCAAGTCCCGTGACACATTGTAGTCACAATTAGATTGTGGTTCCCAAATAATTCACTTTTCTTATAAATGAGTTCTGACTCAAGACTGTATCTCTAAAATAATGTCATTCTTACTTCAATTACCATCTGGTTTCTTGTGTGAGGAAAGCGGAGAGTGGGTTGGTGTGCCAGAAACCAACAGGTAATCCACAGACTGCACTATCAGTGCAGTTGTCTGTGCACATTAGATTGTTAATGGAAAACAAGGTCAGTTGCTGTTAGAATGGGTTCCTGAGACATTCTTGTATAGTTTCAAGAATAAACGTTTTGGGTTACTATTTTGGATGAGTCCATGTTTCGAATGTCACTGTTGTAATATAAAACGTTCTAGATTTTTTTTTTTAATTTTAAGTCCCTTTTATTTTTTTATAAAATTAATTCTATCAAACACCATTTTTGGTATTTTCTAGTGTCTGAGCTGGAAAAGTCAGAGGCTATACTTCTATTTACATTAATGTTTACGATAACTATTCCACAGTGCCTAACATGCAGTCTGTGCTCACAATGCACTGGATAAGTTTCACTGACTTCTTCATCTTCAATAAAGTCATTCTCTCTAGTATCTTTACTTAACATCTGATCCTCTTCCAACAAAAGGCATATTGTACAGCATATAACATTTAAAAAAGCATAAGTAAAAAAAAATTTTTAAATAGTTGAAGCTGTATTAACTTCTGGTCTCTTTATAAAGGTATTTCCTCTCATTTATTAACAAGAATTAAAATAGTTTTTATCAATAACCTGCCAAATACACTTAATAAACTAGAAAATCAGAACCAAGGAGAGGAGAAAATAATGAATAGTTTAGCCAAAAACATTATATGGTTCTATGACAAAATATCCAATATAATGCCCAGCTTTGTAACAGCCAGTGCAAAAAGGAAACTTATAAAGGTGTATAGTCCTTATTAATAGAAAGTAAAAAAGCATATCAATTCTTTACCAAAAAAAAAAAAATTCTAATACTTAGGGTCTAAATTCTAAAAAATTCTCCTGTAGGATTTAATCTGGGATGTCTGAGAAAGAAATAGAATAGCAGTAAAACAACCAAGTAATTCCACATGGTTTAAGTTCATGGAAGTGGATCTTCTGCCATTCTGTCTTCAAACTGAATCCAGTGATAGAACAAGAGCATCCACAGAATTTGATGGCAGACAAGCCCTTTGACTATTTCTCAAGAAATCACTTCTTACACTCAGAGTTTAGGTAAAGCATATCACGTGGGAAAGATCACAGGCTTTGAAATCAAAGAAATCCAGATTTGACAATCTGTTTCATCTTGGACAACTTATTTCAATTCCTTGAGCCTCAGTTTTCTTATAGAAACACAAATGGGAAGAATAGAGGCATCCCATAAAAACCTGACACATGCCACCGTGGAAAAGGCAATACTGGCTGCATAAATAAATAAATAAATAAATAAGAAGGAACCTTGGATTCTAGAGGAGCTGGTGAAGCTGGTACAATTTGTCTGATGCCTAAATAGCCTCTTCAGATGCTCATTCTATGGAAGGCCCATCTACCAATTCATGGGAGGGTGACAAAGCCAGGACTCCACTCAGGGAACAACTAGGCTAACCTTCTGTAAACATACAAGTGTTCAACTGAAATTCCCGAATTTTCACACCCCAAAATTATCAAACTCCAACCTGGGAACTTTCCACCACAGATCCATCCAGTGGTCCACGTTAGCTACCAAAAAAAATCTCAGTAACAAAATGGTAAAAATGAAAACTTTTTTTCTAAAATCAGGAAGGAGTCAAGGCTACCCACTCTCTCCACTCCTATTCAATATAGTGCTTGAAGTTCTAGCCAGAGCAATTGGACAAGGGAAAGAAATAAAAGGCATTCATACCAGGAAAGAAGAAGCAATGGTTTCACTTGTTGCAAATGACATGATGATCTTGTACATAGAATGCCCCAGAGACTCCAGAGAAAGACAATTAGAAAAACAATAAACCAAAACAGTAAGGTCGCAGAATACAAAATTAATATACAGAAGTCTATTGCTTTCTTATATGCCAACAATCAAACTTTGGAAAATGAACTAAAAAAAATAATCCCTTTTACAGTTGCAACAACAACAAAAAAAATACCTAGGAATAAACACAACAAAGAATGTAAAGGACCTACCTAATGAAAACTACAAAGCATTATTTTTGTACATAAATATACAAAGAACTTGCAAAACTCAGCAACAAGCAAGCAAACAAGCCAATAAAAAATGGGAAAAGGACATGAACAGACACTTCTCCCACGAAGAAATACAAAAGGCCAATAGATATAGGAAAAAAATGCTCATCTTCATTAGCTATTAGAGAAATGCAAATCAAAACTACAATGAGATATCACCTCACTCCTGTGAGATTAGCCATTACCAACAAGACAGGTAATAACAAGTGCTGGAGAGGCTGTGGAGAAAAAGGAACCCTCATTCATTGTTGGTGGGAATGTAAAGTAGTACAACCACTATGGAAGAAAGTATGGCGGTTCCTCAAAAATTTAAGAATAGAACTACCTTATGACCCAGCAATCCCTCTGCTGGGTATATACCCCCAAAACTCGAAAATATTGGTACGTAAAGACAAATGTGCCGCCATGTTTGTCACAGCATTGTTCACGGTGGCCAAGACATGGAAACAACTGAAATACTCTTCAATAGTGTATTGGATAAAGAAGATGTGGTACATATATACAGTACATATATACAGTAGTACATATATACATATATACTACTATTCAGCCTTAAGAAATGATGACATAGGATCATTTACAACAACATGGATGGACCTTGATAACATTATACTGAGTGAAATAAGTAAATCAGAAAAAACTAAGAACTGTATGATTCCATATATAGGTGGGACATAAAACTGAAACTCATGGACATAGGTTACCGGGGGGAGGGGAAGGGAGGAGAAGGAGAGGAGGGGGGAGGGGCATAAAGAGAAACATATATGGGGAGACGGAGGATGATTTGACTTTGGGTGATGGGTATACAACATAATCAACTGTCCAAGGGATGTGGAGATGTTTTCTCTAAATCCACGTACTCTAGTTGACCAATGCCATTCTGTCAAATATAATTGTCTAAATAAAATATATAATAAAAAGAAAAAAATATCTCAGTAACAGTTCTAAGAGCTGGGTGGTTCTGAGCTGCTCGGCTTCCCCATGCCAGAGTTTGATAGCCGCAAATGTGTGTCCAGATCATCGAACGCATGGAACAGGTGTTCAGAGACATCCAGTGGTCACTATCTTACTTGCAAGAGCGTATCTTTGTCAGAAAACAAAATGAGTTTCATTTTACCTAGTTAATGTTGAGTCAGTCTTCCGGGCAGTGAATCCTAGAGCCCTTCACTCACGGGGCCATCAAACCAGGTGATCAGACTGTGGAAGATCACCTTTCTCACTGTGGATGTGGTGTGAAGTTAACGTAGATAAAAGTGCCCAGATATCCCCATTTATTTTCAAATCTTGGAATTACATTCTTTCCAGGCATAAAAGTGTGAATCACACACACAAAAATCAAGTGATAAGGTTGATTTCATACAAAACTATTTTATAGGCCCTGGCCGGTTAGCTCAGTGGTAGAGCATCGGCCTGGCGTGCAGAAGTCCCGGGTTTGATTCTCGGCCAGGGCACACAGGAGAAGCGCCCATTTGCTTCTCCACCCCTCCCCCTCTCCTTCCTCTCTGTCTCTCTCTTCCCCTCCCGCAGCCGAGGCTCCATTGGAGCAAAGATGGCCCAGGCGCTGGGGATGGCTCCTTGGCCTCTGCCCCAGGCGCTAGAGTGGCTCTGGTCGCAACATGGCGATGCCCTGGAGGGGCAGAGCATCGCCCCCTGGTGGGCGTGCCGGGTGGATCCCGGTCTGGCGCACGCGGGAGTATGTCTGACTGTCTCTCCCCGTTTCCAGCTTCAGAAAAATACAAAAAAACCCAAAAAAACTATTTTATAGAAGAATGTTTGTTGTAGTCACATGTAAATTATTTCATTTCTCTGTTGATGGGGTGAGTTCTCCCAACAGACCACCTTCTTCTTCTATACACGTGCAACTGGATTCCAAGTGTTCGGTAACACTTTACTTCAGAATAAACCCAGGACCACAAGATATGCGTGCGAGGGACAAACAAGGCCGACTTCTTTTTTTATGTGCTAGAATCACTTTTGTATTCATTTCTTTATACTGATTTTTTCCTGTTTGCCACTCTATGATTGTTTGAATCTAAAATTAATCTCACTTCTAACCTTCTCTCTCTCTTCTACCATCACCACCTCCCTTTAAAAAAAATTTTAAAGAAGTAAACAACCCAAATATCCCAAAGGAAAGCTTTTCTACTTTAATTCATGTAGAAAAAAAAAACAACAACAAATATCTAGACATCATCCACTGGTGGCTCAGCAGCCTGCAAACCATGCACTGGTAAGCTTCATCCTGCTGCTGGTGGCAGAAATAACCATGCTTTGTATCTATTTAGTAATACCTTTCTCCTGTGAAGCTTGCAGGATATTATGTGCTTTTGCATCACCCAATCTTCATAACATCCCCGTATTTATAAGAATTGAAGGCCTGACCAGGCGCAGTGGATAGAGTGTGGGACTGGGATGTGGAGGACCCAGGTTCAAGACCCCGAGATCACCAGCTTGAGCGCAGCTTCATCTGGTTTAAGCAAAGCTCACCAGCTTGGACTCAAGGTCTCTGGCTCGAGCAAGGAGTCACTCAATCTGCTGTAGCCAGCCCCACGGTCAAGATACATATGAGAAAACAATCAATGAAAAACTAAGGAGCCAAAACGAAGAATTGATGTTTCTCATCTCTCTCCCTTCCTTTCTGTCTGTCCCTGTCTCCCTGTCTGTCCCTGTCTCTGACTCTCTCTGTCTCTGTCACACACACACAAAAAAAATCCATTGAAGTAAGGAGAGTGTTTTAAGCTGAAAAGATCGGGAGGTGGGAAAATTGGTACAGGGGGTTGCTAAACGCAGCTGAGCTTGCTCAAAGTATACGGGAATGCCATGGGGCATGCGGAAATGGCGCGGGGTGTACAGAAATGGCATGGGGTGTACGGGAATGGCGCGGGCTGTACGGGAATGCCATGGGGTGTACGGAAATGGTGGGGGTGTATGGGAATGGCGCGGGGTGTACGGAAATGGCGTGGGGTGTACGGGAATGGGGCAGGGTGTACGGGAATGGCGTGGGGTGTACGGGAATGGTGCGGGAATGGCACGGGGTGTACAGGAATGGCGCCTGGTGTACGGAAATGGCGCGGGGTGTACGAGAATGCCATGGGGTGTACGGAAATGGTGTGGGGTGTACGGGAATGGCGCGGGGTGTACAGGAATGGCGCAGGGTGTACGGAAATGGTGTGGGTGTATGGGAATGGCGCGGGGTGTACAGGAATGGCGCAGGGTGTACGGAAATGGTGTGGGTGTATGGGAATGGCGCGGGGTGTACAGGAATGGCGCAGGGTGTACGGAAATGGTGTGGGGTGTATGGGAATGGCACGGGGTGTACAGGAATGGCGCAGGGTATACAGAAATGGCGTGGGGTGTACGGGAATGGCGTGGGGTGTACGGGAATGGCGTGGGGTGTACGGGAATGGCGTGGGGTGTACGGGAATGGCGCAGGGTGTATGGAAATGGCACGGGGTGTACGGAAATGGCATGGGGCCAGCCGCTCACTCTGCCACACCCTCTGCGCCATTTTACACGAGCGAATTCTTTCAGTCTAGGGAAAGGGCTGAAAAGAACCCAGATTCAGTGACTAAGCAGCAGCGTGAGGCCTCAAGGCCTCTGCTTCTTCTCTTTAATTCTGTTCCTCGTTTGTAATGTGACCCCCGTCAAACCTTTGGCCCTCCTTAGGCCTCCACTGTTTCTCCTTACAAAACAGCGCTGTGAGATCATGCTGCTCTGCTTCCTGGCTCTGGCTCCCGAGGCTCCGTCTTGTGTAAGGTCCTCTGGTTCATTTGTCCATCTATTGACAAAGAGATAGTGGGCATCTTCCACGTGTAAGGCCCTGGGAGAGGCGATGGGGATTCTCAGGGAAGCTAAAATATTATTTGGAGCCCCCAAAATAGAAGATGGAGTTCTTTTTCTATTATTATTATTATTCATTTTAGAGAGGAGAGAGAAAGGGAGAGAGAGAGAGACAGAGAGGGAGAGAGAGAGGAGAGAGAGAGACAGAGAGAGAAGGTGGGGAGGAGCTGGAAGCATCAACTCCCATATGTGCCTTGACCAGGCAAGACCAGGGTTTCAAACCGGCGACCTCAGCATTTCCAGGTCGACGCTTTATCCACTGCACCACCACAGGTCAGGCGAAGATGGAGTTCTTGCATGTATAAATTTACCTACATAATAAACCATGCTCTGTTAAATGTCAAATTGATGATGCAAAGAACAGTATAAACAAATTCCGAGGACACCGAACAAGGAGCAAACCTCAGCTGTACTCCAGTTCTGTTACCTCGCTCTCTGCAAATGGATGACTTAGAACAACTCATAAGATTGTCCTGCTAAAATATTATAGGGGAAAGTGCGGGGTGTATGTAAAGAAAAAAATTTTTTTTAAGATTTTATTTATTGATTTTAGAGAGGAGACATAAAGAGAGAAAGAAGTGGAGGAGGAGCAGAAAGCATCAACTCCCATATGTGCCTTGACCAGGCAAGCCCAGGGTTTTGAACCAGCGACCTCAGCATTCCAGGTCGACGCTTTACCCACTACGCCACCGCTGGTCAGGCCATTTTTTTTTTCTTTTTTACTTGTAACTGAAGAGATCAAAGAATGCTACACAAAAGGGACATTCAGAAGGATCTTTGGATGAATAAAGGATATTTTAATCAGTGAATAATATTTCTGAACAGAAAGAATGGTTTAAGCCAAGGCATAGAGCAAGAAACATATTAAGAGTGAACTAAGAAATCAAAATAACAAAGTCGTAATGAGAGAAATGAATACCTTTCAGGGAGTATAAAACGGTTCCAGAAGTGAAGAAGTAGAAGATAGGAAACTGAGAAAATGTTGATAAGGAGAAGTGTTAGTTTCAGACAGTCAGATGTTCGACATGTGGGTGTGATCTAAGGTAGGATGGTGATGGACCCACACCGGAAGGAACTCAAGATTTAACTCAGCAAAACGGAAGAGTGGCTCCAATCCTACCTTTCTACATACAGAGGAGACTGTGGGAAAATAAACTGGAACATTCATGTATTGCTGGTGGGAATGTAAAATAGTACAACTTTGTTAGGCAGTTGGGTAATTTCCTACAAAGTTAAACACACGATGATATGATCCAGCCAGTCTACTCTTAAGTATAAGGTCTACCGGAAAGTTCTGTCCGTTTTTGGAATTAAAACAAAATACACATTTTTCTTACCGCCAATAAACTTTATTAAATAATATAATTGCCATTATTATTAATGATTTCTTGCCGGCATGAGGGCAATTTGTATATCCCATTTTTGAAAAATGTTTTCTCTTTTGATGCGAAAAATTGAACCAGTGCTTGTTTCATATCTTCTTCATTTTTGAATTTTTTGCCCTTCAAAACATTTTGTAAGGACAAAAACTAGTGAGAGTCAGAAGGTGCTAAGTCCGGGGAATATGGTGGATGCGACAGACATGCTTCTGTAGCATTTCTTCCTTGTTGAAATTCATAAAAATTACAGTGGCGTAAATGAACTTTATCAGTAGCCATGGGTACACTATGGCTTCACACATAAGACTAACATGAATCAACTTTGTTTTAGTTAAATTGCTACGTCAGTATGTATACATTAAGTGACAAAAATAGAGAGGCACACATGCGCCAAATAAACATGTGCTTACATGTCGAAACTTGTTGTGATAGAAATGGACAGAACTTCCTGGTAGACCTTATATTTGCCTGAAATAAAAGAATGCGTCCATACAGCAACTTGTCCGTGAATGTTCATAGCAGCTTTCTCGGTAATAGCCAAACACTAGCAGCAACCTCACTCCCTATCCACGGGCAAATGAAGTAACAAATTGTGGGAGATGCAGACAGTGGAAGAGTACTCAGCGATAAAAAGGGATAGACTCTCAGTACACACACAAAAAAGGGGGAGGTTCAAAAAATTATGATAAAAGAACTCAGACAAAAAAGTAAACGAATGGCATACTGTACCATCGCATTTATAAAAACTCTGGGAAATACACACACGACAGAAAGCAGGTCATCATCTGCAGATACTACCACATTTAGTCTGCAAAGAAGCTTTGTAGGACCCTTTGCATTGACTATTTTCTCAGATGGGACCCAGCACTCAGTGTGAAAACACAACTTAGGAATTTCCAATGTAGAAGAACATCTAGAAAGGAGTAACCCATAGAAGTGCTCCATTCTTCCCACTAAAATATACAGACAAAAGGACCTAATCTCACACCAATCCTAAAAATCAAGACTGAATAAAAAAAAAACACCTAATATCAAAATTAGAGGGAACCCATACACTATGAAAAGAATACAGCTGTTTTGATATTTTTTTAACAATCTAGATTTAATTTACTAAGTACAAACTATCAATACTTTTTTTAAAAGGGGGAAAAATATTAACTATTCTTTAACTTAGACACCTACAATTTATATCAACCTGGACACCAAGTATTAGTTTAGCATACAGGTTTAAGAAGCATTTTTTCATCAGCCTGAAAACTATTTTACACACACACACACACACTCACACACACACTCACACATAAACTGCTCCCCATCCCCACTCTCCCAAATGTGCACTCCACATTCGTACATAGACTGTCTGGAAAGATGGACAATCACAAGTTCCATCCTGGGACATGTGTATGCTGAAATCAGGTAATAGACCATGCTGAAACATGCACTTTTGGTACATTCCATCAGTTAAGGGTGTTGGGATAAAATGAAAGAGGAGTAAGTCAAAAAATAGCAAGAGAAATGGAAGTTCACGGAGTAATCTAAACTCCAAAAAAAAAATGGGTAGCAAACATCACACTCGGTAGTGAAAGACCGAAAATATTTTCCTAAGATCAGGACAAGACAAGGATACTTGTTTTTATCACTTCTGTTCAACATAGTCCTGGAAATTCTAGTCACAGCAATTAAATCCAAAAATAAGAAGAAGAAGAAAAGGTATTTCATTTGGAAATAAAGAAGTATCTTTATTCACAGAGAGCATGTAGAAAAGCTAACTCAGGGGTCCCCAAACTACAGCCCGCGGGCCGCATGCAGTCCCCTGAGGCCATTTATCTGCCCCCGCTGCAGTTCCGGAAGGGGCACCTCTTTCATTGGTGGTCAGTGAGAGGAGCACATTGACCATCTCATTAGCCAAAAGCAGGCCCATAGTTCCCATTGCAATACTGGCCAGTTTGTTGACTTAAATTTACTTGTTCTTTATTTTAAATATTGCATTTGTTCCCATTTTGTTTTGTTTTTTACTTTAAAATAAGATATGTGCAGTGTGCATAGGGATTTGTTCATAGTTTTTTTTTATAGTCCGGCCCTCCAACGATCTGAGGGACAGTGAACTGGCCCCCTGTGTAAAAAGTTTGGGGACCCCTGAGCTAACTGATCAGCACACATGTGCACACACAGACTAAGCAGCATTCATAAACAAATTCAGCAAAGTTTCAGGTTACAAAGTCAACATGCAAAAATTAGTGCTATTTCTATACACTGACAACAGATATTCTAAAAAGGAATTTAAAAAAACAATATGCAATAACATAAAAAAAGAAAAGCTGTAGGAAGAGACTTAATCAAGGAAGCACAAGACTCATCTTCTGTAAACTACAAACATCGCTGAAGGAAATTAAAGAAGAGCGAAATGGAAAGACATTCCAAGTTCACAGGATGAAAGACTTCAAGTTCACAAAATGACACTACCCAAAGTGATTTACCATGCAATGCAATCCCTATCAAAATCCCAATAGTAATTTTTGCAGAAATGAGAAAGCCCATCTTAAAATTCATATGGAATTTCAAGGGACCCAAAATAGCTCTAACAACGTTGGAAAAGAACCAAGCTGGAGGACTCATGTTTCCGGATTTCAAAACTTACTACAAACCTCCGGTAATGAACACAGTGTGGTACTGACATAAGGATAGAAATATAGACCAAAGGCGGACAATTGAGAGCTGAGGAATAGACCCTCATATCTTTGGTCCGTTGATGTCCACAAGGGTACCAGGACCATACAACGGGGAAGGAACAGTCTCTTCAACAAATGAAGTTGGAAGAGCTGGACAACCTCATGCAGCAAAACACAGTTGGACCCTTATATTACATAATATACAAATATTAACCCAAACCAGCTTGAAGACCTAAATGTAAGAGCAAAAACTATAGAGCTGTTAGATGAAAACATAGAAATCAATCTGCATGTTCTTAGATTAGGCAGTGGCTTCTTAAGCATGACACCAAAAAGCACAAACAGCAAAGAAAAAATAGATAAAATGCACTGCACTAAGGTTAAAATTGTGGTGTGCCGAAAGACACTACCAAGAGTGTGAAAAGACAGCCCACAAAAATAGGAAAAATATGTGCAAATCATAATTCTCCTAAGGGTTTGATGTCCAGACTGTATAAAGAATTCTTATCACTCAACAACAGAAAGCCGAAGAGCCTGATTTTCAAAATGTGCGAAGGACTAGGGTGGAGATTTCTCTTCACACGATACACAAAGAGGAAATAAAACCATGTAAATCCTCGACATAAATAGTCACTAAGGAAATGCAAATCAAAACCACACTGAGATGCCGTTCCACACCCAGGAGGATGGGAGGTCTGGGGAGTGGAGGGGTTGAGGGAGAAAAAGAAAGAAAAGAACTCATGGACGTGAACCACACTGCGGTGACTGCTTGGGAGACGGGGAGGTGGAGGAGGGTGTGGGCAGAATAGATGGAGATGGATGGGACTTGACATGGGGTGGTGAACACACAATCCAGTGTATACAGATGATGTGTTACAGAATTGTGAACCTGAAACCTGTATAATTTTGTTAACCAGCGTCACCCCAGTGAATTCAATAAAAAGGAAAAACATATATCCCTTTTACCCTCCATTTGTTTTCTAAAGGTCCCTTCAATCTCCTGCCTGACTTTCCTCTGAAGACCTCTTTACACTGGGTCTCTCTTAAGCAGCGGCTGTTTTTAGTTTTTTTGTGTTTTTTTCTTTTAAGCTCTTCCCTTGCCTGGAGTTGGAATATATACCTTCTTTTTTTGTTGGTTTTTTTGTTGTTGTTGTTCCCCATCTCTACTTCCAAACCATTCTCTTTTCTTCACTACTAACTAAAACCCCACAACTTGTTGTGAGTCATTTGTCAAGTTCATACTATCTCCCATTTTTCTAGTACAATCCTCACTCTCTACAACACAATCATCATAAATCTTGGTGGTTTTGCTATCCCGCTAAATGAGCCTTCTTACAGACTGGCCTCTCTATTTCTCTCTCTTTTTATTTTATTTTATTTTATTTTATTTTTTTGTGACAGAGACAGAGAGATACAAACAGAGGGACAGATAGGGACAGACAAACAGGAAGGGAGAGAGATGAGAAATATCCAGTCTTCGTTGAGAAACCTTAGCTGTTCATTGAGTGCTTTCTCATATGTGCCTTGACTTGCTACAACAGAGTGAGTGACCCCTTGCTCAAGCCAGCGACCTTGGGCTCAAGCTGGGGAGCCTGACTCAAACCAGATGAGCCAGTGCTCAAGCCGGCAACTTGAGCGTTTTGAACCTGGGTCCTCTTCATCCCAGTCTGACACTCTATGCACTGCGCCACCACCTGGTCAGGCTGGCCTCTCTGTTTCTTGACCTCACCTCCAGTGATGTCACCATCCACCTTTATTCCAGGCACTAACTGCAAAGATCACACCTAGCCCTGCACTGCCCAGTACAGAGAGAATCTCAGAAAGAACATCAGCATGTAGAAAAGGCATGAGTTATAAAGGCATTGCTGCACATAGCATGTATTGAGGACTGCAGTAAACAAGTGGTGTTGAGGAGTTCACGGGACAAAGCTACTAAATGGTTATAGATTGTAGAGCCTCTGAATGCCAAAAAGATTAGGTCCACGAACGTCTCAGCAAGGGCAAAAGGGGATTGCAAGTAAGATCTAATATATTAAACATGAAATTATAAAACGAATGAACTACATCTGCCATTATATATACTTTCTTAATTTTAATTTTTTTTTCAATTATGGTTAGTTGAAATTCAATATTATTTTATATTAGTTTCAGGTGTACAGCACTAAGGTTAGACTAAGTACTAAGTGACAGTCCCCTATAAGGCTAGTACACACTTGCCACCATATATACTTATTACACTATTATTGACTATAATTCCTACGCTGTAATTTATCAATACATCCTCGTGACAATTTTCTAACCACCAATCTTTACTTCTTAACCCTTCTCCTTTTCCACCTAGCCCCCAGTTTCCCCTCCCCTCCTGGCAATAAGAGTCTGTTTTTTGTTTTATTTATTAATTTATTTTGTTTTTTAGATTCCGCATTTAAGTGAAATCATCCGGTACTTGTCTCTCTCTGTGTGACTTATTTCACTTAGCATCATACCCTCGAGGTCCAATCCATGTTGTTCCAAATGCTAAAACCCCATTCCTTTTTGTGGCTTAGTGGTATCCCATTGTGTACCGGGACTGCATCTTCCTTCTGCACTGAGGGACATTCAGGTTATGGCCATACCTTGGCTATTAAAAATAATGCCACCATGCACGAAGGAGAGCACATGTCTTGTTTTGAATTAGTGTTTTGGGTTTCTTCAGAAGTGGAATTGCTGGGTCGTAAGGTAGTTCCACTTGTCATTTTTTTTTTTTTTTTTTTTTGAGGAATCTCCATACTGCTTTCCACAGAGGTTGCACCAATGGATGCTTTTAGTGCTGACTTAATTTGTGCATGCCATGCATGATCAGTCCCTTCTGTGCCGAACTGTAGAAGTGGGTTTTGTTGAATATCTTTTCTACTGTCCTTCTGCTGCGCTCCTGTGGGCTCCGAAGGCTGGAGCGCTGAAAGCAGAGCTTCTCAGACTCCCGGGCAGCCTCCCAGATGCTACGTTCTGCCATCAGACGTGCTCAGGCGAGACTGGAATTCGGACGGGAGGTAGATGTTCACCTTGCTAGTGGAAGAGGGAACAGAGACAGCATGAGCCAGCAGTTTGGGCAGCCAGCTTTGAGAGCGTGGCTCTCCCGGGTGCCCCTGGGAGGGCGACCTCCCCAGTCTGCCGTGGGACGCCCTCTCGTGCCTCCTGCTCCGCCGCCGGCACTGGCTCCCAGGGCGCTGGTCTCAGCTACGAACCCCAGCAGACACTGTTCCAACCGAACCACTCCGGGAAGATGTGTCGTGTCACCAACAGTGTGTTAAGGAATAACTTGTGTCACTACAGAAACACAGTGACATACGTCTTTCCTTTACCATCTGTGAAATGTTAAAATCCCCCACATCCTTGTCACACCCAGTGTCTGTCTCTCTGCGCTCTTAACGGAGGAGATATCCTGAGGATGATGTCTGTTATGTTCTCCGGTGTTTCTGAAATCCTTGTTTTCTGATTAATTAGAAAAGAATAAAGTAATTAATTCTGATAAGAAAACACTTATGGGCCCTGGCCGGTTGGCTCAGCGGTAGAGCGTCGGCCTGGCGTGCAGGGGACCCGGGTTCGATTCCCGGCCAGGACACACAGGAGAGGCGCCCATTTGCTTCTCCCCCCCTCCCCCCTCCTTCCTCTCTGTCTCTCTCTTCCCCTCCCACAGCCAAGGCTCCATTGGAGCAAAGATGGCCCGGGCGCTGGGGATGGCTCCTTGGCCTCTGCCCCAGGCGCTAGAGTGGCTCTGGTCGCGGCAGAGCAACGCCCTGGAGGGGCAGAGCATCGCCCCCTGGTGGGCAGAGCGTCGCCCCTGGTGGGTGTGCCGGGTGGATCCAGGTCGGGCGCATGCGGGAGTCTGTCTGACTGTCTCTCCCCGTTTCCAGCTTCAGAAAAATACAAAAAAAAAAAAGAAAGAAAACACTTATGAGGCAGGAGTGTGTCTCAATTTTATTCCACATGCTCTTTAATACGTTATCTGAAAATGAACTCTTGTGATAACAATAAAATTTACCAAAAAGTTTCTACGACGCTATTACGTAGCTTCTTTTCAGCATTCATTCAGGGAGCCGACGTTCTTTTTCTCGTGGAAAAAAAAAAATAGTGGCGAAAAATCTATTATTTGTGTTATGAAAACGTAATTTATCTTTAATAAAAAAACACATTCCAGTGGTTGGCAAGTGAAATAATAAAGCTCCTTGGTTTTTTTAAAAGGAAAAGAATTTTATGCCTGTGTACATGTCTCCAGTGTCTAAAAACTACTGGCCTCTCCTCTAATATATAGTAAGTATTGGGTATGTGACTATGTTGGTTTGCATCCCATAATTAGAGAAGCACAGAAAAACTCATTTAAGCCTGCTTTTGCCCTTTAGCAGCAGGGTATAATCATTTTTATAAGAAATTATAAAACTGAGCATTAGCAAACTGTGTACATTTCCGATTTGCGTTGTATGTCATGGGTACAGATATTGCTTGTGGATGTGTTGTGGTGTTTACTACCACATGTCTTTGTTTCTTACTTGTTTAAATCAATAGCAAAAAAACCCCAAAATTCTAAGAAGGTCATACTAATATTTCTCTATGCACTGTCATATCGATCAAGTATTTAACATGTATTCTATTGGTTTAAATATTAAGCATGTTACGGGTCTTGCCATGTTCCGCTTTTCATATCTATTTTTCAGCAAATACACCAACAGATGCTGAAGATATAAAGCCTTTAAAATAAGCAGAAATAATTTAAGAAGTCCATTTGATAAAGTATTCACAAGTCACCTGCTATGTCCATTACACTGACTTAGATTCTGTGGCTGTCGAAGGGTTCACCATTTACCTAGGCGACAGCACCACCAAGAATGATAGAGGACGAGACAAAATGATGAGTAGTACATCTGAGATGCACTGCACACCCATCTGATCAGAGCTGAGTGGCTCATACAAGGAGCTGTGCACCAGGGCCTCAGGACCTCTTGCAAATACCCTCAGGGAAAAGGAACAGAACGCAGGCCTCCTGACCCCGGATACACCTAACCTCACGACCCTCTCCTTATAAAATCCTTTTTTTTTTAATTCTGAAGGTGACTCTGCTTCCTGGAATTTATGCTCAAATGCAATTTGGAGTTCTTACAAACATAACCTCCTTAACTTAAACATTTTGCATTTGCATGAGACACCAGGGACTAGGAAATGGTGCACTAATTGAAACATGACTTAATAAGCAGTTCGTGAAGCCAGGAGAGCCCCTGAACTGTAATCCGCGCTTGCATACCGCTTGCTGTGTTTCTTTGGTGTAATTGAATAATACACCAGAATATTAGTTCCCCTTGTGTTGAAAGAAATAAACAATGAAGGTACCAGTCACTGAAAAATTGAATAAATTAAGTAGTCAATTGTTTGCCATTTTGTAAGGATGACTGTATATATTTGCTCAAATGGGCTCACTGACTAAAAAGCCTCTTCTACAGTAGAAAAGTCTACCAAAATCTACAGAACATGTTTGTGTGTGTGTGTGTGTGTGTGTGTGTGTGTGTGTGTGTGACTCGCTCTATTTTGATATTTCCTGACTGCAGTGATCTGAAACTGAACCTGTAATATCTTAAGGCAGGGGTCCCCAAACTATGGCCCGAGGGCCGCATGCGGCCCCCTGAGGCCATTTATCCTGCCCGCCACACTTCCGGAGCATAGTTCCCATTGAAATACTGGTCAGTTTGTTGATTTAAATTTACTTGTTCTTTATTTTAAGTATTGTATTTGTTCCGTTTTGTTTTTTTACTTTAAAATAAGATACGTGTAGTGTGCATAGGGATTTGTTCATAGTTTTTTTTATAGTCCGGTCCTCCAACGGTCTGAGAGACAGTGAACTGGCCCCCTGTGTAAAAAGTTTGGGGACCCCTGTCTTAAGGTATGCTGTGTCAGGGTTCCAACGTCTGTCTGCACATGCTTGCCAACACTTCTTGCCTCTTTCTATATTAGCCATTCTAACAGATGAGAGGTAATAATTCTCTGTCAGTTTCATTTGCATCTTTTCATATACCTGTTGGTCACTGAATGTCTTCTTTGGAGAAATGTCTGCTCAAGTCCTTTGCCCATTTTAATAGTATTTCTTTGTTCCTGAGTTGCAGGAGTTTCTTATATACTTTGGATATTAACTCTCAATCATATATATGGTTTCTAAATATTTAATAAACGTTCTTTATTTTAATATATGTCAGTTTTTTTTCCATTTTGATGCTTTTTGTGTTTTGATTATGACCTTCTCCTACCCCAAGGATATTCAGATGATATATATAATCTTTTACTTAAAAGAATTCTTTTTTAAAAATATTTTTTTGGCCCTGGCCGGTTGGCTCACTGGTAGAGCGAGCATCGGCCCCATGTGTGGAAGTCCTAGGTTCAATTCCCAGCCAGGGCACACAGGAGAAGCTCCCATCTCCTTCTCCATTCTTCCCTCTCTTCTTTCTCTCTATCTCTCTCTTCTCCTCCAGCAGCCAAGGCTCCATTGGAGCAAAGTTGGCCCGGGTGCTGAGGATGTCTCCATGGCCTCCACCTCAGGTGCTAGAATGGCTCCGGGTGCAATGGAGCAACACCCCAGATGGGCAGAGCATCACCCAATGGTGGGCTTTCTGGGTGGATCCCAGTTGGGCGCATGCGGGAGTCTGTCTCTCTGCCTTCCCCCTTCTAACATCAGAAAAATGAAAAAAATATATATATTATTGATTGATTTTTAGAGAAAGGAGACAGAGAGAAAGGGAGGTGGGGAGGAGCGGGAAGCATCAACTCATAGTAGTTGCGTCCTGTATGTGCCTTGACCGGGCAAGCTCGTGGTTTCGAACTGGTGATCTCAACATTCCAGGTCAAATCAGATCAGGCAAAAAGATTTCTTGTTTTACTTTCTATACCTGTAATACACCTAGAATTGATTTTTGTCTCTGTTGTGAAGTAGGGGTCAAGATTCACTTAGTTTACATTCATGTTCAGTGAGTCAGAATTGTTTATTGGAATAACCATTTCCTTGTTATCAACCAGGCGTGCATCTACGTGTTTACCTGTTTCTGGATTGTCTGCGGCTCTCTGGGTCTGTTGTCTCTTCCTGGGCCAGCGCCACACGGTCTTGATTACGATGGCTTGGCCACAGGTCTTGGTATGTGGCCGTCAAAGTACTTTTGCTCTGTACTCCAACACTGCCTTAGCTATTCTTCACCCTTTGCATTTCAGCATAAATTTCTGACTCTGGCTTGTCAATATCCACAGAAAAAAATCCAGCTGGGATTTCATTTAGAATTGCATTAAATCTATACCTCGATTTAGGAAGAACTGACATTGTTTTCTTTTTTTCAGTCGATTTCTTTTTAAATAATCATCTGTGCAGGCGTCCCCAAACTACGGCCGGTGGGCCGCATGCAGCCCCCTGAGGCCATTTATCCGGCCCCCCCCACCGCACTTCGGAGGGGCCACCTCTTTCATTGGTGGTCAGTGAGAGGAGCACTGTATGTGGCGGCCCTCCAACGGTCTGAGGGACAGTGAACTGGCACTCTGTGTAAAAAGTTTGGGGACCCCTGTGTCTTGTGTGTTCATCACGCTAGGTCAAGTCTCCTTCCCTCACCATTTATCCGCTCTATACCCTCTTCCACCTCCCCACCCCCTTCCCTTCTGGTAATAACCATAATCTTCTCTGTGTTTTTAAGGTGGGTTTTTTTGTATTTTTCTGAAGCTGGAAACGGGGAGAGACAGTCAGACAGACTCCCGCATGCGCCCGACCGGGATCCACCCGGCACGCCCACCAGGGGCGACGCTCTGCCCACCAGGGGGCGATGCTCTGCCCCTCCGGGGCGTCGCTCTGCCGCGACCAGAGCCACTCTAGCGCCTGGGGCAGAGGCCAAGGAGCCATCCCCAGCGCCCGGGCCATCTTTGCTCCAATGGAGCTTTGGCTGCGGGAGCGGAAGAGAGAGGCAGAGAAGAAGGAGGGGGGGTGGAGAAGCAAATAGGCGCTTCTCCTATGTGCCCTGGCCGGGAATCGAACCCGGGTCCCCCGCACGCCAGGCCGACGCTCTACCGCTGAGCCAACTGGCCAGGGCCTAAGGTGGGTTTTTTTTTCCTTTACTTTACCTCTTTACCTTTTTCACCCAGACTGCCAACGTCCCTCCCCTCTAACAACTACTGTCAGTCTGTTTTCTGTATCTATGAGTCTGTTTCTATTTTGTTTTGTAACTCATCTTGTTCATTAGATTCCACGTATGAGTGAAATCATATGATACTTGTCTTCTTCTGACTGGCTTATTTTACTTAGCATAATAATCTCCAAGTCCACCCATGCTGCAACAAAAGATAAGATTTCCTTCTTTTTATGACTGCATAATAGTCCATTGTGTAAATGGACCACAGCTTTTTTTATCCACTTCTTTATTGATGGCTGCTTCCAAATTGTAGCTATTGTAAATGATGCTGCAATGAATATAAAAGTACATATAGTCTTTTGAATCAATGTTTGGGTTTTCTTCAGATATATTCTCAGAAGAGGAATTGCTAGTTTATAAGGCAGTTCCTCTTTATTTTTTTTAATGAAAATTTATACTGCTTTCCACAGTGGCTGTACCAGTCTGCATTCCCACCATATCCTTGCCAACACTTGTTTGTTGATTTATTGATGATAGGAATTCTGAAAAATGTGAGGTAATATCTCATTGTAGTTTTAATTTGTATTTCTGTGAAAATAAATAACATTGAGCATCTTTTGATATATCTGTTGGCCATCTGTATGTCCTGTTTGGAGAGGTGTCTATTCAGGTCATTTACCCATTTTTTTTTCAACTAGATTGTTTGTTTTCTTGATGTTGAGTTGTATAAGTTATCTATAAATTTTGGATATTAACCCCTTATCAGATGAGTCATTGGCAAATGTGGTCTCCCATACAGTGGGTTGTTTTTTCATTTTGTTGGTTTCATTTGCTGTTGAAAAACTTTTTATTTTGATATAGTTCCATTTATTTTTTTGTATGTGTTTTCTACCTGAAGAGATATAGCAGGGGGAAAAATACTGCTATGAGAAATGTCTGTATGCTGCCGATATTTTCTTCTAAGATTTTTTATGGTTTGGAATTTAACAGTTAACTCTTCAATCAATTTTGAGTTCATTATTGTACATAGTCTAAGAAGGTGGACTAGTTTCATTATTGTTTGTTCTATCTGTCTAATTTTCTTAACACCATTTATTGAATAAGACTGTCTTCACCTCATTGAATGTTTTTTGCATCCTTTGTCAAACACTATTTAACCATAAAGGCATGGGTTTATTTCTGGCCTTTCTATTCTGTTTCATTGATCTATATCTTTGATTTTATAGATACCTGTATCTTTATATTTTAAAAAACAGGTTTTTAAAAATTTGTTATGGCCTTGTAATATAGTTTGATATCAGATGGCATGATTCCTCCAACTTTGTTCTTCTTTCTTAAGACTGATGTGGCTATTTGTGGTTTTTTGTGCTTCCATTTAAATTTTTGAAATATTTGCTCCAGTTCTGCAAAATATGCCATTGGTATCTTGATAGAAATTGCATTGCATGTATAGATTGCTTTCTGACATATGGACATTTTAATATTAATTCTTCCAATCCACAAACACAGCATATGCTCCCACTTATTTGTGTCTTCTTAAACTTTGTTCTTTAGTGTCTTGTAATTTTCCAAGTACAGATCTTTCCCAACTTTGGTTAAATTTATTCTTAGGTATATTCTTTATTTACTTATTTATTTTTGATGCAGTTGTAAGTTGGATTGCTTTCTTAATTTTCCTTTCTAATAGTTTATTATTGGTGTATGAAAATTCAACTGATTACTGAATTTTTATTTTATATCTTCCTACTTGCCTGAATTAATTTATTAGTTCTAGTAGTGTTCTGGTGGAATCTTTAGGATTCTCTGCATGTTATCCACAACTAATGACAGTTTTGATTCTTCATTTGCAATTGGGATGCCTTTTATTTCTTCTTGTCTGATTCCATAGGACTTCCAGTATTATGATGAATAAGAATGGTGAAAATGGACATCACTGTTTTGTTCCCAATCTTAATGGAAACGCTTACAGTTTTTGCCCATTGAGTGTGATGTTGCCTGTGGGTGTTATATGTGGCCTTTAAGATATACCTTCAGATATGTTCCTTTTATTCCCACTGTGCTGGGCGTTTTTATTATAAATGGGTACTGGATTTTATCAATGCTTTTTCTGCATCTATTGCTATTGTATCCTTAATTTCTGGCTGATTCTTTTTTATAGTTTCTATGTGCTGTTTTATGTTTGTTATCTCTTTGTTGAAATTCTCCTTAGGTTCCTTGACCATTCTTATGAACTTTTCTTTGAACTCTATATCTGATAAATGTTGGTCTCCATTTAATTTAGTTCGTTTTCGGGAGATTTCTTCTAATCATTCATTTGGAGCATGTCTCTTGGTCTCTCCATTTTGGCTGCCTCTTTGAGTTTGTTATTATGTATTAGGTAAATCTGCTATGATTTCCAGTTTGATGGGGTGATCTTGTGCAGTAGAAGTCCTGTGGGACCCAGTGGCACAATCTCTTGATCACCTGAGCTGGGTGCTCAAGAAATGTCCCTTGGCCCTGGCCGGTTGGCTCAGCGGTAGAGCGTCGGCCTGGTGTGCGGGGGACCCGGGTTCGATTCCCGGCCAGGGCACATAGGAGAAGCGCCCATTTGCTTCTCCACCCCCCCCTTCCTCTCTGTCTCTCTCTTCCCCTCCCGCAGCTGAGGCTCCATTGGAGCAAAGATGGCCCGGGTGCTGGGGATGGCTCCTTGGCCTCTGCCCCAGGCGCTAGAGTGGCTCTGGTCGCGGCAGAGCGACGCCCCGGAGGGGCAGAGCATCGCCCCCTGGTGGGCAGAGCGTCGCCCCTGGTGGGCGTGCCGGGTGGATCCTGGTCGGGCGCATGCGGGAGTCTGTCTGACTGTCTCTCCCCGTTTCCAGCTTCAGAAAAATACAAAAAAAAAAAAAAGAAATGTCCCTTGGGTGGGTTATGTGGGCCCTCCTGTTGTAATTGAGTCTTGATTTTTATTGGCTTGTTTGTGCCTGGGATCAACCCTCAGGCGGACTGACGGGGAGGACTGGCCTCTGTATCAGTGTGTGAACCGCCCTGCAGGTGCTGACCACACAGAAGGGAACTGACTCCAGCATGGTCGGCTGCTTGCCGAGATCTCCCCTGGGATGTGCCAGCTGTGATGTTACTTGGATCCTCCTCTGTTACCTGAAGCTGACCGCCGGGTGTGCTGATTCTGGGGCCTCTTAGGGGGGGACCATTGTGCACACCAATGTCCCATGCTGCCTGTGACTCTGGATAAACTGTTTGAAGCTACAAAATGATCCACAATGGATGGCTGCACCTGCTAGGCCTGGGTGGACGTAGGAAGAACCAAGCTGCACACCTAGGTCAACATTTATTAGTATCAAGCCCTAATGTAGGTCAGCAAAAGTCCCAAGGCACCCTGAGATCTGCTCTGCTTGCCTCCACCTGCAGGCTTCCTGCTAGGCTTAGCCCCTCAAAGAGCGTCTGGCGGTACTTGAGTTGCAGGAAGTAAGTTCTCAGTGAGTCACCAGGTAGAGCAAGTGCTGTTCACCAGATTAATACAGTTTCAAACTTGGTGCTGGTGCTGGGTCTGAAGTCACTTAGCAAATGTTCCAGGGCATACCAACTCTAGCTGCCACCTTCCGGGTGCTTGCACACCTTAGTGGTGGAACAGGGTCTCAGGGCGTCATCAGAGTGAGGCCGGCGTAGTTTACCAAGTGCAAACAAACCAGGATTTGGTCGTCTGAAGGGAGGGGCTTGAGGTGGTTCGTCATGGAAAAAGAAAACGGCTCCCGTCTTAGAGCCACACAACTCAGAATATTCCAGATCCTGCCAGAAGCCTGGTCTCAGCTTCTGAGAATAGGGGGAATATTAAGAATGAGCTTCCTATTCCTGGGGAGTAGGAAGGATGAGCTTAGTGTCTCTCCTGTGGGTGGGGGGGGAGGGGTGCCAGGCAAGCTGGGAGGAAGGTGGAGGGAGTGGCACCCACTGCAGAGCCGTACAACTTTGATACCTCCTGAGTCTGTACAGAACTCTACACTCCCACCTAGTTAACTGACTCCTCAGCAGGGTGCTGGCTTCACAGCGTGGGGCTGCAGGGAGTCTAGAGTGTAGACCTGCAACATTATCCCAGACGGTATCGTCTGCAGGAAAGTGCCGCACCCAAGAAAGATGATGTGGACACTGTAGGAGAGGGACCCAGCCCAGGTACCCTAGCAGCTAGCTGTCACTTCAGCTCTGTCCCCAAAATCGCCAACGTCAGTGTTTCCTCAAGCACCTCGAGTCCACTCTGCCCTTTCTCTGTGGGAGCCCAGGTGAAGTGGCTGCAGTGAGATTTTGTGTGCTGGCTTTTAAAGAGGGTGTTGGTATCCCTAGCAGACAGAATCCCTGCTGATTTCAAAAGCCAGATGTTACGGGGGCACCTCCTCCTGGCTCTGCTTTAGGCTGTGGAGCCCAGCTTGGGGTGGAGACCCCATGCATAGAAGGGGGAAGGAACCCTTGCAGCTGAGATGTCTCCCTGGGATCTCAGCCAACATCCTGGAAACTTGGCCAACCCTTTCTGCATCTCTGCCCTTCCTACTGATCTAGATGTTGTTTTTTCTATAAATCCTTGATTATAGGACTTCTCTTCAGCGAGTCTTCAGTTGGGTATTCAGGTTAATTGCTTTATATCTTGGGTGTAATTCCATTTTGGTCCTGGGAGGAGATCAGTGTAACATCCACTTACTTCATCACCATCTTTTACCTTATAGATCGTGTCTTTATTGTTGGTTTTTGATTTATCAACCTTGGTTGTTATATTTATTTAATTAAGTAATACGTTCATTGGTAATTCAACAAATTAAAATAGATCGGCCATTAGAAGAACTAAGCAGATTTATAGGTACTGCTAGGAAAAAAATTATAAATGTATTACTAAATAGAAAATATTAAAGTATAATACAGCTGTAAATTATTCTATGACTTGTGCTTAAAAAGAAGTGAGAGGGAGCTTGATCAGGCAGTGGCTCAGTGGATAGAGCCTCGACCTCCGATGCTGAGGACTCGGGTTTGAAACCAGCTTGAGCACAGGCTCATCCAGCTCGAGTGCAAGCTCACCAGCTTGAGCACAGGCTCATCCAGCTTGAATGCAAGCTCACCAGCCTGAGCACAGGCTCATCCAGCTTGAGTGCAAGCTCACCAGCTTGAGCACAGGCTCATCCAGCTTGAGTGCAAGCTCATCCAGCTTGAGCACGGAGTCTCCATCTTGAATGTGGGGTCATAGACACGACCCCATGGTCACTGGCTTAAGCCCAAAGGGTGCTAATTTGAAGCCCAAGGTAATTGGCTTGAGCTCAAGGTCACTAGCTTGAGCCCAAGGTCACTGGCATGAGCCCAAGGTCACTGGCTTGATCAAGGGGTCCCTAGCTTGGCTGGAGCACTCTGTTCAAGGCACATATGAGAAAATAATCAATGAACAACTATGAATTGATGCTTCGCATCTGTCTCCTTTCCTGTCTCTCTGTCTGTCTGTTTCTCTCTCATAATAAAAATAAATAAATATAAAGGTGAGAGGGAGAGAAAAATTGATTGCCAGGTACAAGGTAATAAGTTCTCTTCAGTGTTGTAGAGCATGTTTATTTCACCCTCACCAACACAGCCCCTCCTCAGTGCTTGGTTCAAATTAGATTGGAAGTAGGTAATTATGGGTGCTGTGACTATCATTTCGAGTGTGTTATTTAGGCATTCCACAAATAAGTACAAATAGCTATACCCAAAATTAATAAAGATTTTACAAACATTTTTTACAGACTTCTGAAATTTTAAGCCAACAGAATACTGAACCAATAAGAAAAGGGTGAAGTAAATTACATGATAACCACTTGGCTAAAATATTGTGTAACTATTGAAAATTAGCTTTAAAGACTACCTAGTAGTAAATACAATAGTAATAGTAGAAGTTAAATAAAAGGTAAAGTGTCTACTAAACCTGACCATGTGTATAACGTATAATCCAACAATTCCACTCCAAGGTATACAGCTAACTAAAATGTGTTTGTACGTATTGACTAAGAGGCAACATTTGTAACCACAGAAACCTATTTATTTATTCAGTCTACTACTGATAGACAATAGAAATGTCCTATGGCAACATCACATGTTTTCTTGTAATAATTTTCATAAGAAATATTTTATTGTCAACCTTCAAAGCACAAATAAAGAATTAGAAATCGTTTCAATTGGGGTTCACATGGAATAATACTAGCAGCCATTTAAAAAGTTTTGAAAGTATCACGGAACTTAAACATTGCTGTAAACTGGACACTACAATTCACTAAGTACTGATTTGAGCCACGATGCTGGGTCACAACTCTGTTGTCTGCAATGGAGGCAGAAATGGGTCAGCACATGAGACGGGTGTATCTTTTCCCAGTAACACGTATGGAGCTCTTGGCAACACTCTAAAAAACCCTACTTCAATGAGAGTACAACTGTCTCTGACTGGTTGGCTCAGTGGATAAAGCATCAGCTCAGTGTGCAGAACTCCCACTTTGGATCCACAGTCAGGGCACACAAGAGAAGTGACCATCTGCTGCTCTCCCTTTTCCCCTTTTGCAGCCAGTGGCCCAGCTGATCCGAGTCAATACTCCAGGTGCTAAAAGTAGCTTGGTTGAGTCAAGCATCAGCCTCCGATGGGAGTTGCCAGGTGGATCCCAGTTGGGGTGCATGCAGAAGTCTGTCTCTTTATCTCCCCTCCTTTCAATTAAAAATAATAATAATAAAATAAGGGTGCAGCCTTGAGCTTTAAACATTTGTCGAGCCACTGGGAACCAGAAGCTCTGAGCATGAGCAGAGAAAAGTGCAGTGGAAAGCAGTGGCCGGAGACAGCACCAGTGGGAGAGGGAAAAGAGAACTGCCGAACAGCAGGACCTAGACGCGCAGTAGGAGCTGGGGCAGTGACACTGTGAGCTGTTCACTGGGTATAATGACTGCTCCAAGGTGAATGCATAAAAGTGACCAATCCTGACATCTCATTATTATACATTGACTTCAGTGTCAGCCCTCAGTCAGCGTGACTGACTAACACAGCTAAAAAAAAAAAAAAAGATGGGAGAAAGAAAAAAAATCACCATGGCCTTGGTCTTTGACAACGCGGAGTGGTAACTGCTTATGGCAGGGACAGCTGCGGCCTTTGACAGTCTCAATTACCTCAAATAATAAAGTGTCACTTAACAACTGGTTTAAATAGTTGGAAGGTTCTGGCAGTAACGGCTCCAAAATAAGAATCCTGCCTCGTGTGTTTGATCTTATCTCAATACCGTAGCTGGAGGAGAGCAGAGCAGCTAAAAGAGTAACTCCGCAATGCTGTCTGGGAACAGTCGGCGGCTCCCAAATGTGCTGCAGATACCCAAGCTGTCTGCTGCTCCCACCAGAAGGCGGGGGCTTCTTCCTGGCTTCTCCCTGGAAGGCCATTTGGGGAAAGCAGCTAATATGTCTGTTGTTTCCAAAATAGCATCTGCTCTTCCCATATGAATATTGCAATTCCTCAATTATGTCGCGGGAAGCTCTCCACGACCTCCCAATGCACACACAAAAAAAGCCCAGCTCAGGAACCTGGATCGAATCCTTTGTATTTGCTACTCAAAATAAGAAGAAATTGTATGTTTAAATTATACTGATGAAGCCCTGGTCGCTTGGCTCAATGGTAGAGCTTCAGCCCGGAGTGTAGAAGTTACAGGTTCAATTCCCAGCCAGGGCACACAGGAGAAGCACCCATCTGCTTCTCCACCCCCCCTCTCCTTTCTCTCTGTCTCTCTCTTCCCCTCCTGCAACCAAGGCTCCACTGGAGCAAAGTTGACCCGGGCGCTGAGGACAGCTCCCTGGCCTGAGCCTCAGGTGCTAGAGTGGCCCCAGTTATAACATAGCAGCGCCCCAGATGGGAAGAGCATTGCCCCCTAGTGGGCATGCCAGGTGGGTGCTGGTCTGGCACATGCGGGAGTCTATCTACCTTCCCCCCACTTCTCACTTTGGAAAAATACAAAAAAAATTATACTGATGTTAAGGAGATTTGCTTGTACAAGCATTAAACGTATTATGAGATGTGGATCACCGTTACGCACAAAATAATCTCTTTGGAAAATTAATTCAAAGCTGAAGATTTAGTCTGGAAATCATTTAACAAGAGAGAAGTCTATAAAATACTATATTCTTTCAAGAACAGGTTTTGAGAATTATAAACTAACAGCCCGAAACATAAGTGTACTTTTTCGGTTTCTTTTCATTCTTCCACTCAACAAATGTAGCTCAAGACCCACTCCTAGCAGGAAAATGTGCAAAAGTGAATAAAGAAAAAAAAATAAGCTGGAAGCAGTCACCTTCTTCATGATTTTATAATCTAATAAGGACATTGAAATACATGATAATGGCTACTCAAGGGAATATTGAATGATTTCTGTGGGTCTGACACTGTCCCAGGTGCCAAACACACTCCAATTGTCTGGATTCTGAGAGCTCACGGTACAATGGGAGAAGCAGATATACGAGCTAAGAAGTTAAAAAAACAACCTGTAAGGACTAAAGTGGTTGGTGGTACATAAAATGTGCACTATAAAAACATAAAGGAGAAATTGGCTAATTGAGCCAGCCAGGGAAATCAGAGGGAATTGCTTACCTCTGGCACTTGGCAATGAAACTGGGTTCTGAAGGATGGGTAGGAGTTCACAGTAAGAGAATGGAGTTGATAACAGAAAGGGTATTCCGATCAAAAGGAACAGTATTTGAAAACTTAGGGGGGTGATAGATATTGGGATCTAATATTTGCCTATTTTCCTGACATCATTATTTACGAACATCTTGTTTCACTCTTGAAAGTCTTGTATTTAGATATTACAGGATATGGTCAACCTAATAATTTTTTCTAAAAAAAAATATCATATTTCAGAATTATTGGAACCTTAGGCACATTAGAGAATATGAATAGAATTGAGAGGCCTGTTTAAGCATCAAGATTGCTTTTCCTTCTTGTAGGCAATGAGGTTACATCAGAAATGTTTAACTAGGGATGTATCAGAATATGTGCATTTTAAACATAAGAATAGTCGGCTATTTTGAGACTAAACTGGGATGTAGGGCATGAATAAAGAGTGTGATATTATAGACTGACATAATATATTAATGGAGAAGAAAATCCAGGTTCTGGTAAAAATCAATAGGACCCTAAAGACAGATCAACAAAGGAAGACACGTGTTATAGCCCTTTCCTCATTCCCCCAATCCCGTGTGCCAGACCCAGGTGAGAGTCTGGGAACATGTCCACTAAGCCTCCTGGCCATTGCTTCAGATTTTTCTCTTTTTTTAATAGAGATAGGGAGAGTGGGGAGGGAGAGACAGGAAGGGAGAGAAATGAGAAGCATCCACTCATAATGCGGCCCTTAACTTGGTCATTGATTGCTCCTTATACGTGCCTTGAGCAGAGGGGCTCCAGCTGAGCCAGTGACTCCTTGTTCAAGCCCAGAGACCTTGGACTTCAAACCAGCAATCTTTGGGCTCAAACCAGCAACCAGGGGGTCATGTCTATAATCCCACGCTCAAGCCGACCTCCACAGCCCAGGTCGACACTCTATCCACTGCACCACCTCCGGGTCCAGCCCTCACCCCAAGACTGTTTTCATCTCTCTCTGTATATTCAATCTCTCCCCCTCATCTACACAAATGTATCAGCCTACCCAGTCCTCCATCTATGGGGTGGTGAATGCACAATGCAGTGTACAGATGATGTGCTGTAGACTTGTGCATCTGAAACCTGTGTAGTTTTGTTAACCAATGTCACCCCCAATCAATTACATAAAAAATAAATAAATAAAAGCTAAAAAAAAGTGTTCCCTTTAAGTCTTCCCATTTCACCCAGGCCTGCCCTCTCTCTCTCTTGTAGGTGGGGTGTAGCTCACCATCACCAACCTTCTACCCGCTCTGCTCTTAAACAAATGAAAACCACCTCAGTGATAACTAACATAACTGAGCACTTACTAGATTCCAGGCACAGGGCTGCACATGCTCTGTCTCATTTATCTTCTCACCAAAATCCCTAGAGTACGTGCTCCCACTATTCATTTTTTTTTTTTTTTAGTAACAAGAATCAGATTTAGTGAACATGAGTAACAGAGGCTCAGAGAAGTCATCAAGAAAGAGCAACTCTCTGGGGATCATCAGCCAAAGAGGCCACGGCCATCGCCTCTGTACTGACGACTGCTAAGATAAATCACGCCAGGACCGGTTCTTACCTCCTGAGCTCCGGACCTATCCTTTGAACACCCTGCTCGACATTTCCATTGGAGTCATCTGCTGAGAACGCAAAGCTCGCATGCACACAACGGAACCTATCATTAATAGCCTTCCCTCAAACACACACGCACACACACACGCACATGCACGCACACACATGCACGCGCACACATGCACACACACGCGCACACGCACGCACACACGCGCGCACGCACACACGCACCTAGAAAAGCACCCTGGTTAACCTACACTAGGAACGTGAGAATCAATCTCGCTTTTTCCTTCTCCACCTTCCTTCCATCCTCCACCTCCACTTTCAACGGTTCGGGGTGCCCCGTGAGCTGTACCCCCAACATCTCTCTCCTGTGGATGCTCCCCTTCCCCTGCCCGGCCCAAATCCAGCCCCGCGTCCTCCCTCCACTACAACGTGACAACAGCCACACGCTGCAGTCTCTCCACAGCTCCGTTCCTCCTCCGCACACCCACCACTGCCACCTTCCCTGCACGGGTGGCC
This sequence comes from Saccopteryx leptura, assembly GCF_036850995.1. Lineage (NCBI taxonomy): Eukaryota > Metazoa > Chordata > Mammalia > Chiroptera > Emballonuridae > Saccopteryx > Saccopteryx leptura. The sequence continues at coordinate 5,539,564 of NC_089510.1, read as the reverse complement.
ACATCTGGGGACCTCCTACCCAGCTCTGATCACCGCCACGGTGTAAACCTTGAGAGGCTCGGAGCTCAGCGCAGATGCCAGCCCCTTGGTGAAGTCTTCTGACTGTGCTCCCGGCACAAAGGAGAATTAGTCATGGCTCCCTTCAGCGTTCCCCACCTCAGCTCACGGGCGAGGGGAGTATGCATAGTGCGTGCTGTGCTCCTCCCCCACCCCGGGCCCAGATGTGCAGCCCGGCGTGTGAAGGATCTAGGCTCAGTCACCCTTGCAGAGCCAGCGCCAAGCACAGTGCTCAGCATTCATGGTCAATAAATGGTCACCTAACTCATCGATCTAGAAACCACGAGACGATCACCGAACCACCGTATCACGTCTGTGTGTTGAAAACAAGCTCGAACCGCATTTCTTTCCAAATAGAAGGACATTCTGAAAGCACTCAATCGATCCTTACCACCTTGTCAGAAGGAAAAGGGGAGTGAGAAAGGGTGCTCGTGTTTCTAGGCTGAAGCGGAAGATGCCGGATCTCTTAGGAACTTTGATAGAAAACCGGTTTTCCCACCAGGCTGGCCCTTGGCCGAGGGTGTCAGGGTCAGAGAACCAGCAGATGAACTTCTCACACACTCCCCTTTGGAAGACTTACCGGAGCATCTCTAAGATTCATGTCTTCTCATCTCCCTTCGCTTCCCCCTTCACCCCCACCCCCATCATTGAGAATGCTAATCGCCCTCAGAGAAATCAATAATCTGCCTTCGGGCTCCCACACGAAGGGCTGCGTGGGTCCGGCAGGTGAGTCATTACCGCGCTGGGCACGGAAACAGCTGGGAACCCTACCCAGGGACAGCAGCTGGTATGCAAAAGGGCAGAGTGTGGCCTTAAGATGAAACTGAATACAAAGTCAAAATTAATTTAATTTATATTTTATTTATGAGTCAATGAATTAATCATAAAGGGTATTTGCATCATGGACAAGTTGTTGTGTTTTGGTTTTTTTTTAAGCAGTAAAGTATCCTTTGATTGAATTCGTATTTGCCTTCACAAGGTATTTAAAATGTTAGCATAAATAAAGCATAGTAGCAGGAAATTTTAAGAATCCCTTTTTGAAAACTAGGCCTACTTTAGGCAGGTAATACTAATTGAAGTTTGTGAGTAGGTAAGCACGCAATACCACAGTACCTCATAAAGGCTAAAGCCCATCCATGACAAATTTCAAATTGATGGAACTTTCTTATACTCAAATGATATGGAAAAATAGGGGGTTTATTCATCCAATAGTTTCTGACCTAAGTCTACATCCTTACCCATGATTTTTCTAACTTATATCCAAGAAGCCTTTTCAAGTAACAGTCTAGTTAGGGTCAAGTGTGATTAAAAAGAAAAAAAGGGGGTGGGGTGGGAATAAACATGATTAATTTATCAGGAAATTGAGGCATAGCCAAGTCATTCTTCATTTCCCAAAAGACGTAACGATTACTACTAATGAATTTGAGGTCTCTTTGAGCCACCCAAAACCTCTCATTCCTGTTTGATCTTTCCTTTGCAATTATTCTCATATTATTCATGGGCAGAAATAAATGGCGTTTGAGGCCTTTATATTTGTATCATGCTAATAGCATTACTCTGCAACTTATTTTTACTTTATCTTGTCTGTGCTTAAGCACAGACAGCCTACGGTCAAGTTCTAACTCTTCCCGGTTATCGCCTATGTAACCTCAAAACAAATTACTTACTCTCCTCACTGCCTCAGTTTTTTCCTCTGAAGGTTAAGATAATAATCTGACCTCTCTCGTTGGATTTTGTAAGGTTTAAACACGAATCCTTTCATAGCATAAACCCTACATGTGTTGGCCTCTTCGTATTATCAAATGTTATCATCTCTCTTATTATTTTTAATTTCTGTGTATTATTCCAAATTCTGGGAATCTCTGGGGATCTTCTTCCTCTCGTGACTTTAAGTATTATTCACACACTGTCAGCTTCCAAATGTGTCTGAGCTGGACCTTGCCTGTGAACTTCAGATTCACATGTAAAACTGCCTGCTTCATGCCCCTAACAGGACTCTAATAGATGTCAGAGGTTCCATGTGAAAACCCGTATCCCTGACCTCCCCCCAGCCCAGGCACTGCTCCCACTTTCCTTTCTTCTTGCTGGTCAGGCGAAAGTTCTAGGAATCCTCTCATTCCTCTCTCTCTCTCTCTCTCTCTCTCTCCCTCCCCCTCTCCCTCCCTACCCCATCTGTCAGGATAGTCCAGGGGCCCCATCTTCCACACACCTGTCTCCAACACCCCAACTCCTTTCACCCACCACATCCACCACCCCGCTCTGGTCACAGCTACAGTCCTTCTCATCAGTGTTGTGACAATAGCCTCCAAGCTGATTGCCTGCTTCTAGCCCTAAGCCTTTTCCATCGGTTCCCCACACAGCCCCAGCAAGACCCCATGAAAACATGAGGCAGGCCATGCCACTCTCCTACTTGAGACTCTGTGACAGCTGGGTCCCCCAAGTTCAGAATCAAAGTCAGTGTCCTCGCTATGGCTCCAGGTTCAACAGCCCAAGGCAAGGAATCCCCTCTGATGTTCGTGGGTGGCTCTGTTAGTCGTTTCTTCCTCTACGCTTTTCCAGCATACATTTCATAGACCTATGTTTTAACCCGTATTGTGTCGTTTTGGGATTTGTTTGTGTGTCTGGCATTTGCCCCTAGACAATGAACTACCAGACTTTAGAATGTTACTATAGCCATAAATGCTGGTGTTCAATACAATAATACCTTTCCTTGGATAACATTGACTCTTGGTCCTCCTCCCTAAAGATTCTGATTCAATAGGTCCTATTATATATAGGGCCCAGGAACTTGGAACCTTTTCAGCACTTCAAGGGATTCTAGCTTAAGTGATTCACTGAGCAGACCTGAAGGAATACAATTATTAAGAAATACCACGGGAAGTCTATAGGAGCAAGACCAGCAGGCAGTAGCTGTCAAGAGACATCAAAGATGGTGACTCCATATGCCACTCTTTGGTGTCCCCAGATGACAACTGTCATGAACATTGTCTCTCCAGAATGAGTAAACAGAGAAGTGCTGAGAATGAGAGACGTATTCCGCTTTGGAATTACATTAACAAGCCGTGAGACATCGTGCTTAAGATCAATGTCAAAGCGCCAGGGTCCAAACTCCAGTCCCTCCACCTTGCTTAGAATATCGCCTGCCACTCAACAGATCACCTCGCTTAGAATATCGCCTGCCACTCAACAGATCACCTTACTTAGAATATCGCCTGCCACTCAACAGATCACCTTGCTTAGAATATCGCCTGCCACTCAACAGATCACCTCGCTTAGAATATCGCCTGCCACTCAACAGATCACCTCGCTTAGAATATCGCCTGCCACTCAACAGATCTGGGTTATTACCAGCTAGTTAATTAAACCACAGTTTATCGAAGTAGTGAATATAGACATATAAAGTCTCCATTCCCTTAAAACTTGAAATACAATTTAATATCCTCAGGCATCATGGGCTAGCAGGACGTGTGTACCCCATCTTGAAGTCTGAAAAATGCCCAGAAGTTTTGACTTAAGGTTTCAGTTTATGCTTATTTGGTGCGACATAAATATTGCCTAAACAAAATTCTTAAGCAACTAGTAACGTTACATTTTGTGTGATAATGGAGATTTGTGTTCTTTTTCATCCAGGAATGGAAACCTTATTGCATGTTCTATCTATAAGGAACAACAGTATATGTAACATTCTATATGTTTCCTCAACAAGAGTGTGTGGTAGACTGCAAGTGGCAAAAAGCCTTTGTAAATTCCAGGCTTAGCGAAAGGCTAAGCTCTCCCCCCTCACCTCCATATTGGCTGTGAAGCTGAGTATTTGCACTCATCCCATAGCCCCACTTCACTTGCTTGCTTAAGTTGCTGGAAACAATTTACATGCCCTTCCTTTCGCCCTTTGTTTGTTCAGATGTTGGTCGATTTCACTTATGCATGGTGGGGGGATTCCTGTTTATGCCTTAAGAGAGTTCCTGTTTTTGCCTCAGATGTGTGATTTTGTAACAAAGACTTTCTTATTTGCATATGGCTATATAATAAAGCAAACTGGGGGCTGTGTCTCTCAGGGATATTGCCATCAGCATTGAAGAGGCTTCCTGATCCCATCCTTTTTTCTCAGTGAGTCTATTCTCTTAATTCCACACTGTTCTCCCTTAGGACCCAGAATTACTAGCCACGCTGGTCCGTGGCAAGAGCGCTTATTTAATATTGTAACCACCCCCTTAAGTTTTCATTCTGTATGTGATAAGCCCTATAAAAGCACTGTTTACATAACTGCATGAAGATTCTATAAGCAATCATGGTTTGTCATAAACTGGTATTTTTCTTCATAAGAGAAGGTCTTCTGAAATATTCATGACAGAAACAAAGCTTATGGTAAGAAACACAAATACATATGTGTACATTGATGTATTTTTAATAAGGCTACTACAAGGAAATTTGTAATGTTATCTTTTAAACAAATCTAATAATTTGGCAATATTTGATATTATATTCTATATGTTACATAGGAATTGTTGAATGCCCCCACATTGTACGCATATTTGTAAGGTATGGGTTTAACCCTCATACGATACTAGAGTTCAGTTTGTGTTTTTAAAATTAAAGTCAATGATGTAAAAATCTTTCTTTCTGGCAAAATCTATTACCCACCAGAAGACATGACTATAAAACCGAATTAAAATACTGCTTGCTCTGTCCATGTCCATGTAAACGTACCGGTACATAGACAATGCTCTGTTCAGTAAAGGGAATTAGTTTTTAAGGTTTGTGAAAGCAAGTATATAAATATATTTATTGCCACATCAAAAAGTTTGACAGAAGAGACATTGTATTTTCATTTCATTAAGAAGTAATGACTATGGTGTGTGTCCCACGACTGTTTGGAATGAGGAAGTAGTCTGAGATTCATTTTTCAAGAAGGTCATACATGGTTTTAATTGAGCCAAGAAAATGATCATCGATTACCAATCAATTGCCTGAAATCTATAAACCACAGAAGTCCCCCAAAGTGTCTTAGTGTTCTGTTTAATACAAAGCACACGGAACAGAGATCAAAGATGTCATCCTTAGCATTTCCAATTATTTTAACTTCTAAACTTTCCATTAAAAAGCAATTGAAAGGAAGAGTCAACTTGTCATACTATTAGTTATTGTTAATCACCTATCACTTTTATCCATTACCACAAAATATTTTTGAAAAAGGGATGAAAACTATTCTAAGACTTCGTTCCCTGACGTTATCTGACTTTATTTTCATGCTATCAAGGTTCTTCCCCTTAACTTTCTACTTTTAAAATACGGCGAGTTTATATTAAAACCTGAGGTTGCTTTGTAAATAGCAAATTCCTCAGTTGTCACGTTAGAGGATAAATGGGATATCAAAGTAAATTTTTTATATTTATCTTCCATAAGACCCAAAATTACATTTCAGTGACTTTTATTCAAACTCACTACTGCTGAATTGCAAAAATCTTGTCTTTGTCCTTACGACCATGACAGAGAACTTTATCTGCATTCAAATTGCCTACCGGTTTGTGGTATTTCAATAATAAAACAGCAGGATTGAAGGCTCATGATGAGAAATCTGACTAATTACCTGTTGGATGATAGATGGTTGTAACTCGGCAGTGCCAGTCACTGAAAACAAAACACTTCGAGATATCAATCAGCTCCCGCCACATCCAATTCCCCTCACCTTCAGTGGACAATAAATGGGAATTGTACCTCTACATCGACAGAGTGCAGAATTTTAACTTTAAAATATGCATAATGATATTTTAATAAAGTAGAGATTAAAAAGAAAACAAATTAGTATTTAAATACCTGACATATTCATATTTCAACCTCATACCTTTTGAGTAGATAGATGGTGAAAATAATTAATGTCGTCAATCTGTGTTTTATTCCAGTGAGGAGGGCAAGGTGTGTTTAGTGGCAGTTTTCCTATTTTCTTTCTGCCTTTGCGTTTAACTCAAATTATTCCCAACAACTCTAATGGCTACATTCTTCCTCTTCATTTTTTTCTAATATGGTGGTAAATGAGTCGGATGTACAGTCTAGACGAGATTCGAAAAGCAGAATGCCCAATTAACACTGCCACGCACCAGCATGTGGGCCAAGTCAGAGCAAAGGGGGTGGAAGCATGAAATTGGGGTGTGGGCTCCGAGAAACACCCCTCTCCCTTATTGATCATCACTACAGGATCACACAGCCAACATTGAGAAAGCGTGCTTATCCCTAAGACCCTGTAAACTTCAATACCTTTTTCTATGATTAAAAAAGAAAGGAAATTAAAGGTGGCAGAAAAATGGAGAAAGGAAAAGAGGTTGTTTGCTTCTTATCAACGGAAGTAAAACTGATGTGTAAGCAGAGAGTAAAAGCTTTGATAGTGCTGAATCTGACACCAGGCACTTTCGAGGTTCTTGCTGCTATTAGTGGGATGGTACAGTGATACAAGCAGTGCTTTGAAGGGCCATTTGGCAATAACTACCAACATTTAAATTCTTAAACACAACAATTCACTTTAGGGATGTCCCCAATAACTGTCCCCACAAACCTTTATAAATGCTCCCTGTAATATCATCTTTAATAATAAAAAAATAATAGTAATAATACTCTTAACTGGAAATAACTTAAGGTCTCTCCATAGGAAGTTGATTCAATAAAATACATACCCCGAGACAGCAGAACCCCATGCGGACAACCACAGTGTTGAAGAAGAATCAGGGGTAGCTGAGTCGGCTGTTCGGGAACTACATCTGAGTCACATTTAAGTGAAAATAAAACAGAGACATCTGAGCTTTTTAAAAAGGTGTCAGTTAAAGGGTATAAATGCAAATACATATTTGATCATGAATTTAAAAATTTATGGAAACATATATAATACAGTGCTTGCTGCGGCTGTGTTGGGGAAAACAGGGAAGAGACCTGAGAAGAAGGAGCTGCTTGCTTTCTTCCCATTGCAGGCTCTCTTAAATTGTTGAATTTTATCATTTTCTTTACAAAATAAATAAACAAATGGGGACAGGAAGGAAGGAAGGAAGGAAGGAAGGAAGGAAGGAAGGAAGGAAGGAAGGAGAAGAAGGAGAGGAAAGGAAGGGAGAGGTTAGGGGAGGGGAAAGCAGGGGAGGGGAGGAGAAGGGAAGGGAGGAAGGAAAAAAAGAAAGAAGAAAAAAGGAAGGGGAGAGGGAGGGAAGGATGGAAAGAAGGGGAAAAATGAAAAGAAGAAAGAGAGAGGGAGAGAGAGAGAGAGAGAAAGGAAATACCAACATGAATATGAGTCTGCATGACCCCCGAGTCTATCCACCTCTAGCTGTCCCACAGTCAAACACTTGGGGAAGGGAGATGGAACATTTTAAAACAGCCTAAAACCTGCACTGTCCTAACATAACATTGGAAACAAAAACAAAAGACAGGATTGGCACCAATGAGCTGAACTTGAATGTGGCTGTCCCCTGAGGCGAACTGCTTGGCTGTGACCCAGCCTGTGACAGGGAATCACGATTGAGTGTTTGAGGGCTGCAGTCTCTAATCCAAGCCACCTCCGAAGATGCAAGGTCCCTGGCAGCTAAGCACTTTGACTTCTTCATCCCCAGCCCGGCAAAGAAGAGATGCCTGAGGAAGGACCAGAGCACTGAGGAAACTTCATAGAGTAGGAAAGTCCTCCCCAACTCTTCCTACACTGGAATACGGCAAGATGTGGGAGAGAGATACACCTTCTTTCCAGGGCAGGAAAACACATGCTGGTAAACACACACACACTCACACTCACACTCACACACACTCACACTCACACATACACACTCACACACACACTCAAACACACACTCACACACACTCACACATACACACTCACACATACATACACACACACTCAAACACACACTCACACACACACTCACATACACACACTCACACACACACACACTCACACACACACTCACACATACACACTCACACACACTCAAACACACTCACACACACACTCTCACACACAAACACACACTCACACACACACACACTCTCACACACACACACACTCACACACACACTCACACACACTTTGCCCTTTTATGCAGTGGTCACCAACCTTTTTTGGGGCCACAGACCGGTTTAATGTCAGAAAATATTTTCACGGACCAGCCTTTAGGGTGGGACGGATAAATGTATCACATGCCCGAGACAAGCATCAAGAGTGAGTCTTAGATGGATGTAACAGAGGGAATCTGGTCATTTTTTAAAAATAAAACATCGTTCAGACTTAAATATAAATGAAACGGAAATAATGTAAGTTATTTATTCTTTCTCTGCAGACTGGTACCAAATGGCCCACGGACCGGTACTGGTCCACGGCCCAGGGGTCGGGGACCACTGCTCTTATGTACTCCTGGCAGGATAGGAATCAGACACCTGCAAAAGTCAGAGCCAAACTAGAGATGACCAAATGCATGTTCAAAGCTAACTTTATCAGCAGAAGGGATGTCTTCAAACAACACATGATTAAGAACTATTTCTATATTTCACTAAAAATTACTATCACTAAAGGCATGAATTAGCACACAAAACACACAATCAGGAGTCCAAATTGTCAAAAGCTCTGTCTCAGAAGTGATGAGAAAATGAAAAAAAGGTATGACCATGGAACAGTGAAGTGCAGAGAGCAGAGATGGACTTCTGGGAGAAAGAGGAAATTTAAAGCAAAATCTTTACTTGTTTCAAAATTTTGCCTGACTTTTGATGGCGCAGCAGATGAAGTGTCAACCTGGAACACTGAGGTCACCAGTTCAAAACCCCAGGCTTACTTGGTCAGAGCACATATGGGAGTTGTTGCTGCCTGCTCCTCCCTTCTCCTTTCTCTCACTTTCTCTCTCTCTTCTCTTTAAAATGAATAAATAAAATCTTAATAAAAAATGAATACATTGACTCAATGTCACTCCAATAAATTTAATAATAAATAGATACATTGAATCATTTAGTTGGGTTTAATATGGGTAACATCTAGTCTTCAGTTTTTAATTATTATTGCTTTTAGAAAGAAGAGAGAGAGAGAGAGAGAGAGAGAAACATCAATTTGTTGTTCTACTTATTTATGCATTCATTGGTTGGTTCTTGTATGGGCCTTGACCAAGGATAGAACCAGCAACCTTGGCATATTGGGAGGATGTTCCAAATGACCTACCTGGCCAGCGCTTAATCTTCAGTTTAATTTATAAATAGTATATGTATTTAGAAAAGATTGAAGTTGGATATCAATGCAAACTAAATAATGGGAGAGAAAGCAAATGAGGATCACCAACACATCAAGAAAGGAGAAAACAACTCAGACTTCTTTGGAGAGAAAATCTTACTATGTTATTGAAAAAAAATCATAGAAAAGGAAAATATAAACAAAACACAGAAGGAAAGAAAAAAAGACTAAAAATGTAACATGTTTTACTCAAGGTTCCCAAATAGATAAAATACAAGCTAACAAAATAAGCTTATTTTAGGAATCAATTACTTGTATTGTAAAATTATACATATGTATATCATATAATGTGCATCTATAGATATTAATTCAAATAACTTAAAACTATCAAGAAAATTCTAACATAATAGAAGCATTTTAAGTCCTTAATAAAGTTATCAAAGTTTAACATTATGCCTCTCTCTGACCATTTGTAATTGACAAAGTTTTTCAAAGCATGTAGTTTACAAGAGTACATATTTTCCACCAGAAATATCAAATGAACCTTGAATCTATGCCCCAGCCTGACCGGTGGATACAGTGTCCTCGGTATAAACTCCAAGGTCTCCAGCTTGAGTTCAGGCTCACCAGCTGGAGTGTGAGATCATCGACAGCATTCCATAGCCCCTGGCTTGAGCCCAAGGTCATCAGGTTGAGCAAGGGGTCACTGGCTCAACTGGAGCCCCCCCCCAGTCAAGGCACATATAAGAAGCAATCAATGAACAACTAAAGTGCAGCAACTATGAGTTGATACTTCTCATCTCTGTCTCTGATTCTGTCTTTCTCTGTGTGTGTGTCTCTGAGTAAAGAAGGAAAGAAAGAGAAAGAAAGAAAGAAAGAAAGAAAGAAAGAAAGAAAGAAAGAAAGAAAGAAAGAAAGAAAGAAAAGAAAGAAAGAAAGAAAGAAAGAAAGAAAGAAAGAAAGAAAGAAAGAAAGAAAGAAAGAAAGAAAGAAAGAAAGAAAGAAAAGAAAGAGAAACTAAGGCCCAGGATTACTCCACAATAGATAGCAAAAATCTTCAGAAAACTGGAATCTGGCAAGAATGTTTCAACTTTTAATGAGGCAAGAAGATAAATTCACCAAAAATTATTCAAGGGACAAACCAACAGGCAAATCAGCATTTAAAAAGATGGATGTAGTTTAAGAAATAGAAAAAAAAATAGTTTAATATTATAATAGTAATATTAAAACAAACAAAAAAAATAGAGTAATGAATGATCCCCCTAACCCAAGCAACAACAAACATGTGATTCTTGCAAAGTTCTTGAGAAATGATAGCGGGGAGAGTTTCAATCTCAGTGAGCACTCATGCAACAACCCAAGGGCGGGCCCAGGGTGCGCGGCGGAGACCAGAGAGAAGTCCAGGCATTGGGGGAAGGGCAAGGACGATTTGAAACAAAATAGATTAAATGTTTAGTGATAGGAGAGGTCGCCGGGGCCAGTGACCTTCCGAAGGGGAGGCAGGAGCAGGCCGGGGAGCCCAGGACGCAGCTGAGCACTGCCGCCAACGCCACGAACAACTCAGGCACTGACGAGACCCGAGATGGGGACGTTATTTGTGGGCGGTCTTGCCTGGAGCACCACCCAAGAGCCTCTCCGCAGCTACTTCTCCCAGGGTGGAGAGCTGGTGGACTGCGTGATCATGAGAGATGAGACAGCCAACCAGTCTCGAGGCTCCGGGCGTGCCAAGTTTAAAGACCCTGAGGGTGTGGGCACACACTGGATGGTCCAAATATCCACCCAAAGCCACGTACACCTCGGGGGATGGGGCCAAAGGAAGGCTGGCAGAGAGGACCCAGGAGCGATGACACTAAATCAAATAAGATATCTGTTGGTGGAATTCCTCACCACTGTGGTGAGACCGAGCTCAGGGAAGAAATTCAGAGCGGTCCCAGAACCGGTCATGATCTACCATGCAGAACAGCAGAGGCCTCAAGGTTTTGGATTTAATACTTTCGAGGATGAACCATCAGTGGACCAGGCTGTCAACATGCATTTTTACAACATCATGGGCAAAACAAACAAACAAACAAAAAAAGTGGGGGTTAAACGGGCCGAGCCTCGTGGCAAAAGCCAAGTGCCGGGACAGCCAGGGGGGGGGGCAGTGGGGGAGCCACGTGGTGCCCAGTCCGGCCCCCACCCCCATGGCAGCAAGGATATGGCCCACAGGGAATGTGGGTGCCAGCAGGACAGGCGATTGGTGGCTGTGGACCACCCCTGTGGGAATAGGAGCTCCCCCTCGCCCCCACCATTCCGTCTTACATCGTATGGACTCCTGCTGGAGGGTTCCCCCCACCCCAGGGCTCCCCACAGGGCAATGGCGCCTCCCACCCCCACTATTCAGTTTTGGCTACGGGCCTCCACCCCCACCACCAGATCAGTTTGAGCCACCAGGTGTCCCTCCTGCACCTGCATCTCAGGCTGTGCCCCAGACGTGAGCGAGCCCCCAACGGCACAGCCAGATATTCCCTGTAGTCAGGACGGTTATGGACAGGCCTTGGCCGGTTTGGGGCAGGGCTTCTCCAGATCCCAGCCAGCAGCCTCCCTCCTACGGGGGCCCCCCGCAGTGCCAGGCTCCGGGGAGGGGGAGGAGGGGGGAGGCCCTGCCGGCGAAAGGGGCTTTGGACGAGGTCAGAACCACAATGTGCAAGGATTCCATCCCTACCGACGCTCGCTGGCTGGTGCCTCGCAGACGGCTGGAATGGCCGGGACCCAGGATTTGAGACTTATGACAATAACAAACTTGGCAGAGAAAAATCGCAATTCAACCTTGGGGGAGGGGCTGACGTGAGGCTTTTGGAAGAGGCTGTGGGTGTCTGGACTGAAGTTTTTAAATATATCAGCACAATAAAAAAAAAAAAAGTCACTGGTTCAACAACAGGGTTTTAAAAATATGTCTTCAGCTTGAATTCAAAATTTCAGGTTTCTTTTTATTTATTTTTTTTTTTTGAAATTATTTTCCTGAGCCTTCTGTGTTACCAGAGATTGTAAACTTTTATGTTAAAGAAAAAATTATATACATTTACAAATTGTGAGATTTTTTTAAGAGAAATTTTCTACCATGTATGCTGGCTTCTTTTTTAATTGAAAACAGGGTTTCTGTTGGCACTGGTGGAAGTGAGGGGCATTTTGGGTCCTCACACTCCTGGCTTTGAGGGTTGGGCCTTCCTGGTCCAGAAACTCCGGAGCTTAAAGAAGCCATCTACTGAGTGTGTTTCATTTTTGTGAACCCCTTGCTTTTGTCCACGGGCCTGACTGGCGGTGTTAGCAAGTGTACCGGGGGGGGGGGTCGCCCCCCCCCCAGCTTGGCCGGCCACCAGCCTGCGTCCAACAGCATCAAGAACCCGGAGGCCTTGTCAGTCCGCTTCCCGCGCGCGCGCGTGGCTGCAGGACACCCCCACTGACCAGTCTGACCCGGGTTTGAATAAAGAGAAGTGGATTTGGATAATATTGATTTAAAGGTCAAAAGAAATTATGATGAAATATATGGAAACTGGGATTTTCTCCAATATCATAACAGGAGTGAGGAGTGGCCCGGGGGGGGGGGGGGGAGTGAGAAACATGGCGCCGTCGGTGGATCGCGGCTAAAACTGGATGGCGACGTGGAGGTTTATGACAATATTTGTCCAGTTTTTTGTGTGTGTTTTATTGATTGATTTTATTGAGAGGAGAGAGACTGAGGAGGATCAACTCATAGTAGTTGCTTATGTATATGCCCGGACCGGGCAAACCCAGGGTTTCCAACCGGCAGCCTCAGCGTTCCAGGTCGATGCTCTATCCACTGCGTCACCTCAGGGCAGGCTGTCCAGCACTTACTTTATTTAACGTGCCCCAGGATAGCTTTTTTTTTTAATTTTTTTTTATTTTATTTATTCATTTTAGAAAGGAGAGAGAGAGAGAGAGAAGAGAGAGAGAGACAGAGAGAGAGAAGGGGGGGGGGAGGAGCAGGAAGCATCAACTCCCATATGTGCCTTGACCAGACAAGCCCAGGGTTTCGAACTGGTGACCTCAGCATTTCCAGGTCGATGCTTTATCCACTGCGCCACCACAGGTCAGGCCAGGATAGCTTTTTAAAACAGAAGTCAATTAAAAATAAGTGAACAATTCAGTGAGAAATGGAGAGGCGGGCCAATAGAGACATACCATTAAGGTGCTCATATTCTTTGTCCAAACTGAAAAATGTTGGGGGAAAAGAGGGAGCAGTATTACTCAGTTCAGCTGCTGCAGACCCTTCCTGGGTAGCTCCATTTGGTTGGAGCATTGTCCCGATACACCAAGGTTGCAGGTTCAATCCCCAGTCAAGGCACATACAGGAAGCAACCAATGAGTGCATTAACAAGTGGAACAACAAACTGATGTTTCTTTCTCTCTCGTCCCTTCCTTCTTTAAAAACGATACATTTAAAAAATATTTAATAAAAATAAAATAATGATAACTACTACAGTCCTAAGCCAGTGCTGACCTCAGCAGTCCAGGATATACCAGCACTCTACTTTAACCAGCAGGTTTCAGATATTAGTCTACTGTGGTTGAAGATTTGTTACGAAAAACAGGAAAAGGAGAAAATAATTTCTATTCGTCAGCAACCAGCCGTTTGCTAAGTCTCTGAAGAACTCGTCCTAAGTCATTGTCATAACCACTGTTCATTCTGGACCGGAAGTCACACGCTGGTGGCCTGGGGTTGGGTCCCGTCTGCAGGTGTGTGTGCTTCGCTCTGCAAGGTGTCGGGTTACAGAGCTCTCTTCTGAAAACTTTGAGTGAGTTGATGGCCGATCTTTCCAAGGTGAAAGGTATCATGTGAAAACTCAGATTTCTAGCTTCTTCTGAAAAACTTGAAGAGTATTATGATGAGGCAGACATTCTCCTGGGGCTGAAACCAACCTAAGCACAACATGCCCTCTTCGGTCCACCTCAGTCCTTCCCCTCTCCCGGTGAGTGCTCGTGCTCAGTCCTTCCCTCTCCCGGTGAGTGCTGGTGCTCAGTCCTTCCCTCTCCCGGTGAGTGCTCACGCTCAGTCCTTCCCTCTCCCGGTGAGTGCTGGCACTCAGTCCTTCCCCTCTCCCGGTGAGTGCTGGCACTCAGTCCTTCCCTCTCCCGGTGAGTGCTGGCGCTCAGTCCTTCCCCTCTCCCGGTGAGTGCTTGAGCTCAGTCCTTCCCCTCTCCCGGTGAGTGCTGGCGCTCAGTCCTTCCCCTCTCCCGGTGAGTGCTCGCGCTCAGTCCTTCCCTCTCCCAGTGAGTGCTCACACTCAGTCCTTCCCTCTCCCGGTGAGTGCTGGCGCTCAGTCCTTCCCCTCTCCCGGTGAGTGCTCACGCTCAGTCCTTCCCCTCTCCCGGTGAGTGCTCGCGCTCAGTCCTTCCCCTCTCCCGGTGAGTGCTCGCTCTCAGTCCTTCCCTCTCCCAGTGAGTGCTCGTGTTCAGTCCTTCCCCTCTGCCGGTGAGTGCTCGTGCTCAGTCCTTCCCTCTCCCGGTGAGTGCTGGCGCTCAGTCCTTCCCTCTCCCGGTGAGTGCTGGCGCTCAGTCCTTCCCCTCTCCCGGTGAGTGCTCGTGCTCAGTCCTTCCCCTCTCCCGGTGAGTGCTCACGCTCAGTCCTTCCCTCTCCCGGTGAGTGCTGGTGCTCAGTCCTTCCCCTCTCCCGGTGAGTGCTGGTGCTCAGTCCTTCCCCTCTCCCGGTGAGTGCTCACGCTCAGTCTTTCCCTCTCCCGGTGAGTGCTGGTGCTCAGTCCTTCCCCTCTCCCAGTGAGTGCTCACGCTCAGTCCTTCCCTCTCCCGGTGAGTGCTCGTGCTCAGTCCTTCCCTCTCCCAGTGAGTGCTCGTGCTCAGTCCTTCCCCTCTCCCGGTGAGTGCTCGCGCTCAGTACTTCCCCTCTCCCGGTGAGTGCTGGTGCTCAGTCCTTCCCCTCTCCCAGTGAGTGCTCACGCTCAGTCCTTCCCCTCTCCCGGTGAGTGCTGGGGTTCAGTCCTTCCCCTCTCCCGGTGAGTGCTTGCGCTCAGTCCTTCCCTCTCCCGGTGAGTGCTGGCGCTGAGACACTGGGCTTGGCTCCTTCTTTGCCTCTTACATATACTTGACCTTTTCACCTTTGTACTAGACCAAGCTCTCTCCATCAGAACAGCAGAAGTCAATCTGGGTGTAGAAGCTGTCCTTTTATAAATAGTTGAAAGCAAACAACAAAGCCAAACAATTAATCTGGAAATTCCTGAAGAACGCTCATTCTATTTAGAAAATTACTCTGTAATTTTTCTACATTTCAGAGCTTTTCATAGTTTCCAAATTAATTTAGCCTGAACTCTATCAGCAGGGTACCCAGAAATGCTCTGACTACAAATGACACGAGCCAACTTTCAGCCCACTAGCCAAATGCACATATACAGGACCCGGGCCAATGACTGCCACCATCCCTGTTTCTTTCAACAAGCTGGGAACATCACTGGCTACCGTGATGCAAAATCTTTATTAATTACGAGCTTCCTAAGCAGCTGTGCCGTGTGGGAGGTTGGGGAGAGACAGCTCCTCTCTTCATAAGAAAGAGCTTGAAACGAAAAGGGATTTCTAGCTACAGCACATTCCAAAATAGGATGAGCTGTCTTTGAGGGGGGAGAAAATAGCATCAGAAAGCGAGGATACTCAGCCTGGAGACTGATACCCAAACAACAACTTCAAAAAAAAAGAAAGAAAGAAAGAAACTGTCACCCTTCAGCCCAGAGGAAATGGAGAGCTACAGTTGGATTCATAACTAACTTATACGGACTTATGTGCTTTGAAAATAAAATATATATTACTGACGAAAGTGTCTATGGCCTGAACTGGTGAGGCCCAGAATGTTTGCCTGCTCAGTGCTGGTCCTAATCCAAGGGAGAGAGTTACCAGAAACGACTTTCAGAGGCATTATTTCTTATTGGTTTCTATTGTGAGATCTCAGCTGCGTCCTGACCGATGTCCACTCTTGTCCCCACATAGACTATTCAAAATGTGTGGGTCTCTCCCACTGTTTCTGGATTTTTCCACTGAACATTTCATCTACCTTGGTGTTTTAGAGTAGGAATAATTGATATTCTTGGTACTAAAACAGAAGAGTTAGTATCTATTCTGCTCACAAAAAAAAATAGGAGATATTTTATGGCTTAATATTCATTTTGAAATAGCCCCTAATTTTTGTGAGCAGTATATTTAAAGAACCACCTTAAACACTGTGTGGCCTTTCATGTAACTTAAAACTAGACTGTGCTTAAGAGAAATGAGCTAGAGCTATAAAGATTAATGTGATTCCTCAGCACATACTGTCCCATGAAAACATTGCAGAGCACATAATGTTCCCATTTTTTCATTCTATAAATCATTAACTCCATTTTCTCTCCCGTGATTATCTTCTTCAAACGCATTCCGAAGAGATTGGTCCCCACCATCACAACTCCTTGACTGTTAATATCAAACCACTAATACTGAATTAAATAATTACTTTTCTATCCTCATTTGACTTGCCCCGTCGTCAGTATTTGACGCAGCTGATCACACTCCTTCCTTCTTGAAACACTTTCTTCCCTTGGCTTCCTGGACACCATCCTGTCCTCGGTTTCTTCCTCCCTCACCCGTTGCTTCTCAGTCCCCTTTTTGGGCTCTCCCTTGTCTCTGTGACCTCTAACTGTGGCAGGGCGCAAGGCTCAGATATGATGCCTCTTCTCTGCTGTCTGTGCATTCATTTCTAGGTGGTCTCACTCAGTCTCAAGGCTTTCAATAGTGTCACTGTGATGATAACTCAGATCTCACGGCTCAACCACTTCACACATACATCAAAAACCATCTCTAATCTAACACCCCCGAAACTGATTTGTTGATTTTTTTCACAGACATACGCAACATATACACACTCTTTAAAATATCCCCTTCTGCAATGTTCTTGACCTCACTTAATGAAAACTCCATTCTTCCAACTAGTCAAGGTCAAAAACGTGTTGTCAGCCTTGATTTCTCTCTTTCGGCTCACATGGACATTTGATGTAGAAGAAATCTCTATTGGACTAGCTTTCAGAATCAATAGAGAATCTTGACAACACACCGCTCTTTCTCCTCGCTTTTTTGTCTAGATCTCTGTGCTCTCTTGCCTGAATCGTAGCAACAGCCTCCAAACATCTGACTGCTGTCGGCCCCCTTTAGACTAGTCTCAGCTCAGAAACGATAATGTTTCACCTAAAATACGTCAGATCAAGTTATTTTGCTCAAAACCTTACAGTGTGTCCTACATGTCAGAGGGTCAAAGCCAGAGAACTTAAACTCAGTCACAAGAACCCATATAATGAATCATCCAACTCCCAGCATCTCTTAAACTCTGACCTCACTTCCTCTTCTTCCCTCTGTTCATCCTCCTTCAGACTCACAGACCGCCGTCATGGTCTTTGTGCTGTTCCCTCTGCTCATAATGTCCTTGCTCTAGATGACCTCTTACAAGTCTTGGCTCAGACGTCAACTTCAAATTGAGCTGTCCTCTGACCTCTCTGTTTATTTCCTATTTATCTTCAGGGTTTATTGTTCTGCATGACACTTATGATCTGCCCAAGGACCATATAACACCTTTATTTACTTTCATGTCTGTCTGCCTCCCCTCAAAGTTAAGCTCCTTGAAGGCAACGATTTGTGTTTATTTTATTCAGTGCGAACTCCCCAGTGCAGTCCATTAATTTTTGTTAAATGGAGAAGTGGTTCTGTACAATATTATATACATTGTCCGTGGAAAGTATGGGATGGGTGTATATCTCCAAACCAAGTTTAGCACTAGGAAAAGAGAGCATCAATGGGATAATGGTGAGTATGGGCAAAAGAGGCTCTCAAAATGGTCCTTTCTCCTTAGAAATACTGTTTCAACTTGTTCAAGGTCACATGGTGCTCAACTGCTTTTTTCTAACGGGGGATTTATTATCTGTCAATACCGTATCGCAAGGTCATGCTCAGTAGCCCTGACCTCCACCTCTCCTCCCATCGCAGCTAACAGGACCAGGGTGTGCAGACCCGACTTAAGCTGGGAAAACCAGATCCTCTTCCCCAGGGACGTGGAATTGGGCCATCGACACACTGAGCCAGTTGGAGAACTGTGAGGACGGAAACAACAGGCCATGTGGAAGTTGAGACCAATGTCAAGCAAGATCAAAGGAAAAGCGAATTTTTGGAGAGACGAAGAAGCCATCAGTAAGGAATGACTGGCACATGAACACATAGTTGCCTGATGTCTTCCAGGGCATGCCGAATTATACACGGCAGAGCGGATTCGGGATATGAGTCAGGTATGTTGTTTTCCACTTGTTTTCCTCTAACATGATAAGTACATGTTAGGCTCATCATGGGCTTCCCTTGACCAGAAAAGGTGTTCTTCATTTTCTTTGTACTATGGTCAGGGGGCCAGTTGCACAATGAGTTTATTTAACTGAGTGTGGGTTGAATAATACATTGCATTTATAAGGCCCTTTTAACATTTTGAAAGGCGCGCTCATGTAGATTTTCACGATTAATATCATGGACATCGTCTTACCCTAAGTTAGATAACGGAGAAGACGGTGGACTGGCGTAGGAGAACGGTGCTAACCAAAGCAGTGTGTGTAAGACAGCCAGCCACGCTTGCTAAGAACCAGCCCAATGTTGTTGTTGTTGTAACTGTTGTTTGTTTTTCTGAATCTCTATAAAAGTCTAGACTCTAGAAAGTGTGAACATCAGACAGTTTAAAATTACAGGAATGGCTCTACCCGTGGTGCGGCACACCTGAAACTAACACAAAATCGTATTGAATGCAAACCATAACCAAAAACAGAAGAAAATGATCTTCTTAAATCATGGTAATGGTAGCAGGGGGAAAAAAAAAACAACAAAGAAAACTTGAGCTAGAGAAAAACTTGAATCCAAGGGTATAGTCTAGAGATTTGTCAATGAATTTTAAATGTTGATATTGCATTAATATTATTCTTTTTTTTTCCTGAAGTTAGAAATAGGGACGCAGAGAGACAGACTCCCACATGCGCCCGACCAGGATCCACCTGACATGTCCACCAGGAGGCGATGCTCAGCCCCTCTGGGGCGTTGCTCTGCTGCAACCTGAGCCATTCTAGCGCCTGAGGTGGAGGCCATGGAGCTATCCTCAGAGCCCGGGGCCAACTTTGCTCCACTGGGGCCAACTTTGCTCCCGGGGAGCCTTGGCTGCGGGAAGGGAAGAGAGAAATAGAGAGAAAGGAGATGGGGAAGGGTGGAAAAGCAGATGGGTGCTCCTTCTATGTGCCCTGGCTGGGAATCAAACCCGGGACTTCCACACCCAAGCCAAAGCTCTATTACTGAGAAAACCAGCCAGGGCCCATTAATATAAATAATATTATATATTATATAATGTTAAATGCAGATTCCTGGTCAACACCCTATCCCAGACATTCTGGTTTATTACACCTGAAGTGAAGCCAGGCAATATAAACTTTTACCAACCTCTCCCTAATGATGCTCATACAAGCCCAGTGACAGCTGACCTCACTGCACAAGCTAGGCCGCGTTTGTCAGTGAGAAGAATGGATGGCTTTCTCTGTTTGGCATGTTCTGGGACGGTTTGGTCCCAGAGGTCTGGCGCCACAGGCATAACACAGTAATGAGAAAAGCCATTGTCTCTGAGTGACGTCGGAAAAGCCACTGCTGCTAGAGGAAGACGGACCACGATCTAGTCCCAGGGAGGGACCATCCGGGAACGTTTTGATGTCCTAATCCCAAGGTACAGTCTTGTTTGTACCCTGGGGGAGATTTGAATCCCAGGCGGGTACACCTGGCATCATCAGCACATGGGATAAAAACAAACAAACAAACAAAAACTAAGAATTCCAATCTGTGGGAAGAAAAGGCTGAGGAGAAGATCCTTTTGCCACTTTGAAAGAACGTGCGGAGGACCCGGGTTCGATTCCCGGCCAGGGCACACAGGAGAAGCGCCCATTTGCTTCTCCACCCCTCCCCCTCTCCTTCCTCTCTGTCTCTCTCTTCCCCTCCCACAGCCAAAGCTCCATTGGAGCAAAGATGGCCCGGGCGCTGGGGATGGCTCTGTGGCCTCTGCCTCAGGCGCTAGAGTGGCTCTGGTCGCAACAGAGCGACGCCCCGGAGGGGCAGAGCATCGCCCCCTGGTGGGCAGAGCATCACCCCTGGTGGGCAGAGCGTCGCCCCTGGTGGGCGTGCCGGGTGGATCCCGGTCGGGCGCATGCGGGAGTCTGTCTGACTGTCTCTCCCTGTTTCCAGCTTCAGAAAAATGAAAAAAAAAAAAAAAAAGAAAGACTTACTTCTTCTCATTCCGAATGTTCCAGGTCTGGTTAACAGATGGGGAAGGGTAACAGAAGCTAATAGTAAAGGCCCCCTCTGAAAACCCAAGTCCTGATTGATTCGATCTCAAGTTCCGTAGCGGTGATTTGTTTTCGACCTCCAGCGGGAAGGGCCCAGAAATGACGTCTGAAGGGTGTTTTATGGAAAGAGAAACAGTGAGTCAGGAATTCACCCTGAAATGCAAGAGTCTACGTCTCTCGCCAGGAAGCGGATGACCTAGCATTATCCCGTCTCATTTTAAAATCCAAAGCCATCCTTGCTCTCCCCACATCCCGAGAGAGGTGCGATCGCCATCAGTGCACAGAACAAGTAGAGCGTTTATCTTTCCACAGATGTCAGAACTCTCCGAGGGCACACGTTCAAGTGACTGCAAGCTCACATGAGTCAGCAACATTTTGGTTCGCAAGGTGATAGGAGTTGATACCGAATAGATCAGAGCCTCTGGAAAATTACGATCTGGTTTATTTAAACCAGAGGGAGTATTTTTGAACATGGGAAAGCCAAAATGGAGAGGAGTTCGCTGGCTTTTCCAAGTGCGCACACGCACGCGCGCGCACGCACACACACACAGGTTGTCCAAGGTAAAGGAAATAAGCTATCTTCTTTCACTTTAAAGTCCATTTTTATTCTGCCTTCTGGCTGCCCTGCTGATGGGTAAATGGCTAGATAGACAGTTTAGTGGGACTTTTCCTGACATTTTTACAATTTCATGAGGAAAATCATTTTAAATATATGCAGAAGTCGAATATTATCATGAACCTCAAGAAACCATTAATCAGGGAAAAAAATCATTCTTTTTTCACTCACTCACCTCCCTCCAAGGTTATATGGAGCAAATTATGGGCATCATATCATCTCATCCGTAAATAATATATAGTTTGGCTCGAATCTCTAAGAGATCAGTACTCATTTTTTTTTAAATGAACTACAATGTATGGCTTTATGTAACTTACTTAGATTAAAAATATTTAAATTACAGTGCATTAATTCTTATTTATTATTTTATTAATGATCGGGGGCCCTGGCTGAGTAGCTCAACTGGCTAGAGTGTCACCCCGATACACTAAGGTTGCCGGTTCGATCCTTAATCAGGACACATACAAGAATCAAGTAATGAGTGCATAAACGAGTGGGCCCACAAATCCATGTTTCTCTCTCTCTCTTTCTTCCTTTCTCTCTATAATCAATAAATACAAATTTTTAAAAAATAATTGAGGGTGCCTTTGGTGGTAAGAAGCTGAAATCCAGTGGGTTTTAGTGATAGTTTTTTAAGTGCAATAGCATTATCAGATTAGGTAAAAAAAATTTTCATAAAAGAAATTCCTAGTCATTACATTTTCCCCAACTCAAAAACTTTTGAGTGAATTAGTCTGATTCCGTTATGACTCCTGGGTCCTGGGAACTGTGAGATTTCCCACTTGAAACTTCTATCATCATTGATTGTGATGGTAATCAACTGAATGATACTTTTCCTCTGGAGGAGGACAGAGCTCCTGATTCCAGCGGCTAATAGAGGCTTTGGCATCGGAAAGAGCACTGTTCAAGGATCCAGGGCGGCGTCCAGAAAGGCCAAACCAGGCAGCAGTTCAGAAAAACAGAGGAATCGTCTTGGGGGGGGAGGGGAGTCACTCTGCTTTGAGCAAACATGAACTGTATATTAAAGAATAACTGCTTACATATTAAATAATATGATGTCTAGGCTTTGCTTCAACATGCTCTTGGGGGAGAACAGTGAGTGGAAGCACAGAGAAAACTGAAGGGGCTGTAAGTCGGTGAATGTGGAAGTTGAGTGATAGAGCTTTATTATTCTTTTCTCCTCCTTTGTATAGGTTTGGAATTGTTCAGAATGGCAACTTTTAATAAAGAGGACAGAAATCACGTGAAAATGGCAACGCAAAGTCCTGAGACACTCTCTGCAACCTGTTCTGTCTGAACGGACTCACCCAAACAGCCGGCCGGTACTAATCAGATTGGTCTGGGTGACCCACACCACTTCCTGATTGACCCAAAGAATAGCAACAAAGCAGAACAAACAGGAGCCTGGCTAATACACAAACTGGTCAGTTATTTCTACCCCTTTGCTAGTTAGTTACAGGTTAGTAACTAACTGAACTAACCTGAAGCGGAGCCTCTGAAGAACTTGGATGCAACCCGTTTTAGAAAATGTGAATTATCCCTTGGTTTCGTGGGGGGTGATTATCAAATATTACAAGGAGGACCTAAAATTCCTTTGGAGCATAGTACCAGAAAATCAAATCAGCCTCAGGGAAGAGAAAAGTGTGGCTTACTATTTCAGAACCGATCAAAATTCACATACAAAAAAAAAAAAAAAAATTTTTTAATGGGATGTGGATACATTTATAGTAAATATTTTTTAAGCTGAATAAAATGAACCATAATTTTTAAAAATATGAGAAAGAAAAGAAAAAAAATGGCTTACTTGGTTAGTGACAAGGGAGTCTGGATTTAGATCAAACCATTAAGAGAAGAGAGTGAAATTCCGCATGGGGCTGCGACGTGTCAATGTCCTGCTGAACGGGCATTGTCCTCTCTCCAAATATTAGCCTGCAGTTGCCAGGACTCAGTCTCTGGATGAGTCTGACCCACTTCCACCATATAAATGGGCGCCCTGGTTGCCCTCAAGCCCTGACCAGCCCCGAGGCCCACAGTTCCCAGAGCCCCCGGTTACCCCAAGAGCCCAGGCTCACAGACTGCAGGTGGGTGGGCACGCTGAGAAAACTGCCCCAAACCACAAAGGCCTAGCAAGAAATCAGGCAGCCAGCTCACGCCATCTCTGCCATCACCCTGAGGACGTCCTGTTGAAAATTTCATATTGCCTTAGGTTCTGAAGCCAAAGAGAGAACAAGAGAGAAAAGAAAAGGTGCCCAGGGGCAGGGACAGGAAGGAAGGACAGCCAGGAAGAAAGAGAAGGGAAAGTGTGGGATGGAGTATTTTGTTTTGATTTTCTAAGTCAGCAAGTGACATCCCACATCTTCTTCAGAGAATCCAAAAGTTAAGCATTCCCCAGTCACATTTTGTTATGCCTCTCTGATGACCAGTGCCACGTCCTACCTTATATATTCTGGAGCACTGGACCTGTCTCTCTTTTGATATTTCTGGAAGATGTGTGTGTTGGGGGGGGGGGGGGTGGAGGCATTTGGAATTCATTTTGGAAAGACCAGAGTCTCAATAGCAATGACCATATTTGTCTTTAACGTTTGTTGGGTTAATTAATGAAGCCGTCCACTCAAGTGCAATCAGCTGATAGGTAAGTAACAAGCATCCTCTGCAGAACCTGTGGACTGAATAATGCACTCACTATATTTAGCTCCTCACGCGGATCCAGCAATCAGAGAGCACAAGGAGACTTGTGTCTTCTTCTTAGTTCTGATACTTTACACGGTCGGATTTATATAGCTGTCAGGTAATTAACACATATAGCAAATATATTTTACATCTATTTTTCTATGACTAGAACTTTAAGTTCTGCCCAAATGCATGCTCATTAAAAAAGAAAAAAAGGAATTTAATGGTGTTTTCATCTCTTATGCACCCTCGGTCCTCTGTGCATGAATATATTCTTTAGACTTTCCATAAGCAAAACAATAAAACAATGTATTTTATTTCCTTTTCAAACTAAGAAAGAAAGGTAGGTTTCCTGTATCCTCCCTTGTTTCACAGAATGCACATGTCTGAAACAGGACTCTCAGAAAAGGAAAAAAACAAACCCTTCAGATGAGATTACACGATAGAAATGGTTAGTCAGTTGCATTTATAGCCAAGTGAGGTAAGTAGGATTCCCTGATTTAACTTCTCACAAATAAAATTCTATCTTTAAAGGTTTTGAGTTTTATCTCCAGACAAGAGTAAATGAAATCAATGCTTTAGGACTAAATAAAACTGGAGCAAGCATCTTGTCTTGGGCATTGATACTCACAAGCAAAAAATGCTGGAAGCCAAGGATATCAACTGACCTCGCCAGGTCAGCAAGTGAAGTAACTGACGGAGGCAGCACCAAACATCACATAAACATAACCTCCAGAGGATATTCTCTAAAGCACACAAATCACTTATTTGAGATACACACACACACACACACACACACACACACACACACACACAAGGACCTTGACATTTCGCACTTCCACTTAAGTATTGCCGTAATTCTGTAACTATGTACTGACTCAGAAGCTACAGTAATGCTAGCTAACTCTTTCAATCTAACGAGGACCCTGAGACTTTTCTCAGCCAGAGCATTAGAGCCACAGTCTGACATGTAGCTAGACCCATCAAGTTGACCCTGCTGTTCCAAAAAGAGCAGAGCCCTCTGTAAAGATGTAGGGTATAGTGAGGAGTGAGGAGGCAGTACATAAAATAGAAACACAGCCCACAAGCTGTTTGATACTGATTAACAGTTGTTAATACTCAACTGCGAGTATTTTTTTTTT
This sequence comes from Saccopteryx leptura, assembly GCF_036850995.1. Lineage (NCBI taxonomy): Eukaryota > Metazoa > Chordata > Mammalia > Chiroptera > Emballonuridae > Saccopteryx > Saccopteryx leptura. The sequence goes on along the minus strand of NC_089510.1, from coordinate 5,514,523 downwards.
ATTGCAGTTAACACACATTTTTGGAATTTTAGGTAAGTCTAGATATTACAAGCCATAAACATAGGTATTAGTCATCAAAGGAAAAACAACCATTTCATACCCTCTACTGTTGTTCGTTTGGTTTAATTTACCACAAATAAGATTCTTTTTCCATTTTCTTTCTGTGTGTAAGTTATCTCTTTTCCTGATACTTTTAACAAACAATTTCTTTTAAAAAATGTATGGGTGCCTGTTTGTAGAATGTTTTGTGTATTTATTAGTGCGACCTTTTAAACTTTCAAAATTCTTCTTTGTAAAGATTTCGGCCCTAGAAATATACGAGTTCCATGTTTACTCATATTTTACAAAATAAGTATTACACACTTCCGAGGAATCAGTGTGTATTTGCTAATTGTTTATCCTGTTATTATTGGTTAAAATAAATGACTAATTTCAGACTAAAATGGTCACCATTCCAGTTCTAAATCACAAGCTGCTTACAGGGCTCTAAAAGTTTCAAAAAGTAAAATTAAAGTTCAGTTGCTTGTTTTTCTCTCTGAAACAGTAAACAAATTATCTGCTTTTTCGTGTACTTTTCAGGATGTTTCTACCTCCTATAGATATAACAAGAGAGGCTTTTTATTCTGGCCCTATGAGTATTGACAAATGCATTTTACATTCATATGTATGAAGAAAACTGTACTTTTTTCGGAGCTGCTATTTATGGACTATATGCTATGACTCATGTAAGTTATGTACAGAATCTGCCAAATGGCTGACTCGGTTAAGGAATTGCAAGGAAAATATTAATGACAAAGAAGACAATATTCAAGACTTTTGAACCTGAAGGTTATTCTTTCCACCTACATAAAAATTGCCTTAATTCGGATAAGGGTTATGTTGTCTGTTTCATTCTAATTCCGCTTTGTTCTTTTTCTAGAAAATCACTTCATCATTACCTGTGGCATTCCATCATGTATGGCGTGATTTTTTTTCTTCCTTTTACAGGGGAGAGCCCAAGGGCCAGTTCCCCTCACAATGTCCCTTGCTGTGCCCTCTGTTCCCCCCACAGAGATACTCGAGAAGGGAGTTTGCAAGGACTTTAGAGTTGGAACCCAGAACTGGTGGGATTTTAAAGGTGCCATTGATGCCTAGAATTCTAATTTTAAGCCATATATAAATGTAATTCCTTTTTTTTAAAAAAAAAAAAGGCATGCCACATTTGATGTTACAGATGATACTAAATTTCACTGTTTGTTTCTTTTGGCCCTATCTTGTGTAGCACAAGCTGGTTCCTCCCTCACCCCCCCTTTCCTTGTACTCAACACCAGCAGTAATAATAACAGGCGGCGTGGACACTCTAGGTCTAGCTTTATAACGTAGTGCGCACCCACCCCTTGAGCTGGTGGAGATGATGAAGCTCCTCAAGCTTGAATCTGCAGGAAGGTTGTAGCGATTTGCGGGTCCCACTTGAACAAATATTAACACTTCCACCAAGAGTCCCCCCCAAATCACGTAGGAAGTGAGAATCCCCAGATCTGCAAGTGAATGGACCCAGGAGGCAGACGTGAGCAAGAAGGGTGCAAAGTTAGGTAACATGTGAGAAACAGAATCACTGTTCCTCATCCAACGTGCACTTTTCTTTCCTTCTCCCTATTCAAACATATATACATGTGTGTGTGGAGAGAGACATATATATGTATATATCAGCTCCCACCTGAATTTGAATAGCTTGAGCTGTGAGCTTTCTTTTCTGCATTTAGTGCCTGATAATTAATCATGCCCGCGCCAGGCGCCCTGTGGCCGGGGCCGGGTTTCCAGCCACCGGAGCACCTGACGTCAGCGCCCCCCCTCTCCCCCCGCTGCCTCCGTCAGGTCCCCTGTGCGGTCCCCCGGGGACCTGGCCCAGGACCGCTGGGGCTGCAGAAAGGGAGCTCCGGGCAGGGTTGGATGACACCCCAGAAGGGGAGAAACGGGGCTTCCCCTTTGCCCGCCAAAATGTCCCGTCTCAGAACCGCAGCGCCCGCGGCTCCCGGGCACGCGCGCGCTCACTCCAGACTCACGACCTTGTCTGGAGGCCCCCAACCACGTGGCGTTCCCAGGGTTAGAGACCAGGGTGGGGTTCTCGAGAAGAGAGCCAGAGCGATTCCGGGCGCGTCTGCAAGCTATGCGCTGTCTTCCTTCCCCTCTTCCAAGAGGCCACGTTGTATTGTTTCCACTGGCTCCAAAAACTGGACCTTATAGAGAAACAGACCTACTGCTTTTTACCTCCACTTGACACCGCCTGGAAACTGGTGGTCCCGGGGAGTTTCTCGCCCCGGCAGCCGGCGCTGGGGATGGCAACGTGGGCGAGAGAGGGACACTGGGACCCGCCCCTGGGGAAGATGAGCTCGATCCAGCCACAATCTTCCCTCACTCCTTCCTCTCAAAACATATTCTTCCCCCCCCCCCCCCACTCTCCTCTGCACCCTCAGACCAGGTTTTGCAAACCTATCAAAGCCGAAGGTGTTCTCAAGATGATGGAAAGGTGTCCTTTTCCCAAAGGGGCCAAGGCCACACTGTCTCACAGAAAAGTGCTCAACCGCGCGCACTTGCCCTTGCCCTCGGGTGGGGGCCCGAGTTCGGCGAGCGGTGGGCCTGCGCGTGGCACGGAGTCCACAGAACTCGTCTGGAATCCGTCCTGTAGCTCTCCTGGGCCCTGTCCGGATTTCTCCCGCGTAACCTCTCAGGGAGTTATTTCTCTCCTTTAGAATCCTTTTTTTTTTTTATCTCTCCTTTTTTTGTTTGTTTGTTTGTTTGTTTCCCCATGTGAGGTGGTGGCGTTCTCCTGTCATTTTCCATCTTTTCAGCGACACTCAGAAGAGACAGGAGAGTGGAGTCAGGGTCCCCTCGTGCGAAGAGTTGAGGCCAAAAAACTGTTTCTTGTTACGTTTTCGCCTGTAATAAATTGGGGTCCCGGGAACAGCCTCTGCTCAGCCCCAGCAAAACCCGGGCGACGGAAGTCAACGCTCAGGGTCCCCCAAACGGCCACCGCCGCGGGGGTCCTCTCCTCGGGACCCACGCGGAGGGAGGGAGCGGCTCCAGGGGCGCGGGACACAGACCCAGCGCAAGGGCTGGCCCCGTCCTCTCGCTCGCGCCTTCAGGGGGCCGAGGAACTCGGGCAGGAGCGAGTTTCTACACCCTCTCCAGCTGACAGCAGTTACCGGGTTCAGTGACCAAGGGAAAGAAAAAAGAAGCATTTTCTGGGTGCTTTGCGGGGGAAAAAAGAGAAGTTAGAACTGTAATGTCAACTTAAATAAAATGACACCTTTCTAGAGTCTGTCCACCAATGCCGCGGGAGCCGCCGCGCTCCCGGGAGTGGCCTCCGGTCCTGTGGGCGCAGCGAGCTCCCCGACTCCAGCCTCAGCCGCGAGGCCCGGGTGCTGCGGTGCAGCCGCCGCTCACCGACCCGGGGTGCTTCTGGCCGGCCCGCCGGCCCTGTCTGGGTTCCAAAGTCTGGAGACAAGTCGAACCCAATTAAATCCGGACGGGTCCATTTTGAAACGGCTTTAATATCAGTGACACTCCCTTTTGTGTGTGCCCATTGCCTGGCGGATGTAAATTGTCACACTCTAGAATCTCCAGCTAGTAAACCAGAATTATATATAAATAAATATATATATATATATATCCCCCCCCAAAAAAAAAATCTTGCCATACTATGACACTGAGGAAACAGCCTTTCCTGGTGTTAAGAACGAACACAACAGAATTCATTAGAACAACGTGATTAGCCTTATTTATAAACGTTGCCTTCAAGTGGCAACTTGGAGGATTTCAGGAGTCAGATATTTTTTGTTTGTTTGTTTGTTTGTTTTATTTTGTTGTTTAAGAACCTGGGAGCCTGCCTTTTACCCCGGGTTCTTCGCTGCCTTTTTCGGGTAGCGATCGGCCCTCCTGACACTTGGTTAAGCCTCCAGACTTAAAAAGATCATTTCCTCATACACAAATTTGAGCGAAATCTGGATGCAGAGTGTGCGGTTTTACACGCCCAGCTCGCATGTCTAATGTATCAAATCCTCGTTACGGAACGGCCGGCTCCGCGGCCGTGTCAGCCAAAGGTCAGCCCCGTGCAACAGGGCAGCGCGCTTCAAAAGCGCTCTCCCCGCCCCCCCCCCCCATCCATCTTTCCCGTTTCAATAACAGCGCGGAGTTCCGAGAAATGCCAAGGCTGTATGTCTGTCCTTCTCTCTTCACATTAGTGACACGTAAACGACGTGTCCTAAGGCAATGACTGAAAAATTAAGTTTATTTTTTTTTCCAGTGGGAAGGGAGTGGAGTGAGTGGACAAAGTTAATTGTCGAAATGGCCTCAAGAGGCACGGATACTCGAGAAGCTGTGGCTCTTAGAAAGCTTCACTTAAAATAGTGATAATAACAATAATTACTAACTTCACAGAGCTGACATAGAAACCATGAGTAAACTTCACTGGAGACCTTAGGGATTAGAAAGGACTCGGGGAAAGGGACAATCCCCTCCCCCGCTACCCCCCTTCCGTGTACACACACACACACACACACACACACACTTTAGAGACCAACAGAAAGCTTATTCTTAAAAGGCGGCTTTGGTGTCCACCGGGACAAAGAGGATCCAGGACAGGAGAGCGAGGTTGGACCCTTCGCGTTCCCGCCTCACTGAGAAGCCCCGCGACATTTCGGACTACCTCGGGGTCCTCGGTGCTCAGCACACCAGCCTCCCAGGCCAGACTGGCGCGGCTGCGCCATATCAGCCCAAGTTCTCGGCGCGCGCCTCGAGCCACGCGCGCGCACGCAGTCGCAGGCCCAGTCGGCTGGGAAGGTGACTGGGCCGGGTAGGGAGAGAAGGAGACTTACCAGTCTGGGGTCTAGGTTTCGGGCAAGGTTGGCAGCAGAGAGAGGCCGGAAAGATAGTCAGTCCTACTGGAGACGCGCGATTTGGGCAGGGGCTAAGGCACTAGCGGGGAGAAGGACTGCGCCTCTCTGGTTTGGGGTCCTTCTTCCTTTGGCTCGGGTCCGCACCCCACGTTGTCGGCTCCGCAGACTGAACTTGCCCTGGCCTGGGGAGGCCCCAGAGCCCGTCTGGCTTGCGCCGACCCCGGGAGCACCAGGAGTGTGGGGAGGGGGGTGTGGGGGGGGGCGGGAAGGGCATCCCCACTGTCGGACCCAGGAGAGGGCAACGGCACGGCCCTGCGCGGGCACTGGCGGCCAAGTCCTCCGCCCAAGTCCGCTGCCTTGCAGACCCCGGCCCGCTCCCGCCCGGCCCCTCCCTTTTCTCAACCCCCTCGCCAAATGAAAAGGGTTCTTGGGGCCTTGGCCTTGGGGGGGAAGAACGCGGGAACCCACGCTGGGTGTGTTCTTTCTGCCCAGAGCCAGCGGGCTCCGGGTCTTCGTCATTAGCATGGAGTCAGTAGACTTTCAATCGCACCTCCCTCAACAAACCAAACACAAAAGGACCCAAATTGGGAAGGGACTTCCTGCGGGGTGGCCCTTCTGGCAGGGGTTTGGTGGATCAAGAGACTCCGAGCCCCTGACCGGAAGCCTGAGGATCAGGGTCGGGGGACAAGAGAGCCCTGTGCTCCCTCCCCTTTCTGGACACTCGCAGGGAGTGGGGATGAGGAGTTCTGCTAAGCTTCCGTGAGCCCAGGTCCCCATGGGACCTCTGGGGCCATTGTCGTGTGACTGAGCACTGAGACTCAGAGGGTGTGTGTCCTGGCAGGAACGTTTCCAAAAGCCCTCGGCCTTACCCTCTGGTTCCAAGCTGAAGACTTGGCGTTTGGCAGCTGTCAGGTGAAATGATGTTCTGGCTTCCTAAGCTAGCCGGATTGGAGCTGGCCCCGGGTTAGGCCGCAGTGCCAACTGGGCAGTGACCCAAGGCCTCTCCTGTTGGCACCGGGGGGAAACAAGGGGGTGGGTCTACCATGGAATGAGTCTACCCAAAGAGTTTAAAGTAATATCCAGAGGAGGACTGGAACCTGTGGGCAGCCATTTTCTCAGGTCCTGGCGCCTAGAATTTTGACTAAAACACCCAAAGGCAAAACTAGTTACTCAGTGATCCCCCCTCCCTTTACTCTTCCCTTTTGTTTACAAATGTTGCTCACTTTATCAGACTGGTTCTACACTGCTCTGGAAATATCAGTGCTCTGGCCACAAAATATCCTGCAACGTGTGGAAACCTCAGGAATGTCACCAGGAGAGAAAAGCAACAGAACTGCGCCGGAACCTTTCCAAATCCTCCGTTTTCCGGGTTTCCGGGCCAGGGCCCTGCCTCCAGCCGTCATCAGCGTTGCCCTCTACACAAGCACGTTCGCATTTCAGAGAAGTCCATCGGCTCCTAAAGCATGAGAGCTGACGGCTATCATTTGAGATGGGCCGAGCGAAAACCCCTGGAGAAGCCATTCAAGCGGCTGCTAGTCCTCCGAATAGGGTAGGAAGGCCCAGGACACAGCCAGAGACTGGGAGAGGAACAGCGAGAGAGCAAGCAAAAGGAGAGGGAGGAGACGGAGAGATGGATCGATAAGATAGGTGATAGATGATAGATAGATGATAGAGAGATAGATGATGGATAGATAGATAGATAGATAGATAGATAGATAGATGATAGATAGATGACAGATAGATAGATGATAGATAGATGATAGATAGATAGATAGATAGATAGATAGATGATAGATAGATAGATAGATAGATAGGAGAGGGACATAGTCAGGTGGACACTCAGGCCTGGAGATGTGCAAAGAGAGGCTGGACGCTAGGACAACCACTAGTGTGCTGGTCCCCTCACCCCACACACCTCACTCAGGCCTGGGCTCCGTCTAGGGGTCAGGTGAGCGGGAGTGGGAGGGGGTGTCCCCTTCAAGAAGCCGAGGGATATGAGAACAGCCGAGGTGCCGCCCGTTTCCAACTTGGAAGAAGACAGGAGGGGGAGAGAGGAATTTTCAGTGGCGTGGCTCGGGGTCCTCGGGGGCTCTCGCAGCCTTCGGGATAGAGGGGTCCGCCGAACCCGCTTGGCTGGCGATGCCGGCGACGGGAGCCGCACATTGTGACAGCCTATGCTGCCTACCTGGCTTTGTGAACTCACTTTTAAACCACTGCGGTTTGAAAACAAGCACGTGCAGCTTCACCGCCACCCTGTTTGGGCAGCAGGGCCGGCGGATTGCACAGGCCGGAGCCTCTGAACGGTTCGCCCCGCCGCCCGCGTGGGCGGGGGGCGCCTCCTGCATATTCATCAGCACGTGGAACCGCGGGGCGCGGGCTGCGCATGCGCAGTGCCCTCCCAGCAGCAGCTCCAGCGGGTGGCAGGGTCTTGGAAAACACACCGCCCGGCTGCGGGGTGGTGCAAAGGGTCCCCCAATAGCTGACCGTCTGGCCTTCTGTGGACCTGCTGTGGGGAAGTCTTGCCGTGTACACACACACACACACACACACACACACACACACAGCCTGAGTTTATGTATCTTCAAGAATTTCTTCAGGACAAAAACCTCCTTTGAGGAACAGACTCACCCACTCCATACCCTTTCTAGTTGGTTTTATCTTCCTCAACAACTTCTTCTTTGCCAGAGGGTAGGATTTTCCCGGATAAACAGAAAATGTTTAAAAAGGAGAATCAGTATGTGAGTTTCTCTCACCTTCTTTAGTTCCTTATGTTTTCTGTGGCTTAATGGGAATTGTTACACAAAGGACAGACATGTTTTATACATACATATATAGACACATACATATACATACTGTATGTATGTATATGTATGTGTATGTATATGTTTGCTAAGGCTGCTGGCCTTCGAAATGTTCTGTGTGTGTGTTGTGTTATTTTTAAGATGTGATTCCCATATGCTTACACCCACGCTGCATAGTTGATTCTTGTGTATGCTGTAGGTGAAAATGTCACGGGGTAAGTTTCACACACTGCACGTACTTACAGAGATGCCCTGCAAAGCGTCAGAGGCAGCCAAAATATTGTTGTCAGTCGTAAGTCTAGCATCTCCACTGCTAAGGAAATTTCCATGCCAGATTTCTAATTCCGCTTTCTTATTCTTGAGAAGTCCACCTCCAGTATAGCATCAACTGGAGACTGCATACTATTTTAGCTCCTCGCTCTAAAGTGGAAATAAATGTTCGGAACTAATGCCAGGATCCAGCCAGCACGGTAAAAATAACCCCTGGTTTATCCTGATCGTGTTTCCTCCTGCGCAGGCAGAGGCTGGGGCGTGAACCAGCCTTGCATAGTTTAGTGGAGAACATTGGCCATACATCGTGTATACCATGCCATTACATTTGCATTAAACTTTGAGAAAAAAGGCTCAACTGCGACTGTTACAGGAACTTAACACGTTTTTTGTTTGTTTGTTTGTTTTTTGGTCTCAAATCAGGAAATCTCATCTGAAAATCTATATTATTGTATAGTTAACCCCACAAAGTCTTATTCTACCCAGTCTAAGTGGGTACGTGTCCGTGAGGGTGAGCTGGGTAGTAAAAAGCTGAAAAAGAGAACACCATAAATAATGTGAACCTCCAGTGGCTTGACGAGTGTAGAAGGCAGACCTCTTTCCATCGACACTCTGTTCCCAAGAACTCTAGTGCCGCAGAGTTTCAGCTGTGACCATCTTTCTGAAAACAACATTTACGTTCCCCTAATATGAACACATGGTGAGGACTCTGCACCTGGAGAGGTGAGTTTCTAATCAGCATTTCAAGTTGAAAGAAAGAAAGGATAGAGAAAAGAGAGAAAGAAAGAAAAGAAAAGAGAGAGAAAGAAAGAAGAGAGAGAAAAGAGACAGAAAGAAAATAAAAGAGAGAGAAAGAAAGAAAGAAAGAAGAAAGAAAGAGAGAGAGAGAAAGAAAGAAAGAAAGAAAGAAAGAAAGAAAGAAAGAGAAAGAAAGAAAGAAAGAAAGAAAGAAAGAAAGAAAGAAAGAAAGAAAGAAAGAAAGAAAGAAAGAAAGAAAGAAAGAAGAAAGAAAGAAAGAAAGAAAGACAAGTAGAAAGTGGTGTCTGGAATCTGATGGTTTCATATCTAGTTCACAAATAATCAAATGCACATGCTCAGTGTTTTCATTTTGAGTTTGTCCAACTACCTATAGTTAGTCTTCAACCCATCCTAAACTGATGCTGCTTTTAAGGGACCAGGGCCTTCTCTGATCTGTTTCCTGGAAGGCACTGTGCTCAGGTACCAACTCTACCACGCTAGTTTCACAAGGGGTGCAGGACACCGGTTACATCTTGGCCTTAAAAAGGGAACATCTGGAAGGTTTCAGGACTGGGCAAGGTAACTGGGAAGTACAGTTTAGTTGCCAACCTTTATAAAGTTCTGAGAAAACTCCACAATCAACAAATAAAAACATCTAAATGCCAGACCCATCAGCAAAGAAGGTTAGTGCTATTTTCATTGTCAGCTAAAGCAGAAAGGGAGGAGGAGGGAGATAAGCAGATGGGGCAATTGAAAGGTTACATCTTTCTTTTGGAGGTGGTTTGCTTCTTAAAGGTTAACTTGAATGCTTGACTTTAAAAAATCAAAATCATCAGCTGCAGATGCTTAAAGCAGTTGGGGGTAGCTTGTGAAGAAGAAAACAAAGGGTCTGAAATGTTTGAAAATTACTTAGCCCCCACATAAATGGTGCTCGTATATTTACATGCTTACTCTATAAATGTACACGCCCACATCACAATTCATTTCTCAGATATGATTGCTAGCACTTAGGCATTTTTTTTTTTTGTCGACACAATATAACTTTTTAATAACTTGTTAACTCCTCTAATCATTTGACAGGACCCAGAAAACAATGCAAATCGAAATAGGAACCAGGACAGGCTTTCTGCCTAAATCAAAATCTACAGCTACACACAGAACCAGTCATTTGCAGCATCCTCAGCTTCTGCTAAATAGGGTCTAACAATATATTTTGCTGTTCACATTCATGTATTTCAGAACCTAATAGCCCATGAAGAAAAGTATGAAGAATACATCTCAAGAAGCAGACATTAAAGGTACCAGCAAAAATAATAGACTACATTGAAGTTTGAAGCATTATTTTAGGTGACCCACATCATTAATGACTTTTTCTTTGTGGTGGGTGTTACAGAGGAGAAGGCGTAAGGCGGGTTGGCATAAATATTGGCTTCTACTATGAAAGTTCCCTTTTTGTGTGAGAGGACTTACAAACACACACACAGTACTTCTCAAATCTTTTACAAAAAAAAAAATAGTTGGCCTTCAATTTCTAAAAGAAAAAAACACATTTAAAATATAAAGTATTTTAGAAGTACATATTTACCTCTAAAATTTCCCTTTAAAAGACCCTACTGAAATCATACACCATAGTATATTTAATTATTATACTATGATATTGACATTTTTAAAGGTACCAGACACATAACAAATAAGATATTCATATTTCCAACTTTACAATAAACTGCATTTAGGGAAAAATGCCCCATTCAGTATCTTCCTAAATGCACTAACAAAGTTATAGAAGTGCTGTTGTATTTTGTCCTTGTTATTATTGCCATCCTCGTAATCGCACTCCCAGACATTTTGATCTCTAACAACAACAACAAAAAAAGGACTATTCATCGAGTTGTTTATCTTTCTTTCCTAGAAAGACGTGCTATCTTTATTCCTTTTTAAAATTTCTGTTAATTATTGGGCTTATGTCTGGAGTCACTTCCAATGCTACCCTGTTAATCAATTTCAAATCTCCAAAGCCAATTGGAGACAGCTTTGGGTCTCACAAATTTTTTGGAGCAAGCAGCAATCCTGCTTTTGGGTGTTTAACTTCCTTAAATCTGGCCAGACCTTGCAAGGTGGCGCTCTTTTCCCGAAAGGTAGATACCTACTCTCACAATCACAATAACATTTTTTTTTTTCCAAAAGTTAACCACCACCATTTCAGCCTTTGATGTCCTGGAGAAAGTTCACCAAGTCCCCTGAGCCACTAGAACTTTGACGACTATCAGTGTCAAATACAAATAACGAGATGCAAAGACAAACCAACAAACAATTTTTAAACAGAACTTAACATCTTGATGTTGTATATTCTAAAATAAAAATTGTCATTTTTAAAAGATACCAGGATTTGAAGGAGTTGTCCTACTGTTTAAGGGCTTCCCCGCTTGTTTTCGCCCCCCCAGAGCCATTTCCTGAACTTCCGCAGCATGTTAAAGTCCCGGGTCCGGACTCCCCCTTGCCCACAGTGAGGTCAGTTTCTGCCTCCTGCTCTGACCACATCCACACTGCTGTGTGCACAACAGCCGGGCCCTGATTTGTAATCTCCAGCTACGCTGTCTGCTTAATGGGGCGATCATGCAGACTACAACCAGAGACAAAGAAGCCGGCGTTCCTACCAGCGCAGATACTTCGAGGGAGCAGCATAGCTTGCAAATCTATCAAACTAAACTGCAAAAAAGACAATCTGATTCAGAGAAAAGGCGTTCCGCTACAGTCATTAAGCACAAGTAATTTAGATTTTTTTATATCGTCTCCTCATTTACAAATTTACTGTATCAACGCCAGCCAATGGAACGAATTTCTTAAGTAAATGAGAAATAAATAAAAGAGATAGAAAGATAATAAAATTACATAAAATAATTTTCTTCCCTGGATGTATTTTTTTTTAGAGAACTAATAACAGTAGCAAAATTATAGTAATAATAACATATCATTGGAAGTAATTAATTTAAATTAGCATCACATTTGAAGAAATACAAGTAAAACGCTTTATGGACATTTACTTTGGTACGAAGAAAGGCCTGGAAAAGCGTGCGTCGATATCCTGGAAATTAGTTATAGCCATAAATGGCCTAATTGAAGACAGCAGTTTAAAATATGATATTGTAAATCTGCAACTTGGTTCCAGCCTCGGGAATTTAATTTGGGGGCGGCGGAACCGTCAGCTGCTAGTTCATTTGCAAGGCTGCAGAGTGAGTCTCGAGCTTCTGACAATTCGTCTACATTAATATTGATGACGCCTGTGCAATCTATTTCTGTTATTTTTATGGTTGTTATTCTACGTCTGCAAAGGTCACTTAAATTATACTGCGGCCTAAAATTTGTTTCATAAATTTTGATATAAATACTAATTACACCCTCTCGGAGAGCCAGCAGGGTAGTCTTCATTTGTCACGGTTATACAGCCCGCGGTGACAGCAAGGGAAGGCTTTCAAGGGGGCCGGAGAGCTTTTCCCAAGAACCAGGGAGGCTGGGCAGAGAGGCAGCAGGTTGCCGGGTGGACGGGGGAAGAAGAAATTCCTACCACAGTCACTGAGATTGAAGAATCTTTAATAAGGTACGAAAGGTTACCAAACAGTTCTGGAAACTAAAGTGTACATAACGAGTTCTTCTAGCCATAAATATTGAAGAGCTGTAACATGAATAAAACCGGCCCTTTACATGCGGATAAATATGGAAACTAGGAATTATATACATTATGTGGTTGTATCTTTTGCCAAAAGCAACTGACAGTTATAGTTTATATCTTTTTTTAATATCACTTTACATAAACAAATGGAACAGTGTTGACACGCAGATCCAGGCTTCTACTATACGAATTTTTTGACAGGACGTGAAACAACATTTTACTGCACTAAAAAGTACTTAAGACTTTGGGACAAAATGTTTGCACTTTATACAAAAAAAAAAAAGCAAAAAAAAAAAAAAAGCACATTAATACCAATAATATTCTGTTAGGTCGACGTAGAGACTGTAATCGTACAAAGTAATTCACATTTTGGTACACATTTACTAGAACATTCTGGCCATTCGGTACAAACAGTCGGCTTTGGGCCGCCCGCCCCTCCCCCACCCCACCCCCGCCCTCCCGGCCCCTCCCCCCAATGCAAAGACCACGACGCCACCATCCCACCCGCCCCGCTCCAATCGAGATATAACTATTTACAGAATCCAACAGTACAGTTTTAAGCTAATAATTCTGTATTTACAAGAATGCAAAGAAAGAAAGAAAAAAAAAAAAAGCCGAAGCTTAGAGAGCCTGTTCCAATGCTCGCAAGAAACTGGCCCTCGGGGTTGGCAGCGCTTGGTCGGGCGGCCGCCTTCTCCTCGACCCCCGGTCTGCCCCTGGGCTACCAAGCCTTTGCCCAAAGAGAAGGAAAAAAAAAGAAAAGAAAAGAAAAGAAAGAAAGGGGGGGGAGATTAAAGGTTTGGTGCTCTCTCTCTCTCTCTCTGTCTCTCTCACTCGGTCCTGGGTCTACTGGCAGGCTCAGGAAATAATACGACTGCGGGGTGGGGAGCGGTTTGGAGCCGCAGGGCTCTGCTCAGTAACATTGCGCATACGGGCTGCGTTCCGTCTCTTAAATAGGGCTCTCTGCTCGGCGCTGTGTTTCTGGATTTAAACGTACCATTCATTGAAATTGGAAGAGAGCGCGCTGTGGCCGGCCGTGTGGTGGACCGCCGAGGACGAGGGCGACAGGGAGCTGGTGGCCGGGTTGTCGGTGGAGGGGGACACGATGGTGGGCGGCGTGGACGACTCGTAGCCGGAGCTGGCGGCCGGCGAAGGCTGCGAGCCCTGCGAGGAGGATTCGTGGACCTGCGGGGATAAAGCCGAGTTTTGACGGAGATAGAGGGCCCGGAGCGGCGGCCGCCCAGGACCGGTGCAGGCAGCGAGCCAGCCGCCTCTGCCGGGAGCCCTGCGAGCCCTCCTCCTCCGGGGAGGCTTCACCCACGCGGCGCGGACCTGGGTGAAGAGCTCGGATGGGCTTGCTCCGCCGCGACCCTGCAGGGCGTGTGGGGGGGTTCCCCACCGAGGGTTCACGGCCCGCGCCCCGAAACAAGAAACAGATCTGGGGGTGGGGCTGGGGGTGGGGGGGACGGTTTGAGGCCGGAGCCCCAGGGGGGATTCCCGCGCCCGGCCCGCAGCTCGGGTCTGCTCTCAGGACCGCGGCTCGGCCTCCGCCGCCGGCGCCCCGCGGGCGCGGCCCACGCGCCCTTGCTGGACCAAACTCAAACGCACCGGCTGCCTCTGCTCCAGCGCGCACTTCTCTCTCCTTCTACTCTCCCGTTAGTTAAGGCATCGAGAACGGCCGGGGGCTCCCCACCCCCTTCTCCAGCCCCGGCCGCCTCTGCCCGGCCTCCCTCAGCAGAGCGGAGCGTGGCCTCCCAGCCTCCGCCCGGCCCCGGCCCGGCCCGGCCGCCACCCGCCGCGGGCCCCCGGTGGGCCGACGAGCGGAGCCGGCCGCCGGCTGGAAGGCGGGCGGCGGCGGCGCGGCGATTACCTTCATGTGTTTGCGCAGCGAGCTGGGGTGCGTGTAGGACTTGTCGCACATCTTGCAGAGATAGGGCTTGTCGCTCGTGTGCACGTGCATGTGCTTCTTGCGGTCGCTGCTGTTGGCAAAGCGTCGGTCGCAGCCCTCGAACTCGCACTTGAAGGGCTTCTCCCCTGGCGTGAAAGGCGAGAAAGAGACTGACCTTGATTAGAACAAATCCCGCCGTTGTATGTATATATATATATATTTTAACGTAAACAAGTGAAAAATGAAAACAAAATTTAAAAAGGTCGCAGGCTCAAAAATCCGGGTCTTCAATCAAGTCACATACATGCAGTGGATTTACCAATATCCTAATCAATTATTGTAACTATTAATATAGGTAGATATAAAATCTTATCGTTGTGGCTAGTGGTGGTGGTGGTAGATTTCCTTTTTTTCTTTCAGATCCCGGATTGGTGGCAGGTTTTTCTGTCCGGGGATATCCACACTACTTCAGGCGGCAATCCCTGGGTCTTGGTTTTCTAAATTTCTCATTGGGGCTGACCCTCCCGCTGTGTTTCTCTCCTCTACTGCCCCCCACCCTCCCAGACGCTCCTCACCCCCCCCCCCCATCGCCTTCCCCAACCCACCCCGACACACACATTTTATAAAGTAACCTGGGCCCTGAGCTCGGCGCCGCCAAGACTTTCCTGACTGCGGCGATAAAGCCAAAGTTCCTAAAACGGTTCTTAGAAATCAGCCGGGAAAAGCAGAATAGGCCAGCAGACCGGATTCTTGGTCTTATTGGAGCCAGGGGCCCAGAACGGCCCGACCGACCCAGACGGCAACCACGAGCTCGCCGTCAACGTAACTATTCCCAACCAGCCTCGATTTTAAAGGCCGAAGCAGGGGATTCGGTATTTTGAAAACCACCTCAGAGAATCTAATTGACAAAAAAAAAAAAAAAAAATTAAAAAAAAAAGACTTCTCTGCCTTCTGCCGACTCTCGCGACTCCTCCAGCCGACTCACAAACAAGTCACTACTAAAGCCGTGCTCTTTCCACCGGCACAAGCCTGCGAAAGCCGGCTCGGGCCCGATGCGTCTGCCTGAAACTGGTGAACCACTCAACTCCCTCCTTTCTGTCTCTCCGTTTTTGTCTTTCTGCGCCCCTTCATCCTATCCCCTCTCATTTCCTCATTTCCTTCCTTTGGGAAAGTCCTCCCTGCGCCGCAAAGAGAGGGGTGTTGGCCGAAAGCGGACGTTTAGATTTAGATCCGTCCGCCGGCTGGAACCGGAGCTGCCGCCGCCGCCGCCGGGCGCCGCCAGCGGCTCCACGCGCCCCTCCGCTCCGCACAGCGCGGTTTGTCTCCCGGCTCTCCCGGCCTTTGCTACAGCTCATTTTAAAATCTATATCCCTGGAGCCTTTCCGACCGATAATTTTGTGCTTTTTTTCATCATGTCAAGCCTGAAACTAAAAAAGCAAAAACAAAACCCAGCGTCCGCTTCCGCTGCCTGCCTGCCGGAGCCTGGCGCCCAGACCCCGGGAAGGCCCGCTTTGTGCGCCAGGACGCGGCTGTTTCCATTTCGGGTTCCAGGCTCGAGAGACAGTGGGAGGTGGGGGCGGGGGGCAGGGGCGGGTCAAAGAAAGAGTTCTCCGTACCTGTGTGAGTCCTTTTGTGGATCTTCAAGTTCTCGGAGCGCGCGAAGACCTTGCCGCAGCCCGGGAACGGGCAGGGGAACGGCTTCTCGCCCGTGTGCACGCGGATGTGGTTGACCAGTTTGTATTTGGCTTTGAAGGGCTTGCCCTCGCGCGGACACTCCTCCCAGAAGCAGATGTGGTTGCTCTGCTCGGGGCCGCCGACGTGCTCCACGGTGACGTGCGTGACCAGCTCGTGCATGGTGCTGAAAGTTTTGTTGCACGACTTTTTGGGGTTGGCCAGCTGCTCCGGCTCGATCCACTTGCAGATGAGCTCCTGCTTGATGGGCTGGCGCATGTAGCGGAAGAAGGCGCCGGCGCCGTGGTGCGCGGCCATGTTCACGTTCATGGGCCCGTAGCCGTGCAGCTGCGGCGCGGCGTAGTGCTCCGAACGCGGGCTGGTCACCTGGCCGTACTGCTCGGGCCGCGGGTACATGTCCCCCGAGAAGCCGAGCCTCATCTGCCCGTTGACCACGTTGGGCGACGCGTGGCCCGCCGCCTGCTCGTGAAGGCCCGGGAAAAGGAGGTGGCCGGCGGCGTCCGTGTGGCCGTGCGGGCCCCCAAAGCCCCCGGCCGAAGCGGCGAACAGGCTGTGCTGGGCGCTGGCCGCCGCCGCCGCGTCGCCAAAGCCCCGGTTGCGGAACAGAAAGTCCCGCGTGGAGTTAAAGGCTGCGCTTGAATAGGAGCCGACGTGGCCCGGGTGGTGGTGATGGCCCAGGGCCGCGGCGGCCGCGTAGCCAGGCGCCTGCGACGTGAAGGCCGTCTGGCCGGCGGAGGCCAGCTCGTGCGAGCTGGGGTTGAGCTTGAAGGCTCCCATGCCGTCGGCGAACGGGTTGATGCCCAGGCCCACGTCGCGCTCGGACACGTCGCCCGCGGAGTGGTGGCGGGACGCGCCAAAGGTGGTCACGCCGATCGCGGGGTACTGGGGGCCGGCGTCCAGGAGCATCGTGGCTGCTCCGGGCGAGCCCGGGCCTCCCCCGCCCCCCCCCACCCTCGCCCGCCGAGGAGGGAAAATCAGGAGGAGGAGGAGGAGGAGGAGGAGGAATAGGAGGCGGAGGAAGAGGAGGAAGAAGAAGAGGAGGGAGGAGGAGCCGACCCACCTCGCGAAGTCCTAGCCCGCAGGCAGCCGCTCCGCGCGCCGGGGAGCCCGCTTGGCCGAGCGCGGGGACGCCGGACGGCTGCGGGCCGCGAGCAAGGCGGGCTCCAGCGCGCGCCGAGCAGACCCCGCCGGCCGGGCTCGCGCTTCCTCGCCGCTCAGTCTCTGCCGAGAGGACCCCGCGTCAAGGCCGCCCCGGGAGAGCCGTGGAGCATCTCAGCCGCCCAGAAAAACTTCCTCCCGGGTCGGTCGCATACAGGAAAGTGAGCTCACGAGCCGCGGCTGCTCGCTCTCCCTCCGCCCGGCGCCGTGCGCCCCGCCTCACTTCTCCACTCGCCCCTCGCCTTTCTGTTCCCTCTCTCTTTTCTCTCCGGCTCGCCTCCTCACTCCTTCACTCTCCCTTTTCCCCCTCTGCTTTTTTTGCAAAATTAAAAAAAAATAATAATAATAATAATGAAAAGGGGGGAGCAAAAAAGAAAGAAAGAAAAAGCCAAAGAAAAGGCGCAAATCATGCACAATATTGTCTTTTGCGGTTTGTCTTCCTGGGGAGAAACTTTCACCTCCTCAGCCGGGCGGTGAGCGCGAGACTGATAGCAGCAATCATTCCTGCAGATAAATGAATTGAAAGGACGACACCGTCCCCCCCCCCCCTTGATGAATGGGAGCAGGGGGAGGCGTCACGTGCTGCGGGCGCGCGCGCCCATTGGTGCGTCCGCGCTCCCCCCGCCCGCCCGCCGCCGCCGCGCCAACTGCGGGCGAGCCGAGGCGCCGCGCGCCGCTCATTGGCCCGCCCGCCTCATCAATCCCAGGTATTGTAAAGCGCTTGACGTCCCCTTTTGACAAACCCGGCTGCCAGGAGTGGCAACTTTTTTTTTTTTTTTTTTTTTTTTGGCCAAATTTTTCCCTCTTCTGCTCATGGAAAAATAAATGTGGTTTGTTTGTTTTTTTTTCCACGATTCCTTTTTTTCTTCTCGCAGTCAGATACACGTTTCTCTCTCTCTCTCCTTAACCCTCTTCCTCCTCGTCTCGCGCTCCTTCCTCTCTCCGTCTCTGTCTCTGTCTCTGCCTCTGCCTCTCTGCCTAGCTCGGTCCCTCTTGCTCTATCTTCCCCTCCTTCCACCCTGCTCTTCGCCGAGCGAGGAGCGATGTCGGGGGTCTCTCGGAAAGGAGGAGGCGGGGTCGGGCTGGTCAGCCCAGCAAAGGCACTTCCAGGAATGTCCCGATTCAGCAACTTGCTTTTCTTCCATTCCCCGCTGTCCTCCACCCCCTTCCAGGGGAGCAGAGGGAGGCTTTTGTTATTTGCCCCTTTTGAAGTTTGCTTCCTTCTTTTGCCTCGTCCCCCTCCTGTTTACCATTTAAGATCTGGGGAGCGCACGGCTACTCCACTCTCTCTTGACGGGAAATGGGATTTATCAGGAGAACCGGTTGCCTCGATTTTCTTACTTTTTTTTTTATCAAATTAATCAGGTTTCCTGGGCCCCTCCTCTTTGGTCCCCTTCCTCCAAATAAATAAGCACAGGTGGATGAGAGATCTTAACTTTCCAGGTTATTGAGGTTTGGTTGAGGTTTGAAGTTTGTTTTTTTTTTTCAATGGCAAATTGGATACATTGTTGCTGTTTCTCTCTATCTCTCTCTCTCTCTCTCTCTCTCTCTCTCTCTCTTTCTCTCCTGTGTTATTCTCCTTTCTCCTTTTTTCCTGGTCTCCCTTGTCTGCCCCCGCTGACCCCCTCCTTCTGAACTCCTGTTCCCATCCGGGCCCCCCTTTCATTCAGGTAAAACTGTAAATTTCCCAACGCGCCATTGTTCCTCATGACTGTCCAAAGCTCCCTAGAAATCTCCGAATACTTTTTTTTTTGGTATTTAAATCCACGATAGATAGAACCAATGTAAATTTTGTGACATTCAAACCTTTTTTTTAGTTCACAAATCAGTCACCCTTGTCACAGTTATTGAAATTCCGCAACTCGCCACACCAGGACGGTGGAAAAAGCGGGCGCCGTCTTTGTTGCCGACCAGGCTTTTGATCGCCAGAGAAAATTTACTTACCTTCAGATGAGTGAACAGAAAAAGAAATAACACTCCCTTTGATTTAGTTAGGAAAATGCAGACATTTGGATTCAGTGCAAACATACAACACTCGCTTGTTTTCGCGGTGCGGCCCTCGATTAACCTGTCTTTGCCCAGAGCCAAGTCTATTCAACAACTGCGCCTAGTTGCTTTTTGTCCCGACCACAAAGAGCCATTGGCCATATATTAAAATGATTGTTGAAAGGTAGAAGAGTATGGCACTTAAAAGCAGGGGAAAAAATCCCTGTGACTCAATCAATTAAGGCGAGTAACATTTATGCATTTCAGAAAATGCACACGGATGCCGGGGCTGGGGGTGGTGGGGGGTGGGGGAGGCTGCATTTCTCCGCAACTCGGTTGAAACCCAGCGGCCCGGGCTGAGGGTTTTTAGCTCAAGCGTCTGCATATTCATTAGGTCTAATTATTTTCTAGTAAGGAAAACACAAAAAGCCAAGAGTCGGAATCCTTCAATTTGCCCTTTGTTTCGAAGTGCATTTGGCTTCTTTGCAGCTGAATCCGAGCCCTAAACTCTTTTCCGCAGACAAAGAAACCTCAACTCATCCTTTCACAGGCGGCCCAGTTAGGAAACTCACCAGGGCTGGGGAGAGAGGGAAACGAAAATGAATGTGCTTGGCCCGGCCGGGCGCCCTCGCCGCGCAGGCTGAGGAAGGCAGGCCCTGCTCCGGCCGCCGCGCGCCTTCCTGGTGTCTGGTCTGCGCGGCGACCAGATTTTCCACTGGGGTTGGCGAGCCCAGCTGCCTTCTCCCTGGGCTCTCCCCGCGCACAACTCGACTTGTGTATCTGGGATGCTTTCCCAGTGTCTGAAGGGACCTGGCCGAGCCTTTGCGCTTGTGCTGGGAAATAGAAATTTGAAAAAGAGAGGGAGGGAGAGAGAGAGAAGAAGAAAAAAAAAAATCAAATGCTCTGTGTCTCCAGCAACAAGTCTGAGTGCAGCCGCCCAGCATTCCCACTGGACCGGGGATGGAAATCGGAAGGAATGGGCTTGGGTTGAGGGGTGGTTTGCCACAAATAAATAAATAAATACGGTTTAGAGAAAGATGATAAGACACTGTGAGTGGCTCCGATACACCTTTTCTGAACCAAGTGTTCCCTGCTGCCTGCTAGGGCAGGGTGGACCCTGACTCCAGTGCTTTGGTTAAAAACCTGATCTGCAAGAAGTTTCCTCCCAGGTTGTACCGCTCTCACTGGGGAGAACAGATACTGAACCCACCTCTCCAGCGTCTCGCGTTCAAAAAAAAAAAAAAAAAAAAAAAAAAAGGAGGGGGGTGGGGGCGTGAGGGGGAGGGTGGCTACTGGGAGGGGGAGAGGAAAAGTAATTCTGCAAAAAAAATAAAATAAAAGTCAGGCTTCTCCTCTCCAGTCCGTGGAAAATGCAGTGGGGACGTTGACAAGAGAGTCTTTTTAGGAAAGGCGTCCAGACCCACCGGGTTGGCGGGGACGCGCGGGGAGGGGAAAGTTGTGGGTTGTAGAAGTTATCAAGTGGGATTTGCGGCGCGCTCTGCAGGAAGCGAGAGCGGCTCCAGTTCAAAGCCACATGCACCAACGTGACATATAAGCCATTAAAATATCATCCTGACGGCTCATTTCTGCTTCATCATACGTTCCCTAACTGCTGCCCGGACGCCGGAAGAGGAGAAATGAAGGATGACCGCCCGGCTGCGGCCGCAGAGGCCAGGCTCGGAGGGGCCTGCGGCCTCCCCGCGGCCGCCCCAGAGTGAGGCGCAGAAATGAGGCCGAGCCGGCAACAGGTGGAGCGGGGTAAGTGCGTGGCTCCAGGGGCCCCCAGCCGTCGGGGGGCAAGCTCCCTGTTCGGGGCTATTAGCACCCAAACCCCGCTGGGAGTAGAGGCCCATCCAGGCGTTCTGCCCCCAGGCCCCCTCCCTCCTAGCCCCCCAGCCGAGGGCATTGGCCCCACCCCAGTGACACTGAGGGGCCCGAAGGGCAGCCTTGGGGACGAGGAGTCCATTCCTTCTCCCCAGAGAAGGGGGGGCGAGTGCAGCTCCCAGCGGCCAGGGGACCGAGGGCTGCTCTCTGCCCGCCTGCCCTCCCTACCTCGTCTCCTTGGGAAGGGCCCGCGTGTCCCACCGAAGGGGCAGGAAGGGGAGCCGGGGCCCTGAGCTTCCCGCGCCGGCCGGGGGGCCCTGCAGGCCGCTTCTCGGCCCGGCCCCCACGACGATGGCCGGAGGGATGCAGCTTCCACTCCCCAGGGTCAGAGGAGCCAGCTGGCCGGGTTGGAAGCGAGAGGAGGGCACTTTCCCCGCCCCGACCCGCCCCGAGGGCGGCTGCTGGTTGGGTCAGCGGCGGGGCTGGACCCTGGCCTTCGCGCGTGGCGATCCTGCCCCGGGACGCTGGCTGCTGACACCTGCTCTCAGCGCGCTGCTCGCCGTGGGTTTGGGACTTCGCTTTCTTTCTCTCAGGTGCAAACGAGGGCCAGGACCAGCTCTCTGGGGAGCAGGCCGCGGCCACCTAGGGCATCACCCGAGACACTTACACTGTAAATTAGGGACAGGAGAGGCGGGAACGGTGTCGGGCGTGAAAGGAAGGGGAGTGCCTCAAAGGCTTGACCAGAAAACCTGAGGCTGATGAATGGTCCGTGGGGACAGCTGGGTCCCAGCGAGGTCTTAGGAAGGGAGAAGGGGCGTTGAAAGGTTGCAACTTGGCTGACACCGTGGGCAGGAAACCCCCTTTGGATTCCAAGGTCATTTTTCTCCCCCCCCCCCTCTTGGGGAGGAAATTTCCGACAGCGTTGGTGCCATTGCGACCCACGGGGGACACACCACCTTCCCTGCCTCCATCTAGCCGCGGGCAGAGTCAGGGGGAGGCGGTTCAAAGGATGGTTAAATAGCCAGGCTGGTCCTTCAGGGCACTCACTGATGCCCAGTCTACTGTGGACACACAGAAGTCGCCCAACCTTCAGCCCGGGTGTTGGGGAGACCCGAGCTCTTCCCTCCAGGGAGCAGAAGAATGAGGAAAGGCCGTCACACAACCCAGCCTCGCGTCCCAACATCCTGGTCTTCGAGGGACCGGTGGAGGGGAGCCAGGGAGGTGCTGGGCGCAGCTGACAACGGCAGGTTGCCGGCAAAGGTGGGGAGCCAGTTGGGCTCTGGCTTTGGTGCTCCGAGACCGTGCCCGGGGCTCCTGCTCTGCCCCCCCGCGCCGGCTGAGTCACCCACGCTGTGACCGACCGCCCGGCGGGCATGATCAGTGCGGAGCAACGTGGGAGGCTTGGGCACTGGAGCCCTTAGCTCGGGAGGCAAGCTGCAGGTGACCTCTGACCTCGACTAGGCCCACACAGGCCGGGGTGCAGCCACGATGTGCAGCCTCTGGGCTTTCCTCAAAAAAAAAAAAAATGGTGCCCTTTGCACGTACCCTCGGCCTACCCTCTCGGCTGTGCCCCAGCACGATTAGTTTACTGGGGTTCACTGGCACCTCTTCCTCTCCTCAAGGTGTGGAAGAGCCGGCAGCTTCCAATACGTGTCCTGATTGCGCTGCTAACCGGTGATTCAGGGCCCAGGGCTGGTGTGAGAAGACAAGTCAGGAATAGTCATTTGTGTGTGTGTGTGTGTGGGGGGTGACCAAGCCTGGCATTTCCAGGGCTTTTAAATCCTTGTGCTTGGGGATTTCAAGCCCCGGGGCCCAGGGACTAGTCCCCAGTTCTCTCACCCTTCCTTCAATGAAATGACTGGTTTGATAAGAGGGTTCAGGATTTTCACCAAAAGAGTGGATCTTTACTCTTGTTCCCTGCAAGGGCTGGATGGAGCTGCTGCAGAGAGCAGGTGAGGTCCCAGCTGCCCACCCGCAGTCCTGCCCTGCGTGCGACACTGTGCGCCAGGCGGTGGGTTGGTGATGCACAAACTGCGGCCAGGACCTGGGGTAGCAGTGCCCCAGGCTTCTTAAACGGAGGGCTTGGACATCATTGTGGCTGGGCAGAGTTCTCGAAGGAAATTCACACCCATTTTCTTCAGAAGCAAAAAAAAAAAGTAAATTCTATTAGTTCCAACCAACCAGGACTTTTCCCATGCCAGAGATGCTGCCCTGAGGGCATTTTCGAGTAAAGACCTCAGCCTGCCAGCCTCCTGTAGGAATGAGAAGTTGAGTCTCCTTTCTCTCCTGATCTATGCGGGAAGGAGCTTATTCCCTTTGGGGACGGAGGCCTTTGGGTTAGAAAGGATTGCAAATAAATAAATCCCTCTGGAAAACGGTGAGTCGACCCCCTACCCCTACCCCGCCACACCACCGTTCAGGCTTGGACCTGGAGGAGAAGGTGGAAACACCCAAGCTAGCTTCAGCCCAGGCTGGGGGCGGAGGAAGAGAGCAGGAGATCTTTGAATGTCGAGAACTGGAAAGCCTTTGAGATAGCAGAGCCCCACTTGGGTTTGGCCTGTGGTTCAACAAGTTAAACAACCGCTTGTTCTGTGGGCTGGAGTGTGTCAAGACAAGCAGACTTCCTCATTGACAGAGGGCTTGCTGTGTTTGTCCAGCCCGAGACCTTTTCAATGACTGTTTGTCTTTCTAGGCCAAACCGAGGTCTGAGGCCGGGTGGGTCCTCTCCGTTTGGCTGCTCCGCTGCCTGTCCCTGCCTGACAGATGCAGAGGTCCTGAGGGGCGGGCGAGGGCGAGGGCGAGGGGGGGGGGCTCAGGCTTTAAGATGCCCAAAGGCTTGGTGGTTCTATCTGCAAAGAGAAAGAACGAAAATATCTTTTTTTTTTTTGAGGGAGGGGGTGAGGCCTATTTCTGAGTTTCTTAAATAAGAAATGAAAACAGCCAAGACCAGATGAGAGACAGGATACCTGTCTCCCCAGCCCTCCAATCTGGGGAATTTTATATGAACTTTGAAAAAGCAGTCAGTGAGGGTTTCCAAAGGGGTCCGAGGCGAGGAGCCCCCTGAGGGGGTGCCACGCCGGCAGGGCAGAGCAGGGCCCAGAAATCTGCAGCGAAACTCCTCTCTTTCCAGTTTCAACAGTTACAACTCAATTTTTCAGCTGCTAACCTCCAAGTCCTGCCCCTTAGGTCTCACTAACTCAATTAATAAACCTTAAAAAAAAAAAAATGGAGGAGCTTCATACAATACATTCAAATCCTAAAAGTTAGAGATGTTTCAACACTGGCTAAGAGAAAGAGTGCTGAATTCTACCTGCAAGGGAGATCAACGAATGAATGTCAGATTTAAAAATATATATATATTGGGAAATGATTATTTTAATATTTATTATCATCAAGGATACATTGTTTTACAATAAACACAGGGAGTTCCCAGTAGAGTTGTTGTTTTTGTTTTTTTTTATTTCACTGACAAATTTGGAAATGGTCAAAGAAAGATTGGAAAACTCTTGAGACCAATACTGGCACTCATACACATGCAGGGCACAAAATCTTGCCATGCAAACAAGTATAAAATTAATTAGTGACATCTCTCCTTTTTTTTCCCCCCCTCCTTAACAGGCTCAAAGTCAGAAAATGAGATACAAGACTTCCTTGGTGGTGAGGAAACGATTGCGACTTTACCGGAATGTTCTGAAAGAGTCAAGTGAGTTAAAAAACATTCTTTCGAATATTGGTTTGCTAACTCCCCCCCCCCTTTTTTTTTTTTTTTTGTAGGAAGTTTTGTTTGGTCTCTTGCTTATGTTGGTTGTGAGTTTGGGCGTGTTTGTTGGGTTCAAGTGAAAATTAGAGCAACACCTTGGTGTCTGATACATTTGCACACAAATCAGCCACTCCACGTCTCACCAGCAGCTGCCTAATCTCCCTCAATGCCTACTCATCTGGACATTCTAGAATTAATATTTGACGACTTTCTCATTGAAACAACCACCCCTGACCTTCTGCAGTTCCACTGTCACATTATTCTATGACATATTCATCTTGAATTCATTTCCAGACGATTTGATTGGAATGAGGTTTGACATGTATTGGCTTCCATGAAAGAAGCAGACTTTGATCTTGGTGATGGGGTTTACATGATAGGCATCATCTTCACCAGGGACACCAGCCTTCTGCAATGTGGTAGTGAGGACGTTCCCACAATGTGGTGCCTGAACAGGGAGTGACTGACAGCCACTGGGTCAGGAATACCTTCATTGTGAAGACTTTAATTGAATATTCCATTTAGAATAAGCATATGATTTAGGGTTGGGTGTTTCCCCTTCCAGGCATCTCGTTTTTCTCATTTCAACTGCGCCACCAGTTGACTGTGGCCTCCAAGGTGCCTCTTTGTTGGGAGGCAAAAGCAACCTTCTTAAACAAAAGTTAAATGACAAGTCAGGAAATGGCTCTCTTCTGTGATTTGGGGATGATTTGATGGCATCATTCTCAAGAGAGAGAGGTGGTTATTCTGTAACTTCGGTTGTTTCAGTTCTTTCGATGCTATTCTGGGAGATCCTTTAGCCGTGTTTCTTCATTCTTTGTCAAAAGATGTTGTGTGGGACCATTGTTTGAAAATTCAGTTCTATCCAAGTAGATTTTCTTTCATACTCAGTTCCATCAATGATGAGTAAAGCCCAAACTTGCATGACCAAGGGGAGGAATGTCTCCAAACTCCTGAGAGATCTCATCTCCTTTCTGTAACTTGGGCCTGGACCTATGGCGGCCTCCTGGTGCTTAAGTCATTTAATTCCCCCCCCCCCATAAGAATAGAGACAACTTCTCCCTGCAGGCATCCTGCTGTCTGCCAGTAGCCTGTGGAGAGATTTGGGCCTAGTTTGGGGTGGCAACCTGGTCAGAAACAAGGAAGAAAAGATGGAATAAGTGACTGCAGACCTACTTGCAGAACATGTACGCAATGAAGCTTCTGCTGGGCCATGCTCTGCGCAGTGTGGCCCTCGGCCCGTGAGACATGGCTTCGGGGCACAGCCTACAACAGAGCATCATCGTTTAGCATGGTGTAAAAAAAGCAAAATTGAACAATAGCCCAGTTATGGACGTGAAAGTTACCTCATTTCTTTCCTTTCCCAGAGAGGGAGGTCAGACATTCTCGCTGTTGTGCCAGGGACATAAGGAGCTCTGGCAGATGGTAGTATCATCAAACGTCGTATTTCTGTACAGCAGAACTAGAAGATTGGTTCAGTTTATGCTGTCGCATTGGCCCGGCTGGGACAAACCAGGGCATTCGGGCCATGACTCTGGGCACCGGAAGGCTGTTGGGGGTAGATTATGAAACATGCTCTAAACAACCGCCCCTCCCCCCCAGCTTCTTAGAACTCTGCTGAAATTTTTTAGCTAAAATGTCCTCTAGACTGCAGAGGATATGTCATTCTCCCCCCCTGCAAATCAAACAGGAAAGTGGACTCAACAATGCTCTAGACCCCAGAATGCTTAGGGAAAAAGAATGGCCCAGCCGAAGCATTTGGTGTTGGGAGCAAGTGTGGCGAGATGACTTTCTGAAAGGAAAATGCCAATGGCCACTGAGGGGGACACTGCTCTTCACCCTGCCCAGTCAGTGGTCAATGAAACCTGAACTTCTTGTTGCCTGGCATTCCTGGAAGACTCAAAGGAGTGTCTCTGAAAACTAAGACAGGCTTCCCTGCCCCTGCCCCTCACCCCGCCCCCGCCTTTGTGGTTCGCTGATACTGCTCTGGTGCTAATTCAGAGCTAAGCCTGGAAGGCTCTTATGGAATCGCCCCAAATTTCCTGTTTATAAATACCAGTGAGTGGAACGGACTTCTCCCTCCCGACCTCTTTCCTTTGGGAAACGGCCCTCCAGGAGAAGGCCTGGGCCACGCTGCTGTGCTTTGCCAACTCCAGTGTGAATCACGTGGCACCAAGGCGATCCTAGTGACCCCTGCAATGCAGGTGGGTGGACCCCGGACTGCCCAAGAAGCATCCACCCAGGTTAGGTCCAGATGTTTTCAGTGCTTTAAGAGAAGGTGCATCTGGGAGCGAACTCCATGGGGCCCGGGAGCTGCTGGTGCATTCGGCTGAATCAGATGTATCTGCCTTTTTGCCGTTGGCACAAAAAGCCATACACATGTTCAAAGCTTTTCCAGGGAAAGTTAGGAAGAGCGAGTGTGTAGTGTGCTGAGGAAGAGTTTCTGTGTATACAAACCTCGACTTCTTATCCTTGGAGTCCACGGAGTCAATGCTTAGAATTCAAGGAGTCTCCAAACTTGAATGGGGGTGGGGGTGGGGGTGGGGGATGTGCATCTTTATTTTCAGCACCTTCTAATGGAAAGTTATCATTTTCTTCTATTTCGAGTGTGGACAACAAACGCAGTACTATTAGCATCCACTAGCTTCACCGGGGCTCCAAAAGGGTCCCCAGCTTTAAGACAACTGAAACCCCCTTGTTCTGCACAGTTATTCAAAGCCACGGGTGCCAGGGAGTCACAGTGTACAGATGAGGAGATCCAGTTTTGTACAAAGCAGGATGTTAGTGCACGTCAACGTGGACGGAGAGTTTGACAGACATCCTGAACGGTGGCGGGTTGTCCATTGCCTAGGTCCAGGTGGGAAAGAAAACATTTTAATTTCAGAAGTGCCCTGGACTTAGGTCTGAATGCTACAAGAAGAAATGACTGAGCTGTGTGTGGAGGGATGCTTAGGAGAAACAACTGAGCAAGGGGTCCCAGGGAGAAACACACACGTTTTGGGTTTGTTTTTTTTGGGGGGGGGAGGGTTAGTCTTTGTTTTGTTCAGAGCCCCCTGCATGGGTCTAGCCCAGACTGGCCGAGAACACTGCATCATTCAACAGACACCGGCACGGTGGGGAGACTTGAAACCACTTACGGAGACATAGAAACCCCTCACTGGAGGTCGAGCTCCTGCCTGACCAGGCTTGGAGGAAGGGACCACAGGGCAGGAGACCAGAGAAGAGGCGCCCACCTGAAGGCAGAGGCGTCAACCCCAGAGAGGGAGAGTGTGGGAGAGGGGGCAGCCGGGAAAGGGAAGGGGACAGGTCCTCAAACTCGGCTCTGAAAACTGCTGAGGAAGTAAGTCCCTGGTTTCCAGAGCAGGCAGGGCTGGGCTGTCAGATGCCTCCTTCAGCCTTTCTTCTTCTTCTTCTTCTCTGTTAACGCGAACGCAACACCTATTGGCAGCGTTGCTTGAGCTCTGCCGGCGGGAGGAGTAGAGAGACCTGAGCCTGTCAAAGCCAGGGGAAATGGTTTGGGAAGTTAATCCACCACTGAAATGTGCCCGGGAGTGGGAACAATGCACGAGGCTCAGAGAGTCTCAAAGAACCTGCCAACCATGATAAAGAAGTTAATTATTTTTAAATTTTTACAAAGAAATGCTTATTTATGGACCAGGAAGTGCCTAAGAATAGCCCTTGGGGCTGGGGACGGGTGGGGTTGCTCAGGAAAGCCTGAATCGGAGCTCCTTGTGAGCCGTCCCAACTTCTCACCTCTGCTAGGAGCACGGGGTCCTCTACTCAATCCTTCAAACTTCTCTGAAAACTTTCTTTCCCCCCTGCTTTGCAGTGCTTTCTATGGCCTCCAGGGAGGCCCAGGTACTTAGGTTGGCATTTTCTGCTAGAGGCCAAGGCAGGGGTCGAGGCCACAGCCCTTTTTACCAGCCGGGTGATGTTGCCAGCCCGGGCCCTAGCCGGTCGGCACGAACAAAGGACACCTCCCCTCCCACCCCCTTCGCTTGCGTTTGCTCCGCCGGCTGGCCCAGAGCTGAAGGGGTGTTTCCTTGTGGGTGTTTTTATTTGTTGGTTCGTTTGTTTCCACCTGGCGCCCCCACCCCAGACAGTGGCACCTGAGGCAGGGAGGACGCCTGCGATAGGAGGCCGTGGACCCCCAGTCCCTCTCACTGCCTAGGCCAGGTGGCCTCATTCTTCAGGGCCCTGAAGACAAGCGAGGAGGGAGGCAGACACCCCAGGCCATGGGCAACAAGTGGAGGAGGTTGAGAGTGGAAGTGACCCCTAAGTCCCCTTTCCCAAAGGCCTTTTCTACCGCACAGCCCAAGACTGGACAGAGAGAGAGAGAGACCGGGGGTGGAGTGGGGGGGTGTTCCTTCTTGCCACGCTCCCTTTCGTGGCTTCGGCCAGTCCGCCGCCTGTAGGTCGCTGTGACCTGTGGCTGGGAGGATTCTTAGCTCCTTCCAGGAGGGCTGTGAGGGTTCGAAGCCAGCCTCTCCATCCAGGCCATCACCTTCTCCGGCCCACTCCTGGCTCTGGGCAGGGACGGATTCCTGGGCTCACGCGTCTGTGAGAGCACCAGGCACCGGGAGGAAGGGCCGCCAAGGCTAAGTGGAAAGAAGGGATGGGGGGGGGCGGGGAGAAGAAGAAAGGATACAAGTTGGAAGCCTAGTGTGGTCTGGGCTTTGAGAGAAAAGTGTGTGTGCGCGCGCGTGCGCGCACATGTGTGTGTGTGTGTGTGTGTGTGTGTGTGTGTGCAAGAGAAAGAGAAAGAATTTCGAAGAAAATAAAATTATGCTCAAGGGCTGTGATCCTAGGCGTTCTTTCCTCGCTGCACGCCGTCCGCGCCTCCTCCTGACTCCAGGACCCTCTGCCGAAGCCGCTCTGGTGCGCGGGGCGCTGCCCGGGAGCCCCGGAGAGGCTGGGGGCGCGAGGTGTGCCCGAGCACGTGTGCAGCGCAGCCCCCTCTCCCCGAAGCGGTGGAGAATGGAGGCGTACTGGAGCCCCGAGCCCTGCCCGGAGCAGATGCGCTCAGCGTTCGGAAGAGGAGGGGGAGGAGGCTCCGGAGCAGAGAAAAGAATCCGTGCCCGGGTCAGAGCGCATGAGCAGTAGAAGCAGGAGATGCTGGGGCGCAGCAGCGGGGCGGGGGGAGGTGGGAGGAGGAGCAGGAGCGTGTGTGTGCGTGTGTGTGTGTGTGCGTGCCTGTGTGTGTGTGTGCGTGTGTGTGTGTGCGCGCGCGCGCGCGGGTGTCCCCGCGGCGGGACCTGTCATCGCTGACGTCGGGCCGGGCGGCGGGCCAATGGGCAACCTAGACAATTGTTCGTCTCCGCCGGCCCCCGCCGTGGCCCCGAGTCCCTATTCACTTCCTCACGCGCCCCGCTGCTGCCTCTGCAGCGGACGGGTTTCAAGTAGGCTTTAAAGACCGAGTGAGGGAGGGGGGAGTCAGAATCCCAAACTTGAGGGAGAGGAAAAAAAAAACACAAAAAACTTTGCAGAACTTTTTTGGTGGTTGTTCTTGCCCCTCCGCACCGTCAGGTGACAGCGGCCCGAGCGGCCCGGCCGGGAGCTCCGGGCAGTCCTAGCGCCAGGCAGCCGGCCGCCCCCTCCCAGAGGCGCTGGGCGCTAACATGACAGACTGAAATAACACACCCGGCCAGGGCGCCCCGCCGCCACCTACAACCCCCCTACCTCCGCCCCCGCACGCCCCCGCGGGGCGCCGGGACCCCGAGCGCCCCAGGGAGCCGGCCACCGACGCGCCCTTGGGGGCAGGTCGGACCTCCCTGGAGCAGAGCCCGGGGCCTCCCCACCGCGACCCCGACTCCGAGCCGCGCGCCTCCCGGCCGGTCCCCTCGCCGCGCCGCCGCCATTGCTCTCGGGCTCATGGAGCCGCAGGGGGCTCTACCCCGCGCGGCCCCGCGCGGTCTGCGGGCTGGGTCGCGCCGGCGGGCTGGCTCCACGGCTCCGTACGGGAGGCAGAGGCCGGGGTGCGGCGGGGCCGGGCCTGCCCCCCGGGCAGCTCACGCCGCCGGTTCTCACGCTCGCTATTTGTCTCAACAACAGGTAGTAGCTCCGGACACCATGGCCCCCAGCTCACCGCAGCCTCCAGCCCCTCGCTGTTCCCTGGCCTTCACGAACAGCCTCCCCAGACTTCCGCCAGCGGCACTCTGAACGGACTCCTGCGCCTGGGGCTCCCCGGAGAAATGTACGCGAGGCCTGACCCCTTCGCGCCGGGACCCGTGGCCCGCAGCGACGCCCTGGCGGCTGCCGCTGCCCTGCACGGCTACGGGGGCATGAACCTGACCGTGAACCTCGCCGCGCCCCACGGTCCCGGCGCCTTCTTCCGCTACATGCGCCAGCCCATCAAACAGGAGCTCATCTGCAAGTGGCTGGCGGCCGACGGCCCCGCGCCTCCGCGCCTCTGCTCCAAAACGTTCAGCACCATGCACGAGCTGGTCACGCACGTCACCGTGGAGCACGTCGGCGGCCCCGAGCAGGCCAACCACATCTGCTTCTGGGAGGAGTGTCCGCGCCAGGGCAAGCCCTTTAAAGCCAAATACAAACTTGTAAATCACATCCGCGTGCACACGGGCGAGAAGCCCTTCCCCTGTCCTTTCCCGGGGTGTGGGAAGGTCTTTGCTAGATCAGAAAATCTCAAAATACACAAAAGAACTCACACAGGTCAGTATTGGGCACTATCTCCTGCGGCTCCCCTGGGGAAGCAGGCGGCCTCCTCCGGGCCCTGGGCCTGGGTTTCCTCAAGCTCCGCCTTAGGGAGAGGGGGGGGGGTATTTGGTGCGTTTCTTGAGCCAAGTCCATAAAATATTAATTACGCCCTTTTATTGGAATCACAGAAGTTCCCAAGGCTGAGTGTGGGGAGGAGAGCACAGGGTTTCTGTTCCAGGGGGGCGAGGGTGAACGTGCTTGGGTCTCCGTGTGTGCAAATGCGTGCTCCCTGCCAATGAATGTGATTTTAAGGTATTTAAAATAGCACTGTTTCCCCAAAGTCTTCAAGACAGAGGAACAATTTAATTTCCCCTCGGTTTCTTTGGCGACCACTCTCCTTCCGCCTAACAACCTAACCGTCGCCTGAACTGAGGGGGTCACCAGGCCCTGGACGCCTTCTTGAGGATTTGGGTCCAAGGGCTAACTTTGGCTCTGTTTTGGAGCCTGGATGACTCGACACTTGGGGACGTCTGACAAACCCTCCCCTCTGCTTTTAGCAGAGACCCAAGGAGACTCATCCGCCTTAAATGTCATTTACCGAGAGCTGTTAAGTGAAATGGGGACATGTGTCAACCACATCTGTTCGTTCTAGTTAACAGAAAGAAAAGGAGACAGGACAAGAGCTTGCAAAGAAGTCGCCTTCCTCTGGCCAGAAGCATCTCTCGTTAATGCAATTGCAGTTGCAAGGAAAAAAAGTTTTCGCACTTCCCAGAACAGCCTGTGAAGTTCCCTTAATTAGTTTAGCAGTCTCCCCCGAAGTTTAAAAAGTCAACATCCCCCCTTCCCTGTTGTTGTCGTTGTTTTTTCTGCAGAGGAGAGGGGACCACAGGCGAGACCAGGGGGTGACATACAGTCTCACTCGGTGCCCCCACTTCTCCTGCTCCCTGGCGCTCTGCTTGTAGCCGCCTCTATTATTGGTGGAAAACATTGGCAATGATGAAGAGTCAGAGGACTGCCCCAGGCTGGCATTGCCCGGGAGAGAAGCCGGCTCAGTCCTGTCTTCTCCCACAAACCCTGCGATCTGGGGAAAGGTTCGTGGCCAGGATTCGGGCACACGCGGAGGCCAGACGCCAGTCTACTTTTAGCCTCTCGCTTATATTTCCGGAGCATGTCTAGAGAGGTATGGTTTTCTGCAGCTGTTTCCCGGGTGCCACACAACCCCTCCCCGCCCCTCCACCCCGAGTTTCACGGGGGTGGGTAATGGGAGTGGAGACTGAAAGAGTTGAGGTCCTGATCACCGCCTGCAGGCGGCCGCTCCGAGAGCTGGCGGCCTGCACCGCGAAGGTAGACAGACACACGGTCCTGAGCCAGAGGAGGAACTCATTCTTAATGGCAGGGGAGTTTTAAACAAACAAAGTTTTACTGCTCTTTGCCGGCCTACTGTTTGAAGTCTGTGAAGCAGAAAATGGTTAAATTCTCAGTGCAATCGACCTACAGCAGAGAAGCAAGTTCAGTGCGCCCGGGCTGGCTCAGGTTGGCTTCTCTTCAGGACAGAATTCTAAGTGCGTCCTTTCCACTGGCCGTCCGGATTCATTACCGCCGGAGTTAAAATAAAATAAAAAATCAGCAGAGCCTGGCCTGGCCGGCTCCGGCGGTTTCTCTCCACCCCCCACCCCTAAATACTGAAAAGACGGGGGAAAAACCCAACAAAATGTTTCTCAAATGGCAATAGACCTCACTACAAATTATTTATGAGGACAGTTCTCTATTCAACAGGAAAATAATTGCCTTTTCAAATATTAATGGCGTTTCATTCCCTCGAATTGCGGAAGCCGCGCGCATAGGAGCTGACGATTTCTCGGGAGTTGAAATTCGTCCGGATCGGAATCCTGGGCCTGGCTTCGGCAGCGGCGGCCTTAAAGCCACGCCGAGAGGTTTCCTTCGCGGCGGTCACAGCCCAGTCCCCGGAACAATGGTGGCGCCGCGAGGGAGGCGCTCTGGCCTGTCCCCGTCGCCTGGCGTCCTTCCCGGGCCCCCTGCGCTGCGGACTCACCCCCCCTCCTCCTCCCAGGCCGTGGGGACAGAGAGGCGAGGCGAGGGGTCCGAGCCAGAGAAGAGAGCGCGCCCGGGCGGAGACACTCGGACACCCTGGCCCAGCCACAAGTGCGAGAAAATGGCGCTAGCGCCTTGCCCCGCCGTGGCAGAACTTTGCCGGGCTCGGGCTCGGGCTCGGGCTCGGGGCTGGGGAAGGGGCCTTTCTCGGTAGTCGAGCTTCTGCAAGGAGACTCCGGGCCTTTCGTGACTCAGCCCCAGGACCCGGCTGCTCGGGGCGGGCTGCAGGCCCCTGGACCCACCCTGCGTCTCCACATCCACCCACCAAAGGCGCAGAGCCCAGACCCGGTGGGAGGGAGCGAGCGGGAGGCGCGGTGCTGGGGGTGGGGGCGGTGGGGGGCGGTGGGAGACGCGGAGACCCTGGCGCCTCCGGCAGCGGGGGCGAGGCGAGGGGGGCGCGGCCTCCCTTGGCCTCCCGGGGGCCTCGGAACGAGCAGGCTGCCTCGATCCCCTTCGGTGCCCTGCACTTTTCCGCCTCTGCTCCTCGTCTGGGACGAAATCGTTGTTTCTGTTTGACGTGACTGTCCATCGAGGCGCTCGCCAGACGGGATAAGTGGGGGGGGGGGGATATTTGGGAGGCGGCGGCGGCGGCAATCCATCTTCACTTCCATTCCTCCTCTGTTTTCTCAGCAAGCCTTCTTTCCTTTTGCAGGCCTTGGGTTGCATGGCTTTTGTGATTTTTAGAAAGAAAAGTTTTAGTTTGGCAGATACCAACAGGGATTCGAGGGAAGAAAACGAGGGGCAAATAGGAACACTGATTTATTCTGCTTATTTATTTACTTTATATACTGCGGGGGGGGGGAGGGGCGGGACGCGACTGCCGGGCCGGGCCCGCGTCCCGGGCTCACCAGCCGCTGCGGCGCGGAGGCGAGGCTTGTGCGCAAACCTCTGGCTCAGCCTCCGCCTCCGGCAGGGTTGGAAAACAGGGCCTTTGTTCGTCGCAGCCTGCCCCGAAGCGCCCGACTTTCCTGGAAGTCGCGCGGGAAAAGCGACCACAAAGGCAGCAGTCCTCCACCGGCGCACCTCTTTCTGCGCAGCCAGAAGCTCGAACGCGGTTCCTTCGACCCCGGGCGCCCTGCGGCACCCGAGGATTAGGAGCGCCCGCACGCTTGCCTCCCTCCGCCCCGCGTCCTCTGCAGCGGCGGCAGGAGCCTGCGCCTGCCCTGCCGGCTCTCGGGGTTCTTTCCTCCCCACCAGCCAGCCGGCCGTGAGCTCCCGCCTTGGAGCCCGGTCCTCCGCCAGAATGTCCACCCTCCTGCGTCCTCGCGCCTTCCCGTGGCTCAACGGGGCATCGCGCCGGGGAACCGAGTCCCCGGCGGGTCTACGCGAGCTGCCCGCTGGGGACGGGCTGGGGCTGGGCCTGGCCGCCGCAGCTGCTCCCGTACCGAAGCCGCCAGGCTCAGGGGCGCGACTGCGCTATAGGCCGCGGATCCCGTCTGGCCCGGTCAGACCCTGCAGCGCTCGCTCTGCGACTCGGGCCTGCGACGCCCAACTCCTCGGCGCGGTGATCTGGGGAAGCCATCCGGGGCTGGGGGCGCTGGCAGCCCCGCGGCGGCGTCTCCCCGAGGCCGCCGGAGCAGCGAAATAAAAGAGTGTTGGCGGCGCGCGCGTAGGTAGCGGGATCCCGGACGATTTAGGCAAGATTTGAGGACTGCTGCTAAATGTTTGCCCTCAGGGGGTCGAAGGGAAGGGGGAGGGCGCTCCATTTCCTGGAAAAATCGCCTCCGAAGTGAACCGTGGCTCAGAAAACCGTTCCGTTCGTTACAGCGCGAATCCGCGTGACGCACGGGCCTTGTGCAAACCGCCGGCACATCTTTAAATTATCCCATCACCTTGGCGTTTACACAAAACCTACTTGAGGAAACAATTCGAACCGGGATGGGGTTGTGTGCCGGGCGGACCCCGGGGCGGGGAACAGAGACGTTTGGGCTGGAACAGGGACTTTAAACTGAGCGGAGGAGACCTCTCCTGGCAACTCGACTCTCCAGGCGGAGGAGCTGACGGCTCGGAGGGGAAAGAATGTGGAGGAGAACAGTCGGAGTAGATCAGGCTTTTCCAGAATGGAAACTCGACTAAGATGGAGTCCCCGTCGCCCCTCCTCCGTACCCTCCCCCAAGCCCGGGCCGGAGAGGGGGCGGGGGGTGGTGGCGGGCCGCGGGCCGTCGCCCCGGGGGCGCGCGCCGAGCCGGGAAGGGGGGGCCTTGGAACACAAAGGCTTCTAGAAACCTTCCCTGCTTCTTCTCCCAGTAACGGAAGAGAAACGGGGGGCGGTTGGTGAGGCCCAGGCGGGCCGCGGCTCCCACGCACTAACGTTTCTGCGTTGCCTCCGCCAGGGGAGAAGCCCTTCAGGTGCGAGTTCGAAGGCTGCGAGCGGCGCTTCGCCAACAGCAGCGACCGCAAGAAGCACTCGCACGTGCACACGAGCGACAAGCCCTACACGTGCAAAGTGCGCGGCTGCGACAAGTGCTACACGCACCCCAGCTCGCTGCGTAAGCACATGAAGGTGCACGGGCGCTCGCCGCCGCCCGGCTCCGGCTACGACTCGGCCACGCCGTCTGCTCTCGTGTCGCCTTCGTCGGACTTCGGCCGCGAGCCCCCGGGGGCCTCCTCTGCGGCGGCGGCGGCGGCGGCGGCGCGTGGCCCGGAGCTGAGCGAATGGTACGTGTGTCAAGGCGCTGACCGGGGCACGACGGCCCTCGCCGCGCCCCCCAGTCCCGCGCCGGCACCTGGCCCCGCCGCCGCCGCCGCCGCCGCCTCGGGCGTTAGGGCCGCTGCCGTGGTTGCTGTCCTGCGTACACTGACTGCTAGTCTAGGCCCGGTCCTTGAGGCTTGAAGAGAAGGCGAGGAAGGAAGAGAGGAAGAAAGAAAGGAAGGAAAGAAGGAGGGGAGAGAGGAGGGGACCAAGGAAGGAAGGAGATCATCACCAATATTTGTTAGAGCTCACTGAACATGCTGATAAAATGTCCATTCTTCTGACACGTAAATATGGTCCTCTTATTTATTCTACAATCACACCCAGTTACTCCCCCACACACACCCACGCACACACACCCACGCACACACACACGCACACCCACACACACACACACACGCGTGCACACACACATGCACACACACGCCCACGCACACACACACACACGCACACACAAGGACACCATCAGGACCCGGCAGCAAGAAGCCAGTGTCCGGGGAAAGGAGGTAGAGAAAGAGACAGGCAGAAAGAGAAAAGGTGTATGTTAGGAGAGTGTGTGTGCGATCTTGGCATCTTCGAGGAACAACATCAAGACCACAAAGTCTTCTTAACGGGAAGTGTTTTCCTGGAGGCCGAGCCCCTCGGGCTGCCACGCCCTGCTCCTTTCCCGGGTCCCCGCTGGAGCCGCGCCTCAAGTTTGGATCACTTATATTTCCCTTCCGGTTTCTTTCCTCATTTACTGCCTTAGAATTCCTCATCACCAAGCTGCCCTTTGAAGCAAAAATACACGAGTTCCAGGTCGCAAAATTTCCAAGCAGTTGTCTAAAGGAGATAAGAGTGTTTGAGCACCCCCCCTGGGGACCACACGCCCCCCCCCCACACACACACACCCCATGGCTGGCCCAGGCACATAGATACATCTGTCTGCTTGCCTGCCTGCTTCGTTTATACATTATATAGTTGGGGTAGGGGGTGAGTCCAAACCACAGGAAATACAGACAAAGGAGGGCTCGAGGGGCCTGAGGATTCCATGCTCCGAGGAGGCCTCCCCAGACCAACCCCCCTCCCTTGTCCAGTCTCTGCCTGCGGAATCTTGGGGCTGCTTGGCGCCGATGACGTCACTGAGCTCGGTTTCTACTGCCCACAGATCTGACCTAGGCGACAGTATCTGGATGAATCGCGTCAATTCTGTGAGAGTCTGTCAAAAATCACAGGGTGTTGTTGTTCTTCTTATTTCTTTTTTAAAGGGAGAAGATGGGGGCGAGAGTTCAACTGCAATAATAAATGTTTTAAAGGCAAACACCCACCGGGTCTAGATTGAATGTGTATTTTATGGGCTGGTTACGAAGTCCCCAGAAAGAGAACCAGATGTGTGTGTGTGGGGGGGGGGGGGTGGCGGACAAGACAGAGGAAAACCTTGGCAATTCTTTCCAAGGGAGAAAAATTGGGGCCTATTTTCTAGTCTGACACCACTAGGGAGGATGGGTCTTCCCAGAAATCCTTGTTGAGATTTGGAGAGAAAAAGAAAAAAAAAAAAAGAAGGGAGGAAAAAAAAAATCTGGAGCAGACCCCTCCCAGCCCCCCCCCCCCGAGTTTGGAGGTGAGTGAGGTATGCTACTCTCACCTAGGGGGAGCCCCTCCAGAGCGCAACTTTTAAAGGTGAGCCCAGCAGACAAGTCCTGGCCCTCACTCTGCTGGGTTTTCTGCTGTCTCTTTCTCAGACACATTAGACATTTATCACTCTTGCCCAGAAGGCCCACAGTTTCGTCAGATAAATAATGTCTTAACTGGAGTGGGACTGTTTTCATTACCCCAAATAAAACACACACACACACACACACACACACACACACACACACACACACACACCCTGTCCCTGTGGAGGGAGGGAGGACTACAACCCCCTCCTTCCCCCATTACCATCGGGTCCAGGGGCTGCCTGGTCAATGGCCGGGTGAGCCAGCAAACCTTGCTCCCTTTTGAGAAACACCTGCCCCACGGGCCAACGTGCAAAGGGCGTCTGGGAAATGTGCGTCTTTGGACGATGTTTAAAAATTCTCCCATCCCCAAACGAGACTGGTTTCTTTCTCTTCTATTGCTAGAGTCTGTTTTGCTTTCCGGCCCCTCTACAAAATAATAAATAAAATAAAAATGTTTGATCGGCCACTAATCGCCTTAAATTTTTCATTTGCTTGTTACAGATGTCCACCGCGTTGCTCGCAAGGTAATCTCGCCCCGCGCAGCTGAGAGTCCGCCTCTCGCGCCTGCGACATCAAAGGGCCCGCGCACAAAGCAATGTTTCTTCGCCACGGTGCATCTTCACGGTGAGTTAGGATTTCTATGGCAATGGGCAAGTCGCACTGAAACCCTGAAAGGCCGAGCCTGGAGCCCGTCCAGGCTTTTCATTAAGGACATAATATTTACGTCTAACAGGCCTTTTTTCTTGTGTATACAAGTATATATTTTTGTTTGACGCGGACTAAATCATTTTCATTTAATTTCCGGTAAACAAAACCCACGCGAATGGGCACTTGTTCCCGATCATAATAAAAATGGATAATAATGTGAGGGAAGAAAAAGGCCGCTTGAATCGCCGCGCAGACCCCTTTGTTTCTGCTTTCTGCGGTGATCAGAGGGCGCATTTGGGTTTGATGGCGAGTTTCTAAAGGCGAGGAAATGGTTTGTAAGAGGGGAAAGAAAAGGAGAAAGGTCTAATCAAGCTCGGGTTGTTCAAAGAGTTGGGTTTTGGGGTTGAAAGTGTGAGTTTGACGGTGCGTCAGCACGCTGCGTTAGTCTCGCCATGGAAATGCGCGCCGGGAGCGGCCGCTTCAAAGGCGGCACACTTCACGGCAGACACTCTATTAAGATACATTTGCGCTGACCTTTGCTTTCACGCCATTAAATACTGTCACTACGTTCTCCAGTATATACTTCCCCCTTAGGACGTGCCTCGCCGACGTTTAGGGGTTCAGCCTGCATTCCCATGTAGTGGGGCGCTTTGGCACCAGGGACGCGGCCACCAGGGACGCGGCCAGAAAAGGGAGGAGCTGGACTCGGGACATCGTGGCCGCGCCACAAACAGGCTCCAAGGTCAGGAGTAAAATCACTTTAGGGCAGCCTCAGAAGCTGAACAAATGAGCATCCCCAACTCGGTTGTATGCAAAGCACCTCTCTGCATCTTGAGTCAGGTGAAGGCCTGAACTGGAATGGGACTTGCAAGGCAAGGGAGCCGCCCTGGATGTGTTTGGGAAGGTCAGACTGTGGCTTTGGGACGTGTCCACTTTGGCCCCCAGGACAACCCACTCTCCCCCTCTCTCCCAGAAGTCTTTTGCAAGCCCCCCCACACCCCAACTTGCTTCTCCCTAGAGTGGTGTGTGTGGTACCCCCCAAGCCTGGGCCGGCCCTGGGCACGAGCCCCTCTGGAGTGCAAGGCCAAGGGGGTAGGGAAGATGGCAGGGAAGTTAGAAGTCCATGTTCCCTTAATTGTCATGTTGTTTATTTTATCCAAGTACCCCAGTGAATAGGGGAAAAATAAACATGGTGGAAAAAAAAAATCAAACAGTGGAGTCTTCTTTAGTGCCAGTCCTTGTGGTTGAATAAAAAGGATGGTCCGCTTTCTATTGAGCTGAGAAATCTTTGAAGTGGGAGTTATTATCTGAGACATTCCTGCTTGTCGTCCTAACAACGCTGATGAAACGTAAAAGGTCCTTTGTCAGCGATTTGTTCTCCTCTCTGTCAAACTCCCTCTGCCCTGTTAGTTTCAAACCGTTTCTAAAGAGATAAAAATCAAACTTCTTTTTTTTAAAAAAAAAAAAAAAATGACATGCACACTAACTGATAACTTGAGGAGTAAGTCCTGCTTAGGGGCAAACAAAAGTAAGGCAGACGCATCAGGTCCCAGGCCTGTGGAGGTGTACAGATGTTGTGGGGCCCTCGTCCCGGGTTCTGACACAGGCGTGTAGGCTTCCCTGCGCTCAGTCAGTCTGAGTCAGGTCACCTGAGCCTCCTTCTGGGGCCCCCTCGAACTCCCCATATTCTCGCCTGGGGTCCTTGGAACCCCAGGCAGCAGCCAAGTTATTGTTACTATTTCCCGCTCCTTCAAAGACCATTCCTGCTAAAAAATAGACCCCTTGTGTGTTCCTCCTCACCAGCGGCAACCAGCAAGCCTTTTCTGCCCGTAACGGAAAGGAAAGTGGCTTGAGAGAGAGAGACATTTTTATCATTTCCTGTTTTCTTCAGAATCTTGGCAACTAGAATTCAGAAGATGCAGTGTATAAAATAGTGACCCCCAAAGCGCATGCAAATGCCCCCACTCCCCACCACAGACGCAGTTTGTTCAGCTTATATTATGCCCCCAGGAAAAAAAACAACAAAAAACAACCTTTCACCCCCATCCAGCTTGTCTCAAGTCTCCTAATGTGGTTTTAAAGGTGGTTTAGATAAACGAGGATGTTTCTGTCTCTCCACTTCATGTGTGCTGACTAAATGATTTGTAAAGAAGTTTCCCCAAGCTGTAACCCATGCTGTTATTATAGTTGCGACAAAATGTTGTCTCTTATATTGATTTCCAGTTGCTTCCTTGAGGTCCCCATATGTTTATTTATATTGCTAATTTATGGGAAAATGTAGTGATTACAATGAATGTGAATTATACAAACAGGCAAATGTTTTGTAATCATAATTCACGCACACACACACACACAATCCTAACTGAAACCTTAGATTGTGAGTTATACAAACAGGCAAATGTTTTGTAATCATAATTCACACACACACACACACACACACACACACACACACCCCTAACTGAAATCTTAGACTAGTTACTGCTCTACCCACGCTGTTTGTGATTTATCATCTGTCCCCTTAGCATCCTAAATTATGAACTAACTTGAAAGGAAGAAAGTTGTTACATAGTATTTGACTGAAAGTGATCGTTAAATGGAAACACAGTGGAAAGTGATGGCTTCATCTTGCTGTACATATGTAAAAATGAATGAAACACCTGTGTTGTTTTTCCCTCCAAAAGTCTTTGTGGACCTGGAGCTCCATGTGGCTATTTTCTTTGGAAATAAAGGATGTGATGTTTTCCTTCCTCTGCGGAACCTGAGTGTCTTGTTCTTGCTTCCTGGTCCCGGGAAGGTTCTGGGTGCCCCCCACCCCCACCCCCAGCCTCCAGGCTTCTTTGCTTCCTTCCCCTCACAGCTTCCCAGGGACGTCCCTGAGGCCCAGCCAGTTGTCCAGGATAAGAAAACATAGGGAGCAACCCCAGTGACCAGCGTGAGGAAGACCTCCCTCACCCCCCATGTCACCCGGGGGCCATTGGCAGTTATCAACAGCTGTCCACTGAGGAAGGGGGAAGAAGGTAAAATGCTCTCGACGCCCCCTCCCGGGACAGGCTGCCTTCCCGTGGCTCCGCACTGTGCGCCCTCTCCCCAACCGCCTCTGCCTTGCAAGGGAAAGCCTTGGCGGGAACCTCAACAAGGAAAAGCGGACGCCAGGCAGGCTGGCTGCAGTCCCTGCCCGGGCCGGTGGGCACGGTGGGCTGCAGGCTCCCACCTGGATCTCTCCCCGCGCTCCCAGAGTGGAGGATGCTCAGAGAGCTGCGAAGGGCCAGGCCACTCAGACTGTGTGGCTGCAGTCCGCGCCCCTCTTCCCTGGCCCCCCCCCCCCCCCCGATGGGGACCCTCGGTGGGGTTTGGCACCTGATGCCAGAGCCCTCTTCTCTAGCCCCGTCCCTGCAGAAACTATTTCAGATTTTTCAGAACCCCCGGGATCACCAGAGCCTTCCCCCCCTTTCCCTGGGCGGTCCGGTCCGGAAGCCTCCAGGGTCTCGGGTCCCCTTGTTCCCCCCGCTCCCACTGCGCAGGCGCAGAGGCCACTCCGTGGAGA
The DNA here is from genome assembly GCF_036850995.1 of Saccopteryx leptura. NCBI lineage: Eukaryota > Metazoa > Chordata > Mammalia > Chiroptera > Emballonuridae > Saccopteryx > Saccopteryx leptura. The sequence goes on along the minus strand of NC_089510.1, from coordinate 5,472,515 downwards.
CCCCGGTGAAACTCCTGAGAAGTTGATTCTCACGCGCCCGGCTGGGGTCCCAGCAGGGGTCCCCGCAGCACTGCGTGAAAGGACGGCCGACCCCAAGGGGCAGGGACCCCGGCGCGCAAAGGCGAGAGCGCCACAAGGGGAAGGCCCCAGGACCCCCGGGACACCTCGGGTCGGTGGGAACCACGCGGGAGGAGGTCACTGGACATTCGTGCTTGCGAAGGAACAAGTTGGAGAAGGTGTTTCCGGTTGCCCGTGTCCCCGACCAGGTCTCTTGGCGAAAGCAAGCTCCCTAAGGCCCACTGCGCGACAGAACCGGCGTGGTGGGGAGCAAGGGGCGGAATGGCGGAACCCGGGCGTCCCCGGCGCCGGCTCCGGCTCGACTGCCCCCCCCCCCACACTGCTCCCCGCTTTGCGGCCCGGCTGTCCCGAGGGCTCAGGGCGGCGTCAGAACCGATCCCCGTCCTTCCACCTTCCTCGCTCCGGCCTTTCAGGACGGCGTGGTGCCCTGGGCTACGGGCAGTGGCGGCCTGGACCATTTCTGCTGTCCGTCGAGGGACAGCTGCCCCTGGCCTCCCAGGCTGGCCTGGGGGAGAGAAAGGCCTGCCTTGCACTTTCCTAGTCAGAGTCGGGGCAGGGGAAGCTCGGGGAGAGACAAAGGGCCGTGCCCTGGGACACCTCAGAGCCCCTGCCACTGTACAGAGTTCAGATGTCCTTTGAACCATTATCTTTGGCAGAAAGTGGAACCGTACAGCCTCTGGTGGAAGGTTGAATTCACTGGTTCTCCAGCGCCCATGGCTACCCTCACCGTAGAGTAAAAAAAAACAAACTCCCTTGTCCCCTGGGGAAGTGACACACGTCCCGCCCCGCAGTGGAAGCGCCCAAGGCCGTCTGGGTAAACCTTAGCCAGCTACTGATGTTTGCCGGCCTCTCCTTTTCCCTACTTGGTGTAAGAGCGCCAGGTAAAAGCCGTGGGCGCGGTGGGAGGATGTGGCCAGAGGCCAGAAGTCTGGGAGGCTTGTCCCCCTCTGGCTCTGTGCCTCTGGATAAGTGATGAAACCTTCTCGTGCTACTTTCCTCATCCACTAAAATAGAATTTTAAAGTTTGTTTTGAGTGGTAAGTAAGATAATCCTTGAACCGTTCAACAGCGACATGTTAAGTGCTTGTTATCACTATTATTATTTACACCTAGCCTCTTCCTGAATCAGATCTCCTGACCCTCCTGGGCCCTGTGGCGTTGCCAGGGGCCCAAGCTCTGCCCGGAAGGTGGCTGAGGACCCTGAATCCACTTGAGTTTATTTTCTTGGCGAGTTTCGGCGCCTTATGCAGCAGGGCAGAAATAATCATTTATTTTCAAAAAGCTTCAAGAAAAAAATGGGAGGAATCACGTGTATTTGGGTGCAGAAGGAAGCTAGAGAAATCCTACGGTCTTCACGTCACCCTCTTCTCCTCCCTGTCTGGTTAAGTCACCGACAATGCAGGAAGCTCTTGGTCCTGGCCGGCCCAGGCGTTGAATTATTTTTATTACAAATCTCTGCTGTTAGTATGAGTCCCTTGCAGGGCTCTTCAAAGCCCAGGTGTGGAGGGGTAGGGACACTGGGGTGGGACGGGGAGGGAGGGAGAGCGGTGGTAAGTGAGCACGTACAGAGTGTTGGGCAAACTCACACAAAAGCACATTCTTCCCAGGAAGACATCAGCTTTTGTCTCATAATAGTTTTCTGTTCCTGAACCCCCATTTCAGGAAAATTGATAACCTCTTAGTCACCAAGTTGCCCAGGAACTTACAATACTATGTTCCACTTGTCACGAACTTCCTGTCAGGACCTCAGGTGGCCTTGCTTTTTGACCTAAATATCTTCAATGAGGAAAATGCCTGAGAGTTTTCTAAGGACTTTATCGAGTCCAAGCCCCCCAAAACCATTCAAGAAAACAGAGCACCTCGGTGGGCTATGTTGAGGAGGCTTAGGGGTGTGCCTCTAAAGCTCCCAGGGGCTTTGCAAATACTCAAAAGGGCTGCATTTTATTTTCAATGAAGAAAAATTTACCTCAGGATTCAAGTGAATCAAATCTAAATGTGGCCAGGGAGGAGGCCTTGAAGTGTGTTCTTTGTTTTTGACTTCCTGAAAGCCAGTGTAAACTCTTAGATGAGCCAAAATGCAGGACAAAAAAATGGATTGATGGATGGATTGACTCAAAACAAGCAGAACAAGGCTAGGCCTGGTTCTGTACCTCAGTGAATCAGCAGCCTTGGAAAATGTCTGCAAGAGGGAAGACACCAAAATAGGATAAATTTCTGTGGTTTTGGTTGTACCATGAAGTTGTAGAATAATGGCAAAAGAAAAAAAAAAAAAGAAAGGAAGAAAGAATAAAACAACAGGGAGAAACAGCGAGAATGTTATCAGATGGTTTATACTGACTACCAAAAAGATGATTCTGGTTTTTTTCTTGTCTGTAACAGACCACTCCCCCCTCACCCCAAAGATCAGCTTAGCCAGATGAGGATGGTATGTTTTGCTGAAGTTGGTGGGAAAACGCAGACAGCTCAAGGTTCCTGGTTTGGGGCCACTGCAAAGTCTCCCTCAAGGTGTGACGGGGCCTTTAGCTTTCGCACTCATCAATGTGCAAAAAGTGGTTAAAATAAAGTACACCCAGCATCTTAATGAAAAGTGTTTTTGCCTGAAATGTGCATATTTCTAAATTCTGAAAAAAAAAATAGGCATCTGTCCCCCAAAGCTTGGCTTATTTATTTCCTCTGAGAGAGATTAAGGAGAGTTGCTGGACATGCATTCAGCAAGTTCTGAACCACACTGTGTCCATTTGCACCTGAAAAATGTAAGTGTTTCCATTGTGCCATAAAAAACTTCTTTACACTTTCTGCAGCTGTATTTAGTAAGGATTTCATAGTCAAAATCTTCTCTACCATTTAAAACACCTGCCACTGTTCTTAATTTAAAAAAAAAAAAACTGTTGTAGAAAAAAAAAAAAAGCTTCCTTTAATTGTGAAATATCATTTCATTGTAAAAAGTAAAAAAAAAAAAAAAAAAAAGAGGCCGGTAATCCAACTTCCGGATACTGTTCTGAATTATTTCACCAGACCCTTTTAAAAGGGGATTAGCAGAGCTTTGGAAGCAAAATGCTGTTTTATTCAATCTCTGATTTTATGTTATAATTACTGGTTGTAAAGGCTGTGGAATTAGTATGCAGGCACTGTCAGGACAGGATGCAGGTGCCATTCTAACGGTTCAGCTTTTTAATTAAGAAAAGAGGTAAGAAAATTGAATCATAGAAACACTTTTGTGAGCGCTGGGAACATTGCAGGGGCTGCCTGAATGAAGCCTTTAGACTTTCCCCTGACAGGTCCGCGACCAAGGCGTTGACTTCCGACCTTTGGGGGCCAGACAATACTTGACAGCTTTCTCACCTTGTCCCTGCCGGAAGAACCTTTCCTTCCGGGACAGAAATCGCCTTAAGGGGCTTGGCTTTCACCAGAGACACTGCAGTGAGACTAGATACATATCCACACTGCGATGCCTGTGCTTAGGTCCCGACCACAGGTCTCTGGCTCGGTTTTTGTTTTTTTTCGGGTCTCTTCTGGCGGGTGTGGGAGGGGTGCCCGGAAGGTGCGGGGGGGGGGGGCACGTGGGGGGGGGGAATGGAACCTGACCTCAAGTGCCCACCCACGCACGCCCCAGGACACAGAACCAAGGCCCAGGTGGACCTCCCTCCATCCTTGGGAGAACAGACAGGTCAAGTGCCGAGCAAGCCAGGCAGGGCCTACAAATGTTTCTGTGCTTCTCAGAAACGGGCTCTTCTGGAAGCAGGAGAGTTTTTGGCTTTGAACAGAGGAGCCTTCGCGGAGGCAAGGTGACCCAGGGCGGTAGGTGGGTCACACGCTCCTTCGTCTGTTTCTCCAGCTCTCCAGCTCTCCCCAGACATTATCACCTGTGGATATAACGGTTCGTGGCCAGGACACGTTCAAGACAGAGCCTTCAGCTCTTCTGCAGAAGGAACGCTGGGGCCGCTCCCAGGTCAAGGTCCCGGTCCCGGACCACCAGGCCTGTCTGAGGCCCGCTCTCTCTCCTGACTATCCTGTCCCAAGCTTTGCCAAAGCTCTGGTCCCAGACCTGGGTTCTCAGGCATAGACCCCCCCCCCCCTACACACACACACACACACACTCTCTATCTTTCTTAGACCCCAGACTAGCCTCCAGCCACCATCTTTTCTTCCGGGATCCGGTCTGGGTGTGTGACTACGGACCACAGCCCTGGGCCCGGGCTGAGAACAATGCGAGTATTAGGATATCAGCCGCCCTCGCCATGATCACGCGTTCGACGATTTTGTTTTCCCGGCTGAGGGGGCTGAGGGGGCTTCCCACCCTCCCCCCCCCCCAATGTAAATCAAGCCCTTTAGTTATTAAGGCTGAACACTAATCTCCAACAACCTTGACATAATGTGGCCGAGCGCGCCGGCCCACTTCGCACCTGCAGTCTGAATAGGGTGCCTTGTCAATGGGGGACACGCTTGTTGCCCCGGCTTGCAAAGGAGGGGACTGAATAAGTCCAGCTTTGTGACTGCCCATGCGCGCTCTCCCTCCCGCCTTTGATCACGGAAAATGTCTTCTAATTTGTCCCTTTTTCATTGTAACAGCGTTTTCAAGGCTCTCTCTCTTTTTTTTTTTAATTTTTTCCAAACCACATTTTTATAAAGAACATACATCGCCCCCCACCCCCAAACAAAAGGGGCGCGTCCCGGCCAACTGGCGCCATCACGCTTCAGTGTTCGTGGCTCTGGAAAGTTTGCTGCTTCTTGAAGAAGCTGTCCTCACAGCCGACACGGGCCTGCAAGGCCTCATGTCTAGATATCCAGACCCGGGCTTCTGTGAGGAGGGCGGTGACAGGCTGGGGCCCGGAGCGATAGGAAGGACCCCCTTTGGGGGGAGGGGAGAAGGCCCCGGCGTGAGGTAGGCGATCAGAAAGATCCTGAGACTAAGATTCCTGTGGTCATGACCCAGGGGGCAGATGTGTCCCTTAGGGATGTGATGCCACTTCCTGGCTCTCCAAAACTCAGCGGGCAGTTCCGGGGCTCCGTGAGAGCAGACACGGACGGTCCACCTGTTCTCACACAAGGCAGATGCCGCTGCTCACTCCTCTCTAAGCACAGCATTTGCAAGCCCGCCTTGCTCCCTCCCCAGGCCGCCAGCCCCGCCACGCCACCACTGCGACGCAGCGCTCCTGCGTCCTCCAAAGCGCCTGGGGAGTGGGCACGGGGTGGGGGGCGTACCTGCAGAGCCTTCCTGTCCGTAGACAATCCCGCAGCTCCTTCGCGGGGAGACAGCATTTTTAAAAGAAAATGAGAATGTTACAAGTAAACAGAATTAGTGCCATTTTATCCCGGGCTATGAAGCAACCTCTTTGCAGAATGTGGCTTTTATTTGGAATTGCAATTTCTTCAAATTCTCTCTCTCTCTCTCTCTCAAAACACACAGGCATTAATGACTTTGATGTCTTATTTGGTAGGATATTAATTATCATGTTTTGGGGGACCTCTTGCTTTTATCCTAGAATTGTAAATGTCTCCTCTTCTCCTAGAAGATCAGATATTTTTTTTATATATATGAAAGAGGCAGGCTAAGACTTTTCTCTTTCTTTCTTTCTTTTTTCCTTAGTTATTACTTTAACGCAGGCTCTGGGTGAGAGAACTGACATAACCCATTAATACATTTTAAAACACTTTGATGTCTTGCCAAGAAACACACTTCCTTCAAGAGAGAAGTCAACATTTGTTTTTCACATTAAATGGCATTTAGTTGCCAGTGGGAAAAAAAAATAATTCTAAAGACCACTTTTTAATTCGATGGATAACAACCGCAGGGGTCTAAAAGAAAATAACAACGATAGCTATAGACACAAATAACTAAATTACCAAAACGTTAGTATATCTCTCAGCTTCATTAATATGTAACAGACTCCCCGGTTAATCTCCAAAAGCTAGTGTTCCCCCTGTAAAATGGCACTCTGGGACGAATTGTACACGAGATCAATCACTGCTAACGTAGGAAGGTTTACTGCAGGAAAGGGGGGGAAGCTATTTACACCTTCAAATAGAAGCTTTTCAGATTTAAGAGTAAGAGCCATACATCACCAAGAATAAATGATTATGAAATGGTAAACGCGCCCTCCAGCGATTAGCAATGCGAAGCTATTTATCATTTCTTGGGTGGCGATGGTGGTGGAGGTTTTTTTGTGTGTGTGTGGTTTTTTTTTTTTTTCTTCCTTTCCTTTGCCTTTTTTTTTCCCCCTCCCTTCAAATTCATCTGTTTGGAAAGACAAGCTTGACAAGCAGAGGAAAAAACAGGGAAGGGAGAAAAAGCCACCGCGGGAAAGTTTGTTTTTGCATATATGTAAGACATCAAAACGTGGCCCTGCAGATAGAAACGGGGTCACGTACCGGGAGCTCAACAGGAAACAATGCAGCCCTTTCATTGTATCATTTGTTATTAGAAGATTGTTTTTCCATTGAAGTTGACACATCAGCAGGTATTATTTTTTTAGTCCCCTCCCCTCTCTTAATTAATCCTCTCCCTCATTATATTTCCCCTTTCATCTACTCCACGTATTCAGGTGGTGCGCCCTCAGTGCAAGGGCAACTCAGTCCCTCTGTCTGTCTGTCTTTCTCCCGTCTGCTCCTCTGTCCCTCTTTCCCTCTGAACTTTCTTTGTGTGCGCGGAAGGCGCCGGGCGCGCGCGCGGGCTGGCGCAGGAGTGCGGGGGCGCGCGCGCGGGCTGGCGCAGGAGCGCGGGGGCGCAGGAGTGTGGGGGTGCGTGGCAGCGTGCCCGCGCAGGATCACCTCTCGGAGGCCGGCTCAGCCACAGTTGTCCAGGGAAACCGCGCTCCCAGCAAGGCACGGGGTCAGGGACTCCTGGGGACCCTGCTTGCTGTTTGCAACACAAAAGCATATGCAGCTTCTAAACATTCCAACAGAGACAAAGGCCGGAGCCAGGACTGATTTAACCCTGGTTAAAACTAACCCCCAGCCTGCCTCCTGGACCCAGTCCCGCGCTGGAAGCAAGGGGGAGACGCTGAGACCCGGCCGGGGTCAGGGGCGAGTAGAATTCTGCCCCAGCCTTCGCTTGGGGAGGTTTCGAGGGCGGAGGCGACTCCTGGTGTTCAGGGAGACTCTGCTCTAACTCTTGGGGGAAGAGCGACCCACCCCGCTGAAGGCGTGGGCGTGGGGCAGGGTTACAGACCTCTGGTGGAGCAGCAGCGACGCTAGCTTCGCCCGAAGGTGGTAGGAGGGTCAAGTCCTTTTGGTCGATTGTGACATTCAATGTCTCGCAGAAGGGAGAGGGTAGGACGAAAGTTCTTGGGCAAGGACTTCGGAAGTCTAGGCCATTAGGCCTGGGGCTCACCTGCCCGCCGCTCTGAGAAAGCCTGCCACCTTGGCGATACCTCACCTTTGGTAGCTGGACAGACACGCTTCAAGGGCCCCAGCATTTCTGCATCCACCTGGGGTATTGGGTGTTCGAACTTAGGAAGAATGGGAAGTCTTGGGGACCAGGTATTGGGAGCTGTTGGGACCCCCAACTGAGAGAAAAGATGCCAGGGTAATTGTTGCATGCTCCTTAAGGCCCACAAATTTAGATTTGAGTGGTGTCCGGGGCCTATTTTTTTAGGCTGGAGAGATTGAATAGGGGTAGGAGGGAACGTGTGGCTGGAAGTCTGAGCACTGACTCAAGCACAGGTCCAGAAGGCCTCAGATCGTCTCAGGCTGGGAACGGAATCCAAGGCCTGACTCCCAGGCGCAGGAAAGGGGTCCGTTGCACGAAGAAGGCCTTATGATTGACTGTCAAAACGAAAGCACTGGCAAAGCACTGCACCTGTAAGCGCAGAAGGAAGATCCTTGACCTCCCCCCACCCCAAAGTTGACAATGCTAGTTGGAGGCTGAGTCTGAAGCAGCTAATCACGCCCTCTCAGTTTTATGTTATTGCAAAAATAAATTACTATCTGGGGGATGGAAGGAGAAATGAAATGTCCCTCATTTTTCTATCATGATTTATTATGTAAAAATTTCTCCCCCTTTAGCCCATGGAATTTTCTCCCATTTTGGTAACTCATGACACGCTGGTGTAGGAAACCTTCTTGAAAGATAATATGTTCAGGCAGTATTGACCTCCTGCTAATGAATTTCTCATGCACACGGCAAGGCGGGCCCAGTGCTGTAAGGAACAAGATCAGAAGTTTGAAAGACAAAACAGACACTCCTTCCTTCTTCTTGTGTCTCCTCCCAAGGAGCCTTTAACACTTTACACCTAACGTTGACTTCAGAAGGTGGGAAAAAAAAAAAAAAAGAAAAAAAAGAATTGCCACTCTAACAAAGAATATTATTCATTTACTTTCCAGTCAACATTTTATTCTCAAGTTTAAATTGGAATTCCATGATTTTATCTGGCACAACCCATTTTTGAAATAAAGGATTCCCTTTATGATATATTTTCAAGAGCGAAGCTCTCCGAAGATCTATAATACTATTATTTATCTGATTTTTTTTTTTGTCGCTCTGAGGGCTGAACACACGATGTAATTGCTTTACCATGTTTTCATAAATTACATTCAGAAATGTGTCATAGTAAATTACCTTTGTAATAAAATGTAAAAAATGCAAATGGCTGTTGTCTTTATTACGTTTTAAACCATTGGTTTATCTGCATTATTTCACTTGTCACTTGCACAATATGTTGGTTAAAGGGGCGGCACAGTTTGATAACGGAGTGCTGGGTCCTGTGTGTAATCTTGCAGGCATGTACAGTTTGGGTCATTTCCTCATCTCCCGCAGAAAAGACATTATCCCCGTTCATATTTACATACTTTTCAATATCTGTCAAACAATCATAAATTATAAATTAATGAAATGTTCGACAGTCTTCCGAGAGATCAGACTAATGAAGACACTTTACCTTTTTGGTGATGTTGAGTGTCATCTTTGTAAGTTTGATGACATTTTGACGCTTGTGCTTTATTAGGGTTTATTAGGTTGGTCCTTCACTCCCGCTGCCATTCAGATGTCTCTGCAGAAACATTACCTGCTTATCAGGTACAAGAACAAATCGCCTTCGATCAGGAAGCCTTCAAAACAGGGTTCTCGGGAGCGTGAGCTTTAGAAATGAATGTCCAGTTGGGTTTAAAGGATCACTGGGAATTTTTACCCTTCTGAAAATGTGTAATGAGTCTGCTGTTACATCTATTCTGCCAGCAGGCAATGGTGTGGACGCGCCAGTGAGGTGTACACTGTCCTTGCACCGTGATTCACACCCGTGCTATCGTGAAGAAGGGCACGCAGCTCTGGTCAGGATGTCCCTTTATGGGACTCCATGGAATTTCACGCACCGTCTGGAAACCGCCTCTTGAGTCTAAAGGCAGAGTGCTCCTTTAGACCTTGGCCTGAACTCAGGGGATGGGCCCCGTCGTACCGGCTCTAGTCCTAGGCAAGCGCAGAACTGCCACCGCCCACTGATTGGGTGCTGCCCTGATGTTCGGTCCTCAGAGGGAACCCCAGGTGGGTGCCCGCTCAGCCCAGGGCAGTAAAAGGTTGCTGGTGAGGTTGACACGTTTTCTTGAAAAATATTAGCTCCCCATGCTCTCATTATGATTGATAGCCATGAGGGGTTTTTTTTTTAATATATAAAATAATAATAACAAAACTGGAAGTGATGAGTTTAGTTCAATCCAGAGAGGTCAAATGATCAGCCTTGACTTAAGATTCAAATAGCAAGTCACACGGAACAAAGGCTCATCATTGCCACCCATGCCGGGCCACGGTGAAAGGGCACTGCCGGGGCTTTGGTACCACATTACTCTAAACAAGGGCAAGGAGCCCAGGACGCTGGAAAGTCGATGTCATTACCAGGCTGGGCCATTTTATTAGCCCTCCTGGAAATTTTATCAGCTGTGTTAGTCTACTTTACCCTCCAGTTCAACAGAGGTTTTGCTTTTCCTCAGTCTTGCCCACGAGGGATTTACACCCTTTGGGACACAGTAGCATTCACGAAGGTGGGAAGAGGCTGCCGTAAGGAAGAGGCACTCATCGTCCTGGGTCATCTTTAAGTAAGAAATGTGTGTGCACCGTGTATGCGAGGAGGGGAGAGAAGAGAGGCCAGACAGGAATTTAAAGGCGGCGTGGCTGCCCTCTACTGCAGCCTCCGTACTGGCCCCTCACTTCTTCCTCCGCCCACCGGCTGGGGCAGGAACAGGAGACCTGCTCTGGGAAGGGGAACCCCCGGGAAGGGGAACCCCGTTTCTCTATGGGAGCACGCACACTGAGAGCTTAGCCTTTGTCCTTTTATGAAATAGACACCAGGAATAAAACGGCGGCCCCTGAAAGGTCCCAATCTGAACCTATAAAAATGTAGAGAGTGACTTCAAAATATTTCCAAACACTACTTAAAAAAAAACAACAACAACACAACACAGAGTTATTAAGCAGCTCCTTGGTGAAGCGAGCATTGCTTCTGCAATCATCAAAAATTGACATGTACTGCTAGTAAAGTAATCGCGTGCCACCCTGAAGCAGGGAGCAGGCAGTTGTGAGTCCACTGGCACACCCGTTGACTGGCAGCATCAACACGCAAGGAGCTTAATTAAGTCATACATGTAGACTCTCACCATATCGCTCTATTGCATTATGCGCGCTGTATCTCAATTTATTGGCACAGTTCATGGGACGGCTCCACCTCGGGTGGGAATGTCATCCACCCTGCGCCGAATCTTTTTCCTAGTGATTCTTGTCCCACCGGGAAAACCAAGAACAAATGAGAATTAAGAGAGAAAAAAGAAAAGATGCCCAGTTGGGAGCGAAGGTGGGATTTGTCGGGAGCAAACTGACTCAATGGGGTTGAGAGAGGAGGTGACACCAGGGCTTTGGACAGACTCTCAATTCGTGTCACAAATTTAAGTGGGCAGCGTCCCCATTAGATTAATTAGAATTGTAAAGTGCAAAGCCAAGCCCATTCATCAATCCTAAGAAATGTTCATCTCAAAAGGTCAGGGGTCAGTTGGACAGCTAAATGAGTTCCTCTCTATTCCCCTTCCCTTAACTTCTGGCCACAGGCTGTTTGTTTGTTTGTTTGTTTAATGCAAAACTACAGAAATCTTCAGGCTAAATCCAATCGACACCCCCACACACACACTTACAAGCGTCAAGACACACATTTCTGTCTAGGAATGCCACTCTCTTCCATCTCCATTCATGAAGGTTTGCATTATTGCAGGTGACCGGCGCTAGCAACGCAGTCACAGGCACGCTAAGGGTCGGTGGAAGCCGGGAGAGCTGGGTGAGGGGCCGGCTGTGCCCTCAGCGAGCAGCCCTCGCTTCCAGCTCGGCGTGCAGGTGTGAGGTCGTGCGGAACCTCCTTCTAGAGGACGCGGGGGGGGGGGGGGTCCTGCCCTGTTTTGCACTTGGGTGCCAGGCAGGGTTCTAATTTGGCTCTAAGAAGTGAGAGGCCCAAGGCAGGCAGAACGCTGGCAGAAAGTCTAGTCCTCGGACGGGGTGGAGACCACGCAGTAATCTTTCTGTATTTCAAACATCTCAAGTAAGTGGATAACTCCACTCGGTGGTGAAAGAAATTCTCATATATCTGCCAGTAAATGCTGGTTGATATGAGTGAGTCAGTCCCAGGCTTGTAGACTGTCAGCTCATTTGCCCCGCAAGATGAGGACATGAATTTGACAGCACATTTCAGGGGTCGGCCTCCCTCCCTCCCTCCCTCCCTCCCTCCCTCCCTCCCTTCCCTCCTTCCCTCCCTCCCTCCCTCCCTCCCTTCCTTCCTTCCTTCCTTCCTTCCTTCCTTCTTTCCTTCCTTCCTTCTTTCCTTCCTTCCTTCCTTCTTTTTTTCTTTTCTTCCTTCTTTCCATTCTTTTTCTTTCTTTATAAAAAGATTTTATTTATTCATTTTAGAGAGAGGAGAGAAAAGAGCGAGAGCGAGAGAGAGAGCGAGAGAGAAGAGGGGAGGAGCAGGAAGCATTAACTCCCATTTGTGCCTTGACCAGGCGAGCCTGGGATTTTGAACCGGCGACCTCAGCGTCAGAGGTCTTTCTCGAACTGGAGCTGTTGCTGTGTCTTCTCCCCCCAGGGGTCCGTTGCTGGTACTGGAAGGCCACTTCTGCCCCCTACGGCCAGGCCGGCCCGCAGGTCCGCTCCAGAGAAAGAGGAGGTTCCCTCCCCGGCATCCCCTGCGGGAAGCCCTGGAGCGGGAAGACCCGAAGTCTGGACTTGAAGAGCGTGGGGGAGCTGGCCTGACCTTTGCGGAGGCCTGGGTATCCTCCTCCGGTTCTTTTCCTGTTGTTTTCCCTTTGCTTCCGGAAGATACAAAAGCAAGCACCTTTTCCCCAAAGGCCTTCTCCCGCCCAGCTTTGGGGGCTTTCTCCAGGGTTTGGGCGCCTTTGAGGGACCAGGGTTGGGGGCACTGCAGCCCTCTCCAGAGATCCCTGGGGCCCTTCAGCCTCACGCAGGGAGAGCGGGGAGCGAACGGGCTCCCACTGGGGCTAGGCCGGCGCGGGCAGGGCGAGCTGGTCCCGTCCTGGGCCGGTCCAGATCGACGTTGGGCTTTGGGGTCCCAGTCTGGGCCCTTGGGGTCTCCAGGGAGAGAGAAGGAGGAGTAAGGCCGGAGCAGCGCTGGTGGGGAGGCATGTCTCGGGGCTACTGTGTGGCGGAACCTACGCCGGCATTTAGAGTAAAAACAGCGGCCGGGGCAACACTGACAGCACGTGCGCAAACACGTGCTGTTTACCTTTTCCACGCGCTCCGCGTTCAGTCTTACTTAAAACCAACGAACAAAAGCCATCGAAACACGTCCTACTTTTGCACCCATTTTAGAGATGAGGAAACGGAGGGCAGTAGGTTTCGAGGACTTTGTTCAGGGTCCCTCCGCCAGCCTGCGAGAGAACGGGTCCCCGGAGCCGCGCGCCGCGGAAGGGCGCCCTGGTCTCGGTCCCGGAGCTGCGTCTCCTCGCGGGCAGGTCCGGGCAGTTTAGACGCTGCCTCCCCTTTTCCCGTCCGCCCCGAGATCGACGGGGCAGGAAGTCTCCAGCGTTCGTCCTCGCTCTCAGGCGTCACGCCTACTCTGTCCCAACCACGCCCCAGTCTCTCTGCTCGTCGGCAGGGAGGTGTCCTCTGGGTTTAGACCCCGGCCCGCGAAGCCCAAACCCCCAAATCCTTCTGAAACTCCGCCCCTTTACCGCACCCCGTGACTAAGGCTAGTGAGCTGTAGTCAGGCTAGGGATAGAGTCCATCCGGAGGCCTTCCTGGAGGTGGTGACCAAACTGGCAGACCCGACTAAATCTGGTCAGGATTAACGCTGAGGGATGCGATCCCGGGTGGCTTCCGACCCCACCCCCGATCTCCAGGGGCAGAGCCCCAGGCGCTAAGTCCTGTCCTCAGTTTCGACTCCTCCACTTCTCGTCTCTGCGGAGCCAGCTCCCGCCTTCAGGAGAGGGGCTCAAATAGGATGCATATGAATGGCACAACTACCTTTCCAAAGTTGGAACGGAGCCGCTGTGGCCACCCCAGTCTCTGTTTCTCTGATTCCTAAGCATGTTATAGGAGACCTCTAAGAAATTCATCGGAGCCATGACTGTCTGTGGGTTGAGATGGAAAGGCAAGGAGCCATGAGGGCACGAGACCCGAGGGATATGCCACGCTTTTCAGATTTTCCGTGGGGACATGAAAGGTGGGGGGTGGGGCTGAGGCAGGAGCGGGGGGTGGCGGTGAGAAAAGGATCTGTTCTCATGTTCAAAAGCCTTAGCTGCCCGGAGGTGGACAAGGCCTAGGCGACTCGGCCAAGAACCCGGTGCCGGCCAGCGAGGAGTGGGCCTACCGCTCTCGGAGTCAGCGTCACACCTGGCCGCGCCGGCTCCACAGTGTGTCTACTATTCAAGGGGAAATTCAAAAGTGACTTATGCAAATCCCAAGCCAGGGTCCCACCAGCAACTTCTGGGATAGGGAGCAGGGTGGGGGGTGGGGTAGAGGACCAGACGAGAGGTAAAAAAAAAAAAAAAAAAAAAAAAAAAAAAAAGAGCGGGGAAATCAATTGCAAAAAAAAAAGTAATAGTAAAGATACCCGCGGGATTAAATAAGTTCAGAAGCTCAGCCGGCAGAATTCTCGATCTGGTTTTTGAAATCCAGAGCGTCTCTCTACCTTTGGGCCATCTGGCTGTTTTAAGCTCTCCCCCATGCGGGATGATTTTAGCTGAAAATCTCTTCCGTTGCAGCCTTGCTTTTATTGAATCCATCAAAAGAAAACTTTCCCCGAGTTTTTTTTTTTTTTTTTTTTAAGAAGGCTAAAATAATACGCCGACCACTGTGACATTCTCCGCGCCCGGGCCATTTTTCATAACGCGGTGGACCCTGCTTTTGTGCCTCTGAGGCGACTCAACAGATGAATAACGAGCAAAGTCCCCTGAAAGTAAGCTCGCAGCTTTCTCAGCCCGGAGAACAAGTTCACTGAAATGAGAGGTGCACGCAAACCCCACACCCAAACATGGGGGCCACACTTTTATGACCCTGAATGACAACAAAGTCTTTTTTAAAAGCAACTAACTCTCGCAGCGGCGGCGCGCGCACGCACACACCCCCGCGCGCGCGCGCGTGCACACACACACACGCACACACACACACACACACACGCACACACACACGCACACTTATGCACACAAACCACACAAACTTTAAGCCTGGTGAAGCTGTCCAGGTGGTGTTTAGGAAATTCTGTGAAAGACAGAATGAAGTATTTGAGGCAGGTTCTAGCTAGCAAGATGTGAGGCGTGTAAAACCCAGTTTTATTTAGTTAAAAAAAAAATTTTTTTTAAAACCGCAGCTAGTTTGAAACGGTTTCTGGAAAGAGGAAAGCAAAGGCTGCAGCGCTAACAGAAGAATCCAAGTATTTAAAGGACGCCCAAAATGTAGTGTTGTGGCAAGTGGGGTAAGTTCACTTGTTATTATTATTTTTTTCCTGTTTTCTCTTTGGTTTTGCAACGCAATGAACTCGTCCTTCGGGAAGAGTTTTCATGTTTTTAGGAAACGAGAAAGTAATTCCAGGCTCCCACCCGCGAGGGCGGCCTCCTGCAGCTTGGCTTTGGATGTGCGGGTGTGTTCCCGAGAGACGCTTCCCTCCCCGAGCCGCGCAGTCCCAGGGCCCGAGGCCGCCGCGCCCTGAGCGGCAGGGTTTGGAGAGCCGCGGCCCGGCCTCCCAGGCAACAAGTCGTGGGCTGCGGCCCCGGTGGGCGCCGCGCGGCGCGGCGGCTGGGCCGGGGGCTCGCCGGGTTCCCAGGAAGGAGTTTTTTGCACGTGTAAACTAGACTCGCTTATGGACGCGCACAGCTGCGACCCTCGGGTGTATCAGGGGGAAAAACTCTTCCCTTAAATGGACGATTTGGGAAAAGTCAGCCATTGGTCCTCGCCAGATGATTATCGATGCAAAGTAAACTGTCTGGGTTGGAGCACGTGCGCGCGCGTTTGTTTAACCCTAAAAGTATTCCCACTTCGGAGTTGCTGGAGTTGACATCCATTCGGAATCGTTCCTGTGTGTGTGTGTGTGTGTGTGTGTCTATCCCCAGGGACTGGGGGGATAAGTGGAAGGGATTGTGGGAGATGGTGTAGACACACTAGGTGATAGGCGGGTTTCGCCCGAAAGAGTTGCGCTGTGTCCTCTGAACTGCAGGAAAGTGGCCTCACAGAAAACCGAAGGCGGCCACCAGCGCGCGCGCGCGCACACATTTCTGCAGATGGGTGTTGCAAATGAGTATTTATAGGCACTTTTCTGCCACTGACCCGCCGCTCTGAGGTTCGGTTCTGCTGTGGATTTCATGGCATGGCTATTTTTAGACACCCATGCCGACCGGTCGTTCATTTCATTGCTAAACAGGGACCTGCCGGCGTCTGCCTTAAGCCGGATGTTTGTTTATTATGATGAGCTCTCCCTCTCCAGAACGTGGCATACACACGTGCTGCGCCAGAGGCTGGACGGAGCGGCTCCAGAGGTTGACAAACACGTTTTCACCAGTTATTTCGGAGGAAGCCGAGAGACATTGACGGGGGCAGCCGGAGGGAAATGGACGAGGGAACCGAGCCTTTATTCCAGGCGATTTTGTTCATTAGCAGGCGCGACTCCTGCTCCTGGGTCTGGCGGGCAAGCCTATAAAATGCAACTTTTGCCCCATTGGTTCGCTAGGTGAATTAGCACACACTGGGGCTGAACAGTCCTGACCTTTGCCTTTATGTGCGCGCAAATGTTTGCCTAAAACACAATCGGCCTTGACAAGGGAGCACGCTACCGTGTGACACCGCCTATTCACCAGATAGATGTTCCCTGCCACACACGACCTAGAGCAGCCTTTTAAATAGCTTAGGTATTTGTACAAACCGTATAAATTAATGTCGGATGATTGCCAGTTGCTGGTTAAATAGAAGACAATTAGATGTGAGATACGCAGCTCTCTCTCTCTCTCTCTCTCTCTCTCTCTCTCTCCCCCTCACTTTCTGGTCTTTTTTCTTTCTTTTTCTTCTTTAAAAAGTCGATAATATGATTAGGAAACAAAACTGGTAGTGAAGAAAAATGTTTGGAAGAGTCAAAGGCTTCCTGCTTGATCACGTGGACACATGAATGCAGTTTCCTTGCAAATGTCTTTTCCACCAAGGTAGGGAGTGGGTGAAGGAAGGGAGAGGCCAGTGGGGAGAACTGTGAGGAACGAATGCTCAGAGCGGCTGGGTGATGGGGAAATTTGGAAAGTGAACCCCAAGATCCTGCAGGATTGGTTGTTCCTGGCAGGCTGTGAGAGTCTAGGTGCTCTCAGGGGCCCAGGGAAACCCTGTGGGACCTGGAAACTTACCCCATTCTTGAATTTTACTGTACTGAATACTCCCTCCAATAAAATTAATTACTCTACAGGAGGAGCAAGACATCTTGTAAAAATTTAAAATCGGTTCAAACCTTTTTTTAACTCCAGCATTGTAGCTCGGAAATGATTTAGAAGAGCGATTTTCCACCTTTTAATCTCACGGCGCCCATAAATGAATTACTGAAATTCTGCAGCACACCAGAGAAATGGGGGTCACTTTGATTCATTCACACCAGACGGCTATTGTTGCCCTGGCTGTTGTCACTTCTTTTATTTGGCAATAAAGGGGAAAGGGTGCCCCTGACTAAACAGTCCGGCTTTGCAGGTTTTAAAAATTCTTGTAGCACATGAGTTGGAAATCAGTGATTTAAAGTACTGGCCTGTCTTTCTCTGAACTTTGACATAGGAAAAAAACACACACACACACTCAAATTTTCCTTGGTTGTCATTTTTTAGCTGACTTCAAAATATTACACATTCCTGTCGTTACCAGTGGGATGGCAAAACCTCACCAATTTCCAAGGCTTAATTTCTGGGCAGATCCGAACTGCAGAGGCAGCGAAGAAGTCACCTTAAGAAAAAGGGGGGTGTTTGCAGTATTCGTTCAGGGCATGTCACTCCTTTGGCACAGAAGGCTGTTTACTTTCTTCATTCCAAAGAATGCATTTGACCAGAGCAGCACAAACTCCAGCCATGGTGTGTGTGTGTGTGTGTGTGTGTGTGTGTGTGTGTGTGTGCAGGTTTGAGTGCCTGACAGCTGCTGTCCTTTATCCAAACATTGGCCAGGGCTCTTCCTGGCTTCCTTTAACCGTCTGCCCCTGGAGGGGAGGGTGTGTCACCAGTTCTTCACTAGAAGCCCTTGCTCTAGTTCTCTGGGCAAAATTTACCACCCCTCTGGTGGGTTCTGGGTAATAAGAGGGGGAAGTTTATCAAAAGCTGTGTTCTACATAGAGTTTTGGAATAGCACAAAAGTAGCAGAAAGGTACAACCCCAGAATGCAAAAAAAAAAAAGATCATTTTAAGAACAAGGGACTTGCAGAAAAATTGTAATATGGAGAGGCTTGCAAGAAGATAAACATAAGCGATAGAGAAGAAAATTAAGGAGACTACCTCTATTTTCTTTTTTTTTTTTTTAATTTAGAAGTTAAATTGGATGGGGTGACATTGATCAATACGTGTACATAGGCTTCAGGTAAACCTCTCTCTCCCATCTGAACTGCTGATTGATTACACCGTGAGCCCACCACCCAAAGTCAAATCCCTTTCCTTTACCATATACTGGTCTCTATTTTTCTTAACGAATAGATCAGATTGATTAGTTTGCCCTTATTACTTACTGAATAACACGGCAGGTATGTATAGTTCAGAACAGTCTTGTGAGAATAAAAGAAAACAATGTGAAGGGCAGCCTGTCTATTTTTACGTTAGGTTTAGAAACGCAGGCAACTAAATACGTATGTGCAGAAATTACATTGGACTTCTCGAAGGGTATTTGCCCATTTTTATTCACAGTCATCTTGACTATTTTTCTAAAAAACTGTTTCATGTCGAAGCACAATAAGAACTCTAGCGATTTTCTTCTCCCTCTCCTCCTCGTCTTACCACCCCCAATCTCACAGAGAAGTTAGAAATGAAAGACGCAGAAATGCACATTGTAGGGCTCTGTCCTTGGAGCTACTGTCCAGGAGCCTGTAGAAAGCCAGGCAGGAATATGCTCCCAGCCTTCAGCAGGACATGGTGAGCGAGCTGGTAGCTGTGCTTGTGGAAGCCGAAGCTTCTTCAGGCTTATGGGTGCTTTGAGACAGAAGACGCCTCCCGTCACGATGACTGTCAGGGTTTAGGTTCCAGTGTAGTCATAAAAAATTTAGTTTATGAATTTTTTTTTAAAAAGCCTCCATTTTTTTTAGTTTGAAATAGCTATATTTTAATAAAACACATCAGGTGGAAAAGGATCTACATATATGTCATGTAAAACATATATGGGATGGAGGTGAACTGTACCCTAGGCACGAACAAGTATATAGTCCACATATTCAATGACTTATTTAATTCCCATGAACCTGACTGAAGAGGAGAGATGATTCATTCACTCTATTGCTGCCAGGCATCTAGACATTGCACATAGTTGTGACCAAAAATTATTGAATAGTTACATTGTGAAACCTGCAGTTAGTTTAAAGTAGCAGTGTTCAGAAGACATATGGTAATTTGTTAAAGATGTTAGCCTAATTGCCCAAACTACTCTTATTAAAATGAATAACACATCTAGAATGAGAATAAAGTAAAATTAAAAAAATTATTTCTGGAAAAACTGAACTTTCCTAGGAATATGGTTTTTCTCAGAGCAAAAAAGGTAAAAATTATTAGTTTATAATTATATCTAGAAAATTAAGCTTACTGATTTCTTCTTACGCTTTGGGGGAGAAAAATATCTGCTGAAAATTTCTTTGCATATGAAGTTCGTGTTCATTAAAGGTAAAATGGTTACCTATCGTTGACGTGAAAACTTATAAATCTTTCAGATAGCACCTATAGTATATGTTAACCTCTATGTTAACGATTTTCTCACTGACTTGATTATAAAATGACATCTGCCAGTACGCGTGACATCTTATACTGTACTATAGAATGGTATAAACGTGAAGAAGTAAGGATGGGCTTCACGTGCTAGAGAGAGCGCCCTGGGTCTGCCTCCCAATCTCGAGGCTCAAGGTAATTTTCTTCTTCTCCTCATTTATGTAGACGGGGTTCCTATGACTTTAATAATCTTCATTAACTACTTGCTCTTCAACTCCGTTCTACTCTGCACGTGAAAACTCAACTATTAATTCTGGAACTTGAGCTGGAATAGCCCACCTATGCCCCCTCCAGGCATTGTGTGTGCACACGGTGGGGTCGGGCCGGAGTCTGGGTCGTCAGGGTTCAGAGACCAGCCCTTCCCTTGCCGATGGCAAGCCTGTAATAATGAGCTTGCTGCAGAGAAGCAGGGGCCTCTTCATCCCCATCTGGGTTCGTGCCCCCACGGACTTACTGCTGGCAAAGAGGATGGAGAGGCTGCGCAGTAGTGAGCGGGGCTTGGGTTCCAAAGGGCATTTGGAAGGAGCCTTTGCTCAAGAACAAGATTTATAACCTGGATGCGTGGAGATTGTGCCTATGGAGCATCAGGGAAACCCCAGAAGTGGGGGAAGTCTGGGCTTCCATCTTATCCCCTTTGTTGTAAATCTGTGAATGTCGGGTATAAGAAGTTGGGAGCGACTGGCAATGGCATTCCGAGACAGTGAGGGGCCTGGCCCCAGGAGGGTGCCCACGCTTCAGATGGGTGGGGACCAGTGTTCACCTGACCTTTCAGGAGTCACAGAATTTGCCCCTAAAGCATAGCTAAGCACCAGCGAATCAGCCAGTCAGGTACCACGGAGGGGTGCGGGCTCCTCTTCTGACTTCTCTGAAAGCAGCCTGGTCAGCGAGCCAGGCCCAGGATGCTCTTGGCTCCCAACTCAGCCACTTCCACAGGTCTGGTCCCTATTTATTTGCCTGCTCTGCCTCTCTGCAGCAGCTGGGCGGCTGCGTGAAGGGGCCCCATCCGGCCCACCCACTCCACCCTCCTGACACCTTCTCCCACCTCCTCCTCCACCTCCTCACTGCCTGCCACCCTTTCATCGTCCTTTAACCCTTTACAAACCCTCTCTTCCTTACCCGTCTTCACAGCCCCTGCCTTCCCTCCCACCCCTCTGCTCCCTCTCTTCCGGGAGCAGATAGGAGCCAGAAACTCTGGGCTGACTTCTCTGCTCATAGCCCTCAGCCTTCAGAGACCTTGCCCTGGGCTCTCCTCCCAGATTCAGCTTGTAGAGTTCAGGGAAAATAGCTCATAAGTGTAACAGTTCCATCAGCAGGGTGGGTGGTAGGGTCTTGGAAACTGGTGGTTCTTTAACTTGATCAAGCTTCACAATCACCCAGAGTCTGTTTAGAACAAGACAACCAGAGATTGCTCGGCCCATCCCAGAATTTCTGACTCAGGGAGGACCTGAGGGTTGGCATTACTACCAAGTTCCCTGGTGACGTCGAGGCTGCTGCTGTGGAACCATGTTCTGGAGAGATTTCAGTGCTGCCTCAGTAGTATGAAGTGAGCCTGCTGTCGTAGATACAGGTAGAAGGCAGGGAGAAGACAATGAGCATCCAAGTTCAATAGCAGAAGGATGCAGGCCAGATGGGAGCAATGCCCTAATGTCTTCCCAAGCTAGAAAACGCAGGGCGGGACAAAGTAGGTTGACACTCGCTCATAGGGAAAAATAATACAGTAATGAATAAGTAATGATACACCGTAAGCATAAACTCTACGTTTTACGTACTCACAACTGTGAACCTACTTCGGTCCCACCTTGTACTTTGGAAATATGAATGCATCCTGATGAGCATGTAGTTTCTCAGAGAAGAACAAAATCGCCCCCCATGGTGAAAGCTTCTTCTATGAGAGGAAAGCGGAAAGAAAGGAGGTTTTCTCCAGGACATGTCTTTAAGCTCTCATTGACCATTTTTTTTTTAAAAAAATGAGACTAATGATGTTTAGAATTGGGGGATGGCATCTTGGGTCACTGAAAGTGCTAGTCACTCTGTTTTTGAGCCTGGGGTTGTGTGTGGGTGTGAGTTGGGAGAGTTCTTTGTGGTTAGACTTCATTCTAAATGGACAGGAGGACCCAGGTCATAGGAATCACCTTTTCTAGGCTGGGTAGTGGTTACCATGGTTACCTCTTGCTCCTTCTCCATCTGCTTCTAAAGAGGCCTCACAAACCTCTCCTTTCAGTCCTCAAAAGCTAGAAGGAGGCCCAGAAAATTTTGGCCACTTTATGCTCCACCTTTTCAACTGTTTAGGGAATGATTTGTTTAATTTAGTCAGAACTGCAAAGGTATTGTGTATAAGAAAGAAAAACATAAAAAAGAAAACAATTTAAATCCCTCAAATTCAGTGTGTGTATGTGAGATATGCCATAAGCAGTTATGTTGGGCAAAATTCTTTGAAATTTTGTATTTGAGTTATTTGACAATATGAATTTCAAAGCCTGGTCACTTGGGCCTAGAATATCTACACATTTATCTCCCAGATAATTTTGCCAATAGTTTTTTTTTGTTTGTTTGTTTGTTTGTTTGTTTTTTTACAGGGACAGAGAGAGAGTCAGAGAGAGGGATAGGTAGGGACAGACAGACAGGAATGGAGAGAGATGAGAAGCATCAATCATTAGTTTTTTGTTGCAACACCTTAGTTGTTCATTGATTGCTTTCTCATATGTGCCTTGACCACGGGCCTTCAGCAGACTGAGTAACTCCTTGCTCAAGCTAGCGACCTTGGGTCCAAGCTGGTGAGCTTTTTGCTCAAGCCAGATGAACCCGCGCTCAAGCTGATGAGCTTGGGGTCTTGAACCTGAGTCCTCTGCATCCCAGTCTGATGCTCTATCCACTGCGCCACCATCTGGTCAGGCTTGCCAATAGTTTTTAATCTCATTTTCCCCCTAGGTGTAGTGACCACGGCAGAAACCTGTAGTCTGCCTTCTGAGATTAGTGTCTAGGCATTAGAGTTCTGAGAACTTCACCAGCATTTGCACAACCCTCCCCGTAGTCACAATTCCTTAGCAACGGTTCAACACTGGAAAAAATTCCTTGTATTACAAATAATTATGGCGTTCAAATATGCATTAGTAAAACATAATCGCATCAACACCTTTCTCTTATAATCCTGCATATAAAAATCACTAGGATTTTGTTCATGTGTGGTTTTTATACTGGTTTAAAAAAATAAATTTAAACTTGTCAAACGTCCACTTACGAACACATTTTCTTGGTTGTATTCTAGCCGAAAATATTAGACATTGCTAAAATGATTCAAGGGATCACCAGCACACCAGCCCCTTGAGAAATACGAGGATAGATATTTCACACCAAATGTGGTTGTCCAGATTTTAAAGAGTTCAAGTTGGTCTTGCTTTCTTTTGCTCCCATTTTATGATCTATGTATTTTATTTTAAATTTGAACTTTTATCTATTTGTATTTCAATTTTTAATATGACAGAAAGGACAGAGGTTATCACCGAGATTAAATATTTAATTTAAAATTTAAACTGAATACATTTTTGAAGTATGTAAAACACACTTTTCATATTAACTGGAATTGAGATGTGTGTAATACAACTATTTGCATTCCCTGCTATCTGAATAGGAAATTAAATAAGACAAAATAAACCTCTAAATGTATGGTCTGCGCATGAGACCCAGATGTAACCTGTTAATATCGTTACTCTATTTAACTTGTGGGTGATGAAGTTAGAGCATTATCTAAAGAAATGCTCCAAGTATCTTAAGGTTGAGAATCTTACAATGGTCTTGATTTTAATATAGTAGACCAGATATGCTTTGGCTCAGAATGGTCTCACCAAAAATATGTTGTGGCAAATGACATCTGAGCATAATGATACTATTAATTCTACTGTCATTGTGAGAAAAAATAAACACACTGTATTTAGTGTCTGTTTACAGATGGTTTGGCATTTCCCACAACCATCTAGTCATCTTTTATGGCAAAATACTGTTGTTGGTTGTTTGTTGACTTGTAGTATGTAACCATTCCCCCCTCTCCTGCCCCCTAGCGGAGGGTTTGGCAATGCACCAGCAGTTAGGACAACCAGCGATTATTTATTGATCACCTGCTGTGCGCCAAGCACTGCGGAGGCTGCTGAAATGTGTCCAGATCAGAGCAGAATCCAATAATAGCACGCAGGGGCGTTGTAAGATGATTTAAGTTCGAGTAGATATTCTAGCTTTGGGTCCTTGTGGCTCCTCAATTAGGGACCTCTTCAGAACCCTGATCTCAACGACAACGTTGCAACTGGACCCTGACTGGGGGCACCTCTGGCCACCAGAATCTCCTAGCCACAACCTGGTTGGGACGGAAAGGCGGGTCACCCCTTGGAGCGTCTGGTGATCATTTGCATCCTCTTGCTGAGAGCTCTCTGTCCAGTTTGGCCTGTACGCTTACAACCGCCAATCCTGGTCAGCGGTGTCAGACCTCAGCTCCACCACGCTCTGTTTGAAGAGCCCATTTTGTGTCGTGGCAGCCACAACGGCACCCAACTTTCCTCTGTGACTTTGTTCTTTTGATTTTTAATAGATCAAAGATGTGGAGGGAGGGAGGGAGGACAAGCAGGAGATGGAGAGAGAGAAGGGGGGTTGTTAGAGATTGCTGTTCGTGGCCCATGAGAGGCCACGCACCCCATCAGAAGGCAGAAGTGCCGGGAAGAGGGCGAGGAACCCGCACTTGGGCGCGGCATTGTTGGGGGATCGGAGCGGGGGCCACCTCGGCGGGCTGCCGCTGCCCAGTCCAGTCTCCATGGCAACGCAACCTGCTGCTGCTTGCCGCCAAAGTTGAAGGCGCTTGAAAGGGCTTGAGGAAGCCAGAATCACAACCCCATTTAGGTTCCCGGGAACAACGGGGCGAAAAATGAGGCGGAGAAAGAAAGGAGCAAGGAAGGTAGAAAGGAAAGGAGGAGGGAGGGAGTGGGAGGAAAAAGGGGAGCGGGAGCCAAGGAGTGAACGAATATGAACACAGGAACGAGAGAGGGAGGGAAAGGGAGGAGAGAAGGAGAGGAGAGGAGAGGGGGGAGAGAGAGAGAGAGAGAGAGAGAGAGAGAGAGAGAGAGAGAGGGGGGATGGACTGCGAACGCAGGCATTGTCTCTCTGCTCTGAGTCTGATCTACCACATCATAACCCCCAGGAAGGAGAAATCGTCAACATCCCAAGGGCATGGAGATGTTTCTATGGAAAACCCAGGAACTTTAGTCCATAACAGACCTGGAGTAAAACAAAACAAAACAAAACAAAAAACTCAAAGAGATCAAAGGCGCAGCTCCCTGGAGTAGAGATGCGTCTCTGAATTAAAGATGAACGGTACAGACTACAAAGTACTTTCTTCTTCTGTATGCAGTTCCCTGTTTCCCTTTCAAGGGGGGGGGGGTGCTGGCCTCCTCCTATTTGAACTAGACTGTCGTTGCAAAGAATGTCCTGGGGGGGGGAAAGGGGAAGAGGGGGTACTAGGAAGGAACTAGCTTCCCTCACCCCAGCTAGATCTCTGACCACCCTCTCCAGAGGGGCTCAGCGGAGGTGTCAGCCCTGCCCTCCTCTAGGAAGGCCGTCCTGGGAAAACCCAGCCCCGCCCTCAGGTCTACAGGGGCAGTTGGGCAACACGAGATACTCTGGAGTCAGGGGGAAGGGAAGTGGGCTCAGGCTGGCTTCTCGCCTCACCCGGTCAAGCCTGGGACACTCTCAAAGGGTCAGTGTGGCGGCGCTGGGGTAGGGAGAAGACAGCAGGTTGTGTAAGCCTAGGTGTGGACTGGGGCGGGGTGGGCTCTAAGGGACCCTGGGGGGGACCTGGAGCAGCCCCCACAGTGGTGTCTGCAGGGGTGGGCTCCTGGCGGTTCTCCCAGGGAGGGGGAAAGCCTCCCACCCCCACCCCCACTCCTGCGAAGGTGAAGACGTAGAGGGGAAGCCAGTTAAAGGAGGCATGTACTTGTCCGACAGCCCCTCCATTTGCCCATCTAAGAAACAAATTCCAAGTGTGTTTCTTAGGTTCTCCTGGCAAGAAAGATGACCAGATTTCCACTTTTCTTTCTCAGCCAAAGGAAGTTGCAAAGTGAAGGGTGGGAATTCCTTGTGTGTATCAGTAGGAGAACACTGCAGAGAATAGGCCAGCAACAGTCCTAGATGAATGTCTCCTGCACCAACCAGGACAGAGGGTTCTCAGGCCTGGCACGCTCCGTGTGTGTGTGTGTGTGTGTGTGTGTGTGTGAGAGAGAGAGAGAGAGAGAGAGAGAGACTTTGCGCTGAGGGCAGGCACGCTCCCTTCCCGTTCTGCTTCTCGTGGCCCTTGCGGCTGGGATAGCAAAACAGTCCATTCACAGAAGATGGAGACTCTCCACTTCCTCCTGAAAGAATCAGCCGAGAGGCCTGGGCTTGTGTGGAGGAAGCCAAACTTCCAGAAGCCTGTGCGCCCCCACCCGTCTCACTTCCGATTTCTCCCAAGCCAACTCGAAAAGATGAATATTACAGAAGTCAGTGAAGTTGTTTGCAAACACGGCCGAGAGAAAGCCTGGTCCCAGACTGGGTCCAACATCTGGACGGCTGTGCGTGGCCTCGGGGTCAGGCTCGACACTAAGTAAACAGTGCCTGGCGGAGGGGCTCCTTCTGTGGCGGCCGCAGCTGTTCAGCCTCCCATTGTCCGGCTGGGCCTGTAGATTCTGAGGCTGCTCCGCGCGCCCTGTCTGCGCACAGGAACCGACCAGGCCGAACCGACCAGGGCGAACCGACCAGGGCAAACCGCCCGTGCGCTCTGCGCGCGGCCAGGCCTTCTCCTGGTGAAGGAATTCTTCACCAGCCTGGCCTTTCCGGGCATCGCTTTCTCCTTAAATGACAGAGCAAGTGCAAAAAAGTCTTGAACCTGGAGGAGAGTAGGGGAAAGGGAAAAAGATGCTCCCCCCCTTTCACAGGAATGCAAGGGTGGGAAGAACAACACCGAACAAAGGAAAAGGCAGTTGGAAATAGCAATAAAATTGAAAGCAAGCATGATCTTGTTAAAGAGTGAATTTTAAAAAAAATCCCATATTGTCAGTCTCGGAGAGGTCAGTGTGTCTGTCCGAAGAAGAAGATGGGCCAGGAGCCAGGGGCCAGGGCGGTACGTTTCCTGAGCTCCCCGGGAGGGGTGGTCTTGAGTTTGACGGTTCACGCAGGGCGCCAGAGAGAAATGCCCCAGAGGTTAGACCCCCTGGGTGGCTCCTTCTAGGCCTGGAATTCCAACACCCTCCCCGCAAAGGGCAACAGCTCCCCTCCTCCATTGTGGCGAAGACGCTGGCAGCACTGTTGAGGGGTTCTGGGGAAACCGGGTCCAGGTTTTTAGACTGATTTTGCCAGGCTCACGATCTCCCAGCACTGCCCTGAGACTGGACTTCGGAGTGTGTTGTGGAGCCCCAACGCCCTGGGGCGAAAGGGCTTTTCCCTCCTAAAGCCCGGAGCCCAGGGAGGAAGGTGGCGAAGGGGACGTTTCCAAAGCGGCGGGCCCCTGAGGAAGGAAGGAGGTGGGTCCCGAGAGGCCTCGGACAGCCTGCAGACCCATGGGCCCCTGACGAAGGAAGGAGGTGGGTCCCGAGAGGCCTCGGACAGCCTGCAGACCCAGGTCCCCTCAAAGCCCTCTGCACTCTGTGGCCCCCACTCCGAGGGATTTGCGGGGCGCACTCCTGACAATTGCAGCCTCATTGGCCGAATAGGAGGCGTGTCCAGCGGCCTGGGGCCTGCCTCTGAGCCCCAGGGAAACAGCTCCAGATCCCCAGAGAGCCAGTCTGGAGTCCCCTCAACCCAGAGAGGCGCCCCCAGTTCGGAGCTGTGGCTAATGACGCCTAGTGGCCTTTGCCCAGTAGCCACTTGCCTCTGCTCTGGAGAAAATTTGGCTGCTCTTCTCATGGTGTTTGGCACTAATCCCCCATTATTCTCCTTTAAAAAAAAATGTTTAGAGGTAAAAAAAAGTCTTAACTTTTACTTTCAACAGCAACGGTGTCCCAGGCACTGAGGAATAAGACCATCCATCCGGTCTAGGCGGCTTCATTCTTATCCCTTTGTTTAGCAAACTCCTAAATTGGGAAAGTTGGAGGTAAAAGTCAGACTAAAATTATAAAATGCTATCAGGATATTGCTGTTGAGAAAAAAAAAAAAAAGAAAATTCTGGGCCCTGACTGGATACAAGCCGTTGAAGAGGAATCAAGGATTGCAAACACCCAAGCTCTTGGGCCTCTCCATCGATGCTCAAGAAGTTAGACTGTTTAAAAAACTTTTTTAAACGGCTGACAGAGACTAGCAGAGGGTTCAGAGGGTCAAAGTTCTGAGCAGCGGAAGTTACTGTGTTCTTGACGTTAAGTGTGGGAGAAAGCCCGAGGTCCCGCCCACAGCAGCTTAATTGTCATCGTTTAATTAACCTGAAGAATGGTTGAGTTGTAAGCATTCTGACTCCCGGTCCTGAGCTTGTGTCAGTGATTTGCTGGAGGGAGGGGCAGGCCGGGGGGGGGGGGGGGACCTCAAATCACTTACCGGATTCCAAAGAATCCTGCCTTCCTGTTTTCCCCACCAGAAAAGCTTTAAGAATTAAATAAATGTATAAATAAGTGGAATAACAAAGCCATCTCTCTCCCTCTAAAAAATAATAAATTTAAAAAGATATTAAAAAATATAAAGAAATATATAACACTTTGGAATGAACACGAGGGCTTCCGGTTCTGGCCAGCTGGGGTGTGGGGGGCGGTTGGCGTTGTGACAGAGCGTTTTTCTTCTCCGCGCAGAGTCCCGTGGGGACCACGAGCCCCTCCCCCCACCCCACCCCCACCCCCGCTGCCATCAGGTGTTAGAAGCTTTTCAGCGGCCCTCTTCCCGAGAACATTTATCCGCAACTGGCAGGTTTTTGTGTTTGCTTTTGTTTGGTGAGTCACTGGCCGAGGACGACCCCGATGGGACCAGCGTTCCCTAAGCGGGTGTCCGAACTCGTCGAAGGTCTGGTGCTCAGGGGCGCTCGAGGCAGAAGAGACGGGACGCGCAGCGCCACGCGGCTCAGTCTCCACTTCCCAATTCTGCGCTTGTTCCCTGTCGTGGTCGCAGGCCCGCCCCGCCCCGCCCGCGGGGCTGTTCTAGAAGTTGGAAAGGACGTGGGAAAACACTGGATAACTTTGCCACACCCACCGCAGAATAAACAGGGTAATTAAAATGACACAGATGTTCGTGCTGGACTTCACGGTTTCTGTGATCATTAAAGACAGCGTCTTATAAAACAAACTAGCAAAGAAACAAAAAACTTTAATTAAGTCTAATGACGGAGCTTTTGTTCTCGTGAATGGGTGGCAAGTTAAACCCATTAGACATAGTCATCACACTCTTTCCACCGAGTTTTTTTTATAAACTAAGGATATATTTTTAACACTGCGCAGAAACTGGCGCAGTGGGAGTCGCCCGGCACCGGGCAGGTGCGCGGTGGGGAGGAAGGGCACCCAGATCCGGGTAGAGAACGCTATCCCTGCACCCCGTGCCAGGAGGCTGATGGGGCCGGGGCCAGAGGGTTCACGCGTGAATTCTGCTGGTGAAGCGCCGATCCTCTTTCCAGCTAACTTCCTGTCCCCAAACGTCTCTCGAAATGAACGGATTTCCCGTTCTCTCCGTCCCTCTGAGTGGTCACGATGCCTGAGCGGGTGGGCGGGTGGGTGTGTTTGGCACAATCGAACCGTCCTGAGCTCCGACGAGCGCCTAGAAAAGGCCCGAGTTCAGACCACTCAGAATGGAACGAGAACAGTGGGGCCATCGCTTGAATTCTCCTTTCCACTCCCCCCAGAATCTCAGCTGGAGGTCTGGAGCCAGGAGCTTCCAAGGGTTCCAAATCTGCAGGAAGTGTGGGTGGGGCGAGAGCAAGTCTGGTGGGTTCCTCTAAGCACTGAGAGCCGGAAAACCTCCCCCTCTCCCGCTCCCCACCCCCACCACCCAGGGCCGCCGGCTTCCGGGCGAGCTGACTTTTCCCAGCAGACTCAAGAGGTCCTGCACTCCCGTCGAGTGGGAGTTGGAAGCCAGCCTCCCGTCACGTCTCCGTTCCCTCCCAATCCCCCTAGCTGTCGCAGATCAACGTGCAGGCAGCTTTTCCGTGGCCTGGGCTGTCCGGCGTCCTCTGTCTGTTCACTCAGGATCCCATGCGTCTACTAGTTGCACAGGGACTTGCTGTCCATGGTCACCGGAGTGGTAGGTAGTGCTGGAGCTTGTGCGGAAAGAGAGAAAGCGTCCTTGGCTCCAGGTTCCCGGTGAGGACAGCCACAGGCCTTCCAACCCCAGGTGGAAAGGGAGCGGAGAGCCGGTTCACAGCAGACCCCACGATTCCACGTGCGTCGTCTCACATACGCCCACAAGCGAAACATTTACATATACACACATTCTTACACATAGATATCTCTAGTCCTCTATTTCAGTTCACCCATCGGTCTCTATTTAGTGTCGAGTCGTATACTTTCACTTTATTTTTCTCTTACAAGAACGAGTACATTAAATAAGACATGTATTTGTATTACATGGAATCTGTTATCAGAATGTATATATATACATATATACATATATATATGATAAATATTATTAGATATGTATCGCCATTTGGGAACCGCACTGTATATTAAGAGATGACAAAATTGCATGTAGGGACCAGTGTTATCTAACAGGCAGCCTGTTATATAGTATATGCCGCCTGTCAGATATATACTAGGTGTTACACACCAGGCTGGAGACGTAGATGTATTCTTCCTCTTTAGAGTGCGTCTACAAACGGTTCTGGACGATGCAGAGGGGAACCCTTCAAGTTTCGGCTCTAGCAAAAGACCAACCCTCACTGGCCAGCCCAGACGAAAAAGCCCCTTCTCTGTACTGTAAGGCCATCTCTCATCTCTTTTCTTGACCCTCTCGCCTGCATCACTTGCTCTACCTTCATACAAATTTTTTAAAAATCATAAAAATAAGTAGACAAACAAAACACTGCAACCTTCTCCCCACTGCGCCACGTGTGCACTCAAAGCTGGTTGTTTTGTTTCTTTGTGTGTTTGTTTTCTGGTTCAGCGCCGGAACGGTCCGCTCTGCCTGGCGGCTCTAGAGGGTCGAACTCCGAGTTGGAGCAGGTGTTGAGGGTTTGGTGACCTGGGCAGAAGGCGGGACTCGGCCCTAGTCCTGCCCCCAGGCACCGGGCTAGCTGAAGGGCAGGGACAAGGTTCAGGGTGAGGGTGTGCAGCTGGAATACGAGGTAGGCAAGCTCAGTCCCCAGGTGGAGTTTTTAAAACAGCCAGCGGCTCCTGAACGCGAGCTTGTGCCACCAGGTCCTGGACGAGTCGGGGAGCAGGCCAGAGGCGCGCGGGAGAAGCCACGACCCGCGAGAGTTCAGACTTTCTGCGCCCTCCGCGCAGACGGCGCGAATCTGTCTGGAGTCATTTCCAGCTCCCCCCGAAGCTGCTGCAGTTCAAACCAAGTCCCAAAGTAAACAAACAGCCCCCCTCCCCTTCCTCACAGTCATGCCTTTCCAGGGGACACGGTCGGCCTAACGAAGCTTGCAGGATGCGAGGCGCTGCGCGGAGGTGGACGGAACTTGAGACGAATCATTGCGCCATTGTGCGCGCCAGCGGCCTGTCCCGGGCTCCAGCCCTGCGACCCGAAAACTGCCCCGGGGGATGAGCCGGAGACTCCCGCCTAATCAACCTACTGTTCTATCCGTGCACGTCAAAATTTTATAACAAGGGTGGAAGGAGAGAGAGAGAGAGAGAGAGACACCAGGGGTCCCCCCCCCCCCCCCCCAGCTCCCGCCTCCCTGCAGTCAAGCAGGGCTGCTTGGCTACATTTTGTTGTGATTCCTTGAAAGCTGTTGTACTCCAGGCGAAAACTTGAGCTGCCTGGGGAATTGCTTGGAGAAGCTTCCGGGAGCATCAGGGGCAGCTTGGGACCTTTTGGAAAGACGAATGAATGAGTGAATGGATGAATGAATGAATGAATGCCTTCTCTGTGTTTGCGTGGTGATTCGGGAAACCTTCGCGGTCAGACAGATTCTCAAAATGAGGGAATAAATGGGGGTGGGGTGGGGTGGGGGTGGAGACCTTTATAATCTCTTGATAAAGAACTAGATTAATTTTCCAAATGGAAATGCAGCTCAATTAATCTCAGATATAATTTCCCGACTGAGTAGCAAAAACTAGGGATTCGAACGCGCGGAGGTTGGTGAGGTCTGCTGGTCACCTGCTGGTGTCACTTAACGGTATTCTACTCCCTGCCTCATCCCCATTCAAAGCCAAAGAGTTCATTTCCATTCGCTTTCATTGGCCGGAACTGCCACTGTCTTTTCAGGATGGGGAGTCGCACTTTTGGATAATGTTCTCAAACAACAACAGCAACAGAAGGAATATCTGTAATTACCTCCAAACCTCAGGAGTTCCTACGGAAACTCTAACTGAAACGATTGAATAACAGCCTACTTGGCTGATGAAGTCTCCTCTTAAATATTTTCTTACATTAGCAAAATCCACCATAGACTAGCCCTCTGTGAAAGTAATTTGGAAAGAAAGTAGAGAAGCTTTGGCATGTCCAGAAGCCAAGGGCTGAATGAGCATTATTGCAGAAAACGAAGGGTCCTTTCTTTAAAAAAAAAAGAAATTATATATATATATATGCATATATATATATATATATATATATATATATATATATATATATATGCTTTGTTATTTAATTAGTTGATCCCCTCCAGCTTGAAAAACTCCACAGGACTCTAGCTAAAGGTGTACACAAACATTTCCCCAAAGAGCTTATGTATATTTATTTATTCATGAGCCCAAGGCAACCAGAGTTTCATAAGCAGAGACAGCAATGGGATGAGGGGTTGGTGGCAGGAAAATGCCTCTGAAGTGAGTTCCAGAGAAGTGCGTGCCTGAGCGGTGTTCCTTCTCTGGGGAGGTTATTTATCAGCACACAGAAGATTCAGGTCAAGTAGTCCAGATGCCTCAGGCTAACGGGTTACCGGTCCCGTAATTAACAGGACTCTACATTTTTTCAGTGACCATTTACCTGACCACAGGCACACATATGAACCCCTGTGTCACACTGACATATAGACCGGCAGAAAATATACTTCCAAAGATAAAGGCGTCATACAACCGTGAGCACTGAGCTGTCTGGGGCAGAGTCAGGGTGAGTGATGGAGAAGCAGAGAAGGCAAGGGCTGCATGGCGTTGTCAGCTGTGTCTGTGACATTAGAAAGTGCTCATGTATGAAGTCCTGCCTGGCTGCCCGGGGCATGAGCACTCCCGGGGAGCCCCTGACCAGGAAACCGGGTCCCACAAAAACTGCACAGTGAGGACTTACAAGGCTTATAATACATGCTGTGCTTTAGAGTAAGAATTAAAATTGAAAAACGGCTCCAATCTCACATCTAATAAACACTCAGAACTCTGCGAGACCGAGTGGAAGTTGTCTATGAAGTACTTGCTTTGAGAACCATTACGATGCTTCCGGAAACTTCTCTGTATACGATTTCCCAATTCAACTGAAACCCCTCTCCATGTTTGTGAGAAATCCCTGATGATCTACATGACCCTGGAACTTTTCTAGCTCACCTCCTTACCATCACTTTAAAAAGTAAGATATAGTCATTTCGAAGGGGTGATCTAATTCCTACTATTATACAATGATTTAATTTTTTTTTTTTTGTCCCATTGATCTCAGCTAATTACCTCTGAATTTTATCTCTATAACTCTCCTATAATGTTTTGGTGATTTCCAAGCAGGTGTGTAGCATGACTCTTTGAGGAAAAGTTATTTTTATCCTCAGTGTGAGTTGTTAATTCTGTTCTCCGAGCACAATAAATAGATAGATCCCGAGATGTCATGAAAGTCTGGTTCACAGTTACGTCAGAGACTCGGGCCATTTTCCTCTGTCATTATCGTTTTCTATTTACACAAGTGAGTAAATAGAAATTCATAACCACATTCATGATGTGGTTATGAATACAGATAATCTTCTAACAATTAGGTTTATCCATAAAAGCTATCTTTTAGAAAACATTTCTTACAAAAACTTTGCCTGTAATAGCTTACTATTGTCTTTTCTTTTAACTTCGACAACCTCTCTCTCTCTTGTGAAGATTTCAAGGCAAAAATCATAGCAAAGCCATTGGGATGAAGACGGTAGGGCACATGAAGTGTTCTGAATCTGCATGGGCTTCCCTCTGTGGTCCGTCCGATTGTCCAAGAATGCATGTAATTGTCTAAGCATATGGGCAGTCTGAGAGCGAACCTCGGGCTTGTTCTAACGTCCTGCCATGCATAGGGGTCAGCAGGCGGGAGTTCATTATAAGTCTCTCTCCCAAAGGAAACATTTCTCTGTAATATTTGTTGTTTTCAATATCAATAAACCTTCTATTGGAGATCCGGGTGTGTGACCTTAATCACATAATGTGGAGGAATAAAAAGTTTCTATTATCTTCTTACATTAAGAAGTATAAATGTGAATTAAATTAATATAATAATTCAAATAGCCCATGTGTTCGGGAATACTGGCTTTATATATGTATCTGTATATATGTACACACACAGACGCACAGTACACACACACACACAGAGGGAAACAAATTTAAAACCATTTAGAGCCTTTTGTATATGATAGGTTTTCCATTTTTACAAAAAACAAAAGTGCTTTAAAAAATAGCCTTTAAAAACTTCTTTAGTCCAAGTAAGAAGTGGTGAATGAACTATGTGTGAAAAGATAAGGCCGATATAGTATGCCACCTTTTCCAATGATCAGTTTTTTTTTCAAATTTTAGATATTTTGCTATCTTATTAAAGTGAGCCTCTCTTTCCAGAACCTAAATTTAGATATTGGTTGCATCACACCTTTGACATGTTGCTTTATTAAAAACCATAATATTCCACTGCAGCTCCCTGGGGAGAGGTTTTATGTGTGTGCTTTATAAATGTGGGAA
Source organism: Saccopteryx leptura (assembly GCF_036850995.1). Classification (NCBI taxonomy): domain Eukaryota; kingdom Metazoa; phylum Chordata; class Mammalia; order Chiroptera; family Emballonuridae; genus Saccopteryx; species Saccopteryx leptura. The sequence continues at coordinate 5,438,077 of NC_089510.1, read as the reverse complement.
ATATTTGCTCACAATGACTACTCCTTTTTTTAAAAAAAAAAAAATAGCAACATCTTAACTATTTTTCTAATCATTTTGGTTTAATAGATCTTTAAAATGACATTAGTTTTTGTAGAACACAACTATGGAATTAGAACTAAAAACAGCAAATGTCCGTTTATTTGTATTGGCTGAAGGGCTGCCGAGCTCACACTGGACACGTTGTACTTTGGAGGGGAAGCTGAGAGCCAGGCCCTGTTGTGCTCACTTGCACTGAGATTCTCAGCTGCAGAACCAAGGCTGTGGCCAGCCCGACTGCATTCCTGGGAGCTGGGGGCCTTTCAGCAGCGGCAGGGTGGGTTTCCAGGTGGTGAGTCCAATGTCTCTTTCAGCCATGATGCGCCTGGTGGGCCGAACATCTTCTCTGTGTACTTCGTGAAAGAGTACACAGGCCCTTCTTATTTGAAAAGAGCAAATATGCTCCCAGTTTTCTACAGTGTTGAGAGATAAGAGAAAACACAATCATTTCCCATATGAAATTATTCTGATCGATTTTATTCATATTTACATAGCATATATACAATATATATATGTATGTATATGCATGCTGCATCAAGAGAATGTCCTTATACTTTCAAAATTACAGAAGAGAATTAGACATGCTCATTGTTAAATATTCTAGTCTATTGAAATAATCAGAGAACTTTTATAAAATGAACAACGCCAGGCAGAACGGGAAGGGATCCACCTACATTTAGGGAGGTAGTGGAGAAAGGTAATCATCAAAGCTGACTGAAACAAAATATTAGAGAGGCTTGTCCTTGCTGGAGCTCCGAACCCCACTTACATCAGAGCCTTCATTTCACAGCCGAAGAAAATGAGGCTCGTGGAAATGACCCGACCCTAAGCAGCATGGCCAGCTAGGTAAGGACCAGATCTAGGTCCTCTCAGCTCCAGTCAGCTTTTATTTATGGGATTCGGCACATGGATGATAACTATCATCTCTTTGAAAGGCAAATCCATGCCTCTCACCACTTGACTGTACCTGCGTGTGCTTCGGAACAAAAGCGCTTTTCCGTGAAAACAACGGCACTAAAGTCCTGGGTCGGAAAGGCATTTCTTAAGGACTGCAAGAGCGAATTCTTCCCCCGCAGCCTATTCAGGGCTGGAAAACTCAGAACGAGGGTGCAGTCGGTGCGGCGTGGGAAGACCCTGTTTCAGTGAACTCCAATTTCAGAAAGGAGGCTCTCTCGGTCCTGGGTCCATCGATAATTATGATTCCAAGGCTGGAGTAAGCGATGTGACAGAAACACAGACATGAAAGGAGAAGGCAAAGCGATGAGCACCAAGATTAGAGCCACAACACGCGTATAGGTCCGGCTTGCGTCCGGTTCACACACGGAGCGGGTAGAATTCTGGGAGTACAATTTTTTACTTATCCAAATGTTATTACCCAAATGTTAGATACTTAGTAGCACATAACGCAAAACATATACTTTCATACTGTTTTCTATTTCTGTATGTCATTTAGGGAGTCAAAGCTGTTTAGTGGCCTAGAAAAACAGTGTTGATGTCTCTGTATTTGGTTTTGACGCATTTTGTAATGACTAACCAAACTAGTAATATTTTGCATTAAAAATAGGATATCAGTCTTATTCTCACTTTTTTAAACTGAAAAAGATAAATACCCTCCCCTGCTCTCCCAAGGGGGAAAAAATTGAGGTAATTTTCTCAGGAAAATCTTAAGGAATAAACAACATTTGATGGGTTAATCAGTTGTTTCACAAAGGGCTTTTTTGATAGCTCTGGGGAAATGGTTTATTATCTGAAATACGTCCATGCTGATAATTTCCATGCTTTGGCAGTATCGTGTGTTCGTAAACCAAGAGAACAAATTCAGGGATGTGTTGACTGAGTTTGGAAAGTGCTGTTGCTACCTGCCTACATCTGCCTAGCGTGACCTGAATGTGTTGTCCTCTTCTGGAGGCTGGAGATTTGGAAAGATAATTGGAATGCTACCCCTTAAATGTCCTTTCTATTGGCTGAGTGCTAGCCTGGCCTTCTGAATACCCAAACAGAACGGGAGTATTTACATAGATACCTGTCTTTGGGACTTAAATAATCTTTTGGGAATTAAGGATTTGACTTATCCAGGGTCACCGGCTTCCTTCCTGCCTTCCTTCCTTTATTTATTTATTTTTAATAATAGCCTCTATTTTTTTAAAATTTTATTTATTTATTTATTTATTTATTTATTTTTTACAGAGACAGAGAGTGAGTCAGAGAGAGGGATAGACAGGGACACACAGACAGGAGTGGAGAGAGATGAGAAGCATCAATCATTAGTTTTTCATTGCGCGTTCCAACACCTTAGTTGTTCATTGATTACTTTCTCACATGTGCCTTGACCGCGGGCCTTCAGTAGACTGAGCAACCCCTTGCTGGAGCCAGCGACCTTGCGTCCAAGCTCGTGAACCTCGCTCAAACCAGATGAGCCTGCACTCAAGTGGCGACCTCGGGGTCTCGAACCTGGGTCCTTCCACATCCCAGTCCGATGCTCTATCCACTGCACCACCACCAGGTCAGACCCTTCATTTATTTTTAAAAAATGTGATTTTTATCCCACTGCAAAAGATGTTTCTAGTTGATGGTATGAGAGTGCCACAATCTAGATGCTGTGGAAGTGTCTTTTCTATGATGTTTTTTGTTACCGGGAAAAGAGTATATATCCATATTGCTGTTGGTATACTTCAATGAGAATGTTCTAGGCTAGATCACAGGATGCGGCCACAGAGAGGCTGTGTTTTGGAGTACTCCATGTGACAGATCACCTTGAATTTATTCAGATGTGGGCTGAAGCATCAGCATGTAGGCAGGGACTATTTTATTCTGTCCGTGATGACCAGTGGCCCCTTAGAGAAAAATGTTACATTCTGAGTAATATTTAGAAAATGTGGCTAGATTGCATGGTGAATTGGATTAGACACCAAGACCACCAAGAAAGCACGTATTTACATGTCCACGAGCAGCTTCTCTTCCTTCCAGCCCACCGTGCTGTCGAGAAACTTTACACGGCAGAGTGGGCGAGATTGGCGAGACTCACGGTCTTCATGAGAGCGGCCTTCAGATGAAGGGGGGCCGGAGTTTTCACGGCGAGCCACTTTTTTATGAGAGAGAAAAAGGGAGAGAGAGAGAGAGAGAGAGAGAGAGAGGGAGAAGCATCAACTTGTTGTTCCATATAATTGTGCCATTGAGTGCCTTTCACAGGTGCGCTGGCCAGGTTTGAACTGGCAACCTTGAGGGGGCAGCTCTGAGCTCTCAGGATGGAGGCATCTACCACAGATTGGAGCTGGCTACCTTGGTGCTGCAGGGTGATGCTCTGTCCACTGCACCACGGGCTAGGTGCTGCAGGGGGATGCTCTGTCCACTGCACCACGGGCTAGGTGCTGCAGGGGGATGCTCTGTCCATTGCACCACAGGCTAGGTGCTGCAGGGGGATGCTCCGTCCACTGCACCACAGGCTAGGTGCTGCAGGGGGATGCTCCGTCCAGGGCACCACAGGCTAGGTGCTGCAGGGGGATGCTCTGTCCACTGCACCACAGGCTAGGTGCTGCAGGGGGATGCTCCGTCCAGGGCACCACGGGCTAGGTGCTGCAGGGGGATGCTCCGTCCAGGGCACCACAGGCTAGGTGCTGCAGGGGGATGCTCCATCCAGGGCACCACAGGCTAGGTGCTGCAGGGGGATGCTCCGTCCAGGGCACCACAGGCTAGGTGCTGCAGGGGGATGCTCTGTCCACTGCACCACAGGCTAGGTGCTGCAGGGGGATGCTCCGTCCACTGCACCACAGGCTAGGTGCTGCAGGGGGATGCTCCGTCCAGGGCACCACAGGCTAGGTGCTGCAGGGGGATGCTCTGTCCACTGCACCACAGGCTAGGTGCTGCAGGGGGATGCTCCGTCCAGGGCACCACGGGCTAGGTGCTGCAGGGGGATGCTCCGTCCAGGGCACCACAGGCTAGGTGCTGCAGGGGGATGCTCCATCCAGGGCACCACAGGCTAGGTGCTGCAAGGGATGCTCCGTCCACTGCACCACAGGGTAGGTGCTGCAGGGGGGTGCTCCGTCCACTGCACCACAGGCTAGGTGCTGCAGGGGGATGCTCCATCCAGGGCACCACAGGCTAGGTGCTGCAGGGTGATGCTCTGTCCACTGCATCACAGGCTAGGTGCTGCAGGGGATGCTCCATCCAGGGCACCACAGGGTAGGGTTGTGTCCAGCCACTTTGATAGACACTATTGTCGTTAATGTTGTCTGACCTACTGCTTCCACAAACCGGAAGATCACTAATTGCATAAAGATTGTTAAAAGACATACAAAGACAATACAGGAACCATCACCTATGTAGAATCAATCAGATATTGGGCATTATATATAATTAAATGTTATTATTTTTATAGATTTTTTTATTGATTTTAGATGGGAATGAGAGAGAGAGAGAGATAGGGAGGGAAGGAGCGGGAAACTTCAACTTGTAATAGTTGACTCTCCTATGTGCCTTGACCAGGCCATCCCCGGTTTTCCAACCAAGGACCCCAGCATTCCAGATGGATACTTTATCCGCTGTGCCACCACAGGCCAGGCAGTTGTTGGACATTTTACATAAAACATCCCATTTAATTCTCATGCATACCTCATTCAAGTAGTGTCATCTCCCTTTATAAAGAAGATAAGGAAGGGCTCTATGAATTGAAGAAACTTGCCCCATGATGTCTGAGATGGTGACCATATAATTTCTCATTCAACGATACCTTTGAGTACGGGAAGAATAAGTATGCCTGGACGGTGGGGGTAAAGAGGAATATTCATAGACAAGTCAGGACACAAAATGACCCACCCCATATGTATTTGACTTATCCAAGTTCCACCTGTCTGGCGCAACGCTGTAGCAAGCCTGGGACCATGAGGCAGTAGTTGATTGGCTGAGGACGATAGAGAAGAAGGAAAGAAAGAAGCTGGTTCTTGGTGGCCATCCCGGTCCCCCTTATCTTCCACCTTCATGTTAAGGAGATCGTAAATATCCCTGCTATGTAGGTCTTTTATTTGGTGTTCTGTTACCTGATACTGACTATGCTTCAGCACGAGGGAAAACAGCAGATTATACAAAGCAATGGAAGGAACGGGTGGATCTACTAGGATAAGAGGAGTCCAGGACAGGTGGAGAGATCTCTTAAAACCACGTGATCTAATCTTGTGCTAGTGTGTCTGTGTGTGTGTGTGCGTGTGTGTGTGTGTGCGTGTATGTGTAGAGATGGTGGAGAAGAGATTCCTGCAGGAAATAACATGAAACAAAAACTTGGGCATTGAATTAAATTCTGTTTGCCTACATTTGTGTATGTGGAAAGCCGTAAGTTTTCCCTCCCCAGAACGTTCGGCCTTGGTGATTTACAAGCGCTTTTCTCTGCAGCGTGGACGGGCAGGTCATCCAAGAAGGAGTTGCCAGGCTCAGCGCGAGGCAGGGATTCAACTTGCGAAGTTTTCCTTTTGTTTGATTTATTTTTCTTTTCCAATAGATTTTTTTTTTTTATCCTGGTTATTATTATGGTTATTTCGCTTCTACTTTTTCCATTGTATTATTACAATCTCAAGCTTTCTTTGGGTGAATTTTTTTGTTGAGCTAGAATTAATAAAAAAGGAGACCTTTGAATTCATGAGTAATTTGTTTGAAAGAAAAAGAAAAACAAAATCAAAACCAAAACAGAAACGTACTGAGCAATTCAGAATTGTCCACACAATGCCAGTCCCGGGAAGACCACCTGTTCCATGGCAGCGGCTGCTCAGAGTTGAAGCACTTTCTTTGCAGCCTAATTGCCCGGGATGAGGCCATCCTGTGTATCTGTTCAGAACCATTAACAACCACTTCACCTGATTGCAGCAAGTGTGTGTGTGTGTGTGTGGTGTGTGTGTGTGTGTGTGGTGTGTGTGTGTGGTGTGTGTGTGTGTGTTTTCCCTTCAAATGTGTCAGATGGAAAGTGGAAGGACTTTATGCCCTGATAAACAACAAAATTGACCAAATTTAGCAGTAGGTCTCAGCAAAAGGCAATTTTTCCTTTCATCTTCCATCTAATTTGACAACTGATGGTTTTTGAAAATTTAAAGCTGGATGATGCCTCCGGCACACTTGCTAGATTTGATTCCATCAAGCCGGGTCTGCTTCCGCTGTGTTTGGGGGTGGGGGTGGGGGGTGGGGGGTGGGGGATTCTGCTCTGGGCGGATTTCCTCCCACGTCGGTGTGATGCAGCCCGGATCAAGGCCCAGCGCCGTCTCTTTGTCTCAGGAAGATGACCTCCTGCTCGTTTATTTCATTCTGGGATTATTTCTATTATGGCCATTTGATTTGTACGACTTGGAACGAGTCATGTCAACTCCCTGCGCCTTCAGATTTATTGTTATTTGTGAAATGATAATGAGGGAGCTAATGAGAGAGTGGGGTGTATCCTCTGAGCAGATTGCTTTGGAACACCATCGGACCTGAGAGAGGTCTGGGATTCGCGCACACACAGACCCGCTGCGGGCACTTGATTCTTCAGCCATTCCCTGAGCCTCTCCTTCCCGGTGGGGAGGGCGGGCGTGTGCCGGGGGCTCTCAGCCCCAGTATTTTCTGCAGAAAATGTGTACTTTAGAATGATTGTAAGAACAACTTTATTTATTTATTTTATTTATTTATTTATTTATTTTCTAAGCTGGAAACTGGGAGAGACAGTCAGACAGACTCCTGCATGCACCTGACCGGGATCCACCCGGCACGCCCACCAGGGGGCGATGCTCTGCCCACCAGGGGGCGATGCTCTGCCCCTCCGGGGTGTCGCTCTGCCGCGACCAGAGCCACTCTAGCGCTTGGGGCAGAGGCCAAGGAGCCATCCCCAGCGCCCGGGCCATCTTTGCTCCAATGGAGCCTCGGCTGCGGGAGGGGAAGAGAGAGACAGAGAGGAAGGAGGGGGTGGGGGTGGAGAAGCAAACGGGTGCTTCTCCTATGTGCCCTGGCCGGGAATCGAACCCGGGTCCCCCGCACGCCAGGCCGACACTCTACCGCTGAGCCAACCGGCCAGGGCCTGTAAGAACAACTTTAAAGGAAAAGCCAATACAGACTGATTAAAATGTATTTATTTTATTTTATTTTTTTAACGTGGAGCAAACGTTGTGTGTGCTTTGCGGTGATGGCGTGGGAGTGTGGGGGTGAGGTGGGCGGGCGGCTGGGACGCACGGAAATTGCGGGGCGCCACCTGCATCGTGCTGTGGGTTTGAGACACGGGGCTGTGCGTGCTCCTCCTCCGCTCTGTACTCGGAGACTGAATGCCGGGGCCTCTTAGCCCCTTCGCACAGGGCGGGGTCGCAGCCAGTAGTTAAGTTACGCTCTAGAAGTATAAAGATCCGGTCTTTGGAAATGGAAAAAATAAAAGGTGACAGAAGCCATACATGGTTAAATAGCCGAATGAAGGCAAAACCCAGAGTCGGGAGGCCTCGTGTGGAAACGTGGACACGGGCCAAGGGCGGAGAGGGAAGCCCGCGAGGGGCGATAGTTCAGGAGCCAAAGAGAAGGCCGATGTTTTACAAAGACACCTGGACGGGTCTGCAAGAGACTCCCAAGCTAAGACCAGAGTCCGTTTTGAAGATGTGTTACAGACAGGAGGGTGACGGGAGCGTCATTTGGGCTCTTTATTTTAAGAGTAAAAATGTGTGTGTGTGTGTGTGTGTGTGTGTGTGTGTGTGAGATATATATATATATATATATATATATATATATATATATATATATATATATATATATATATATATATATATAAAGGGCTGACGTTTTCCAAGTCAATATTATCACTCCTGGTCTGCAGGGCTCCCGTGATCTATCTCTGCTCTGAGATTTGTTGACCTGTGACCGTGTACGAGGGACAAGATCCTCTTGTTTTTTTGCCTCAGTTTTTAAAAAAGTAAAATAAAATAAGAATACCTGTCTCCAAAGGTCTTCGTAAGAATGAGAAGATGAAATTGTAACTAAAGTATAATTTTAAAGGAGTATAATAATCACTCATTTAAAGTTAGATGGTATCATTATTATAATCACTACTATCATCCTCATCCTCATCATTACTTAGAAATGTTCTGAAAACACCCCACAGACGTGGGATTCCGACTGCTTGGGTTTTTTTGTCTGTTTGTTTGTTTGTTTTTTGTGACAGAGACACAGAGAGTCAGAGAGAGAGGGACAGATAGCGACAGACAGACAGAAAGGGAGAGAGACGAGAAGCATCAATTCTTTGTTGCAACACCTTAGTTGTTCACTGATTGCTTTTTCATATGTGCCTTGACCCCAGGGGGCTACAGCAGACCAAGTGACCCCTTGCTAGAGCCAGCGACCTTGGGTCCAAGCTGGCAAGCCTTGCTCAAACCAGATGAGCCTGTGCTCAAGCTGGTGACCTCGGGGTTTCTAACCTGGATCCTCTGTGTCCCAGTCTGATGCTCTATCCACTGCGCCACCGCCTGGTCAGGCCCGACTGCTTGGCTTTGAATCCTGATTCTAACGTTTGCCGCCTGTAGACCTTTGGTCAAGTTGCTTAAGTTTTCAGGTTTCTGTGTCCTCATTTGTAGAACGGGAAGAAGAGTTGTTTCCTTCACAAGGCTACTGTAAATACGAACTGCATCAAGTTATGCAGAGGGTTCACCCCTGTGCCTGGCTCACGGGACATCATCACTCTGACTGTTATTCTTCTGACCTCATTTCATTTCTCTCTCCCCTTCCGTCTGACAGGCAGGTCCTCTCTTTCTGAGACAGCTCCTTACGCTTCAGGCTCTTTGTCCCTGAGGTCACCTCCTTGTCCAGGCTTCCTCTGACCACCCGGTCTGTCTTGCTCCCCACCCACAGGCATTCTCCAGGGCCGGTCCCGTCTCAGTCTTGTTCCAGCATCTTCTACCGGACGTTATCTTTGTGTATGCACTGCTTCCCTGATTATGATCCGACACCCCCTCTCCATTCTTACAGAACGGGAGCTACCTGCCTCGTTTGCTACTGAGTCTCGGGGTCGAACGCCACATCTGGCAGGGAGGAGGCATTCAAAAATATTTGTCAAATGAATGGTGTTGGGCAAGTAAAGTTTGTAAAACATGATTTTTTATGTCTGCTCGCTTATACTTTGCCCTGGGGGTTGGGCAGCGCCAGGTCTACGTGGGTCTGTGAAATTGCATGTTTGCTGGAGAGAGGTTTTCTCACCAGAGAGTTTTAAAAAGAGGAGAAGAAGGACAAGGGCAAGAAGAGAGAAGTCATGTTTTGCAGGGAGAGCAGAGAGACTACAGGGTGCTGAAGGAGAAGCCAGTTTGTGCAGAGAAGGGAGAAGGTGTGCAGATGGGGAACCAGGGCTGAGGGGCTTTGGGAGCTCCACTGAGGCTGGTGGGGCCTTTGATTCCAGGAGGAACCAGAGAACATTCTCTTGGTTGTGGAACCAGAGGATGCGCCAGTGGCTTTGGGAGCTCTGCGTGTTTGCTTGTCGGTCAGTACGAGACTTGAATAAAGGCATGGCCCACCATTCTTTGGCTGCACAGTTTCTTTATTGTCCATCCGAATTCAATGAGAACCCGCATCTATCTTCATGGCCACGGCAGCCATGACTGCTGACCGTACAAATGGGCAGAATTGTAATTGGGTCTAAAGTGATCTAGACATCAGTGAGGACCACTTCCTGTTCTTAAAGACAGGCTAGACTAGGCCCTGGCCGGTTGGCTCAGCGGTAGAGCGTCGACCTGGCGTGCAGGGGACCCGGGTTCAATTCCCGGCCAGGGCACATAGGAGAAGCGCCCATTTGCTTCTCCACCCCTCCCCCTCTCCTTCCTCTCTGTCTCTCTCTTCCCCTCCCGCAGCCAAGGCTCCATTGGAGCAAAGATGGCCCGGGTGCTGGGGATGGCTCCTTGGCCTCTGCCCCAGGCACTAGAGAGGCTCTGGTCGGGGCAGAGCGATGCCCCAGAGGGGCAGAGCATCGCCCCCTGGTGGACAGAGCATCGCCCTCTGGTGGGCGTGCCAGGTGGATCCCTGTCGGGCGCATGCGGGAGTCTGTCTGACTGTCTCTCCCTGTTTCCAGCTTCAGAAAAATACAAAAAAAAAAAAAAAAAAAAAAAGACAGGCTAGACTAAAGGGGGGTGTGTCTCAAAATGTCACTCATCTGGGGGATAGAAGGTTGGGTCCAATGTCAGTGGCTATCCACTCTGTCCACTTAAAGACACTCTGAGGACAAAAGGTGGTCCTGTGAGTAATCATGTTAAGACAGCCAGCAGACACTGGGCTGGCCCAAGGTAAACTTTATCCACAAATTAGCTGCAGTAGGAGTTACAGCTGGGAACGGTCTCACAAATGCGCAGACTCCCGGGACCCCGCCGACTCCAGGTCCCCAGCATCAACATCTTTGGCAAAGGGGCCCTGGCATCTATATGCTTTATCAAGTGCCCTGGGTGATTCTGGCATCTGCCCAATGTGCCAGAGTTTGAGAACCACTGGAGTTGGGGGTTAGGGGGCTTCCCTCCTCAACCCAGGACGCATCCCTAAAGATGTTAAATGCCTGTTGACACAGTTGTGCAGGAGCTGCAGCAGTGAGGTCCCTGGGCACAGGAGCCAAATGCTCATTAGCACTTGTATAGGAACCGGGGCCTGTCCTCAGAGTTCATTTCTGGGCGAACAATGAGAGTTCTCATGAAGCACTTTGGCAGAGTGAGGACAGATTTGGGGTGATGTAGTGCAAATTGTAGGAAGTGAGTGCATTAGCACAAAAGAGATTTAAGAGGTCTGCAGAAGAGGTTTAGCATTGTCTGGCAAAAAGTTGTAAATTTGGGGGAAGAAAAGGTAAATTCTGGTAACATAAATAAAGGCTAATTGAATCCCCCCCCTTTTAAAAAAATATGATTCTGAGAAAATATTTTGGGATTTTGTGCACCAGGCAAATATCATCAAATATGAAATGTTCCGTGGATTTCTGTCATGTGTCTGTATCTTAGTGTTGGTGCCACGGGCAATATTTTCCGATGATGAGGAATAGTCATAAAGCCTTGCCCACCCTCTGGCTCTTTCTTTCTCACTTCTATCAATAATTTCCTCCTTATCCATTCCATCTGCCTGCAGTGGGGATGAACAGATAGTAGCCCCTCTGGGTTTTCCTGATGTCACCACGAATCTCGTCTCCTTTCCATCCTTTTCTAACATCTTCAGATGCGTTCCTTTTCTGAGCATCCCTGACGCAGAAAGATGATGCGTGAGTTCATGTTTCACCACGTAAAGTCCTACAGCCCAACCGTAGGCTCGGTTTCAACAGCAAGTCCTCACTCACAAGTCCATGAAGTCAAAGAGACGTCGCTGTAGATAGAGACACGTGGAAGGGATAGAGAGACGTCATTTACATACTGTGGTTTACTGTCACGTCCCACGAAGTGAAAAAGAAAGAGAAGGAGAAAATGTTCTTACCAGGTCTTCATTTAGCATAATACGCACCATAAAAATCCACCCATTGCTGTATTCAAACAACACTGGAATGTGCATCTTCCTCTCGCTGGTTACCACTCTAGAAACTTAATCGTGAGGTTTGGCAACCGCTCCAGGAATTTAAATATTAAAGATACAAGGAAGAGGTGGCGGTCAGCTGTTTCCAACGTCAGGGATGAGAGTGCAGTGTGGAGAGTCCATAGAAATGGCTCTCCTAATTGCGTTTATGTTAGGCTTGCGTAATAATTAAAAACAACAACAAGAAGAACAGCGCACAGCCAATATCACCGGAAATGGGGTGTATGTGCCTTTACATCTTTTCTTGGCCTGTCGCCAGCCTTGCACCGGTGGGCCGACTACTTCGGGTAGCAATCGCCAAGTTCTTTCTGGGGTTGTCCAGTGGATGCCATTTTAAACAGCAGGAGGGCGACCTTTCTGTATTCCGAACACCTAGCAACCTCTGTTGGCAACAGACTTACTTCTTTCTGCCTCTTCGGCTTGCCTGGAAAGACTGTTGTGTCTGAAACCGCCTCTCCAGACGTGGAGCTCTCTTCATTACTTCTCACATTAGCTGAGTGTTTCCAATCCGACCCATTACAATAGTCAACGGGCCACCCCTCAGGGCCTCCGTCCTCCTTCCTGCCCCCCCCCCACCGCAAATAAATAAGCATCCATGCGCCGGGATGACTCACTGTGTCCATAGCGCTTGTCCAGTAACACACTTCGAGTAGAAAATAAACGAATGGGTAGGCGTATTTCGCGGCGACTCATAGGTATTCGGAGTTATACCGAGCGCGGCCCGCGATCATGGCGACCAAGGCTGTGTGCGTGATGAAGGGCGACGGCCCGGTGTAGGGCATCATCCACTTCGAGGAGAAGGGAAGTGGGTCTGTCATGGTCTCGCCATGACCAAAGGCGAGCATGGATTCCATGTGCATCAGTTTGGAGACAATACGCAAGGCTGTACCAGTGCAGGGCCTCACTTTAATCCTCTGAACAAAACCCACGGTGGGCCACAGGATCAAGAGAGGCATGTGGGAGACCTGGGCAATGAGACTGCGGGCGAAGATGATGTGGCCAAAGTGGCTATTGAGGATTCTATGATCTCGCTCTCAGGAGACCATTCCATCATTGGGCGCACCGTGGTGGTCCATGAGAAACGAGATGACCTGGGCAGAGGTGGGAATGATGAAAGCAAGGAGACGGGCAACGCTGGGGGCCGCCTGGCCTGCGGGGTGATTGGGATGGCCCAGTGACATTCCCCAGGACCGCCTGCGTCCTAGTACTCGTTTTGCTGGTTGTAGGAATTTAACTTGGTAAACATTAAATACTGTCATCTTAAAAGTGTAATATGTGTCTTCTTTTTTTTTAATTTGCTTTAAGTACCTGTATCAAGAGCTGATTTAGATCACTTGGAAGCTTTGTGTAATTGTATCATCTCATTCAATTAAAATGTGTTTCAATGGAAAAAAAAAAAAAAAGAAAATAAACGAATGTTCTGTCCTACGGGGCGGGGCTGTTTGCTCTGGGAGCCAGTACTATCTACGGCAGGGGTCCCCAAACTACAGCCCGTGGGCCACATGCGGCCCCCTGAGGCCATTTATCCGGCCCCCGCCGCACTTCTGGAAGGGTACCTCTTTCATTGGTGGTCAGTGAGAGGAGCATAGTTCCCATTGAAATATTGGTCAGTTTGTTGATTTAAATTTACTTGTTCTTTATTTTAAATATTGTATTTGTTCCTGTTTTTTTTTTTTTTTTTTAACTTTAAAATAAGATATGTGCAGTGTGCATAGGAATTTGTTCATAGATTTTTTTTGTAGTCCGGCCCTCCAATGGTCTGAGGGACAGTGAACTGGCCCCCTGTGTAAAAAGTTTGGGAACCCCTGGTCTACGGCCTCAGAGGTGCGCTGCTGCTGGGACGCGGCTGCCCTCTGAGAGCAGCTTTGTGTTGCAACCTGACGCTCTGAGCCTCTCTCCTCGCCGCCTTTACATTTACCGCTGGAGGGTAACGGTCCTCAGCTTTTAGTTTAGGGACCGTGGTCAGGGGGTGTTGGAAGTGTCAATTTTGTCTTGATTGAAAGAATACACCTGAGGCTTCTCCCCGCCTCTCCCCACTGCCCCCCCCCGGGGTTGTCATTTTTGGGGAGCTAGGGCAGAAAAATGCACGTTTTGTAAAATCAGGCTGGGCACCTTCTCATTTTTTGTAATCTTTGTGGGTATAACTGAAAATTGTATGCCTTGGCATAGGCTTGCCTCTTGGATACGACCCGTAGTTTAATTTTTAGTATGGCATTCAAATAATATGCTGGCCAATGTTTTTTTCATGCCTAGTGTAAGCTCCCATGAACTTTTTTTAAATGAGACTATGGTGTTAAGCTTAGGATTTTGTCTTGTTTCTCAGTTAGATAGTTTTAAATTACCTTGTACAACATTCCTCTCTTACCCCCAGTGACAATTTCACCTTTCAAATCACTTTGCCTTCTCAAAACGGACAGAAGTCACTTAAAATTTGTATGGCTTCAATTGTAAGGCCGTGTAAAAATACCAGACATTACATCTAGTATTTTTAGAGTTGACTATACAAAAGGAGTATCATATTTATTTGATATATGCATTGATGATTTCGTTATTCAAATGGTATTTAGAGTGGGTTTAAGTTCTAAAATATTTTCCTTTCTTTTTTTCTGACTTACTTAAGGAAAAAAATCCATAAATAAAAACTTTTTATAAGTCCCAATCCCGGTTGCCTTTTTCTACTTTGAAAATAGTACAACAAAAAAAGAATAACAGTTAGGGCAGGATTTTAAGATTCTATGCATAAAGATTCTAAATTCTTCAAATTTTATGTTCAAAATATATTTCTCTAAGTAGGATAAACCATGACATTTTGTTTCTTGCAATTAAATTATATTTTGACTCATTTTTCTTAGAATTTAAAAAACATAGAGTCTTTGAAATAATTTATTTTTCACTGATGTTAATACAGTTTCTATTTATACTGATTTCCCCTGGGCAATCAGTTTAAAAAAATGAAATTCAGCCCTGGCTGGGTGGTGCAGTGGATACAACGATATCCTTCTGAGGTCTTGGGTTCCATTCTGGTCAGGGACGTTCTGAGTGTCAATCAATGAGTGCACAACTAAATGGAACAACAAGTGGAATAAGGAGCAGTTGATGTTTCTCTCTTTTTTCCTCTCTTTCTCTCTCCCTAAACAATAGAAATTTTTTTTTTTGTACTTTTCTGAAGCTGGAATTGGGGAGAGACAGACAGACTCCTGCATGCGCCCGGCCGGGATCCACCCGGCACACCCACCAGGGGCAACGCTCTGTCCACCAGGGGGCGATGCTCTGTTGCGACCAGAGCCACTCTAGCGCCTGGGGCAGAGGCCAAGGAGCCATCCCCAGCGCCCGGGCCATCTTTGCTCCAATGGAGCCTTGGCTGCGGGAGGGGAAGAGAGAGACAGAGAGGAAAGAGGGGGTGGAGGTGGAGAAGCAAATGGGCTTCTCCTATGTGCCCTGGCCGGGAATTGAACCCGGATCCCCCAAATGCCAGGCCAACACTCTACCGCTGAGCCAACCGGCCAGGGCTAGAAAAAATTTTTTTAAATGATTTATGCATTATACTCATCTCATTATTCAAACTTTCCTAAATATAGTTTTAAAGCAATTTATAAACTAGTGGAACATCTATTGTCTACTGTGGTGCTGGAAATAACAAGTCTCAGAAAAGAAAATCAACACAGCAGCAGCTCTGTAAAAGAATGAAGCCACAATATGTTAGGAAGAGATAACGTGAGAAAGAACCACCTCTGACCAAGAGGGAGGGGACAGTGAAGAACCCCTCAGGTAACGGACATTAGCTACGATGTTGATTGTGGCAGAAACAACATAACAGAACTACGGTTTGGGGCTCTTCTTGGGGAGAAATGTCAGGGGCAACTAAAATATTGGGAACCTATGTCGTTTGGACAAAATAAAAATGCCTTCATGGAAAGAAATGTGCCCAGGGCTACAGGCCTCAACTCAAAGGAAGTAATGGAGGCCCATGGGAGAGGAGGGTAAATCTAATGACTCAGAAGGAAATCATTTTTTTGTATGTGTATTAACTTCTATCTGCTTTTTCTAAAAGAGGAAGATGTGTGTAATGCATCCTCTTATTTTAGAAAAAGATTTTAGGAGGGGAAATAATTTATATTGCAATTATCTCCCACTCGTTGGATAGGATTCTGTCAGATTTTCAATTCAGCTAACTTCTACTTAGGGCACAGACTAAATACGTCCGTATCTACATTTGGACTTGAAAGTAACATGGCAATCCTTGCCCCAGATAAGCTTAGAGCGTTTAAAAATAAAAATCATGAAACAAAAAGTAGGTTAAAAGAATTTCAGGAGAGGAAGCAAAGGCACGTATCCTTTACTCTAAAGGGCCATGTAGAATCGGTCTGTTTTATAATTTATGGTGGCCAACTGAATTACTTTAATTTTTCAAAGATAGTTGGCATTCAGTACTCTCTATTTCATATTAGTTCCGGGTGTAAGGATAGCGGTTCGACAATGATATAACTTACAAAGTGATTCCCCCAAGTAGCTCAGGTAGCCACCTGGCACCATGCATAGTGATTACAATGTTTCTATCTTCCCTGTGCTGTACTTCACATCCCCGTGTCTATTTTGTAACTACCGATTGGCACTTCTCGATCCCTCCCCGTTTTTCACCCAGCCCCCAAGCTCCTCCCATCTTGCGACCATCGGTCTCTGTACTGGTGTTCTCTGTATCTCTGAGTCTGTTTCTGTTCTGCTTGTTCATTTATTTTGCTCATCAGATGTCACATGGAAGGGAAACCATTTAGCATTTGTCTACGACGGACTTATTTCCCTTATCATCAGACTCTGTAGCTGCGTCCCTGTTGCCACAAATGGTAAGACTTGGTTCTTTTTCTATGGCTGAGTCATAGGTGCTACAGCCTTTTTATCCACTCGTCCGTTTGATCGACAGAGGCGAGCAGGAGGGGCGTGGTCGGGCGGACGGGAATCACGTCAGGAGGAGAGGGGTCCTTAGGGGTGAGAGAAACAAAAGGGGTCTGTTGAAGAGAACACTGAAGAAGAAGCAAAAACATCAGCAGGATGAAGATGGGAAACAGGAAACGCTCCAAGGAATCTAAGCTCAAACAACAATAATTCTATCTCAATGGGCAGAAATGTTGACTGCATTGGAATCCGCCACACTGACCCCGCTGTGCTCATAGTTAGAGCACAGACCAGGTGCGCACGCTCAGTGGGGGACAAGCTGAGGGAATAAACAGGGAGCCTGGCCCGGGGTGGCGCAGTGGATAAGGCCTCAACCTGGAATGCTGAGGTCGCCTGTTCGAAACCCTGGGCCTGCCCGGTCCAGGCACACATGAGAAGCAACGCCTATAAATTGAGAGTCGATGCTTCCCGCTTCTCCCCCTGTCTCTCATCAATCTAAAAATCAATAAATTACAAAACTAATGAAAATATGGACACAGTCAACAGTATGGTGATGAGCAGAGGGAAGGCGTGGGGGAGATACAGGAAGGTAAAAAGAAGTAAACGGTGATGGAAGGAGACTTGACTTGGGGTGGTGAACACACCGTACCGTCTACAGAGGGTGTGTTATAGAATCACACACCCGAAACCTAGATGATTTTATTAACCAGTGTCACTCCAATAAATTCCATTTTACAAACAGGAACGAGCTTGATCATGGACTCGGCAAGGCCACGGAGCACTGTGGGCCTTGGCCGTGTGGGGTCTGTTCTCTCCCTCTCCATCCGTCTGGGAGTGGTCAGCCTCCTGTTAGGCTCCCGCGGTCCTTAGCTATTGGAACATAACAAACTCCTTATTAAGGTTCTTACACTTGTAGTTAAAAACAGATTGTCGAGAGAACACCCTAATGCAGGGGGCCCCAAACTACGGCCCACGGGCCACATGCGGCCCCCTGAGGCCATTTATCCGGCCCCCACCGCACTTCCGGAAGGGGCACCTCTTTCATTGGTGGTCAGTGAGAGGAGCATAGTTCCCATTGAAATACTGGTCAGTTGGTTGATTTAAATTTACTTGTTCTTTATTTTAAATATTGTATTTGTTCCCGTTTTATTTTTTTTTGACTTTAAAATAAGATCTGTGCAGTGTGCATAGGGATTTGTTCATAGTTTTTTTTTTATAGTCTGGCCCTCCAATGGTCTGAGGGACAGTGAACTGGCCCCCTGTGTAAAAAGTTTGGGGACCCCCTGCCCTAATGGCTCTGCGGACACCCTCAACTCCATCGACAAAGTATGAAATCAAACATGGTGATTAATGACAGCCCGGGCCAGGGCGATCCTTGCTCTGACCGCGTGACCAGTTCTCACCCCGGGGAGCCGGCAGACGTGCTCTGATGATGGCCGCGTTGTGGCCTCCGGCGCTCTGCAGCGGCTGTTTTCCTGACCCGTCGGTGCCTTCGGCCTGGGTCTGCCCCTCCCTGGGTTTTGAGGCTGGGTTTTGTCGCCTCATACTCGTTAGATCAACGTGCAATGACCGAGGCTTTGTCGTCCTCCGTGTAAAGCTGGCTGAGTGCGTTTGTCTCTGCTTTCCTGTACGGAGTGGGCTTGTTCCCCTCGTGGCGTTGGTCCCGCTGGGCGTGCTGCCTCTCCTCTGCTGTCTGTCCGTGCTGCTCCCACTTCTCCCGCCCCGCCCTTCATCTTGGCTTCCACGCCGATTTGGGCCAGTCTTTCGGCATTCATCTCCACTGGGTGTCCCCTGGCTTGTCCCTACTCATCACTCAGAGTGTCACCCCGTCGTTGGAGAAGGGAGGCTTTTCCAGCATGGCGGGGTTGGGTTTCCAAGCTCTCTGATTCTTTCCCTTTAAAAAGGAAGGTTCTCGGCCCTGGCCGGTTGGCTCAGTGGTAGAGCATCGGCCTGGCTTGCGGAAGTCCCGGGTTCGATTCCCGGCCAGGGCACACAGGAGAAGCGTCCATCTGCTTCTCCACCCCTCCCCCTCTCCTTCCTCTCTGTCTCTCTCTTCCCCTCCCGCAGCCGAGGCTCCATTGGAGCAAAGATGGCCCGGGCGCTGGGGATGGCTCTGTGGCCTCTGCCCCAGATGCTAGAATGGCTCTGGTCGCAACAGAGCGACACCCCAGATGGGTAGAGCATCGCCCCCTGGTGGGCATGCTGGGTGGATCCTGGTCTGGCGCATGCAGGAGTCTATCTGACTGCCTCCCCGTTTCCAGCTTTGGAAAAATGAAAAAAAATAAAAAAAAAAAATAAAAAAAAAATAAAAAGGAAGGTTCTCTCAAGGCGTGGGACTCCCTGGGGGGGGGGGTGTGAGCTGCCCCGACTTGGCCACCTGTTTCAAACTTTTCCCCTCTCTTTCATGGCGAGGTCAACCCCCCTTCCGTGGGAGATCAAAGCCAGAAAGGTCTAGTTGCCTGCAGGACTTTTTAGGCAGTTATGTCCATTTTATTTTTCTGACCCAGGGAGCCGAGTGAGCACTGTGTACTGATGGTGCGACCCGGGGTGCGGTACTGGCCTCTCTGTGCCTCCTCTGTGATCCGGGGTAACGATCCCACCTACTGTCCGAAGTCGAGATGAGTGTGTAAGGATGAGTGGGGGTCACGCGAGGGCCCTGTGCTCCTGGCACGGTATTTGGCACACAGCCAGCGCCGTGGCACGTTCGTTAGCTTTATTATTCTCTCAAGAGCAGATTTACGAGTATAACGAGCATATCTGTTTGTGAGGTGGAAGGGCTAGAAAAGGAAACTTCAATCATTCATGACCGTCACATGCATATTCCTGAAGTAATAATAAACTTCATCTAGTTTCACGGCAACCTATTTCATCATGACACGTTTAGGCTGTGAAATATGTGTTTTCTTGTCCGAAGTAATGATCGACATGATGTGGCTTGAATTTATGGTTCACCCAGAACTGTAGAATTCACTTCGGTTTTTTTTGGGGGGGAGGGGAGGGGGTTGGTGTTTGTACTGCCTTGATTATTGTACTTGGGTGGTGAACATTTTGCAAAGCAGTATTCATAAGATACTGCTCCCAATAGAATTGTAATCCTATCATGAGCAGTCAATAATTTTTTTTCTTCAATTTTCTTCATATGGTCAAATACAAGAGAAATAGAAACATTGATAGATATTAATCAAAATTTTTTAGTACTATAGGAATTAGATGCCACTTTCAAAACCTCAACTATTTTGGAGAGATGTGACAAAGGAGTTCTGAGTTTGGCTCGAAGCACAGCTTTTGACATTTATGAAACAGTGGACAAGAGTTTTTACTCACTACCCAAATTGTAGGTGGTGGGGATGGTTGGGGAGGAAGGGGAAGCTTTTCGTTTTGCTTTTGCAAAACATGCTTTTTGAGAACAATAATAACTTTTATTTTCAGATCTTGATATTGCCGGAGTCCTCTGTTGTCATATTTTATGGAGGACATGTGCTTATCTGTTGTTTAAAGCTTGGCATTCTCATGTGTATTTGTAACCTGTTAGAGGGTGTAAAAGCTGTTTTGTGGGTTATGATTAACATGTAACATGTTGAGCTATACATGCTAGTTATAGTTTTATATATTAACCATATATATATATATTATATATTCACCTTTAGCTATTTAAAAGCTCTAAGATGTTTTAAGTGGCAAAGGAATATTGATACATGCTCATCCTCCACATTTCTTTTCCTTAAAAATAACACATTTGGAATTTAAGCTGCCTAGTTTGTTGATCTTTCTGTTAATTACTTAGAGAGAAATAATATAGTCTAAGCATTTTTGAAGCTTCACACAATCAAAATTGGCTTTGTAACGTGCAATTTAGACCATGCATTCTGAAGAGAAGGCTGAGGTCGCTTCTACATCACAGTGTCAGAATTATTGTCAGACACCAGGAAGCACAGCTTTGTTAATTTCCTCCTCCATCTGTTCTTTCCTCTCCTCTCTTTTTTGGGCAATGATGGCAATAATCTGTTAGACTTTTATTTATTTATTTATTTATTTATTTGATTGATTGATTTCAGAGAGACAGAGAGAGGAAGGAAGAGAGAGAGAGAAAGAGAGAGAGTGAAGAGCATTATTTTGTTGTTCTCCTTAGTTGTGAATTCTTGGGTCCTTGGTGTTTTGGGAAAAAGCTCTAACCGACTGAGCTCACTGGGCAGGGCAATCTGTTGGACTTTTAAAAGGAAGTCATCATTTTATTCTTTAAATGGTTTAAAATAATACAACGACCATAGGTATCTGTACCATATAAGCACTTAAGAAAGAGCTGTATGATTAGGCACACAGCTCTTGTGGTGATAGAATGAAACTGTAAGGTTCTTTGTTATGAAAAACAAAAACAAAAAACTGCTTGTAAACTATACTATTTATAAACGTTTTAAGAGTCTTCCAAAAAAAAAGTCTCTCTTTAGGAATATCTCTCACTGTAGGCTAAAATTTGAGAAATACATTTTTTAGTTTTTGGAGAGATTATTTTATCTTGACAATAACAAACTATCACATTTTGTAGTTCTATTATATTTTAAATATTATAGACTATAAAAGTTATTCTACATGACGTAGCTTAAAATTAAACCTGTGTTAGTTTTTTTTTTAGTAAGGAAGCAATTTCTACAATGTGAGACCAATAATGTAAGATTGTTTTGAAATAGCAAATGAATTAAAGGACTAATTGTCAAGGAATCACCCTCTATTATTTGGTTACTTCCTAAATAACGTATATACAGTTTGCCAATATAGCATAGTTTTATTTTTACCTGATAAAATCAAAGGGATGGAAGTAACCCAAAAGCACCCATCTAACATAACTAGAAATTTGCCTTCTAAAGATACTGAGAGAAATTATGTCTTTTCCTTTTCTTCCAATGATCACCATAGCCAAAGTCCAGGTATATGATCACATTTATTTCGAAATGTAGAAAAAGAAGTCATTCATTTGTCTGAACATGTGAAGAGGGTTGCCATTATTCTGCAATTAGTATCATCAGAATTTGAGGGTAGAAACGCTTGACATTGTTAAAAAAGGAAACAATGTTAAGTAATCTTTGAACCAAAGTTAAAGCTCTGATTATAATGAAAGTGAGAAAGCCAAGATTCAGTAAATAAGCTAGCATATTTACCTCTTCTAAATATTTCTGAAAATTATTGCGTATATGGTAGTTACATATAGCACATTAACTTCTACATCTGTTATATGTATCTGAAAGAACTAGGATATTATCACTATGGTTGTTGTTGTTATTACATAAGAAAAGCATACTGGCCATTGTGAAATTTATACAATGAATCCATTTTCCACTATAAGTTTGGATATTAATAATATCAGGTCCATTATAATTATATTCTCACATGGGTTTTTTTTCCCCCCTCCCTATCAAAGCAGAAAATCATTTTTCACTTTCTTGGTTGTTAGTGTGTTTTAGAGATGAGCAACATCGACATTACCTTGATAGGTTTTAGAAATTGTGTGCTATTCAACTGCACTTCAGTTTGCAAACGAAAACGTGGGCCGTAGGAGGACTTCAAAGGCTGGCTGGCTGCCATTCAACAACATCAAAGGGCGCCTCCCTGAAGCCTTTAAGTTTTATGGTAGGTGCCTCATAGAGATGTCAGGTCATCCTGGGAAACAAGGAGAGGACTCTCTCTCAACCCAATTGTCCCTGGTTCCTTTCATCTGTTTGGGAAGGTAGGCATCCCGGGTTCGAAAGAGCTCTGCAGCGACTGGAATACTGGACATCAAGCCTCTCTGGTTTCAGTCTCTCTCAGCATGGAGGCTGCAGTCATGGTCTCTCCCCGGTGGACACATCTGGGGAACAGGGAAAATGATCCTTGGGATAGTGTCCTGGAGTGTCCATGAGACATGGAGGTAGACCCCTCTCTTTCTGGCTCCTCTCAGGACACAAACACCTGGCCATCATTGACATACTTAGGCAATTCTGGATAAATTTGGAGAAGGACCACATCCAAATTCTCGCAGAGAAATCTCATTTCCTTAACACGTGGATGAGACATTTTCTACAGAAGACAGAATAATGGGATTTCTATCTAAACAAAGTAGCACAATAATTCCAGCTTTCCCCCTCCTCCCTAATTAAGCCATCTCCTATAATTATTCCCTTAATAGCATATTATAAAAACCTATATGGAGAATTATATCTTTCCAATCAAATTAGGGGACAGCTATGCCTAGGTCTTACCTGATTAGAGAAATGCAAGTGCTGCACATGAGATCAAGTATTTACGGTGTTAGATTTCTTAGATGTCTTTTTGTGATTTGTTTTCCGGACACATCTGTACCGTCTCAGGGTATGGTAAATTAATTTTGCTGAACAAGTATATCCTTTCTTTTGTCATAAACTGAAAGCACACCCTGGCTGGTTGTTCCTACTTTAGTAGAAACTAACAAATTATCAGGAGCTTTGAAGGTTTGTTTATTTATTTACTTGTGTCGAAAGAATTAATATATTTAGAGAATGCAGTTAAGACCATTTTGTACGGCTTTGATCCTTCGCTTAGATGCCCTGAAGTAGTCCAGGCAGGCATTTTATAGGAAAGCGCTCTGTTTACAAATTAGAGCAGAGGACACGTTTCACACTGAAGATCAGCCCATGCACTGTGTTTTATTTCAGAGGCACATGACACAACCTTAATATTACAGCCAGATGATTAAAAGAACATTACCTGAGCCATGAGAGTCACTGAATGAGCTATGCTAAATTGGTTGTTTTCTGTTTTGTGATTAATTGAGCTTCTAAACCATATTTTAGTGTGCTTTGTTTTTCTGTCCCCAGTCATCCCATATTATTAAAGAGAAATTCTGCATATCTCTCCTGGAGTCCAATTAAGGATTTGCATCATGACTAGATTTTTCACTTTAATTACTGTATATAAAGTAGGTTTTGACTTATTTCCATATTTATCAAACTATGCAGAAGAAGCAAAATTCATCAAATAAACAGATATCTGTGGCTATAATTGCAGCCTGCATCGGGCATGGAGGAAGAAAATATGAGGGGTCCAAATTTCATTATGTAGAACATAATAAACATCTGAATAATTAAACTGCGTGTAAATCATCGGCTCGGCCCTGGTGAGGATACGAGAGACACCTTCCTTTGATCCAAAAAAATATTTCCAACCTATTTCTAAATACGCATCCTAACAGTTAAGACAAACAACGAGTTGAAATTCTTACATCTTTTATCCGGTGAAAAAGACAACATTGAGTAAATGTACATACAAAAATGATCTTTTGATCAATTATAATCTATTTTAAGCTTTCCACGGACATAGATTTCCAAAAGTTATTTCCTCTTAGCAAATCAGAGAGCAAAACCAAAAGAAAGTTATCATTAACAAATTATTTTGACGATTTTTTTTTCCTTTGTAAGTAGTTAACGTTGGAGAAGTAACCTGTCAATTTCTAGGACGAAGAAAATACTCCTGCCTTCTAAACGGATGTCAATTAAAGCCCCGAATAATCACTCTACTTAGAAATGCTTAGTTAAATTTCTTCTTCTGTGCGCTTACTTCTGTATTAAGGAACTTGTAACTAAATGACCATAAGGAAAAATATTTTTATTATAGCAAAAATTTAATGAGAAGTACACTAATCTTATAACCAAGATACAACTTATCACAAATGGAAAACCCAGGACTTTTCATTTTTAAGCATGATTTTTCAACTTTGAAGACATTTAGAAAAAGATATTTCTCATAATTTTTTTTTCCTTTGGTTACCTAATTGCAAAAAGTTAAATTGTCTCTAGTGTCACAAATGGATTGAGTTTCTTCATTTCAAAACTTTCCAAAAGACATTCTTAATTTAAATTTTTACCTTAATGAAGCTCCTGACAAGGGAAGTTTAATTCTAGTTATTGTAAGGTACTTAAGGGTTTTGAATTAATTTATCTTATAAGCCCTGCTGTGACTGTGGCTGGTTACTTCTGAGTTAGATATTTAAGGACAGATAAAGTGATGAACCTGCTTGTGGAGATTCATCATATTTTGATTTCAAAGGCTCCCAGAAGCGAGGAGGTCTAGATAATAGAATCTGCTTAATGTTGTCTGAAACCATCCATTTCTCTCTTGCAATGGATGCAGACAATTTCTTTTCAGCTTTAAATATGTTACGTAATGGGAGAAGGTAACTACAGCAAATCATATCAAAACCACTATGTTAGAGTCCATCTAAATAACTTGGGTTTGACCCAGAGTGCCATGCATGGGGAGAGTGAACGTAAAATATTAGTTAAGGAGGTACCCTCTCTGTCTTTTTTTTAGGAGGAAGTAAGGAAATAGGTTTGAAATTACTCAAGGAGGAGCTGCCTATGTTGTTGTAAGAATTCTGAAAACTGTATGAATCCCTTTCTTGATTCATTTTAATGTTTTCGCTGGCCTTTCTGAGCAGGCCCATAGCTCCTTTCTTAACATTTATTTGCAGGGAACTGTTGAACAGTAAGAATAGAACATCAGCACAGATTTTATATAAACACATGAAAAGTGAAGGACAGAACTGAATAGAATCAGTAACTGGGTATCCAATGGCTTCTCAGCAGAAAGAACTAGATGTTTTATTTAGAACTGTTTTCAAAACCCATGTCTATAGACAGATAAAGTCATTTAGGTGGTCATAGGGCAGGCTATCACCTCATGTAACCAGGAGAAAAAAAATTCAAGGTATTTGTCTACAACGAGTGTGGGAATGTTGATAAAATATTAAAGGGAGGGGGCGGTAATTTGAAAGGTAGAAGTCAATGGTGTAAGTTACGGGCTGGTATTCTGAGTAGAGAACACTTCAGTGCCACATTCTGGGAGCTAAATCTTCACTTTAGGGTTGAAAACAATTGTCAATAGTATTTTGTTTTCTAGACTAAAGAAACACTGTAATAGGCATCTGTATTTTGTGAATAATTCTGAAACAGCTTCTTATTTCCATCCTGGTTTTGACTACCGTTCTAATCTCTCAGGCTGCATCTTGCACATCCTCCCCTATTCGATCTCTTTCCTCAAGTTCCTCCTCTTCTTGGTCCTTTCGTGTTTTGTCTTTTACTGCACATTGCTCCACTTCTTGTGAAAGTCGGTTTATTTCTACCCCGCCCGGTTCTCTTGGACAACAAACACTGTCCTGTAGGGTCAGAAAAGAGTTGACTGTGGACTGAACATCACGGTTTCTTCAACTGTACCATAGAGTCAAAGCTCAGAAATGAGGCTGCAATGCACTTTGGCATGGAGGAGAAGGCACTCCACCGGAACGTAGAGTACGCGAGCTTTAACGCAACAACCCATCACCCACCCTAAGGTGTAGTGGAGAGGAAAAGGGATACTCCTAGCTGCTAGGGAAGGAAAGTTAGGGTTCATGTTTTCATAGCACTCCACATGGGGCTTCTCACACAGAGTCGCTGCGTGTGTCTGTCAGACACTGTTCTGCCATATTGAGGGATACTGCAAAGCGAAGATGAAGCGATGAAATATCCCCCTAATTTTTGTAAGAAGTATGGTTGCAGAAAGATGAGTCCTTGCTCATACTGTTCTTAATACTCATTCTTTAATTTATCCAGATTTCATGCTTTCTTAATTATTTTTAAGATGTAAGTATCTTTCAGTCTTATACCAACTTGTGCAGCCGATGACTATATTTTTATTATATGACATTTATTTTATTTTTTTTACAATCCAGTTAATAATTCTTAGCTTCTCATTAAATTTATTGTGGTGACATTGGTTAATAAAATTATCAAGGAGTCAGTTTTATAATATATTATCTGTTTGCCAACTTTTTTTATTTGCTTAATTTCTTTGTGCCTCCAAAACTTTTCTACAGTCAAGTATTTCCATGCTGTATTAAAAGCTCTGGAAAATGTTTCCCATGAAAGTGACTTCTGTTCTGTGTTTAGGTCATCATTTCCTGAATCTGATAATTACTTCAATCTTGATTCATACCCCACTTTGACAGAAGACATTCTCCATTAGTTTCTTAAAAGAAGGTTCAAAGGAATGAAAATTTGGGAATTTGCATGTGTGAAAAGTCTTTTATGCTAGTCTCATACTTGATCATTAGTTAGACAAGATATAGAACTCTGACCGAAAATCTTTTGATGCTGTACAGATTTTAAATTGATTTTGACTTTTCCAAAGAACTTATTGAGGTATTAATATTATTATTAATGTAAAACTTCACAATGTGCACCTTAATACTTTTAAATTTATGTATTATGTGATGCAGAGAAAGGCACCTCAAATTCAACACATCTAAAACGAAACTCATTTTTCTTTCTTTCCCTACTCCACTCTTTCTAGTTTTCTCATTTTCTTCTGATAAAAGGTACTACCATTTCTCTCATCATCCCTTTCAGAAATGTAACTTCATATGCAATTTCTCATTAATTCTTAACAATGTTCCTTTTGACTTATCTTTTCAATATATTCATCTTTCTTCCTCTTACTTTTGGTAAACTATTCCAAAAAAACCCTTTCCTGTCACTTCCCCAAACTGACCTTTTTATAGCCACTCGTCTTCTTCCACTACAGCTAGATATCGTCGTTTGGAAATGCATGTCTGGTGTGAAAAATTCTTATTTAAAATAGTCTACCATGGTGAGTGGCTGAAAGACACATAGAAAGATGTTGACCATCACTCATTATGGAGGAAATGCAAATCAAAATTACAATGAAATATCACCTCACACCTATCAGAATAACTATCATCAAAAAGAGAAGAAACAACCAGCGTTGGAGAGGATGCAAAGACAAGGGAACCCTGTGCCCTGCTGTGGGAAATGTAACGTAATGCAGCTACTGTGGAAAATAGGACAGGGGGTCCTCAAATCATTAAGAGTAGAACTTCCATATGATTCAGTTATTTCACTTCAGGGTATTTATATGAAGAATACAAAAACACTGATTCGAAAAAACCTAGGCACCCCTATGTTTATTGCAACATTATTTACAATAGCCAAGACAGGGATATCACCTAAGTTAACAGATGAATGGATAAAGATGTGGTATATAAATACAACGGAATACTACTCAGCTATAAAAAAGGTGAAATCCCGCCCTTTGGGACAACATGGATGGACCTTAATGGTATCATGTTAAGTGGAATAAGTCAAATGCAAAAAATACATATAGGATATGATTTCCCTCATATGTGGAAGATAAAAACAAAACAAGTGAACAAACAAACAGCAAGAAAATAATCCAAAAATACACTAACAGAAGCAGGTAACAGACTGTTGGTTTTCAGAAGGGAAGGTGGAGGTTGAAGACAGGGCAAAGAGGTAAAGCAGTCAATGGTGTCATAATGGATGGAAACCAGGTATTTGGGTGGTGAGCCAATATAGTATACCCAGATATCAAATTTGAATGTTGCAGACCTGCAACCTGCAATGTTATAAACCAATGTTAGCTCAATTAAAAAAAATAACATTGGTCTTCAATGGATTTTCCATTAGTCAGATTTATTCCAATGAATAAAGATTAAGACCTTGAACAAGGTCCAACAAAACCTTGTGTGATGTGTGACCTAGCTTTGACGTACATTTTAGCTTCATGGAGCAACTTAATTTGATGCTGTATTATTATCATTATTTTAGTTTTTTTCCCCTTATCTCCAAGCCAGCCAGGGGCCCTATCACCTGTTGTTTTGTCGGGCGCCCTCCTTGATCCTGTCTTCCTCTGCACCCCCTAACCTTCAGGTCGGCCTTCTGCTCCCCCTTCTGCAGGACGCAAACCCCCCATTTTAGTGTTTCACAGAAAACTCTGTTATTGTACATTCTAATTGTAATTTTTATACTCTTTGTATCATTAATATCTGGCTTTTAAATTAGACTGTGAACTTCATAAAGATAGGAATCTTCGCATTGTTGTTTATCGATGAATTCCTTGCATTTTACCTGATGCATAGTAGGGTCTCATTAATGTATTTGTCAAATACCTTTTCCTTGTCTTCTCCTCGCTTCCTTCGCCTTACCTTCTCTTCCTTTTCCAATTCCTTCTTTTTTTCCTTCTTTACTTTCTTTTTCATTCATTCTCATTCCTTTTTTGGGGGGAGGTGGGCATGAATGAACATAACCCATTTTATTTAGATTAATCAAGAAAACAAGCCAGACTAGCTCAATAATTACGTAACAACCTCTTTTGAGTTTTCCAATTCATAAAATGGTTATATGTACAGTGGACCTTGTAATAGCAATGCTTAATTTTGAGGAATACTTATTTGGAAGTTTACAGTGCTAAATATATTAGGTTTATAGAAAAAAATTAGCGAAGGGTATTATAAACTTGACAGCATTTAAAAAATATTAAAAGTATCCCTTTATCTTGCTTCAGGAAAATAAAAATATTCAGCATGGGATGAATTCATTTATTCTTCACAGATCGGTTTTTTTTTTCTATTTCATATGTAATAAGATATTTGTTCAGTTTATTTGAGAAAACTATGTCACTCATGGTTGAATAAACAATTTGTTTGTAGATACATGCAAGCATATCGTAGCTTTCTGTTTGAGAACTACAGATAACCTAATGCAGTATGGCCAAAAAGGGCAAAGATCGTGTTATTTAGTATGCTTCCTATGGGACCACACTTGTCACCAAGGAGGCAAATCTTTTGTACTTCAACTCACATTTTTATTGATGACAATGTTTTTTTTTTCTTTCGTCTTTATAAAACTGATTCCTTTTCTATTGGATAAGAGCTTTCTGAATCAGACTGCAGTTTATGCTACATCTCCAACAGGCAAATGTATGAGTTTTAGATAAATGGCACAAATTTTTGTTTAATTGTCTCAAAATATGTAATACAGCAGGGGTGAGTGACAGCTGCCTGAGGATGTATATATTCAAAACTCTTCTTGCTGGTTTTTGGCAGAGCCTGCTATAGTGCCAGTCTCTTTGTTTACCATGTGCAAAGGGCTGGATCAACTTTCAAACACTTTATTATGGCTTAATGGGGGGAATCATTAGTAGATGAGCTTAACAGACCCAAATGCTAGACACTTAGTGGTTTATTTTTCAAGATTAAAATAATGTCTGTTTCTAACCTTCAGTAGTTTAACACAAATTTGCATACAGCTGTATCCAGTTAAGTGCCTTTCAGATTTCTTGTTACATTAAGAATGTACAAGCATTAAGAGTGCTTGTAATACAATTGACTTTAGGCTGAATTTTACATTAATGGCCCCCTTTGTTATTTGGCTGGCATTAAAGGCTTAAGTACAAGAAAATCCGTGTACAAAGCGTATCATTTTTATTTTAATTTGAACTCCCAAGAAATTTAGTGACTAAAACATCCGTTATGCCATTTGGAATAATTTTTTTCCCCCCTAAAGCTCTTGGTAGCAAGAGACAAATGTTAGCAGAATCCTGAAATGCACAGTTACCTCAGGATTGCTGAGCAACTCGATACAGACTACAGGGATACAAATGGGAGCCGCAATGGCCAGAGGACACAAAGCTGATGGGGTTTGGCCTCTCCCAGGATGCCGTTAGGCAAAGGGCCATTAACACTGGCAAACAGGCAAAAGGGCTGTTTGGATGCTAACAAATGCAGCAAGGGGGGACTTCTAACCCCCACCAGAGCAGGAAGTAAGTTCAGAAATTATGCTGCATATGTTGTGACATCTATTTGCTTATGACTATCTTTAATAGGCACTATCCAGTGTTAATAAACTCTTGCCTTTCTAGAAATGTCGGGACATCCTAGACGGTGAGTTTCAGGGCTCACTGCAATGTTAACAACTCTGTAGAACATGCTAGTCTGCATTCCATTGCATTTATCAAAAATGAGACCGTGACTGTGCACAGGGCGGTAGGCCAGGAACTTTCCTTTTTGGGGATATGAGAAATGCATTGAATATAACTGTGAATTATTTTTTGATGACATAGGATCTGGTAGAGCTTCCTATAACCTGCATCCTGAATATTCATCCTCATTGAAAATTAGATCAGAAATGAATGTAAAAGGTGAAACTAAACTGGACTCTATGGTTACATCTGGAAAGATCGACCTCTGTATATATTCAACACCTTATGATCCTTTATTTGCTTCTTTTTTAAAGAAATAAAGTGCTAAGAAATAAATTCATTCATTGAGGGAACACTATCGTTGAGTTCCAAATAATTGAATGTTTGTTGCAAACTCATCCTCTCCTACGTTTTGGTTGCTCTTTTAAAAAAATGCTTCTGGAAATCAATCTACCTAAAAATAGTTTGAGAAGTGACCGTTCATAACTCAATGAACAAAAGATGAAAAAGACAGACGAGACGAGACTAAAGTCTGTGGTTATAGCTATTGGCTTGGATTGGCATATTACTGCACAAATACTGAATTATAAATCTGTTGGAAAGCAAGTGAGTTATGGGAGAGGATGGCCAAAGAAAACATTCGATGGAATAAATAAATATAACCAGGATTTCCCAATAAGTGGGTGGAAAATAGGAGCTTAGGTAACTGGCCATGCTCGAAGATCCCTGGGCTAGATGTGTGCAGGATGACACTTATCTCAGAAAATATTTCAAAAGGACTGGATATCAAGATGTAACCACAAAAAACAAGGTGATAATTCCCTCCCCACAGAAGATACATAACTGGATAGGGCAGGCCCTGAGGGGTAAGAGAGAGACCAGTATCCAGGCTTGCAAACTTGCAAGGCTGCTGGGATGAGTAGAAAACGCATATGCGTGGACTTGGCCAGCAGGGGCTGTGGGAAACGAAGGACTCCCTCCCTGTCTGCTTGGTGAGGTGCTTATCAATGATCTCCACATGGAAACGCAGGCTCAATGTGACCAAATCCTATCACTTTTAGGAGATAAGACAAATTCAACACCCTGCATTTAAAATGTTGTAATTCATGTACATTAAAAAGATTAAAAGTAGGTAAAAAAGCCCTGGCCAGTTGGCTCAGTGGTAGAGCGTCGGCCTGGCGTGCGGGGGACCCGGGTTCGATTCCCGGCCAGGGCACATAGGAGAAACGCCCATTTGCTTCTCCACCCCCCCCCCCTCCTTCCTCTCTGTCTCTCTCTTCCCCTCCCGCAGCCAAGGCTCCATTGGAGCAAAGAAGGCCCGGGCGCTGGGGATGGCTCCTTGGCCTCTGCCCCAGGCGCTAGAGTGGCTCTGGTCGCGGCAGAGCGACCCCCCGGAGGGGCAGAGCATCGCCCCCTGGTGGGCAGAGCGTCGCCCCTGGTGGGCGTGCCGGGTGGATCCCGGTCGGGCGCATGCGGGAGTCTGTCTGACTGTCTCTCCCTGTTTCCAGCTTCAGAAAAATACAAAAAAAAAAAAAAAAAAAAAGTAGGTAAAAAAAATTTGATAAACCAGATCCATAAGTCTTCTATTTTTATGTGTATTCTTAGAATGGCCTGTAGCGTCCTTCTGTCTCCTCACTTCCCGTTGGGCCAGCCCTTCATCGCTGCACACCCGGGGCACCAGGATCTAGGGACGTGCCTTTAAGTTCCTTCAACGATTCCGCTTTAGGTGTGCTTGTTCATCATCCTTTCTGTTTGGTTGTCTGTCACTCATCTCTGAGGTCTTAGCACACACACAAAAACTGTTACTTCTCAGGAAAGTTATTTCTGACAACCACCACCCCCCACTCCCAACTCCCACAAATTTGGTAAGGAATCCTTTCTGAACTTTTCGTTGGTTACACCTATTCAGTTATCATTTGTAATTTTTTTGAGGGGTGGAATGATGCGAGAGTCAGAATATTTCTTTATGCCCAGAGGTTAAAAGAGTGTCTGTGCAGAACCTCAAAATATTTTTACTGACGTACTCAGCAAACTACCTCTGGGCACAGAACCGGTCAGTTTTGTAGGACAAGGCGCGCAAGATCTCTCCAAGGTCCTGAACACTATTTGAAGTAGGGGAAATGTATGACACTAGCATCAACTAATAACAACTGACTAAGAAGGGGTGGGGGGGGGGGGAAGGTGAAAGAGCAGAAGAGAGCGAACAGAAAGGAACGGATATTTTACTGAGCACCTTCTCCATCTTGGATTCTCTGCTTTCCATACATGATCATATTTAATCCTCAGACCAACCGCCTGATACGGATATTTTTCCTCTTAATTTGCGTACGAGGAAACCAGGGCTTAATGAGATTAAATAGTGTACACAAGTACTAATTCTCAGAGGTGACTGCGATGACATCCCAGCAACAATTTGTCGGATTCCATCGTTCATTTCATTAAGGATACCGGGTCATGTGGGTTGATAGAGCTTCAGTATATACTTCCTGCCTAAAGAGAGGATTAGTTTGCAAATGCAAATGAGAGGTTAAACCTGTAGGTGGGGCGAGGGGGCTTCTCTCAATTACAGGGAGAAAAAGGAGGCGAAGTTTGTGGTCAGCTGGGATCTATGGTATGTTCCAAACAATTGATAGCAATTGGCTTTCCCAGGATGAGTCTTAAAAGGTAATAGCTTCTTTGGGTAGTAAATAGGAAAAAATATTACAATAACATTAGTTCCTGCATGCAAAGATGCAAAAGAAATTAATCCTGTGAAGTAAAGCTTAATAACTTCATGATTGTAGCTTTCTTAATTTTCTTTTTATTTTTCAGGTTAAAGGGCACTTAGACATGCCTAAGAAGTGTATTCTGTACCCTAACAATATGAATTATCTAAGTTCTTCCTCAGCTATCTTTATCCTGGAACTGGCAATGTATTTCTTGTAATGGATACTCACAATACCCACAATTTCTTTGCGCTTGCAGTATTTTAAAGGAGTGCGTGGTCTAGCTGCGCACAAGGACTCCTTTCGTATACATCTGAGGGGAGGTGGAGATGGATCTGGTGTCTCTGACCAGTGGATTCAGGTGCAAGATGACTGAGCAAATATAATACATTAGAGAGGGCATAAAGGGATAGAACACGATGGTGGATCCAAGTTCAAGTTCAATGACATAATAATAAGGGCCCCTCATCTATTACAAGGAGGATAATTCAGATTCAGTTTGACAATCCATTACTTCGCTTTTATTTCTCACTTGCTTTGGAATAGACGCACACTTCAGTCCTCAAAGGGTCAAAAAAAACGTCAACGAGACCTGTTGATACATTTCAGTTTTCCCGAAATAACAGTTTTCTTTGCATCTCATTAGGTACTCATTTAATTCTGCAGATTTTATGTAATGTCTTTCCAATGAAAAACGATGAAGATATAATATTACGGAGAGAAAATTGTCGGGATTCTACTAACAAGTAGCAATTTCAAGGTATGAAAGGTAAAGAAGATAGTATGATGTGCTTCTTCCTGCTTATTTGTGAGGTGATGAATCTGGTGTCCATGGAAAGCAGATTGCTTTTCAATATAGGGTTTCAAAAGTCCCTGTTCCGAAGATGGCGCATTCACAGACGTGAGCTACAGTGAACATTCAGCTGAGATAACTCCGGGGCTCTTAGAGGTAATGGTATTAGAGCAAGAAGCAATGTTAGCTTTAGCAAAATAAAATTAGTCATCCTTCTGTGATTTAGACCTGCTATAAATAGGCACTGTTTAAAAGGTGTTATTTAGTAGTTTCCATTATGCAGCTGTCTGTTTAAATCATTTAATTTTGGCATCTAATCCAACTCCCAGTCTCCATCAGAGACAAATAAGAAACCATATGTGAAGGCATCTGTGGAAATCTTCCTTTTATTTATGACAACATTAAAGTAAGACTCTGATGTCAGTTCCTTAACAATAATAGACGTTCCTTTGCACCTATAGTGCTGGGTTACTTGGGCATATCCCTCGGTGGTATCTTATACCTACTGCTGTTTGCTTCATTATATACAGATGCACAGCAGTGGAGACGGTAATAGTCTTTCTTAATTAAATAAAGCTAAATGTTAATTAGTTCAAAAAATTGATTTATTTGCAGTGCCTGAAACTTTTCATACTGGGCATTTGCTTTTTAAAGAACAGGTTGTATCGTCATTTAGAACCTTACACATTTCCCCTTTTATTTTGGGTTTGTGTTTGGAGTCTTGTGGTGGGCTCTAATCGTCATAGAGAAATTATAGGTCTACAGATGTTTTCAAGATGTTCCTCTGTCAGTAGCAGATTATCCCCTGTAGCAAAATCTCATTAAAGTGCAATTTACAGAGCTCGGCTGATGTTGCCATCAACCAAAATTAAAGGCATTAATTTTTCAAAGTTCACAGAAGTCCTTACATAAATGATGTAGCAGTTTGCAAGAACAATTTACAGAAGTGTTATTTGCAGAATTAAGCTACATTAACAGAACAAATGTTGTAAGGGTGGAAGAAAGGGTTGGGCAGTGAAATTGCAGCTGTTTCCATTCTATATTAGGTGCTTGATGTAAAGATGTGTTGAAATGTAACAATGACTGCTTGCTGGGTGAAAAGTTGAGCAGGAAAAACAGGCATTTGAACGACCTCACTAAAGAGTTAAGCTCACAATAGAGTGATCACCAGTTGGGGACACCCAGTGAGACCTTAAATTCTACTTTGAGACATCTGTAGTCAATATCTTTTAAAAAATATTCTCATTTAGCGGATGAGTTTATGTAGCTCATGTTGTGAGTATTTCTCTTCAATAAACTGCCAAATGTTTGAGAATTTATTATCTAGACCTCAACAGGCCTAGCTAAAAGTTACGTGCATGGCGGTGTTGGTGGGCCAAGATATAAAGGTGTGACTTTCTCCTGGTGTAAGTGGTCTGCATTTTTTTTTTTTTTTTAGTCTTTATTGTATTTGTTTTCCATATGCCTGTTTTTCTCTAACAAACTCTCTACTACGGAGTTTAAAACATCGTCGTTGAAACTTCAAAAGGAGTAGAAATTTCAGAGGTTCAAACCCGAAAGAAAGACTCTCCTTTTGAAGGTATAACTCTTTTTGCTCCCACATTTGTTTCAGAACAGAGGGTACCGTCCTTAACACTCATTAATCTTTACTAGCCCTTTTTCCTTTCGTTACATTAGTTATTTCAGCATGGATTTGAATCTCATTGTAGAAGGGAGAGGGCTCATCAATCACACCTGGTCTCAGCCAGGATTTCTCTTCTCTGTGAGGGCTCTTCCTTCTCAGGATCCCAGGGATGGCTTCTCTTTATTTCAGAAGAGTCCGTGTGATGCGTGGCGGTCAGGGCGAACGGTTGGAGTGATAGCTGTGCTGGTGCAAGGTTGGTCTGGACAGTTCGCGTCCGTGCGAACGCAAGCTGTTTTTCTGTTTAGCCCGTTGAACGTGAAATTGTGTTCCTCGTGAACAGGTGTGCGTGTCAGGCAATGACCCCACCGGTGCTCCCCCAGCCGTCTCACTTCTCGTGGTTTGACTTGTTTCACGCCTGCCAGCCTCCATGTGCTCTGTCTGGGTGCACACCCGGTCTGGTTACCGAGCTTGTGTGGATCCCCCTGGCGAGTCTCAAGAAGTTCATGGACGTTTGTCAGGAAACTCACCTTTGGGCGAGTCACGGCGATACACGTGCATTTTTAGAAATCTTAAACGTTTTTTCAGAAAACAACGCAAAGACAAAATGTAAAACAGAGCTGGATGAAAAATCAGAACACGGGGCGGGGGTGGGGTGGAGGGAGGAATTTGGCAAGAGTCCCTTTGCTTTCGGTTAAGCATGACATTTAGGAATGTGCTAATAAACGCTGTTGTTTGGGGAAGATTTCTGTCTGAAAATGAGAGCCCCTCGAGGGACCGGGTGGAATACATGTCCGTTGGCCTTTCTGTTGAGATTTGCAGAGAGGATATCAATTATGTCCCAGAATGATGGGGCCATCTGTTAACCGGGGGCTGGTTTCAAATCATCAAATATTGGTAGGAACATTAAGCCTTGCTAATTTGCATAGTATCATTATCTTTAATACCAAAAATACATTTGGGAAAAAGAGAGTATCCTCTGGCCCATTCAAGTATGAAGATGTTCACTTGGATACAGTGCAAACCCTATAATATATTTACAATGGGTAAAGTCTACAGATATTACTCATACCTACCTGCCTTACCATAGTAAGGCAGTAATTGTTACTACCAGACAATAAATGTCAGAAACAAACACAGATAAACCATGAATTTGAGGGACAGCCCAAAGTCCTAGTCAAAAATATTCTTGAATTTTACTCTAATATTTTTCTTGATGCTATGCTTAAATTGTTGCAATAATCTACAGTTGCATTGTAGGTGATACCATTTTTTATAGTATTAGTAAGATAAATAACTTAGTCATTAAATGAGGTTTTATAGTTTATTTAAGGTGGCCAGACTTTGGCTGAGTAATTTATTTTTATTTATGTTTGATATTAAATTTTCCTTACTCATACATAACTACTTATTTTAAGAAATGATTACCCAACAGAAATAATTAAGAACTCTGACAGAATAGGTATGTGCATATTTATATTTATATATCGAAGGCATGAAAATAATTATATAGGTTCAGCACAACAGTTAAAATTTAAGATAGTAGTTTATGAATAATGTAAGAAATATTACTACAATAATAATAATTCATAAAACAGGTTTTTGAAATGTTTGAATTAAAAACAAAATATTAAAAGAAGACTTATACTCCCTAAATATTAATGCCAACCTTTTTCTTTTTTTTCATAAGCAGAGGAAAATGTTTTCTCACACTTTAACTGATCAAAACCGAATTCTATGGAACTTACATATGATATGATAGAGGCTTTATGTTTAAGAAACAGTCATTTGAGCTCATCTTCGACTTACATCACAATTCCTGGTGGTCACTGATAACTGAGACAATAGTTAACCCCTGCAGTCCGTGCTGTTATTGGTCCACCGACTTGGCTCACATGGGCAGCCTGCACGATAATAAGTCAGCAGAGCCCCTGCCGGTCTGACCTCGTGACGCCTAACCTGACTCCTTCTTACGCTAGCGTTGATTTTAACCAACTTCTTTCCAGGAACTCTGGACCTCGCCAGCCGTTTTCTTCCCTTGTCCTCTGTGGTCGCTTCTCTGTCCAGATTCTCTGCCCGTGTCTTTTACCTTAAGACCAGGGAGTCAGCAACAAGGGAACTCAATATGCATCTGCCTTGCCAAACTTAGTCAAAACATGATCAGCCCACACCTTTGGAAATGACTGTGCAAATGGACACGTACATGTTCAATGTTGCAATGGGCAGATGACATAACGGCTATTTAGGTGACTGGTTGTTTTTCTTTTCTTTTTTTTTTTTTTTTCATTTTTCTGAAGCTGGAAACAGGGAGAGACAGTCAGACAGACTCCCGCATGCGCCCGACCGGGATCCACCCGGCACGCCCACCAGGGGCGACGCTCTGTCCACCAGGGGGCGATGCTCTGCCCATCCTGGGCGTCGCCATGTTGCGACCAGAGCCACTCTAGCGCCTGGGGCAGAGGCCAAGGAGCCATCCCCAGCGCCCGGGCCATCTTTGCTCCAATGGAGCCTCGGCTGCGGGAGGGGAAGAGAGAGACAGAGAGGAAAGCGCGGCGGAGGGGTGGAGAAGCAAATGGGCGCTTCTCCTGTGTGCCCTGGCTGGGAATCGAACCCGGGTCCTCCGCACGCTAGGCCGACGCTCTACCGCTGAACCAACCGGCCAGGGCTAGGTGACTGGTTGTTTTTCATAATTTCTGGAAACGAAAACACTCGCAGGGAGAGGCACCCCAGAACTAACCACGGAGCTCTGAGGAACGACTCAACCTCTTAATGCCTCAGTTTCTTATTAGTAAAATGGAAGGTGACAGTATTTATCTCATAAGGTTGTGGTGACGATTAAGTCAGAACAGTGCCTGGCACGAGGCAACTGCTCAGTGAAGGCCAGTTAATGGGCTATTTATTATCCTTAGGTCTAAAAAAGTCGGGACAAGGCCAGTTCACGGCTTGTGAATCTGCCAGAGTGAAGAACTCGGGAGAATATGGAAAAGTGGTCAGGCTTCTCTTTTGGTTGTACCTATGTATCAGTTGGGCTATTTTTTGAAAACATCTAGCTCCCTGGCGTTCGAAAAGCGTTTGTAATGTTCACCACCAAGAATAGGATAGTTTTAAAAGACATGCTATTTTTCCCCCCTATGTTTTTGGAGCTCATACATATGGGTAAGACAGCTATTTCCCATGCAGAGCACTTCAGGTAAGCTTGTTCGTAAACATACCGCTTGAGCATCCTTAAAAAACTTAGTGATGGAAATATACACCTGAATCTTAAGAACTACAAAAGTTGGATGGTAAGAATATTGACAGCTCCCCCACCTACCCATCCACCCACCTACCCACCCTTCCACCAGGATTGGGTTGTGGACCTGAGACTGACTTCTTGGTCTTTAAGTCAAGGCCCTCTTTTAGAAAAACAGTTACACTTCTTGTCAGCTAACATCAAGACACGCTTGTGTCAGGAACAGAGCTAAGCCTGGTGGTGCCCACACGCCAAGAGGTACTAAGGATCTTCTCCTTACAGAGAGGGGACGCTGACATGTGTGTAGGTGGTGATCAGTAACACCTGGGAGAGGCGGAACAGAGAATTCTGGAGTGCGTGCCCCCCCCCCCTGCCTGCTTCCTGCCTGCGCCTGCGCACAGGGAGGCCCCAAGGGCGCACGGAGCCGCATCCCGGTCCAAGGTCGCAGGACCTCAGCAAAGAGGCAGGAAGCCACATGAGACTTCTGTTGGATTACAAACAATAAAGTTGGAAATGAATTGTTATAAAATCACTAGGACATGTCTGTATTCTGACACATTTGACCAATAATAAATTGAGTGCATTTTTTTCCCCTTTAAGTACTTCTTCTTTTTTGTGCACAATTATTATACGCGCATTCAGAAACTCAATGTTGTAAAACATAACATTAATCCAGGAGTGTTTCTCAGTCTTGATAGCTATCTTTGTTTTCTGTTTAGTGTTATTGATAGATTTTTACAAATAAACTATATTGGTCGGAATCAAAAACATCAGTTATTTATCTTCATACAGAAACATACAAATAAATACGAGACAAGAAGGGAGAGCAATTATTTTCATGGATATAGCAAAAAATACTTTCTTATATATAGGAAAATACCAAAGGTTAAATGAATCTTTTTAAAAGATGAAATCAATTCCTCTTGCAAATTCATTAGAAATTTGGACCTTTCCAATCACGTAATCTCCTAAATATAGCAAAATTGTAAATTTATATGCCATTTTAAAATCTCTACAGAATAATCTATTGCAATAAAATTAAATAATATATGAAATTAAGCATTCTTTCACCTTTAAAGTATGTTATGGATACAGTGTAACATTCATGAGCAATGAACACATTATTATGTAAACTATTAATATTTTTAGGAATACTGCAGAAACACTTAAGAATGTCTCTTACAGATAGGAAAATTGTTTAACACCTTTCACTGTATGTGTAAGCCTTCAAAGAGTAGGCCCTTTTACAGAAAATTCTTAGAATTGACAAACCATAAAGGCATAACTGCATCATCTGCTGGTCACTTCAAGTTGAACAACACTTTTCTTTTCTATACAGTGTTGACTATAACACAGACATTTTCTTCTCCCATTTCTATAAAGTGTTCTGAAATAGGAATTGAGGAAGTTTTTGTTATTAAGAGAAGACATTTCTCCATTTAATTTTTAGGTCCTGTAAAAAAAAGCAGGATTAGCACTGATTTTATGATTCAAAAAGCATAATTGGTTTTAAGACAGTAAGTGAATCTAGCAACCATTTTGTTGCTTTTCACTAAACGCTGGAACAAAATGGTGGGAGGGAATAAAAATGAATTCCATGCAAATAGATAACATAATTGCAATCCTTTTTTAAAAAAATATTTTCTTTCCAGTTTTAAATTTAACTTTTGAGATGTATTCATCATTTTAACGTGAAGAGCAGGTGATTTGTGTTCCTGACACATTGTGAGCTGACTCGTCAGAATGATAATGTCTCTGGCCTCTGGTGCTGGGAAGCTCTGTGTTCGAATCAGGCTGCTTTTCCTAGCTGTGTGGTCGAGGGCAGAGCACTCGTTCCAAGTCTCAGTTTTCTCTGTTGTAAAATGGGACGAATAATAGACTGCACCTCACAGGGGTTGTGTAATGACTTAAACAAGATAACACAAATAAATAATTCAGCACATTGTTTTTAGGGTAAATATTCACAAATGTTTTAATGGAGATTGATGACAATCAGACAATAAATAAGTGCCATTAATAATATTAATGATATAAAGTAGTATGAAAAGTGAAACCAGTTTCAAAACCATATAACAATCTTGTTCAATAGACTGTCTCACATCCCTGTTGGATATATGATAACACCTGAAAACATGCATTATTTAACAAACATTTACCTTGTTTCCCCGATAATAAGACATCCCCCGAAAATAAGACCTAGTGCAATTTTTTTTTGCAAGCTTAGAAATATAAGGCCTCCCCTGAAAATAAGACCTAGTGCATCTTTAGGAGCAAAATTAATATAAGACACTGTCTTATTTTTGGAGAAACAGAGTAGATTTCGTACATGGAAATAGAGTCACAAGAAATTCTTGATGGAATTCACAGTTTGGTTGTTTATGCTGATGTTTGTGATGACATGACTATAGTATATTAATAAATGTTGATTTTTTTGTTCAACGATAAATGTGAATTCTTGTTCATGGAAAAATAAGACATCCCCTGAAAATAAGACCTAGCGCATCTTTAGGAGCAAAAATTAATATAAGACACTGTCTTATTTTCCAGGAAACAGGGTATTAGTTAAATATAATTGATCAGAATACAGTAAGAACTTCCAGTTGAAAAAAATTCCATAATGAAGCTCTGAAATCAAGTCTTTTCAGAGAATATATGACACTAACTCCGTGTATGTTCTATTTTTAATTCTATACCTGTGTGTATATTAGTTGTGAGTAAACAACTCATCCTTGAATAAAGGCCAGCTGTTTCAAAGGGAAAAATATGTGCAGTACAACAAAAGTGGAACTTTTACCGACCCCGAGTTGTGTACTTGAGTGAGATAGCCTGACCTGTAAGCACGCTTTGTCCCTGTAGGAGGGTCCTGTGAAGCTGGAACTGGCCCATCGATAGCCAGCATGGTGGGATTTTTCATCACCAGAGGAAGCCTTTCCTTCTCAGATGCATTTGCAACAGCACTGGCTGCAGTTGAGAACAGAAGTGAGAGAAGCTGGCACAGGCCCTTTTAAAAGAACCCTCTAGCTCTATCTCTTTGTATCAATAGATCAAAAATTTAAAGACTACTTCGGTCATGAATATATGGATTATGTTATCCATTATCATATGATATATATATATATGTGTGTATATATATATATCTGGATCTCTATATAAACATATGTATTATAGGAATACTTAGATTATAAATAGATATGTATATATTTATAGAGCTGGACCATACATAAGGATCATATATCTATTATTTAAAATCCAGATCTAAAGATATCTGGCTCTCCAAAAATAATGCGGATCTGGATATATATAGATATGGATCCAGATACATCTCTTTCTCTCTATTTTTTCATCTACCTATCGTCCCATCAATCATCTATCAATGTATAAATATATGTGCATATGTATACCTGAGTCATGCAGCTGTCGACATCTATCAAACATGTATTCTTTAAAATCCATAGAGATATATATCCCAAATTTCTTCCAGCAGCAGATCGTACTAGTGTATGCGAGTGTGAGAGAGAGTTTTGTTCAGCCTTTCCCCCACTTC
Source organism: Saccopteryx leptura (assembly GCF_036850995.1). NCBI lineage: Eukaryota > Metazoa > Chordata > Mammalia > Chiroptera > Emballonuridae > Saccopteryx > Saccopteryx leptura. The sequence continues at coordinate 5,395,951 of NC_089510.1, read as the reverse complement.
CATGTCACCGTGCTGCGGACTGCAACCCCTCTGCCTGATGACCAATGCCCGGCTTCTGAGAGCGAGGCTGACACTCATCCATCCACTCATCTGGACAGAGAGGCCAGCCAGACAGAACGGATTGGGGGGGGGGGTGCTCTCTGCTTCTTCCTTCCCCTTTTTCATGACCGTGCCGTTGCTTTCCTCCGATTCTTTCATTCTGGCCACTCGTTTTCAATGTTGCGTGTGTCTCCTGATCCCAATCCTTGTCACCTGTTTTGTGAATAAATTATTAAGAGGGTAGTGCATAATACAACAAATCAGGGTGTGACCACCTGACCCACCCACCTGTGCTCCCTCCCTCCCAGAGTCGTCTGGGGTGAGAAATTGCTTAGGAACAGTCTCGCTAGCACTCTGTGTGTTATCTAATGTATACTATGTGCTATGTGCTTTGTGCTATGTGCTATGTGCTATGTGCTATGTGCTGTATGCTATGTACTATGTGTTGTATGCTATGGCTATTATGTAGAAAGAAGAGCAGAACCTCACAGACTGAAGGTCTTTCTGTGCCAGGCAGAGCGCGTAACCCTATGTGGTAGGTAGTGTTCTCTTCCTCTTGTGGGTGAGAAATTGGGGATTTACAGTAGAGGAGATGGGCACTCAGATTTAAAGCCATATCTAATTCCAAATTCCACAGCCATAACCACTAGGCTTATTGCCTCAATTCTGCATTATTTTAAAAATCTATGTTTTTCCGACATGATATATTCACGGTCTCAAGACTGAGGAAATAACGGAGCTTGAGCTTCCGAAACACAGATGTTTCAGGTACGTGATCAAATGTGAACAGACACACCCTCACCCCCCAAAACCCCCCCCCCCCCCACACACACACATTGTTCTTCAGTGAGGTATCACATAGCAAAAATAAAGAAAACCTTCTCATTTGGTTTCAGTCGGGAACATTTTAAATATTTTTAAAAGACAAGCCATCTTTGTAAGAAAGGCTTTACAGCAGAACAAGCCACTGGTTTTCAGAAAAATGCAGGTTATAAACGAACGTGGACAATAACGATGAAGCCTCTTTCCTCCCGGCAGACGCAGACCGTCCACAAAACGGGCGGGTGAATGTTCTCTTCCGTCCACGCGGACTGAGGCAAACGTCAAGCGTCAGTGTCCAGCCGAGCTCCCTGGCCAGCGTCCAGCCCGCCCGGGGTGGGGGGGTGGGGGTGGGGGGGGGGCTGGGAGCTTCCTGTTGCCGATGTCAGACCTGACTTCATAATGAACTATCTGGGGATCAACACCTAGGCTCTGGTTCCGCCGTTAGAAAAATGCTAATGGAATGAAGAACAATAAGGCTTTTTTAAATTGTTATTTCCCTGGTCTCTATAGAAATTAAAATTTAATGTTCTATTTGCTACAAATCAATATGAGTGCAATAATTCCTGCATACATTTAATTGTAGGAATTTTTTTTTTAACTGGAATAAATCTGTTAGTTTTTAGTATTTTTTTGTTTTGGTTTTGTTTTGTTGGTTTGTTTTCTGGAACTGTTAAAATTTGGTTTCTTCGCCAGTGCTTTCTAGGCGGAATGGTGCTTCTGAAGGAAAATAATAATGACTAATTAGTGTGAAATACTGCTTGCGTGATAAGACTTCTGGGGAAAAAATATTTACCAGATTATTTTCCATATTTCAGTCCTTTGTAAATGTTATTTTTTTGTTTGTTTGTTTTTGTTTTTTACAGCAGGCAGAGACAGAGAGAGGGACAGAAAGGGATGGACAGACAGGAAGGGAGAGAAATGAGAAGCATCGATTCTTTGTTGCAGCACTTTAGTTGTTCATTGATCGCTATCTCATATATGCCTTGACTGGGGGGCTATAGCAGACTGAGTGACCCCTTGCTTAACCCAGTGACCTCAAACTCAAGCCAGCGACCCCATGCTCAAGCTGGTGAGCCTGCGCTCAAGCTGGCGACCTCAGGGTTTTGAACCTGGGTCCTCTGCATCCCAGTCCGATGCTCTATCCACTGCGCCACCACCTGCTCAGGCTCCTTTGTAAATTGTTGTATGTGATTCCCCAGAAGAAATTTAAAAAAACAAAAAAACAAACTTTAAATTAGTTTGTCGGTTCTGGGTCCATTTGTTTAGCAATTACCTGAGAGTAAATAAAAATTTGGACGAGGCTTTGTTTTCTGTTTCTGATAGGAACCTCCAGACCTGTAGTGGCCTTTGCCTTCAGTCAGGATGTGAGCGTGGGAACTGGTTAAATGACCGGGAAACCCATCATCTCCCGGGTGGCGGGTGTGGAGAGAGGCTTGAAACCCCATAGACACAGAGGTGACTCCAGGCCACGCGGGAAATTCCCAGGGAGCCCACGGTGTCACAGAAGCCGCCTAGACTAGACTGGTGCTTCTCCTCACCTCCACTCAGCATCTGTGTCCTTCCCTATTCATGGTGCTCGCCATCCTCCTGGCTCTTGAAACCTTTCCTGAGGGTGGGACTTACGGGAACACTTGCGCACTGAGCAAGATTCTCACTCGGCTCCCAACCTTTTCTTTCTTTCTTTTTTTTTTTTTTTTTTTTGTATTTTTCTGAAGCTGGAAACGGGGAGAGACAGTCAGACTCCCGCATGCGCCCGACTGTCGTGACCAGAGCCACTCTAGCGCCTGGGGCAGAGGCCGAGGAGCCATCCCCAGTGCCCGGGCCATCTTTGCTCCAGTGGAGCCTCGGCTGCGGGAGGGGAAGAGAGAGACAGAGAGGAAGGAGGGGGGGGATGGAGAAGCAAATGGACGCGTCTCCTATGTGCGCTGGCCGGGAATCGAACCCGGGACTTCTGCATGCCAGGCCGACGCTCTACCATTGAGCCAACCGGCCAGGGCCCCAACCTTTTCTACTTTATCCCGAGGCTGAATTAGCTTTCTTTACAGCTGCAAGAACAATCAATATTCCCAGTGTCGCGTTCCCTGGTCACCACTCTTCCTGCGTGGATAGGAGGCACTAGGTGATTTGAGAGAAGCAAGAGCCTGCACTTCAAGTTCAAGTTGTGGCGATGCTCTTGAACAGTTCTCTCGTCTGGTGACCTTGAGTAAGTCATTGAACTCAAGTTTAGGGAGGCCTCAGTTTTCTCTCCGTTGAAACAAACAAATAGAATTTCAGAGCTGGAGTAAATCTTGGGTTATAGTGAGGGCCCTAGCCCCAAGTGTTTAGACTAAGCAGTCAGAGGTGACATCTGACATAGGCCTGATGAACAATAATAAGATGTGGGGTTGAGGGACTGTGACCCACTGGAGGCACAGTGCCCAGTCTGGGAGAGGAAGGGGCTCTCAGCTGAGTGTTGTTATGAGGGAATTTGCCCAGATTTGACTGATCTTTCTCTTTTCTCCAAGAGAAGACTATATAAATCCATATTTGCTGTGAAGTCCTCTGATTTCTAACTGTCCTTACATTTTTTGGAAAACAAAGCAGGCCCTGGCCGGTGGCTCAGTGGATGGAGCATGGCTTGGGGTTTGAACGTCCCATGTTAGATTGCTGGCCAGGGCACACAGGAGAAGCGACCATCTGCTTCTCTCTCCTTCCTCTCCCTCTTCTCTCCCTCTTCCCCTCCTGCAGCCGGTGGTTTGATTGGTTCCAGTGTGACCCAGGACGCTGAGGAGAGCCTGGTTGGTCCGAGCACATCAGCGTCGAGCGCTGAGAATAGCTCAGTTGATTAGAGCATCACCCAGACAGGGTTGCCAGGTGGATCCCGATTGGGATGATTGGGGTCTGTCTCACTATCTGCTCTGCTCTCCCTTAAAGAAAAGAAAAAGAAAAAGAAAACACACCCGGCAGAGGGATCCAGTGTGCGGGTAGTCAGTTAGTGTCTTCTAGGGGGGGGGGGGGTCCAGGAAGTCCCCACAACTGCCTCCAGCCACAGATCACACACCGGGGGCTCAGACCAGACCACCCCATGGCTCGGTAGTCAGTTAGTGTCTTCTAGGGGGGGGTCCAGGGAGTCCCCACAACTGCCTCCAGCCACAGATCACACACCGGGGGCTCAGACCAGACCACCCCGTGGCTCGGAGAGAGCTGCTGACGACATCTGTTATTTTTCTTCGTCTGGTGTGTGGGGACGCCGAATTTTGATTCTGGGTACATTAGATTTTGATTAGTTGTGCCAGCAGAGAAGAAAGTTCCAGGACCATTTTTGTTTTTACTGAAATTCTCTGCAACAATTTCTGGTTCAATAACATATCCAACAATTGCACCAACAACAGCAAAGACAGCATGCCGGATGACCCGCGTTCATGTCTTATAAGTGCACCAAGTACCACTAAGATGAGAACTGTCCCAGTCACAGGCACCTGGAAAATAATATTCCTGCGAATTAGTTGGGAAAGAGGACTCTGAAAAAATCAATCTGAAGCTATGCACAGTAAAATTAGAAGAAAAAGAATGTATGAACTGTATACAAGACCATGCAAGGGTGTGTATTTGACAAACAAGATAACTTAGAAAGTGAGTCTTTGGACATGTTGGTCAGAGTTTTAGATCGCTCATCTATGCCAAAAGGCTATGTCTGTAGTCTGTCTGAAATAACAGAGAGATGCCTGAAAAGTCTGTCTTACCTGCAAAGAAGCAATGCAGCAGGATTGGGGAGAGTCCTGCTTTGGGATTTTCAGTTCCCTCTGCCTCAGTTTCTTCATCTGTAAAATGGGCATTTAAATAGCAATAGTAATACCTACCATACAAGGGTTGTGGTGAGGATAGGTTAAATAAAATAGTTCATGAAAAGTGCTCATAAAAGTGCCTATTGCATGAGCACTAAACAAATGTCAGCTATTATTTTACTTACTGCCTACGTACACACCATCTCACACTTAGCTCTACTTGGACAAATGGAATTAGGATTAGGACAGTGTTCGCTTTGTGAAGATTCCTTAAAAATATATATGTGTAAAGTGTAGACATTTCTCTCTCTCTCTATATATATATATATATGTATAGTATATGCATTGTGACTATAAAGTGACAAATGTATAAACGATTAGCAAATGAATTATTTGAATTTGTATTAACAGTGTTGTTTCTTACCTAGTGCTTTGTGCATTTAAACTGAGGATTGTGGTTAGTATTATTGGATGTTTGCACATCAAAATAGTGCTGATTACATTATTTTAATATTTTTTTCCCTAACTAGACAATATACTGACATTTAAAAAAATTAGTGTTCTAAGTGCCCATAATGAGTAGAGCAAAGGTCAGTTAAATAGTATAAACATCAGGTTCAAAACTTAAATGTCAGCAGAGGCACAAACTCCTTAATTTGGAACAATTATCTGGTTCATTGACTTTTGCTGTGACTTGTATCATGATATACACACAAGGTAGGGCGTAGAGAAGACAATTTAATTAGTTGTTTTTTTCTTTCACTTACTCTTCATGCACTTTTCAGTAGTGAAAAAGAAAGCCAATGAAAGAGTTGCTCTGCATATAAACATTTAAAGCTTAAAAACATGATGCAATGTGGGTATGAAACATGCTATTAATATTTATTTTAGAAGGGCAAATGAAGATATTTCTTTTCCTAGAAGATGTGCCAGCACTGTTCATTTTAGCACTCAGATTTGTTAAACACATTGCAGAGCTTAGCATGACACATTAGAAAGTCAAATACTCTAAATTCTTCAGGACGCACGCCACCAGCAGCGGACTCCAGACCTTCGGAGTGGCTGCAGATCAGGCGGTCGCTGTGGCCGCTGGAAGGCTAGACTTTCTCTGGAAATGTTTTTTGTTTTGTTGTTTTGTATCGCATGGTAAACCATCAGAAGGAAGACATTGTGATGCTGTTGAAAATGTATCACGGGACTTTGCTTTTTGTGGCCAGAGTTACTAAGCGATTGTGGGAGTTCAACAGGGGAATAGAGCCTGTCAGGGTTTTTATCTGGTTTTGAGAAAAATGCTCAAAAAAAAAAAATTATCTCAGGATGAAAATTTTATGATTGGAGCTCAAATTGCCTGGAAACTCAGCCCCTCTTTGAGACTTTAAGTCCTCTAGGTGCAATGATAGTTTTTTGTTTTTTTGAGGGAGTGTTATTTGGGGTCAGGGAGAAGATACAAAGGGGTTGGTTATAATACTGCCAATATTTTACCCAGAGAAAAGTGGATTAAAGAGAAGTTGTGGCAACTTGAAGTCTAAAATACCTAATTTGATATATATATATATATATATAGATAGATAGATAGATAGATAGATATAGATATAGATATAGATATATAGATATATCTATATATATAAATCTTTTCTTTTCTTTTCTTTTTTAAGTGAGAGGAGGAGAGACAGTGAGACAGATTCCTGCATGTACCTTGATTGGGACCCACTCAGCAAACCCCATCTGGGGCCAATGCTCCCACCAACTGAGCTATTTTTAGTGATTGAGGCCCAAGATTGTGGGAGAGAAAGAGAGAGAGAGAAAGCAGGAGAGAGAGGGGAAGGCAAGCAGATGGTTGCTTCTCATGTGTAACCTTGACCAGGGATTAAACCAGAAGGTCTACAGGTGGGGATGATGCTCTAGCCACTGAAAAAAACAACAACAAACCACAGCCAGGGCCTACATATATATTGTCATATTGCCAAAGCTCGTCATTATGAATAGAAATCTGGAATAAGCCCCAGCAGTGAACTGGTCACGCCACATGAGTGTCTTTCTCTCTCTTTCTCAACCTGTCTGTACCTTGAATTTTGGAAAACACTTTTAAATTCCAAGAACATCTCTGCTATGACCTAACGTAGTTCTCAGTGATGGCAGCTTGCTCCCCGCATGACAAGAAATGGCCTGCTTGGTCTTCTGACTTTCTTTTTTTTATTTTTTATTCTTGATTGACGGTGGATATGGATGAATGGTGAACAATGGCACATTTAAGCCTGGAAACCAAGGGAGACGTTCACAACGAGAAGTGGGATTTGATACAGAAAGGGAGGTTGTACCCACACAAACAAGCAAAGGAAAGCAACTAATGAATAAAACATCCTTTCAGAAGTGCGGAAAAAGTCAGTCGCACGGTGGTAAGGCTGTTGCCAGGCAACATACCTCTTCGCAGTAAACTCCGGCGAGTCAGATAACTCAGGGAGACACTGAATTGGCCAATATAATTGCTCTCAGGCAACTTCTGCAGGGTAGCGCCTGCCCCCACTCCTCTGTGCCACATCAGGAACGCTGCTCTTCTTGTCACAACTTCTCCTTTGAACCACACTGTTTGTTTTCGCCTCTTCCTGGGAGTCCCCTGCATCTGGCAGGCAGCCAGGACGCACACGCAGGTCGGGGACGCATTCTTCACGGTCCCGGGCTGGGAGGACGCGGGCACACCCTGCTTCAGGTGCGGAATCGGCCCTCTCTGCACAGGGGGGTGGATCGATATGAACAGCTACCGCTAACTGATAGCTATCTTGGTGAAAGAGAAAACTAAGACAACACAAAACAACCCTCAAGTTTTTTTTTGTGTTTGCTTTTTAATGAAATCAATTCAGTGATAGAAAAACATTCCCCCAAACTCGGTCATCAGCGAAGACACAGGACATCAGGGATCGTGATGGCCTTTCTGAAGATGAAGTCAGACGACCCCAGGACCACCCACCCGGGCAGTAGCAGAGCCGACTTGCAAAAGCAGATTTTCCAACAGTCCCTTGCGGCCTGAGATTCCTGGCAGAAGCACAAAAACATACTTCCATCTCAAACGGATGGCACCGGAATGGCTTCCCTCCCCTCCCAGATTTCCAGAGAGTTCCCACCGCCAAATGTGACCAAAACAGCATCACAGCGACTAAACAAATTAAATGTTTGGTTCAAGACAAGCCCGGAAAAAAAAAAAAAAGAGTAAGAAACAGAAAGGCCCCCAGATTGGTAATAAATTAACAGCACCTCAGGCTTTATTTTTGGTCAGCGATCTCCCAGCCAGGCCCTTACCGGGAGCTGCTCTGTGGTCCACGTGGGGCCAGGGTCTCTCCGGAGCGGTCGCTGGCCCTGCCCACGGCGGGACTGGCCTGAGACCCTCTTTACCGAGTCCACGGAGCAGCAGTCGCCACCTTTCAAAGATGTTTATCAGCGATCCTCACGTTCTCCTCGACGCTGGCTCACTCACTCCTTTTTGTGATCGATCTCAAGACAAACAGCGCCGGAGAACGTGTTGTGACTTTCAGAGAAACGGAGAGATATCCATATTCCTGCTGCTTATGAATCAGAAAAACATTTTTATTTTTAGGTGGAAATGCCCTTACCTCCTTGCTTAATAATGATATTTACATTTGGGGGGGGTATTTTTCTGAAGCCGGAAACGGGGAGAGACAGTCAGACAGACTCCCGCATGCGCCCGACCGGGATCCACCCGGCACGTCCACCAGGGGGCGATGCTCTGCCCATCCTGGGGGTGGCTCTGTCGCGACCAGAGCCACTCTAGCGCCTGGGGCAGAGGCCAAGGAGCCATCCCCAGCGCCCGGGCCATCTCTGCTCCAATGGAGCCTCGGCTGCGGGAGGGGAAGAGAGAGACAGAGAGGAAGGAGAGGGGGAGGGGTGGAGAAGCAAATGGGCGCTTCTCCTGTGTGCTCTGGCCGGGAATCGAACCCAGGACGCTCTACCACTGAGCAAACCGGCCAGGGCCAATAATGATATTTAAAAGCATTCTTTCCGCCCGTCAGGGGAAGACAGGGACCACGTGATTTCTCTCCTATGTGGAACCCGGTGAACAAAAGGGACTCACCAGCAGCACAGAGACAGACTCACACCCCGAGAGCAGGCCGACAGCTGTGGCGGGGGCTGGGGGGGGGTGCCGGCTGAGGAAGGTGGGGGTTCAGAGACAGGACCACCCGGTGGTGACTGCAGGGGGGACCCGGGAGGCGGAGGACGGTGTGGCGGGACACGTGGTGATGGAAGGAGGCGGGGATTCGCGGGTGAACACACGGTAAGGTGCACAGAGACGGGCTGTAGAACCGGGCATCTGAAACCTGTATAATTACGTTAACCAGTCTCACCCCAATACAATAAAAAAAATAAAAAATAAAGATAAAAACATCCTTTCCAATGCTTTATTCTCCTTCCATCATCCATTCTCTCTCTCTCTCTCTCTCTCTCTCTCTCTCTCTCTCTCTCTGTGTGTCTGTGTGTACGTGTGTGTGCACTTATTTTCAAGATATGATTGTGTTAAACAGTATGACAATTTCCTTTTATGGAAAGAATGAATTCATCTAACAAAGACTGAAAAGCAGCAAAATTGGTAAAAAAAAAAAAACAAAAAAACAAACAACCCAGAAGCTTGTTTCATACATTTGTACACATTTAAGAGCTGGGTATGGCCCTTAGAAATGATGTGTTCCAACAGTTTTTTGTTACAGTTGTAGGAAATGAGACCATGAAAAGGGGGATGAATTTCTTGGGTTCATTAGTGTTGTTTATTCGCTGTCTCAGAACTCGGGCTTTTAGCAACAGCAGAACTTCCTTATGTTTCTGCCTCTTTCTTATAAGAAAAGATAAGACTGCAAAACCACAGATGAAGAAGTCATATCTTCAACATTTGGGGTGGGGGGAAAGGAATAAAACTACAATGCCATTTTAAAAATAAGAATCTATATTTTACAGTATATTCCTTCACCCATTTTTAAGCTCAAACTTTATTTAAGTGAGAACTCTACCTAGACATCTGTCTTGAATATGTAAACATAGATCAACAATTCTCAAATACTTGTATCGTGTACCTACTAGCACAGCTATTGTTTGCTCTGATAAGAATGACCATGCCTTATCAATATATATATTTTCTTTCTTATTTTAAATGCAAAACAACAACAAAGAAAAGGAGCAAGTTATAAATCACTTAGAAAGGACTTGAACCGCTGTGACTGATGTGAGACGGTTGGTGGCCTAAAAAATAGAACGAGTTAAAATTGATTGTCAAGTAAATAATAAAATTAATCGTCCACTCTATGAATATGTATGAATCTTTCCTAGAACTAAATAGGGTCACTTCATTACAGATCTCAGAAATTATGCTGCATAGCTGGCATCTGAGTTAGTCACCTGAAGGCGTTAACCTCGGGCAAGATGAGAAGTGGGCTCCCCCTTGAGATAGAGATAGTAAGTAATACCTGCCATAAACATTCACACAGGGAATTACAAATACAAATAAAAACGCCACCAATTGTAAAGCTCCATACACACCTAAGGAAGTATACATATAAACACTTAATATCAGGGAACAAAAGACTATATTGAATTTTCCTTTGCTCCATCTCAATGGGCAGATAACTCGCAGGAAATTAGTATGGTAAAGACATATTCTTCCAAAGAGGTTTACATCATGCAAGCATCCCAGGCCTTTACGACTCCCCGGGTGTTTAAAGGTAGAAGGTAAATGTCGTTGGCCAAGGGTTTCTTATTATAAGTCCTCAAAGATTTCCCATACATTTCTAGAGTCTTTAAAATAATAAAAGTTAAAATATGTATTCTGAGTAACCTTAAAATTTCACTACAGATTGTGTCACAATAGAAATAATAATTAATTTTGTTACAGAAATTCCTATCCAGTTATCATGATTTCAGCCTATCTTTTGTAACTGTGTTTCTCCTATGGCTTTAAAGCTAATTTAGGCCACATTATATATAAAATTAAATCTTACTTTTATAGCTACACCCTTGGGGTTCAATGAAAAGACTTTATGAGCTAGAAATTAAAAGTACTGGTTGAAAATACTATTACATTATACCAGCTATTATTAAGGCAATTTACAAAGTTGGTTCTAAAACTATGCAAATTTTTCACTGTTAGCCCTCATATATTCAGTAAGCCCATGGGACTGTTTGGTATATAATTTGGCAAATAAAATCAACTGAAGAGTAAATAGCAAATCAATGGCATTTATCACAAAGGAAAATTACACTATACCAACAACAACATTTATTTAACCCAATTTCATTATGATTTAACACATTTACACTAAATAATTCCAAAGCACATTAGATGCCGCATCTTCAGCTATGGATGAACATGGTTTCAACAGGGCTGTTTATTCTTTGAAATAGGAAAAAACATAATGAAATGTGTGCAAGTGTACATGTAACAAAATACACTCCTTAGTGTATTTTGTAGTTTGTTTCTCTACAAAAGTATTCTGTGATGGGTATACTTGTTTATGTTGTAGCAAAGTCTGATAGACCTCAGACAAACTTAAATATATTTAACAATTTGAAAAGAATTATAAAACAGATATGTACATTGAAGTGAGGGAATATACAAATATAAATCATTGTTTTTCAAAGACTTGAAATGATGAGTAGTATTTGAATCACTATAGACATGCATATGCAAAGATGTGATTTCATCATCTTTAATTTTGCGTGTTTAAGTGCTTTACAGTTATTCCCTATGATTGTTTGAGTCTCTATGGAGAAATGTAAAAAAAAAAAAGAAAAGGAAAACACACCAAAAGACACTCTGAGACACTTCTGAATTGATTATGTTACGTGCATCATAGCATTCTTGGTGGTACACGATGTTACGGTATGTCGTAACAAGAAAGCTTCTGTCTCAAGAGAACAATATTTAACTGCTTCCAACATGAAAAAAGATGGCTATTTCTTCTATGGAAGAAAAATCAATTTACTATTCTGTTTGATAAGCCATTGACATATATCTTTTAGAGTTTAATTTTTCTGTTGTTATGCAATAATACATGATATTTCCAAATGGAAGTGTCTTTGTTTGGTTTCTTCTCTTCAGGACGATTGACACTTCTGAACAGATTGTGGTAATGGTGTTGCAGATTAATAACAATAAAATTGCCCTATTCTGTGTCAACCTTCAGGGTTGGGGAGGAGCAGTGGATATTTTCAGGACCTAAAAGACATCGATGATAAAAGGATGAAGTGAAAACAATGGACCTTTTCTAAGTCAGGAGAATCCAATCTTTTTGTGAGAACATAATACGTTGTCAGGCCAAAGTAAGGGTAACAAATTCAAATAACGGCATGCACCTGGCATTGGGTGAACTGTGCCAGATACAAACCCACAGGACACAATGGGTTTGTGATAAACCAACCAGCATGGGGCGCCTGCTTAGATGAAAGCCGACGGAGAAATTTAAAAACTCCTGTGAGGCCAAAGCCAACCCTTCCGAAGGCTGAGTTTACCCAGCGGGGTTACCTTTTAGCAATCCCTAAATCTTCAGCATTACCCTGTGTGTGCAAGGGCACGTGCGTGCACATGTGTGCGTGTGTTTCCTAGCCAGGAGATCCTAGACAGATAAAGGAGGGAAGGGGCACTTTCACCTATGGAAACTTTCCACTCGGGCCATCCCACCAAGTTTCACTGATAGTTAGAAACCTACCACATAGATTGTGGATAGTTGAGGGGGCTTTGGCTGACTGGGAGGTAACTTATGGTGAGGGCGAAATTAAGCATCTGAATGATACATGTTTATATGAGTGAATTATTTAATATTTCCACGGACTCTTTAGGACAATTTTCATTTTGCCGCCCAAAACACAAAGAAAACGGATTTGTAATCATCTGCTTGGAAGAGCTGAAAACTTTCTTTACTGAGTTTCCATATTGATAACTCCCCGCAAATAATTAACGTAACTCATTGGATTGCATGAAAAGTAATTCAATTTCCTGATGTCCACAGTGAAATTTATCAAGGCCCATCAATTATGAGAGTAGACTAAAGCAAAAGGTGTGAAATTTCAACTCTCATAATGTTTCTATGCCGGATAATTTTAGAAAATATATTAACCCTTTAAACCACTTTATAGTTTTGTAATAAAATACTATGGCTCTTTAGTGTAAGAATTAAACTTTTGCTATAACCTTTGAACCATGCTGCCTAAGGTTAGTGACACATATTATTGATTTTAAATATTCTGGCTGCTCCTATTTACGGAGCTGTTCATTTTGAGCCATTTATCCAGGAACTTGCTCTCTCTCAGATGGAAGACTGTAGATCAAAGCTCTATATGATAGAAAGGAAGATAGCCAGAGAATTAACATTTAATTCCCCGAACAATTATTGTATCCCTAAACAATTAGTTCACGTGCCTTTTCTTGTGTCTCTAAACGAATGGTTTTAAAATATGACTAAGAAGTAAATGGGGGAAATGACTACATTACTTAGGAATTTTATTAGGCTGTCAATTTAAATACTCATTCCTCAGGCAAAGTGCAACTTCATATTTAAATAAATGTATATTAAACACTTTAAATTGATAGCACCAACTCTTCCCTGGGGTATGAATCATTTAGACTTTTCTAGTATACTGTTGTAAAGCATGACATTACACTATATTATACTACATTAATCTGATGTATTAGTATCTTTGATTATGAATTCACCATTAAGAGTACCAAATTATAATATATTTCTGTTACATGTAGAAAGATATTATTATGCTCCAACATCAAGGGTATCAGTTATTTTAAAGCCAATTTTTAAAACAAGAAAACCTAAATTCGCTCCATTAAATGGTCTTTCATATAATATATAGATCATTAGCCAAATAAATCTAATCATTTTTACATAAAAATTCACAATAAAAAATGCATTTAATTTTGTTTTCTGTTCTTAGTGTTGTTAGTATACAGACTATTTTATATTTTTATTACAAAAGATCAGTTTTGGACATATCAGAAAATCAAATTAGGAGAGAAAGTTGAAATAAGATATGCACTGACATACTGGGGTTTCTTTTCCCTTGAAAGCTCAGATTTAAAAATTTCAAACTATACTGAACTAACTTGTTAGTTTCAAAACTCATCTGACACCAAAATATTTTAAATTGATAGAAACAGTAAGGCACCAAACCATTCCTGGGGTGCACGGATTCATTTAAAAATTTCAATAGCAGTAAGCTCTTTACAATATGACAGGTAACACCTACATATCTATTGTCAACTGATTAAGAACAAATATGAAAATACCACTTAAGGATGAACTAATTTCATAACTGGAAGCAAATCGTTTAATTTTAACTTACTGCATTTGAGGGCTGAGGAAGGTAGCATTGTTTGAAATGTCGATGTATCATTTTCTGCTTGACCTTTTAAATAGTTGGGACAAGTGAATGTGAAAAATTAATTAGAAGATTGCTTATTTACTAATTTACCTTAGGTTATTTGTCATCAATAATACATTGATATTATGTTAAGAAAAAGGATCCCAACTAATTACAGAGAAAACGCTCGTAATACTTTTATTGAGTTAAATTCCACCCACTTCATTTTTGTAGATCCTTTCGTGTTTATACATATGTAATAGTTCACCAAGTTTTCCAAGTGCTTACTTCAAGTCTAACAGATAGCCAATTCTTCAGTAATTAAATATATCCACCCAGGTTGGTTTTTAAAAGACATACCAATGAATTCAAATTAGTTTGTGAATTGGTAGGCAAATCAAATTTGGATTCCCCTTTACTTTGAATATCCACTTGTCTAGACTGTTCCCACCTGCTGTCATGTGTTAATTTTTTTTAAAGCTTCATCTATTTGCAAAAAAAAGAAAAGAAATTGGTATTGTCTTGTGTTGTTTCATCCTTAAAGCGAAACCATTTGCAAGAAAATTATAGGTCCCTAGTGTTGAGCTTTTTTGCATATTAATTTTGTTAGCCTTACCTCCTGCGGTCTTTAGTTCTGGAAGGCCTATTAGATAATACACAAGATAAATTTTTTTCTTTGTAACTTTCAGCTAGTATAAATCTCATCCATTTTCTCTGAAAACTAAAATTTGTAGTACCAGTCATGCACATTTCCCCTTATTTTACAAATAGAGATTTATTCTATTAAGCATGTTAAACCCGGCAATAACAATATTAGTTCTTCTGTAAGCCAAGGTCCTGAGAATATATATTAATGTTAAACAAACACAAGTGTTGCACGGTGTTCTAGACAAGTTAATGTAATACTGTGAAATTTGAATCAAAATCTGAAAACAGAAGAATTATTTTTTTACTGTAAAATAAGAGTTCAAACAAGTGTAAGAGAAACAAATTATTCATGTATATTGTATTCATGGAACATTATAAAAGCTGCCTATTTTAAATGGAAATCACGCATGGCATATGAAAGGACCCATACTCACCACTTTTTAAAATTCTAGGCACCATTCCTTTGATTTAAACCATTTCATCAGGACCTCAAGTTAGCTTACACCATTTAGGTTGATCTTATTTGGTAATATGTTGAAAACTTTCTAAAATTAACTTAGAATTATTGAAACCAACTTAAGAGATTACATATGATTAGAAAGCAAGGTTATCAGGGGATGACTCAGCGATTCAATTTGTCATTAGAGCTCTGTTAAAAGTTAGGCGAATGGGCCCTGGCCGGTTGGCTCAGCGGTAGAGCGTCGGCCTGGCCTGCGGGGGACCCAGGTTCGATTCCCGGCCAGGGCACATAGGAGAAGCGCCCATTTGTTTCTCCACCCCCCACCCGCAGCCAAGGCTCCATTGGAGCAAAGATGGCCCGGGCGCTGGGGATGGCTCCTTGGCCTCTGCCTCAGGCGCTAGAGTGGCTCTGGTCTCGGCAGAGCGACACCCCGGAGGTGCAGAGCATCGCCCCCTGGTGGGCAGAGCGTCGCCCCTGGTAGGCAGAGCGCCCCCCCCCCTGGTGGGCGTGCCGGGTGGATCCCAGTCGGACGCATGCGGGAGTCTGTCTGACTGTCTATCCCCGTTTCCAGCTTCAGAAAAATACAAAAAAAAAAAAAAAAAAAAAGTTAGGCGAATGAAAACACAGCCTGGAGAGAGAGTTCCAGATTGTGTCTTTTTAAATAGTGGCACCCCACTTAGAGCCAGCACAGCAAAGCTGTGCCTTCAAAAGGCAAGATGAACATGGCATGTTGTTGAGAAGATGCTCAGGGCTTTACACTTGGAGAATTTTATAAGATATCAGGGTAATTTTTGTCTTTGAAATGGTTGTTGCTGTCATAGGAAGGAAGCAATCAAGATGTCATTACCCAAGTCAGAAAGTAATTCTTGACCCTGGCTGGGTGGTTCAGTGGATAGAGTGCTGTCCAGGCGATCGTGGGTTGCGCGTGTTAAGGACACACATGAGAGGCAACCCACGAATGCACAACGAATTGGAACAACTATGTTGCACAATAGGTTGATGCTTCTCTCTCCCTTCTTTTCTTACTCTCTCAAATGAATGGAAAACTTAAAAAAAAAAGGTAATTCTTTTGTAATAGTATTCAAAAATATATCAATAATCATTTGTATTAATGGAGAAAAAATTTAACCGGAAATACACTAGATTTTTAGGTTTGTGTATTTTTTTTTAACATTCTGAACTTACAGATATATAAAGGTATAATGTCAAAGAAAAAACAAAGTGCTTTATTATTTAAAATGATGTATTTGATATTGACCATATAACAAACTGTGGACTAATTAATAAAATTCTTATTATAACTAGGTATTAAGACAAAGTTTAAGGCAAAAATGTATAGACCCAAAACTTGAGGAATAAAAAAACCCCACCTTTTTGGTTCTAAACTTTTAATGTGTTTTGCTTTCTTGCTATCAAAATATGCTTTGTTTTCCATTACAAAGCCCATGGATATTCAAATTATAATAGCAGTTTAATAATGTGTTCTTCTATGCTCCCTAATTTTATTGCTTTGTTTATACAACTACTGAAGAAAACATTATCAAGAAAAATGGCTTTAACCTTTATGTATCTGATCGAAGCACAGAAGTCTGGAGGCAGGGCCATCTTATTAGGAGTCCACTTAATAATGTTGCATAGGTTTATTTAGCTTCCTGGCTGGTGGCTCATTACAACAAAAATATTAGAGGAGTTAGTTAGAGAGTGACGTATGATGATGTATTCTCACAAGAGAGGCGGTAACTACCATCTCCCCAATACTTTGACATCCTCCACTCTAGTTAGGTTTTGAAACAGCGAACAATTTTTGCAACTCTAAAATGAGTTCGGATTCCTTCATTCATTTGCTCTCTCATTGATTCTAACACTTGGGGAAAATGCATGAAATACGTGGTGGACTCCCTCGTTTTTTTTCTTAATAAGAAACGTGTCTGTTTTCGATACTTGAAAAAAATAACCCTGGCAAACAAGTACATTTTTATTTTTGATTTAAGTATTTTTTTGAGTTAAGTTTTAAAACGGCCCCTTTGGATTCAGTTCCTTGCTGCACGGAAGCTCGTCGGCTCAGTTCTTCCGCCGAGGACACCTAATTTTCTGCACTTGTCAAGTTGTCGCAAATGTTACAAGAACGGCTACTCTGATGCTTGTCTGAGCTACTCCTTCTACGTCAGGCTCATTTCCAACTCTTCTCCTAGGTGTAACGCGTTTGAAAACTCTCATTTTCCGTCTCCAAAACTAACTGTCATGTGCTTTCCTCAATTCCCAACTCAAGCTGGTCTTGACCAACCGCTGCCCTTCTCTGCTTTCTGATCGGTGCTCAGAGCCGTGATGTCTGTTTGCGCGCTGCTTCGTGCTGGTCTTGGGTCGCTGTTTGATTTATTCATATGATCGCTCCTCCATTTGAACGTGCATTTCCTAATAACAGGACTGGGCCGTAGAGTGTGTGAAGAACAGAAGAAAACCCCGTATTTCCCATTTCATCGCCCAGTGTTCTTTTCACTTTATTACGATGGCGATAAAAAGCGAGGCTTCTTCATGAGCACGTTTAACGAATCCATTCATGTGTAACTGTTGCACATCCAATCAGAACAAAGATAAGACAGCATGCTTATATGTCGAAACATTAAGTTCCTTTATGTGTGTCATGTGGCACCTATTAGAAGTTTACAAAGTGTCCTTAAAGTGAATTCAAGAAACTTGAATAAACTTACTTCTTTATCATTGCCACAGTGTTCAGCAGAATCTAAACATAAAGAAATAAAGGTTTAAAAAATTATTAACACCAGTGTGGTTATTAATTCATTTTATGGTATCATATTACCTTATATTTCATTTGATTTAATAAAGTAAGAAATACTAGATTACTTTGTTCAATAAGCTTGTATCTCTACTTGGTTTATCTTTATACCAAGCATAATGTAATGCCTTTCAGCTTTCTAAAAAAATCTTTAAGTATGTTTTGGTATGTAATATTAGCATTAGATTTAAAAAATGAATTAGCTAAATCTATAACTTAGGTTATAGAAAATATAAGATAATGGTATTTCAATCCTTAAAATTAATATCATCAAAATGATGTTTTACTGAATATGTTTATAAATAGAAATATTTTCTTTAAAATATAAGTGAATAAAGATAAGCTGCTTTTCTGACAATAATGTATTAGGGGTGTATTTTTATTCTACACAGTGCGGATATTATAATTTTAAGTGAGAAAGGTCTGATATTTTAACTTCCTCTTTTTACACTGAGGGTCTGTTTGAATTATTCTTGGATTTTAGAAAAAACATTCGAAAAACTTTGCTTTCTGACTCTCCTTATAACCATCTCAGAAGATCATTAATTTCCATAGGTAGAAAAGCTGCCAGGATGCTTTTTTATTTATGGACAAAGAGACTCGATGTGCTTCCTCGCGCAGGGATGCCAAGAGACGAAAAGGAACCCTGCGATCAGAAAATGGGAAAACGCGGGCAATGGGCCAGAGGCCAGGCCTAGGAGACACAAGGGACAGCGATGTAGTTCGATAGAACAGCCACCCACGGGTGTCCGCGGGAGGCCCCCTGGCCCCCACACAGCCCATTGACCCTGTAACCACGCCCTGCCGTCCACCGACTGCGCTCAGCCCCCACGCGGTCAGTATGTTCATGGGTTTCTGAGTGACTCGAATGCGTTTAACAGTTGCTTTCTGCGCTTGACTCTTAAACACTGTTTCCATACGGAACAGTCACGATTCCTGGGGATCAAACGCGTCCAGCTGATCGGTGATGGTTTCTCTCTAACAGGGTGTGCTATTGCAGAGGCCGCGGCAGGCGGACCGCTGCCGGTTGTCTGGGCTGGACAGAAAGAACCGCCTCCTCTCTGGGTGTAAGAGCTGGAAGCCTAAGAGAGTCTAATAACAGAATCTTCCTCCTGGAACGTTTCACTTCCTTTCCTTTGAAATTTGTTGTGTGGAATCGTGCAGAAGGGCCCGCCGGGTCTTCCCACAAGACTGTAACTACCTCAAGTGTCAAAGAGGCTTTCCTTGGTTCTAGGCTTTAACGAAGCGTTGTTGGAACAGAAGGTTCTGTGTCCCCACGTGGCACACACGACCTGAACTGTGGTAGGAAGACGTGCTGCCGTCCCCGAGAAACTCCAGCTGGCCTTGGTTTGCCAAAACACTCCTCCTCTTCCCTGTTCTCCCCCACAAAACCCAAGAGCAGGGGTCCCCAAACTTTTTACACAGGGGGCCAGTTCACTGTCCCTCAGACCGTTGGAGGGCCGGACTATAACAAAAACTATAAACAAATCCCTATGCACACTGCATATATCTTTTTTTAAAGTAAAAAAACAAAATGGGAACAAATACAATATGTAAAATAAAGAACGAGTAAATTTAAATCAACAAACTGACCAGTATTTCAATGGGAACTATGGGCCTGCTTTTGGCTAATGAGATGGTCAATGAGCTCCTGTCACTGACCACCAATGAAAGAGGTACCTCTTTCGGAAGTGCAGCGGGGGTTGGACAAATGGCCTCAGGGGGCCGCATGTGGCCTGCGGGCCGTAGTTTGGGGACCCCTGCCCAAGAGCTCCCATTTCTTAAAAAAAGTCATCTGATAACACGGGCCTCTGAGGTCAAACATGCCACAGCCAACCCGGAAGGTCCATGGCTCGGGGTCACATGTAGAGGAAGGGACGGGAAAGCCACCCAGGGCTAAGCTCACGTGCGCATGTCAGAGCACACAACACGCCCTGCTCACTTGTTACCGGGGAAACAACGGGACCTCCATACTTGTCTTCTCGGAGGAAAGCGTTCAGTCGAGAGCCAGAGTGCAGCAAGTCAAGGATGAATTTATTGGCCGTACAAGAAGAAAGTCAAAGGAAAGGGGACCTTGGGGACAGGTTCAGGGGCTGAGCCCAGGACAAGCTGCCGCTGCCCCCTGCTCTCCCAGTTGCAAGTGTCTGGGTTCCTTAGAGCTCAGGAGCAACAGAGGGGCAAGGAAATGCCCCTGGTGGGGGAGGTAAAAAGAGGAGAAGGAGGAGGAGGGGATATTTGCAGCCATGCTCCTAGGAGAGAAAACGTGCTGGGTCTCAGACCTAAGAGATTTTTATGGGTGAAGATCCTAGCGGAGGTCCCAGGAGAGAATCTCTTTTTTTTTTTTTTTCTATTTTATTTTTAAATTTAGACAATTCGATTGAACAGGGTGACATTGGTTAACCAGAGTACGTAGATTTAGGGAAAACATTTCCACATTGTGTGGACAGTCGATTATGCTGAGTACCCATCACCCAAAGTCAAATCATCCTCCATCACCCTGTCTTTGTTTCTCTTTATGTCCCTCCTCTTCCCTCTTCCTCTCCCTCTCTCTTCTCCCTCCCCACCCCCCCAGGTAATCACTGAGCTCTTATCTATGTCCACAAGCCTCAGTTTTGTGTCCCACCTAGGTATGGAATCATACAGTTCTTCGCTTTTTCTGAGTTACTTATTTCACTCAGTATACTGTTATATCAAGGCCCATCCACGTTGTCGTAAATGATCCTATATCATCATTTCTTATGGCTGAGTAATATCCCATGTTCATCTCAGCATTGTTGACGGTGATCAAGACACGGAAACAACCAAGCTGCCCTTCAGCAGAGGACGGGATAAAGAAGATGTGGGATGTGTATACCAGGAGGGAATCTCAATAAGATATGCCTCAGCTTTGGCAAGAGGTCCTTTGTCGCTGCCACGGGTCCTGAGGTCAGCTGTGCCCTGGCATATCTGGTTTTGCTGCTTTTCCAGGCTGAAACGCAGTTGAGGGCTGGATGTTACCTCCAGAGCTTAATGCTCAAGGGCGTGGTCAGGCAGGGGTTTGCACGGGCGGGCGTCCCACGAGGCTACGCGCCTGCCCCGCGTTCCTCCTCTAAAGGGTCTAAACCACATGACTAGCCACATGCAAGGGGAGCAAAGGTCAGGGGAGGGTCTGAACCACACGATTAATGACATGTAAGGTCATGGCGGGGTCTAAACAGTATGACCAGCTGAGGAAGGGAAGGTCACCCTGGGAGCAAGGTCCCTGTCCCAGTTTTACCTGTGGCTCTTCACCCTGCTGACCTTCTGTGCTCACTCTCTAGTCCTTGCTCTGCTCAACTCAGTCTGTCTACCACAACGTCACAGCAATACTGGCCCTGAGTGTGGCGTCCGGCAGCCACCAGCTCCTGGTTTGACGGGGGAGTTGACACTCTCACCTTACCAGGGGTCCCCAAACTTTTTACACAGGGGGCCAGTTCACTGTTCCTCAGACCGTTGGAGGGCCAGACTATAAAAAAAACTATGAACAAACCCCTATGTACACTGCAAATATCTTATTTTAAAGTAAAAAAACAAAATGGAAACAAATACAATATTTAAAATAAAGAACAAGTAAATTTAAATCAACAAACTGACCAGCATTTCAATGGGAACTATGCTCCTCTCACTGACCACCAATGAAAGAGGTGCCCCTTCCAGAAGTGCAGCGGGGGCCGGATAAATGGCCTCAGGGGGCCGCATGTGGCCCGCGGGCCATAGTTTGGGGACCCCTGCCTTACACTGAGGCGTGCAGTTTGGAGAAGCAGGTAGAATTCTTGGATTTCATGACTATGGCCATGTATTACTCAGGTTTCAATAAAGAAGAGGAGAATAGGACAGGGCTGTGGACATGGATGGGGAGACAGGACATGAGTAAGGCGTGCAATCGGCTCAAGGTGAGACTGAGCCTGACTTTGTCCTCGAAGGTGTTTGGAACCTGAAACCAGAAGAGCTCCAAAAATGGGGGAGACTGTCAGGCTGGTCGGGGTTTGGTGGTGAAATGGACGGCCCACGAGGAATGCTTACCTGGTGGCCTAGAAGGTCTGTGGGAGGCGGCTGAGGGTGCCGTGGAACGGTGCGATAGGTTCAGAGCACTGCCGAGGTTGG
This sequence comes from Saccopteryx leptura, assembly GCF_036850995.1. NCBI lineage: Eukaryota > Metazoa > Chordata > Mammalia > Chiroptera > Emballonuridae > Saccopteryx > Saccopteryx leptura. Next base: position 5,373,936 of record NC_089510.1, on the reverse strand, counting down.
GAAAAGAAAGGGAGGTGTAGCCCACGTGCTGAAAGACCGCATATTCTGGAATGAAACCGATATAACCCCGATCTGGATCCTCTGAAGGATTCCTGGTGCGACGGGTCAGGGAAACATGTTATTGGTGGTCAGTGGCCGTAACAAACATGGTGACTGCATTTTCTTTTGCTTATTATTTCATCAGCTTCGGGTTACTTAGAACTTCAAATCAACCCTCTTTTTGAAGGCCTACTATGTGCCAAGGAAGTTGCAGAGGGATATAAAGATATCCATCTCCTAATCTTTGGTCCATTTAATATGAAGTTGGAAAGATAAAGCCAAAGTAGAAGGAAAGTTTTAAAACACTGTAAATAAATACAGTGTAAAAAAAATACCATAGAAATGCCAAGGTAGCCACACAGTGAGTCCAGAAATTAGTAACGCTTTTTATGATTTATATTTAGCGGTTTCCTAGCAATAATAATAAAAAAAAATGTGTGTGTATTTTATGTGCTAATAAAAATAAAATACTAAATTTTAGGTCGGTATTCAGATATTGAGCCTATGGTCCAAACTTATGGGGTTTGACTGCCTATTTTTCTTGATGCGTCATTTACAGAAATGTAAAACATGTCAGCAGAAGGATAGTTTGTGTTGGCAACCATTAATTTATTCCCTCAACCAAATATTCTTTGAGCGCTTGCAATGAGAATGAAAATGGAGCTAAATAAGACATCTATAGTCTCTCCTTCTTAGAACTTTCTGTCTCATAGAGAAAACAGATGCGGAACAATTCATTTCAAGTATAATCTGTGTCACAGAGAGAAAGAGACGTGTACGGTGTTGTTATGTGTGTCTATGCCGAGACCTAATCTATTCTGAAAGTCTTCCGGAAAAGAAATGCCTTTGCAAGAAAGAACAAATGAGAGGAAACTTTGAGGCAGGCAAATGGCTGGGCAGAGAATTAAATAGATTTCAGGGACATAATTTAAGAGACATAAATGATGAAGACTTGTCACCTAATGCTTTAAAGGGGGTGAGCGGGAGAGGAGAAGCTTGAGACCCAGTCATCTAGCTTGAATCATTAGATGGATGGGCATTTTGCCTCTACAAGATCAGGAGCCCAGGGAGAGGATCAATTTTGGAGTGGGGCTGTGGTCCTGGAGGAAAAGGAGTAAGGCATGCCGAGGAGGAATACCTCGTAGGGGGTTAGCACTGTTTAGATCTTGAGATCACAAAGTGGCTTAGGCAGGATCTACCTGCTCGGGGTCTTTGGCATGTAATATGGTAGCCCCAAGAATGACAACATGGAAGATGAAGAGAGTGACAGAGAGCAAGACAAGGACAGAGGCAAAGGAAGGGAAGGAAGTTTTGGTGAAGGAAATGTCGGTTATAGCAATACTCGGAAAGATCAAATAAGAACTGGCCCTGACTGCGGTGGTGGCACAGTAGATAGAGCATCGACTTGGGACACTGAGGTCCCTGGTTCGAAACCCTGAGGTTGCCGGCTGGATTGCGGGCTCACCAACTTGAAGCTCGGGATTGCCGGCTTGAGGCTGGGATCAGAGCCATGATCCCACGGTCGCTGGCTTGAGCCCAAAGGTCGCTGGCTTGAGCAAAGGAGTCACTGGCTTGGCCGGAGCCCCCCAGTCAAGGCACATATGAGAAGCAGTCAAGGAACAACTAAAGTGGAACAACTATGAGTTGATGCTTCTCATCTCTCTCTCTCTTCCTGTCTCTCTCTCTCAAAAAAAAAAAAAAAAGTAAAAACGACTTTGTATTACTTAACACACAGTACTCTTCCACTTCCGCACTGTAACCACTCTGCTCTGTCAGCTGCTGAGACTGAACTTATTTGAAGGTTTGATCAGTTGGGGCCCCGATGACCCGTCACAGTCTCAGCGTTTGTGCACACGGCATCTCTCAGAATAGTTTATATTACATCTCACAGGGCAGCCCGGGGCTCTCAGAGAAAGACAGCGGAACCCTCCTGGCTAGTTAAGGACTGCGCCTACAGGCAACACAGTATTAGTTTTGCTGTCACAGGGCTGCCTAGATGCATGGGGTGGGGGGTGGTGTGAAACAACAATACATTTCTCCCGATAAGGGAGTAGCAAGGTCTTATTGCAGAAGAATGGGTGCGATTGCGGGTGACGTTGTAGCTACCTGTTCCAGTACATTCTGCGCTTATCACTGAGCCCATCACATACACTGTGATGTCGCAAGAGCTAGACACACACTCTCTCCACAGCTGACTATGAAACATTCATGTAACTAAGTAAGGAAACACGGTCCATGTGGTTAAAAGACCCGCTGGGGTCGTCATGGCTAAGAACATAGCAGACACCCACTTACCGCCAGCCTTACATTCAGCAGACTGCTGGACTCATGGTGCTTCCTATCATTATTTCAAAGTGATAAGTAGTAAGAAGGACTTGTCCCATTGTCAGTGGAAAACATGTATGAGAGAGGAGGAAGAGGTGGAGGAGGAAGGGAGGGGAGAAGACTAAGAGAAAGAAGGAAATGGAAGTTGTATGAAGACAGCCACTTGCCAAGTGTGTTTACGCCCAGATTTCTAGGGTCCAGATTAGTGCTCAGTAAATGTTTTAAGTGATTTAAGAAATGTTCGACTATTTCCCATTTCTTGCCAATTAATTTAATTAGCATTCCAAACTATACCTCTATCCATGGAGCATACCTTTTCTTTATATATTGCTTCATGAGAATTTTTGTGAGCATACTGTTAATTAACGTACCGTTGATCACGGCCAACACCAGCACCATCACCGTCACGATGCATTAAGTGGCTACTCTCTGGTGTCACTAAGATGCGTTTCTTATCCTCAAAACGTTCATTGTTTCAAGGAAAGCAGAGAAATACAATAACATTTAAAATCTTCCTAAAGGTGCATATCAATCTATAATACAGGGGTGACAAGCCAAAGGTTACTTGCATATGTAAAAAAAAGATAGAGCGTGTATCGTAAAAGTTGTGTGTTTAAAAAGAACGTTAGGAAAAAATATTTTGGTTGGGACGAGAACACGTCATAGGATTTCACTGGTTCTTTGAATGAGGAAAAACGTGACCTGAATAAGGAAGAGGCGATCGTCACCCCCCCGGAGAGGAGGCCCTGTGTTGTATTATCTCTCAGGTTCCAGGAAGGCCAGGCCGAAGAGAGAAGAGCCCAGGTGCTGGAAATCGTCGGAGAACACTGAGCAGCTGTGAACAAAACTTCTCTTTCTGGCTTCGGTGCCGGCAGGGATGGCCACCTGACTGCCGCCTTTTTCCTTTGCCAGCTTTTCATCTTCTTGTTCTCCTGTGTGATCTTTACCTCGGGAACTTGAGAGTCACCGTGCCGGTGTCCTGCCCGGCACTTTCCAGCCTCGTTGAACTCAGTGAGAAGTGCTTAGGGACCAGCATCCCTGCCGGGGTAGGGCCTGCCAAGCCTTCCGTTGTGTCTAAGAGGACCGATTGCTTTGAACGGGTACAACGGAGCCGTAAAGGAGGAGGGCCTTAGGCGAAGACGTGTCTGGTGCTGCGCCTCGAGGAGGGGGAATCATCTGTGTGGCTATTTGTAAGAGAGTATAATAGTTCCGGATGACAAGTCTGAGTTTTCAAGATCATGGCAAGCGATGTAAAGCTATTTGGGGTCCTAATAAAGCCACCCGTCTACTTTTTATATTGGTGAGGTCTCATCCTAGGGGATTTAGTTAGTCTCGGTCTAAATATAAGTCAACACCCTAACACCTTTCAACAGAGACAACAACCAAACATGGCAGGATGGGAAGGTTCTTTTCATTAGAAGCTAACGGTAGGATGTCTGGAATACAGAAATAGACAAAGTCATATAGAGTCTGTTCCGCTGATACGGCCACTGGGGTACTGACCTGAGCCCCGAGCATCGTAGTTGTCAGAAGAAGGCAAGTGGTATGATAACATGACTAAAAATGACTTCAAATGACGAATGTTAGAAGTTCCCGGAAAAAAGATGGAGAAGAAAATATCGACAGGAAAAGGCATCATATTCAAACTTCCCTAGAGCTTTTGGGGGGCAAGTCAAGGTTCGGCAATGTCGACTAACTTCTTTGTCTGCCGGTGAGGAGCCTGTGTTCGTTTCTTCACTCCTTCACCGAGCCGTTACTGAGCGCCACTGTGTACCCCGCGTTGCGCTGGGCGCTGCAGGCGTGGGCACGGACAAAACACAAGGATTCCCGTCTCCGTGGAGCTCTCAGCAATCTCTTGCTTCCTTTCCCCCCGTTTTTGTTGACTTTGTTGGGGTCACCCTGGTTAATAACATTATAGAGGTTTCAGGTGTACAGCTCTATGACTCGTCATCTGTATATTGTGTGTTCTCCACCCCAAGTCAGACCTTCTTCCATCACCACCTACCCCCGCTTTACCCTTTTCCACCTCCCTACTCCCGCCCCTTGACGGTCATCACACTGTTGTCTGTGTTCTTGAGATTTTTCTATTTTTCCCCCCCTCTCAAAATTGAAATGTTCAGAGCAGATTTCCATCTTTAATTTCAAATGGGGCTCAGCACCTTAGCGCTATTTTCATTTTGATCATCACTGGCTACAAAAGTGCTTGCAGAAGGAGCTCTGCCCACAGGTCTTTGGATTCCCGCCCTGTGGACAGTTCACCTGCCTTTAACATGAAAGACCACATAGCACAGAGGATTCCATCATCCGGATAAGCGACTAAAGAAAATATCAAACCATACACCCACCACATTGTTAGCTTTCCTCGACACGAGCTAACAAAAATATTGAGTCTGGAGAGGTTCATCTAAAACCGGACAACCCGCCTCTCTGAAACTTTGATTTCGGCTCCCACATGTGCGCGCGCGCCGTGTACTGTACGGGTCAGTGAACTGAAACCACATGGCGTGTAAGGTAGCGCCTGTTATCAAAGGAACATCTGGAGGATGTTCCAGGTTAATGAGGATTCCATTCCTGAACAGGTCATTGAGCACTGGGAGTTCCTTCTAAGACACCTCGGTTCGGTAAGCTCTCGTTTGGATCAGTATAAGCTAAAACGTTGCTCATTATCTTAACCTTCTCCCTTTTCTCAAATAATATGTCAGAAACGAATAAGCAACATTTCCAAATTTTCCCTGTTAGAGATGAATGAGTCTAGACTTACAAGCAACCATACACATCTTTGCAATACAAGCACGATGCAAGAGCAAGTGCAAATAAGGTCTCAAAGAAGTTTTCCATAAAGCGTGGACACTCGGTCATAGTGCAGTAGTTTTAGGTCAGTGAAGCACATCTGAAATATTTTATTTTTTTTTGGTGACAGAGACAGAGAGAGACAAAGAGATGGACAGATTGTGACAGACAGACAGGAAGGGAGAGAGATGAGAAGCATCAATTCTTCATTAAATGCACCTTAGTTGTTCATTGATTGTTTTCCCATATGTGCCTTGACCAGGGGACTACAGCAGAGTGAGTGACCCCTTGCTCAAGCCAGCGACTTTGGGCTCAAGCTGGTGAGCCTTGCTCAAACCAGATGAGCCCATGCTCAAACTGGCAACCTTTGGGTTTTGAACCTGGGTTTCTCTGTGTCTTAGTCCGACACTCTATCCACTGTGCCACTGCCTGGTCAGGCTATTTTTTGTTTGTTTTGAAGAACATTTCCTTTGCCCAAAGTTGTTCTCTCTTTTTGTTTCATAGGAAAATTCAATAAATAACCTGTTGCAGGTGAACACACTGAGGCTGAGAAAGGGCAAGTGACTTCTCTCAAGTCACACAGCTAATAAGGGTCCCTGTGAGTCAGGACTTACACGTGTGATTTTGTGGACTAGACTGCCCACCAGGGGCTACGCTCCGCCCACCAGGGGGCGATGCTCTGCCCCTCCGGGACGTCGCTCTGCCGCGACCAGAGCCACTCCAGCGCCTGAGGCAGAGGCCAAGGAGCCACCCCCAGCGCCCGGGCCATCTTTGCTCCAATGGAGCCTTGGCTGCGGGAGGGGAAGAGAGAGACGGAGAGGAAGGAGGGGTGGGGGTGGAGAAGCAAATGGGCACTTCTCCTATGTGCCCTGGCCGGGAATCGAACCCGGGTCCCCCCCACGCCAGGCTGACGCTCTACCGCTGAGCCAACCGGCCAGGGCCGGGATTCTCCTCTTAATGTGCACCCACACAATAGACACTGACAGGATACATAGATGAAAAGTAATTCCAAGGAGTTAGGGGGCTGAGAGATAAAGAAAACGTCTGCCGGCAAACGCTACCCTTGGACGGGATCTCGCTCTCGCCGCTCTTCTCGGGAGGAGGTGCAGACATTTCCGGAGGAGCGCGCCTCCTCCGCGCAGCCGTGCAGTTACGAGGCGTCCTTCGTTCAAGTACAGCAGTGGTTTCCAGTTCAGTTGGGAACTTTTATCAAAATATTAACTAACACACATCCGGGAAAAAAAATGCACAAGTGACAGGTGTGCAACTTGAGTTTTATGAACTAATCACACTCGTGGAAGTTGCACCCACATCAGAAGGAGTATTTTTTTTTTATTATAATTTTATTTTTTAATGGGGTGACATCAATAAATCAGGTTACATATATTCAAAGATCAACAAGTCCAGGTTATCTTGTCTCTCAATTATGTTGCATACCCATCACCGAAAGTCAGATTGTCCTCTGTCACCTTCTATCTAGTTTTCTTTGTGCCCCTCCCCCTCCCCCTTTCCCTCTCCCTTTCCCCCCTCTCCCCGTAACCACCACACTCTTATCAATGTCTCTTAGTTTCACTTTTATGTCCCACCTACGTATGGAATAATGCAGTTCCTGGTTTTTTCTGATATACTTATTTCACTTCGTATAATGTTATCAAGATCCCACCATTTTGCTGTAAATGATCCGATGTCATCATTTCTTATGGCTGAGTAGTATTCCATAGTGTATATGTGCCACATCTTCTTTATCCAGTAGTCTATTGACGGGCTTTGTGGTTGTTTCCATGTCCTGGCCACTGTGAACAATGCTGCAATGAACATGGGGCTGCATGTGTCTTTACGTATCAATGTTTCTGAGTTTTGGGGGTATATACCCAGTAGAGGGATTGCTGGGTCATAAGGTAGTTCTATTTTCAGGTTTTTGAGGAACCACCATACTTTCTTCCATAATGGTTGTACTACTTTACATTCCCACCAACAGTGGATGAGGGTTCCTTTTTCTCCACAGCCTCTCCAACACTTGCTATTACTTGTCTTGTTAATAATAGCTAATCTAACAGATGTGAGGTGGTATCTCATTGCAGTTTTGATTTGCATTTCTCTAATAACTAATGAAGATGAGCATCTTTTCATATATCTGTTGGCCATTTGTACTTCCTCCTGGGAGAAGTGTCTGTTCATGTCCTCTTCCCATTTTTTTTATTGGATTGTTTGTTTGTTTGTTGTTGAGTTTTATGAGTTCTTTGTATATTTTGGATATTAGGCCCTTATCTGAGCTGTTGTTTGAAAATATCATTTCCCATTTAGTTGGCTTTCTGTGTATTTTGCTATCAGTTTCTCTTGCTGAGCAAAAACTTCTTAGTCTGATGTAGTAGAAGGAGTATTTTAACAGTATCCAAGCAGCCCCTGTTGTGGCCTCTTCCGGTCTCGTGTCTCCCCACGGGAGCTCACTCTCCTGATACCGGGGATTGGTTTTGTCTGGTCTGTAATGTTAGACAAATGGAACCTAGAAGATGTACGTCCATGGTGTTTTCATTCAACATTATCTTTGTGAGATATTTCCATTTTTTTTTAGGTGGTTGTAGTTTGTTCATTTTTTTTTATTAATTAAAATTTTTCTTCAATGATTTGAGAAAGAGAGAAAGAGAGGGAGAGAAGCATCAACTCATGGTTCCACTTAGTTGTTCTATATAGTGGTACACTCACTGGTTGCTTCTCATATGTGCCCTGACCGGGGTTGTGACCTCGGTGGGCTGGGATGACGCTCTGTCCACTGAGCCACTCGACCAGGGCTTAATTCATTCATTTTTTAAAAATTTATTTATTTATTTATTCATTTTTTAGAGAGGAGAGAGAGAGGGAGAGGGAAACAGAGAGAAAGAAGGGGGGAGGAGCTGGAAGCATCAACTCCCATATGTGCCTTGACCAGGCAAGCCCAAGGTTTCGAACCGGCGACCTCAGCATTTCCAGGTCGACACTTTATCCACTGCGCCACCACTGGTCAGGCCAATTCATTCATTTTTTATTGCTGTATATTACTCTGCTGAGTCAATATGTTACAACATGTGTTCTTCTCCTAATGGACATTTTGGTAGGTTTCAGTTTGCTATCATTACATGTGATACTACTATTAATACCCTATTCATACATTTTTATGAATGTATGTATACATTTCTGTTGGGAAAATACCTGAGAATGGTATTGGCTAATATATTTGGAAAGGTCACTCTAATTTTGGTATAAACAGAAGAAAAAGTCTTTCTATGTGAAGAGACATTTCTTGCCCTGGCGGGTTGGCTCAGTAGTAAAGCGTTGGCCTGGCGTGCAGAAGTCCTGGGTTCGATTCCCAGCCAGGGCACACAAGAGAAGCGCCCATCTGCTTCTCCACCCCTCCCACTCTCCTTCCTCTCTGTCTCTCTCTTCCCCTCCCGCAGCCAAGGCTCCATTGGAGCAAAGATGGCCCGGGCGCTGGGGATGGCTCCTTGGCCTCTGCCCCAGGCGCTAGAGTGGCTCTGGTTGCGGCAGAGCGACGCCCTGGAGGGGCAGAGCATCGCCCCCTGGTGGGTAGAGCGTCGCCCCCTGGTGGGCGTGCCGGGTGGATCCCGGTCAGGCGCATGCGGGAGTCTGTCTGACTGTCTCTCCCCATTTCTAGCTTCAGAAAAATACAAAAAAAAAATAAGAGACATTTCTTTTTTCTTTGTGTCTATTTTAATTGTTCCAAGTGCATACAGAGGTGACTTTTATCAAGTTGTTTTGAAAAATCAAGGAAAAAATAAGGAAATAATAATATTGCTTATATTTTTATCCCTTAGAGATGATAATCACATTTAATAATTTTAAAAGTTTTTTACATAGTGCCAATTATACTTGCTCAGCTTATTTCTTTCATTGAACAATAATATATCATTAGGATGATCTGCTGCCATAAAAATAAGTCCTGTTCAGAACGGTGCGATAAAGGAGAGCAGTAGTAGTATTAGAGAAGCAAAGGGTGGCCGTCTTAAGGTAAGAAGTCAAACTCTGGAGTGAAGCCAAGAAAAGAAGCATTTAAAAAGTGTATGTTGTAGGCCCTGGCCGGTTGGCTCAGTGGTAGAGCATTGGCCTGGTGTGCAGGAGTCCCGGGTTAGATTCCTGGCCAGGGCACACAGGAGAGGCGCCTATCTGCTTCTCCACCCCTCCCCCTCTCCTTCCTCTCTGTCTCTCTCTTCCCCTTTCGCAGCCGAGGCTCCACTGAAGCAAAGTTGGCCCAGGCACTGAGGACGGCTCTGTGGCCTCCGCCTCAGGTGCTAGAATGGCTCTAGTTGCAACAGAGCAACATCCTAGATGGGCAGAGCATCACCCCCTGGTGGGCAGAGCATCACCCCCTGGTGGGCGTGCCGGGTGGATCCCGGTCGGGTGCATGCAGGAGTCTGTCTGACTGCCTCCCTGTTTCCAGCTTTAGAAAAAAAAAAAGTGTATGTTGGATTTAGCAACTCAATGATTGGTGAGCCTGGTGTGATGACATCAGTGGAATAGTGGAGTAGAAGCCACAGTTCAGTGGCTGGACTAGTGCATGAGAGATGAAATGAGAAGAGACAGGATGCTCAACTAAATTTGTGAAAAACTGTCTTATGCTTGGAAGGAGTTATGCAAGGAAGCTTATTTTATAAAGGTCTTTTCCTCCCTTCCCTTCCCGGCTCCCTTTCCTTTCCCTTTCTCTTTTCCTTTCTTTCCCTTTGGTTTCCTTTCTTTTCATTGTTTGTTGTTCTATTTTTTTTCTTAGATACACTTTTCTATCTTTACTGCCAACAAATGGTCTCAACTACCATCCTCTTTTGCTGAATTCTCTTCCTTTGTGTCTTATTCTTTCTAAACATATTCATTCTTACCTCCCTCCCCATTATGTTCTTCATTATTCTCCAATCAGAAAAAGATAAACAGACAAACAAGTTATGTAAGGTTAAGAGCTATGCAGAGTTGGCTGCATTCAGGGTTGTAAAATGAGGTGTGCTTGTAAAATAATTCCAGGACGGGCGTAGGCAGAGGCTTGAAGTAAATTTAGGTCATTTAGCTGATGGTGCTTCCAGAACTGCGGAGCCAATGGTATATCTGAAACAACCAGAATGAATATTCCAAAAGTTTCTATGCAACCACGAAAGACCCCTAAGAACCTCAGAAATCTAGAGAAAAAAGAACAAAGCTGGAGGAGTTGTGCTACCTGATATCAAACTACATTACAAGGCCATAGTAATCAAAACAGTATGGTAGTGGCATAAAAACAGGCATCTAGATAAATAGAACAGAATAGAGAGCGCAGAAATAATCCCATGCCTTTATAGTAAATTAGTATTTGACAAAGCAGACAAAAACAAACAATGGAGTAAAGACAGTCTACTTAATAAATGGCGATTGGAGAATTGGACAGATACATGCAGAAATGTAAAACTAGTTTACTTCCTTGTACTAGTTTAAATGTAAAACTAGTTTACTAGTACTTTCTTGTACTAGTTATACAAGAAAAAGTTCAAAATGGATTAAAGACTTAAATGTAAGACTCAAGAGTATAAAAGACCTTGAGGAAATATAAGCAGTAAAACCTCAGACATTTCTTGTAGCAGTATTTTTTTCTGCTCTGTCTCCTTGGGCAAGGGAAACAAAAGAAAAAAAATAAATGGGACTACATCAAACTAAAAAGGTTTTGCCGAGTAAAGGAAAACAACAAAATGAAAAGACAATCCACTGGATGGGAGAATATATTCACCAGTGATATCTCTGATAAGGGTCATTTTCAAATGTTTGAAGAGCTTATATACCTCAACACCAAACAAACAAACAAACAAACAAACAAACAATACAATTAAAAAATGGGAAAAGAACTTAGCTAGACACTTCTTCAATGAGGACGTACAGGTGGCCAATAGACATATGAAAAGATGCTCAACATCACTAGTCACCAGAGAGATACAAATTAAACCCCAATTAGATATCACCTTGGGCTTGTCAGACTGGCTCTCATCAATCCATCAACAAAAAACAAGTGCTGATGAGGGTGCGGAGTTAAGGGAACCCTCGTGCACTGTGGGTGGAAATGCAGATTGGTGCAGCCACTGCTCAGAACACCATAGTTACCTCAAAATTTAAAAGTGAAACTGCTTTCTGACCCAGAAGGTTCACTTCTGGGAATTTATTCTTTTTTTTTTTTGTATTTTTCTGAAGCTGGAAATGGGGAGAGACAGACAGACTCCCGCATGTGCCCGACCGGGATCCACCCGGCACACCCACCATGCTCTGCCCCTCCGGGGCGTCGCTCTGCCGCGACCAGAGCCACTCTAGTGCCTGGGGCAGAGGCCAAGGAGCCATCCCCAGCGCCCGGGCCATCTTTGCTCCAATGGAGCCTTGGCTGCAGGAGGGGAAGAGAGAGAGAGGAAGGAGGGGGAGGGTGGAGAAGCAAATGGGCTCTTTTCCTATGTGCCCTGGCCGGGAATCGAACCCGGGTCCCCCGCACGCCAGGCCGACGCTCTACCGCTGAGCCAACCGGCCAGGGCCTGGGAATTTATTCTAAGAATCCCAAAACACTAATTTGAAAGAACATATGCTCCCCTATGTTCATTGCTGTGTTGTTGACAATAGCCATGATTTGGAAGCAATCCACATGCCCAGCAGTAAATGAGTGTATATAAAAAAAGATGTGGTCCATTTGCATAATGGAATACAATTTGACTGTAAAAAAGAAGAACGTCTTACCTTTCTCAACAGCATGGATGGCCCTGGAGAGAATTATGCTAAAGTGAAATAAGCCGGTCAGAGAAAGACAAATACCGTATGGTCTCACTCATATGTGGAACATAATAAATAAAATACACTAACAAACAAAATAAAAACAGAATTATAGATACACAGAACAAGCTGACGGCTGTCATGGGGTGGAGGGGAGATCAGGAGACAGTTTGGGTAAAAAATATAAAGTGGTTAAGTAAAAAAAGAAAGAAAAGAAAAAGAAAAAGAAAAATTCATAGACGCAGACACCAGTATGGTGATTGCTGGAGGGAAAGGGGAGTTTGGGATGTGGGAGTGGGCACAGGAGAGATGAATGCTGGGGCAGGAGGAGAGGCGATTCCGGGAGGTGCGTGCACAGTGCAGTTTGCAGATGATGCGTTATACAGTTGGGCACTCGAAACCTGTGTGTTGCTATGAACCAGTGTCACAGCAATACATTTAATAAAAAAAAAAGAGAGAGAAAAAAGTTCTAAGGCAGAATTTATTGTGCTTTCCTCTTTCATATTTATCTGGAATTCTATAATCTCTCTTCTTGAAGTTGCGGGGGTTTAGTAGATATATGAACAATGATAAACATGAAGAATAGGAACAGCTATAATTCTCATAAGAGTTAGATGGATTCGAGTCATCTGTAGGGAAGGTTTAACGATGACATGTGTTGGGGTCATTTCATGCTTTTACAAATAAAATACTCTTGAAATCTAGGGATTGGCTTAGTTTGAAGCATTATTAATGAATGACAAATGACATTGGTCAAGGTAATTGCAACCGTGAACACGTACTGTTTTGGTAGTCCTTTGCTATGTATATTTTTGTGTGTGCATGTGTGTTTTTATTCTGACCCTCAAGAGTTAGTGCATGTTTATGAAAGAATATTTTTGCTACTAGGAATGACAAGATTGTATTTTTTAAAAAAAGCAAACTGAAAGAATAGTGCATGAATGTCTTGCTGCTTCTTTAACCAATTACCACAATCTTGATGGCTTAAAACAACACAAATTTATTATTTCACAGGTTTGGAGGCCGGAAGTCCAAAATCTAGGTGTCAGTAAGGCCACATACCTTCTAGAGTCCCTAGAGAATTCTTCTCCTTGACTCTTCTAGTTTCAGTCAGCTCCGGGCATTCCTAGGAGCTCCTTGGCTGTCTTCAAGTTGCTGTCTCCTCTCCTCTGTGTCTCTTCTTTTTGTGTCTTTTATAGGATATCTGTCATTGAATGGAAGATCCATCCAGAAAACCCAAGATGATCTCAACTCAATAATAAATCAGCTTAATTATATCTGCTGAATATATAATTTTTTTTCCAAATAACTTCATGTTCTAGGGGTTAAGATATTGATATCTTTTGGGAGGTCATAATTCAATCCACCATCGTTGGTTATTATAACATCGCACTGGGACTAGATTGAGTATTCTTATGAAATCTTTTTAAAAAAATTTATTGATTGATTTTAGAGTGAGAGGAAGGGAGGGAGACAGAACACTGGATCTGTTCCTGTATGGGAAAGAGGGTGAGAAGCATCAACTTGTAGTTGCTTCACTTTCATTGTGCATTGATTGCTTCTTGTACAGGTTGGACCTCGGGCTCAAGCTGAGGCAGTGACCCCTTGCTCAAGCCGGCGACCTTTGGGATCCTGCCGACAATCACTCACTCAGGCCCGGGCACCTGCGCTCAAGCTGCTGAGCTGGCGCTCAAGCCGTCGAGGTCACACTCCACCTGGTGGCCTAAGTTTGGAGCAGGTGACCTCAGCATTCCGGGTCAAGGCTCCAGTCACTCTGCCTTCACCGGTCAGGCTGGATTAAGTATTTTTAAAGCTCCTTCTGATCGCTGCACACAGCTCAGATTTTGGTTTGTTGTTTAGGCTTAGTCATATATTTAAATAACTTGTTGAAATAAATGTATAAATCTGTGATTTCCATTTCAAAGGTGGCATGAATACAAACTGAGTTTTTGTTGTTTCCTTATAGAGTGTCACTTAAACTGCCACTTAGAAACGCCCACTACCTTTTCCAGAAGCATGTGAAAAAATGCTGCAGTTTACAGACATCAGAAATTTGGTACACGGTCTTGGCAAGCACTGGATTTTTACCATATCCAGTTTTTACAATAATAATAATAATAATAATAATAATAAAAGCCCTGTAGTATCTTATAGCACCGTCTATAATTCTCGTCGCAGTATCTTTTTATAACTCAAATGGTGAATCCTCCTGGCACTGAAAAATGGGCCTAAAAATCAATTATGCTGGAATGGAATTCGATTTGGTTAAAATACTGTGGAGGAGGCCGAACACTCGCGATTCTATCTATTTCTGGCATTCTGGAACGTACACTGTGAAATATGAAAAAATCGGGCTGAAAACATAAAAGAAACATATGGTAAAAATATGTTACCGGGACTGTAGATGGATGCTCTCTGCAAATTCATCACCCTGTTGACATTTATTCCCGTGTGAATAGTTGTCTTGAATTATGTGTGGTATTCAGGAAATCACCCCTAACATAAAGTGCAATGGCCTTGTACATATCATTTTGTGTTCTGGGGTTTTTTTTTCTATGGTATCATATCATTTGCTTTTTCATGTTATTTTGAATACACTATTCTTCCACTTGGATAGACCTAATTTACATTACTAACTTCCCACATTCTATTAATGTTCCTTCTACTGTTTTTGCATTTATATATATAACACAATGTGATGAAAATATTTGTGCATATGGTTTTTTTGTATTTCTCATAATGTAATTAGGATAGCTTCCAAGCAGAATCTTCATGTCAAAGAACATGGATGTGTTTAAGAGTCTTGTTATGTTACCAAATTATTTTCCAAAAGTGTTAAAGTATTTTCATTTCAGCCAGCACTGGATGAGAATTCGACTCAATGTTCTGAGATATATATCCAAGTTGCTATTGTTATTCATTCCAGCTAATAAATATTATTTTATTTTATTAAAAATCCCCATGATAGGCCTGACCTGTGGTGGCGCAGTGGATAAAGCGTCGACCTGGAAATGCTGAGGTCGCCGGTTTGACATCCTGGGCTTGCCTGGTCAAGGCACATATGGAGTTGATGCTTCCAGCTCCTCCCCCTTCTCTCTCTCTGTCTCTCCTCTCTCTTTCTCTCTCTCTCTCTCTCTCCCTCTCCTCTCTAAAAAAAAAAAAGAATAAATAAAAAAAAATCCCCACGATGTATGAAAGCATTTTTACCTTATGGATGCTTAGGTTGATTTCAGTGTATCATTCATTTAAACGTATGCATCACTGTGCATCTCTGTGAAAAATTTTCCAGGGTACTTATATAGAAGCAGAATTCTTGGTTCTCAAGTATATCATCAATTTTTAAAAGATATTGCCTAATAATATCTTTGTCATATATAAAATAATCATTAAGCCCTGGCCAGGTAGCTCAGGTGGTTACAGTGTCATCTCCATATACCAAGATGGAGGATTTGATCCCCAGTCAGGGCACACACAAGAAACAACCAATGAGTGCACGAATGAGACAACAAACAGATGGTTGCCAGAGGGGAGGGGGGCTGGGAGGCTCAGTGAGACAGGGAAGGGATAAAGAAGTACAAATGGGAAGTTACAGAACAGGCACAGGGATGTAAAATGCAGCACAGGGAATATGGTCAATAACATGGTACTAACTCTGCAGATGCCGGGTGGCTACTGGAAATACAGGGGGGAGAGTTTGTGAGGTAGATGATTGTCTGACCACTGGACTATATATCTGAGGCTAATACAAAGTGGCTACTGGAAATACAGGGGGGAGAGTTTGTGAGGTAGATGATTGTCTGACCACTGGACTAGATATCTGAGGCTAATACAAAGTGGCTTCTGGAAATACAGGGGGGAGAGTTTGTGAGGTAGATGATTGTCTGACCACTGGACTAGATATCTGAGGCTAATACAAAGTGGCTACTGGAAATACAGGGGGGGGAGTTTGTGAGGTAGACGATTGTCTGACCACTGGACTAGATATCTGAGGCTGATACAAAGTGGCCACTGGAAATATAGGGGGATAGTTTGTGAGGTAGATGATTGTCTGACCACTGGACTAGATATCTGAGGCTAATACAAAGTGGCCACTGGAAATACAGGGGGGATAGTTTGTGCAGTAGACGATTGTCTGACCACTGTACTAGATATCTGAGGCTAATACAAAATAATACTGAATGTCAACAGTCACTAAAAATGAAATTGAAAAATAAAATATTGATCTTCAAAAGTTACGTAATTAATTTTAAAGATTCACTATAAATAGGAGGTACAGGAATTAGATACTAAGAGGTTCACCTAGAACCCAGGGCCCCAGATGGTATTGTTTCTGTGTCAGAAATTATTGCTTAAGTTGACACCAATCTTAGAAACTTAGCTATGAAGGCATTGTTTTGGACAGACAACAAACCAAAACAAACACAACCATATTCAGTGACAGTCTTTGGATGACTAAAGGGATATTTTACAGCTCTCTACCTTGGTCTTTGTTAACTGGAAAGTAGGTACATATTAGTTACAGTTTCCGTTTGGAGTCTTTTCTCTCTGCTCAGACAGTAAGTGAGTCAATTGTTGGGCCTGCAACTTCCCCAAAGTCGCAGGGCAAGATTCATGACGGAGAGGGGAGAATTTCCACTGTGATTCTGGGGTCACCCCGGGGAGCTGGTCCTCTCTTCTTTGCCTATCAACAAAGGCTTTTTTTTTTTTGGCTGAGACACTGATTTAAAAAAGAAAAAAGCATTTATTTCTATATTTCAGATAAACTTATTTCAACTTAGAAATATAATTTTATTTAGAAAATTAAGTTTAATGGGGTGACACTGATCAACAGTAGTAAACAGGTTTCAGGTAAACACCTCCACAGCATGTGAACTGTTGATTATGTTGTGTACCCATCACCCCAAATCAAATCAAATACATATACACACGGCTCACAAAAACGAGGGGATCAGGGAACGGGCAGATACTCCAGTACGTTCAGCCTTGTGTAGAGCGCATGTTCACCAGTGAAATCAAAGTTGGTTTTGCATCTCATTTGCATAATTGAACAACTTTTTTTGACCTGTTGTTTGCTTTTCTGATTATTTTAGAATTTAGTTGATTGTGTTTACATAGATTCTAATGTCGCCCCGAATGCATGCCCCCTCCCCCGTATTCCCCTCAACATCTCCCTTGCCCCCCTCCCAACAGCGCCCTCCCCCCTTCCGTTCAGTTTTATCCCATCCTATCTGATGTTCTTGTTTAATAAAAAAAAAATCAAATAAATGTTTTTTTTTAATCGCTTCAAATTCATTTTGAAATATCCCATAATTTTTGTGAGCAATATATACTGATATATACTTGACTTTTAACCCACACAAAAGCTTCAGTAAAAATGTAAACACCCCCAGGGGCAGGGCCCCCTCACCTGTCAGTGTCCTTACCAGAGAATGCAGATTTTGGCCAAAAGGATATCCTGGGAAAAGTACAGTATCTCAGGTGGAATGCCACACGCAAGCGTCATCTCATTCCACACGCAAGCGTCTCCATTGCTTCCAGCGACCCTTTCCCGACAGGAAGGCGCAGTGTGACTTTTAGAGACCCCGAGCGGCGCGTGTAAATCACCCCTTTCCCTGTGGTCGCCACTAAAGTAACCGCTTTGAGGATCTTGCGGGGGGGTGGGGAGGTGGGGAGGTGGGGAGTGCAGTGCGCCCCCCCCCCCCCCCCCCCCCCCCCCGGCTGCCTCGCTCTGTCTGCACAAACACTCTGCAAGTTGTGGATGCAAAACCCCTTTCTGGTACCGGACTCTAAAAAAAAAAACCCATTCTGTGTCACTAAGGATAGAAAAGTGCACAGAACATGTTTAAAGGGAGTGTTCTTTCAGAGATAAAAACACCTTAAGAAAAAGAAACACCTACCTCAGCAATGAGGACAAAATATTTCATATGGAGGACAAACACAAGTGGAGAAGACTTTCACACACACGCACACACACACACACAAACACACATGCCTGCATTTATAACTTCTCTAAGTACAATCGCCCTGGCTTGTTATGGAACGGAAGGGACATCCCATTTGCTTACTCTCTCTGACTGTATTTTGTCAGCTCACGCTTTTCTTGGAGACACTTTTTTTTTATAATAATTTTATTTTTTTAATGGGGTGACATCAATAAATCAGGATATATATATTCAAAGATCAACAAGTCCAGGTTATCTTGTCTCTCAATTATGTTGCATACCCATCACCCAAAGTCAGATTGTCCTCTGTCACCTTCTATCTAGTTTTCTTTGTGCCCCTCCCCCTCCCCCTTTCCTTCTCCCTCTCCCCCCTCCCCCAGTAACCACCACACTCTTATCAATGTCTCTTAGTCTCACTTTTATGTCCCACCTACGTATGGAATAATGTAGTTCCTGTTTTTTTCTGATTTACTTATTTCACTCCGTATAATGTTATCAAGATCCCACCATTTGGCTGTAAATGATCCAATGTCATCATTTCTTATGGCTGAGTAGTATTCCATAGTGTATATGTGCCACATCTTCTTTATCCAGTCATCTATTGACGGGCTTTTTGGTTGTTTCCATATCCTGGCCACTGTGAACAATGTTGCAATGAACATGGGGCTGCATGTGTCTTTACGTATCAATGTTTCTGAGTTTTGGGGGTATATACCCAGTAGAGGGATTGCTGGGTCATAAGGTAGTTCTATTTTCAGTTTTTTGAGGAACTACCATACTTTCTTCCATAATGGTTATACTACTTTACATTCCCACCAACAGTGGATGAGGGTTCCTTTTTCTCCACAGCCTCTCCAACATTTGCTATTACCTGTCTTGTTAATAATAGCTAATCTAACAGGTGTGAGGTGCTATCTCATTGCAGTTTTGATTTGCATTTCTCTAATAACTAAAGAAGATGAGCATCTTTTCATATATCTGTTGGCCATTTGTATTTCTTCCTGGGAGAAGTGTCTGTTCATGTCCTCTTCCCATTTTTTTATTGGATTGTTTGTTTGTTTGTTGTTGAGTTTTATGAGTTCTTTGTATATTTTGGATATTAGGCCCTTATCTGAGCAGTTGTTTGAAAATATCATTTCCCATTTAGTTGGCTGTCTGTTTATTTTGTTATCAGTTTCTCTTGCTGAGGAAAAACTTCTTAGTCTGATGCAGTCCCATTCATTAATTTTTACCTTCACTTCTCTTACCTTTGGAGTCAAATTCATAAAATCCTCTTTAAAACCCAGGTCCATGAGTTGAGTACCTATGTCTTCTTCTATGTACTTAATTGTTTCAGGTCTTATGTTTAGATCTTTGATCCATTTTGAGTTAATTTTTGTACAGGGGGACAAACTGTAGTCCAGTCTCATTCTTTTGCATGTGGCTTTCCAGTTTTCCCAGCACCATTTATTGAAAAGGCTTTCTTTTCTCCATTGTGTGTTGTTGGCCCCTTTATCAAAAATTATTTGACTATATATATGTGGTTTTATTTCTGGGTTTTCTATTCTGTTCCATTGGTCTGAGTGTCTATTTTTCTGCCAATACCATGCTGTTTTGATTGTCGTGGCCCTATAATATTGTTTGAAGTCAGGTATTGTAATGCCCCCAGCTTCATTCTTTTTCTTTAGGATTGCTTTGGCTATCTGGGGTTTTTTATAAATAGTTCCATATAAATCTGATGATTTTTTGCTCCATTTCTTTAAAAAATGTCATTGGAATTTTGATGGGAATTGCATTAAATTTGTATATTGCTTTGGGTAATATGGCCATCTTGATTATATTTATTCTTCCTAACCAAGAACAAGGAATATTCTTCCATCTCATTGGAGACACTTTTAATGAAATATTTCATATGTGAATGTCTCCAAGAATCCATGTTAAGAAAAAGAATTTGGTGCTATTTGACGTGATCCTCAGGATACAGAATTTCACAAGACTAGAAAAGAATATGACTGAAGTAAGACACGCGATAAAAGTGGAAGGAGCAGTGCCTATTGGATCGGGAAAAGGAAGAAAGGAGGAGACGGGCCTGAGCTGAGATGCTTTTTCCAAAGGCTCGCTGCCCCTTCCTGCCCTGGAATTCTCCCGCAGCAGGGGCGGTGGGGACCCGCAGCTGGGCGCGGAGTACCTCCCCGTCAGGGTGCTGGGGCCGCTGCGGGGCACCGTGGACCGGGCTGTGATCTGCTCCCACCAGAAAAGGGTGGGTGGGGAACTGGACTGCACGAGCTCCCAGGGTCCTCAGATAGGCTGGAAGACCCCCGGGGAAGCGCCCTCTGGGGCTCCCCCCTGTGGCTCCCAAAGCAGCGCTGGCCCGAGTGGATGGGGGCGCGTGGCTCTGAGCGCCATCTTGGCTCCATGGAGCCAGGGTTTCCGTATACGGACCGCGCGGCCACGCTCCCTCATACCGGCCACACGCTGGCTGAAAATCACTCACTCCTGGGGTCACCTGCGACAGCAGCTCACTTTCCCTAGTTGTCTCAGATTCTTTTCTGAGTTCTCTTTAAGGGTTCTTTTTTTTTTTTTTTTTAGAAATTTAATTATTTTTATTTATTTATTTATGTATTTTTAGATTTTATTTATTCATTTTAGAGAGAGGAGACAGAAAGAGAAGGGAGGGAGGAGCAGAAAGCATCAACTCCCATAGGTGCCTTGACCAGGCAAGCTTGGGGTTTCGAACCAGCGACCTCAGTGTTCTAGGTCAATGCTTTTACCCACGGCACCACCACCGCAGGCCAGGCAAGGGGTTCTTCATTAAAATAACAATAACAACGGCTTATCTTTTAAAAATAAATAAAACCATTCATCTTTTCTCTGTCGGACTTTTTAAGGAAAATAAAAAAACTCCCGAAATGAAGCAAATAGTTACTGAAAACCTACCATGTGTCGGTCCCTGTCCTAGACACTGGGGGTGCCAGGGTGAAGAAGACAGAGACCCTATTTCCATAGAGTTTGTTTTTTATTTTTATTTATTTGTTTATTTATTTTTGTATTTTTCTGAAGCTGGAAACGGGGAGAGACAGTCAGATAGACTCCCGCATGCGCCCGACCGGGATCCACCTGGCACGCCCACCAGGGGCGACGCTCTGCCCACCAGGGGGCGATGCTCTGCCCCTTGGGGGGGGGGTAGGTGTCGCTCTGTTGCAACCAGAGCCACTCTAGCACCTGGGGCAGAGGCCAAGGAGCCATCCCCAGCGCCGGGGCCATCTTTGCTCCAATGGAGCCTGGGCTGCGGGAGGGGAAGAGAGAGACAGAGAGGAAGGAGAGGGGGAGGGGTGGAGAAGCAAATGGGCGCTTCTCCTGTGTTCCCTGGCCGGGAATCGAACCCGGGACTTCTGCATGCCAGGCCGACGCTCTACCACTGAGCCAACCGGCCAGGGCCCCGTAGAGTTTATAAACAGACGAGGGAGGGGGGCCGGAAGCAGGCGGGAGGGTGGTCTAAGCGAAGGTGGACAGAGCAAGAGCCTTAGGCTCCCGTTGCTTCCGAGAGTGACCATGCTGACGCTTCCCTTGATCAGTGTCTAGCCCCTCCGGCCTTTGCCTTGTTTTAGAAATCTCTCTCTCTCTCTCTCTCTCTCTCTCTCTCTCTCTCTCTCTCATCTCTCCATTCACCCACCCGGCCACCCTCCCACCCACCCACCTACCTACCTACATACCTGGTGTGACTGAGGGATAAGATCTACCCAACCTGTCTCTCTCTTCGTCACTAGGAACACAAATCCACAAAACACCTGGCACGTCTGCGGATGTGCTTGCCTTCAGGCACGCATTCAATTTATGAACACGGTTCTCTTAGCCACCATTTCTGTTCCACATGGAGAAAGGACACCCGGTGATGCGCACTGAAGAAGACGGAGAGGGCAGTAAGAAATGAAGCCCAGCCACATGAGCGAGGCCGGGGACCTGCTTTGCGGACAAGGGAAAGAAGAGCTCACTGCCGTCACAAAGAACTGTTCCCACCCACCTGAAGGTGATTGTGACCGTCAGATAAAAGAAAAGGAAAATACTCTGCAGACGACAGTACGGTGTGGAAAGCAAGGTTGTCATGACTGTTACATATTTCTAAATGCTGCCTATGGCGAATCCAGAGTATAATTATTAATTGAGTCTCATTCATTTTGTTAATAAATCTCCTTGTAGGGAGTGAAAAGCCAGACATTTTAATATACAAAGAGAACATCATTCCTATCATTTTTATCTTAATCATACTTGACATTTGGGTCTTTCTTTGCAAACCGTTTGAAGTAACTACGATGACGCAGCTAAAAATGATTTTGAAATTAGCCTTTGAAGGCCAAATGTGATGAACAGAATAAACCCGTGCACAAAATACAGAATTGTTTTCTGAGAGACATTGTGTTCTGTGATAAATTAAAAATAATTGCTAATAAATAAATTTTATTTTATTTTATTTTTTAGATTTTGTTTATTCATTTTTAGAGAGAGGAGAGAGAGAAAAAATGAAAGAGAAAGAGAGGGGGAGAAGCTGGAAGCATCAACTTGTAGTCATTGCTTTCTGCATGGCCCTTGACCGGGCAAACCCAGGGTTTTGAACTCGTGACCTCAGCATTCCAAGTTAACGCGATGTCTTCTGGTCCACCACAGGTCAGGCACTCATAAATAAATTTTAATTTTATCTCAATGCTCCTTAAAAATCTTGAATTCCAGGAAACATATACTAGTTAAAATTATTTTTAAAAAATGCCTGTTAGCTTTATGGGTGTAGTAAGTTGGCTTTATAATTACAATTATTTAATGAGATTCATAGACAACAAAATTTATGAACATTTTCCTATTTATTTCTGGAACTTACTGTATGTAAGTTGGTGGATATACATGGGTACATCACATATCCTACCATTTGTGTACAGAATTAAAGGCTCACAATCACCTTAAGATACTTCATTACAATCTTGGGAAGACAGAAATATTTCAGATCAAAATATAGTACTTCTGCTTTAAAAATTACTCTATTTTTTTCTACAGTTATATCATTTTTCATTAGTCAAATATGTTGAAAATCTAGTGACTTATCATGGTTATTTTTATAAGTGATTCAGAGTACTTTGAGAATAAAGGGTAGAAATTCTGTACATAATACAAAAACTGAAGTGTAGTTTAAAATTTTAAGCATACTATTTTGACTATATTTTCATAAGGGGATACCTCTGTGATTAAAAGAGGTCATGAAGAAAAGTGAAACTAATTTAAGTCATTATTTAAGATGATTTACACATGTGTCAACATTTTTATATTTGTATATATTTATATTTTGTTGGTTTTTATTAGAGCATTTGGTGGTATTTTAGAAAACATACTAACTTTTGGTTACTGAGTTCTATTGAGAGTTCTTAAAACAATACCCAAGGGATATTTTGTTACAACATATTACATTTCAATTAAGCAGATTTCCATGTAATTGTCTTGTGTATTTTATGTCAACTGTCAAATAAATAAATATCTTCATCTTTCTCCAAAAGTAATTAAACAAATTATTATGCTACTTTTATATTATAATGTCTTTACTTTAACTAATTGGATTTACTGAATTGATCATCTTGACTTACAGTGTTTCTTGCCAACATTGTCATATGTTAACAAAACATGAGAAATACTGGTCCTCATTAAATAATTCAGGTGATAGTGTTTGAATTTATATTTTTATGTAGCAGAATTGCTTGCTCTGTGCACCTCCTTATAAACTTTTAATCTTTAAAAAATTTCAAATGCTCATTAGTTATTTTAGTTATTCTCAATGATCTTTTTTAGATATGGTACTTTATTGAAAGAATATAGTGCAATATTCTTCTTTTATTTTTGTTTACATCAATACATATTTTAAACAAATCGATCCCTTGTCTTTTAAAGAGCAGTTGTCCCTATAAACAGATCATGTTTGGCTTGGTGTTAAGTTTGAAAATTTTAAAGTCCATTATGAAATGAAAATTTTATGCAGCTAAACAAATAAATATTACATATGTGGCTTGAAAATACCAGTAAAATGACATCAAGCACACTTTATAAGATAGATGTACAAGTGCATTTCCGTTCTTTTCTCATCAGTCTCCTTTATATTTTTAGACAGTCTTTATGTGAATACAATGACTTCAATATCAAACATTTTAAATGATGCTTGAAATATCAGTCACTTGACTTTGATGTCACACACAATTAAATCCAACCCATCTTCTCTCAGTTAATAACAGCCATCTCACCAAGTCTAGTGCCTAATTAATACCAACTATTTGTCACAAAAAAAGTGACACATGTATATCAGAAAGCTTGAAATATTGTTTTGTGATGAAGTATATAGCCAGCCAGCCCGCCCTGCAGTGTAGAATCTGTCGTATGTGTGATTGGCTTTAAAGATTTCAAAGGCCCCGGAGTTTATTGTGTTCAAGCTGGGACGCGACAGCTCATAGAAGGTGTTACTGATGTGATGGTCCTTTTAGGCTGCTGTGTAGGAAGGTGTTTAGAAAAAAAAAAATGCAGCTTTATGTGAAAGGTTCAGACTTGATCATTCACTTACGTGATGGACAGAATTAAGGGTAAAGTGTCTATGGTCATTTGCTTAACCTGCAGTTGTTTTTTTTAGCGATATGACACAGTACACAATCATACATTGTACTATTATTACTGCAAAAGTATTGCAGCTTCTGTTCCAATCAAAAAGTCTTAATCTGTATTATTCTGTACACAACTAACATAGTGTTGATCAAAGAAGTGATGCTTTTCCTTCTTAACTTCACTTACAGTATGTCTTAAGAAAATGACTAGAATTTAAATAGTAACTACCAGTCACCAAATTAGTGTCTGAAGGCAGTACAGGTAGAACATAAACTACAATTAAAAAAAAAAGAGGTAGAAAGGCAGTTGTCATTTGTGGATTAGGCACTTAACAAGTGTCTCCATATGCATTAACCTTTAGAATTCAGATCAAAACATATATCGTCATTAAAAAAAATTTTTTTTAAATGTGCCTGTTCATAACCAAATGGCTGTAATATTTTTGTAATTTAGATTTTCCTGCTAACTCTCTATGGGGATAGAAAGAATAATAAAGCAAGCGCTGCGAAAATGTGATAGGAAACAAGCTTTCTCTCTCTTCTCTCTCGAAAGGAAGGAAGGAAGGAAGGAAGGAAGGAAGGAAGGAAGGAAGGAAGGGAGGGAGGGAGGGAGGGAGGGAGGGAGGGAGGGAGGGAGGGAGGGAGGAAGGAAGGAAGGAAGGAAGGAAGGAAGGAAGGAAGGAAGGAAGGAAGGAAGAGAGGAAAGGAGGGAGGGAGGGAGGGAGGAAGGGAGGAAGGGAGGAAGAGAGAAAAGGAGGGAGGGAGGGAAGGAAGGAAGGAAGGAAGGAAGGAAGGAAGGAAGGAAGGAAGGAAGGAAGGAAGGGAGGGAGGGAGGGAGGGAGGGAGGGAGGGAGGAAGGAAGGAAGGAAGGAAGGAAGGCCCTAGAGGAGCCGCCTGGCCCCGATTTTGGTTTTTCTATGTCAGGGTGACTGCAGTGACCGGCAGTCTTCCTCGGAGCCGCCAGTTCCCCAGGTTACTGTTTATTTGCCCTCAGAAGGGTGGTTGGCTGGAGGTTGACCAGCCGCATAGTTATTTGGAGTGCAGGTCACTTCCTCTTGAAACCAGTGGGGAGGAAACTACCGATGGTAGCTGCAAAAGGGAGAGAGGACAACCACGCTGCAAAACACAGGGACTTCTAGAAAATACAGGTGCATTCCCAGGAGGAAGGGATCCGAGTCCTCTGAGTGGGTGGGGCTCTCAGTGGGGACTGATCCAGGCCGCACTAGGAAGCAGTGTGTTCAGAGTAAACCATGCCAGTGGGCACCGAAGCACTCTCTCTGGTCAGCTCAGTTTTCAAAGGGTGCCAGTTCATGTCTTTTATTATTATTATTATTATTATTATTATTATTATTATTATATTAAGCCCTCATAAAGGTTTTAGAAATGTTTCTGAAGATTGAAATGCAACTGAGATATAAAAAATATATTTAAAATAAATTCTGAAGTATCTTTAGCTATAGAGTGCTCCATCAATGATTGGACCGTTTTGGTTTTTCCCTGTCCGTGATCTGGAACATTTCTTTTCTTTTCTTTTTTTTCTTTTTTTTTTTTCTTTTCTTTTCTTCTTTTCTTTTCTTTCTTTCTTTCTTTCTTTTTACTTCTTTCTTTCTTTCTTTCTTTCTTTCTTTCTTTCTTTCTTTCTTTCCTTTTCCTTCCTTCCTTCCTTCCTTCCTTCCTTCCTTCCTTCCTTCCTTCCTTCCTTCCTTCCTTCCTTCCTTCCTTTCTTCCTTCCTTCCTTCCTTCTTTCTCTCTCTCTCTCTCTCTCTCTCTCTCTTTCTTTCTTTCTTTCTTTCTTTCATCTGCGTTGAGCTCAATGTCTGTTTGGTTAAGTAGTGTCTAATTTCTAGACCAGCGTCACGTGAGGGAAAAGCAGCTGTGTGACTCTGTGGGTGTGTCTGAGCTGCGCAGGGTGGGGCGCAGGCTTCCATGTCACCTCCGCCACATCCTGCAGGGACCAGATACTGAAGAGGGGTGCCATGCAGGTCGGTGGCACACGTCGGCGGGTGCTTAGTGGGGTTGACCAGCTGCTCCACCAGCCTTTTCTAATGCCATGTGAGCCTGACCACGCCTGGATGCGGGACAGAACTGCAGTCTTGTGTCCTCCATGCCAGGCTGGGACCGAGACTCCGTGACCCTGGTGACCCTGTAGAGAGGGGGAGGGCGCCCCTCTGAGTATTCCGAGAGGTGGGGTCCGGGCAGCTGAGGCCAGGCGGGCAGGAGATTCCGAGCCCTGAGGAAGTAAGACACTGAATGGTGTAGCTCACGGGTGGAGCAGGCCGGCAGCTGCCTTAGGGGTGGGGGTGGGGGTGGGTGAAATAATGAACAAAAAAGGGGCAAAAAAAAAAAAAAGAAAAAAAAAGAGAGTGAGTAAAAACTTATGGACATGAACAACAATGTGATGATGGCCCTGGGGAGGGAGGGGGATGGTGAAAGTTGGAGACGGCAAAGGCGAGCGTATTGGTGTGGACAGAGACTCGGCTCGGGGTAGGAACACCATACGGCGTCCACGGGATGTGCCGTAGAACTGTGCCCCTGAAGCCTGTATATTTTTGTTAACCACCGTCACCCCAATAAAGTCAATAACAAGGCAAAAACCAAAACCAAACAAGAACCCCCCCCCCCCCAAAAAAAAAAACAATACACCCTGAGTGATTTCGCTATTGAGGGAACTGTCTGTTTCTCTGTGACTGTGTTTTTAATCCTCTTCCTTCTGTTTGGTGTCTTCATACTCCAGGATAAGAATCCATTACGGAGGAAGTCAGTATATTTATACATATGTATCTACCTTACGTTCTCTGGTTCAGACCTGCTGGTACGTGTCCCCGGGTTGAAAGTGCTAGGCCTCCTATTTCCTGAGAGGGGCTCTCCTTCCCCGTGGGAGGGATTCCACTCCCTCTTCGATTCTATTGCGGGCTAGGAGCGGTGATTTCAAGCCACTTTCAGGTAACAGGCGCTCCGAGATTTGTAGGAGCTTATTGTTTCAGATGAAATTCATAGGTTGGAAGAGGTGAAGATATAATTTGATTTTCACAGGCTCAGAGGCTGGTATGAGGCCCACTAAAGGCCACTTTTGTGTCTTGGTGGGTACTTGAAAATATCCTCTTTTAATCAGAATGAAGAGTAGCTATTACGTCCTCACAGAATTCTCATCCTTACCTGGCTGGCAAACAGATACTCAGCATACCCGATAGGCGGGGTGTCTCTGAACTCGCCCCTAGTTTTCCCGTCTTCGCGTACCCCGTTTACCTGTCTGCGTTCGGGCTGCAGACAGGTATGCGCGTGTTGACGGAGATGACGGTCAGGGAACATAGGGGAACACAGAAGTGAGTTCAGTTGCTCGGGAGGTAAGGTGTTCAGGATTTTCTGAATGAAGAAATGTAGAATAACTCTCATGACTTAAACATGGGTCATTCTTGGACTTTCCACTTTGTTAGCACCTTTAAATAGCAGCTGTTGCCCTGGCGGGTTGGCTCAGGGGTAGAGCATCAGTCCGGTCCTGGGTTCGATTCCCCATCAGGGCACACAGGAGAAGCAACCATCTGCTTCTCCACCCCTCACCATTCTCTCTCCCACTCCTCTTTCTTCTTCCTCTCCCCCAACCATGGCTCAAATTGTTTGAGCAAGTCGGTCCCGGCCATTGAGGATGGCACCATGGCCTGCCTCAGGCACTAAAATAATAGCTCGGTTCCTGAGCAACAGACCAATGCCTTGGATGGGCTGAGCATTGCCCACTAGTGGGCTTGCAGATGAATTTCTGGTTGGGACGTATACAGGAGTCTGTCTCTGCCTCTCCGCCTCTCACTTAACAACAACAACAAAAACAACAACAATAATAGTAATAATAAAATAAATAAAAATAAACAGCAGCTACGTCTAGTAGACTGCCCAGAAGTTGCTGCGATAGCAGTGCTTGTCAATGGGTTTTACAAATCTGTATGGAGTTTATCCGTATACATAACCTTGATATTCCTTGACGTGTTGAATATGCACAGCTCGTCCAGGGCTTGCAGACTGACTTCCTCTCAGTCGTAGCTGACTGGCTACGCACATCGCAGCTCCATGTGGTGACCGGAAACAATTACCCACTCCGGTCCCTTAACCACCAGTGGACACTTTGACATTATGTGCATTAAAAACTTCAGGAGCTTCTCCTTTGTAATTACATTAGATAATAAACTTTGAGTGATATGTAGTCAGGTTCATTATACTTCCTGGCCAAGCACTGGAGCTTTCTCTGTGCTCTAATGGAAACTGCACAGGGCGACACCTTCTACCCCACATCACACTTCTGAAAAGGGTGCCGTGTGGAATGCAGCTTTACTGTAGCTCTTCATTTATTAGGGATGGAATCTCTCCTTTATCTTTTCATATACATTTTATAGTTTGATATATGATAAATAAAAGGAAGCTATTTTTATATTTCAAAAAATATGTGCTTGATTCCACCAGGCTTAGTAGAGGGAGAAAATAAAGCATTATTTAAACTTGAACACTTCCTAGTGTCTGAATTGTATCGATAAAGGGCTGACTACCCAAGTCTGTGTGGCACACAGGGTGGCGCAAAAGGAGTGTTACAGTTGTTTGTATGGAAAATAATACAATCATTAATAGATAATAATATGAGAACAAACTGATTCGTGTATTCAAACCTATAAACCTACTTTTGCCCAGCCTCCCGTCTATGTATGTGTGTGTGTGTGTGTGTATAACACAAAGGTATTATATTTACATACATTTGAGAAATCTAGAAACATTGCTATACCAGTGGAATCTAAACTTTGTGAAGTGATAGGTGAGGGTCATTCATCTTTTGTTAAATGGTTAAATTGGTTAAGGTACAAGCCCAGTCAGAAAAATTCTAAAGCATCAAACAAAACACGTGGTGAAGAGTAGGAAGTTGGTTGTGCACATGGAGAGACTGAGACCTGGGGTACTCTAGACAGAGCAAACAGGAAGCAAGATAAAAAAAACCCAGAGCAGGACATTGGAATCAGATTGTCAGGTCAAAGTCGGGCTTACCATAGAGAGAAGCCAGGCCGGCGAAGGAGGTCAGGACTCCTGGAGGTCAGAGCCGGGAGGGCAGGGGGAAGCACCAGGACTCAAACAGGCAGACTGGGACAAGGTGCGGACAGAGGGGCTGATCACCAACTGAGAGGTGCTGCCTGGGCTTCTCGAACATCTGGTTACCCCGCTGACTTCAATCCCTTTCGCCCCTACTCATAGCTTAACCCCTGCACAGCCAGGGTGTTTATTTCCTGCTGAGCTCCAATATTTAATTTCAATATAAAGTTGAGCCACATCAAAGGCAAGCTCATGCCCCATGTTTCGGTAACCTCTGGTCTGTGCATTATTGCTGATGGAGCACTGAGGATCAATCTCCCTGTCTACCGTGTCCCCAAAAAGTTATTTCCAGAAACAAAACGCAAACATCTAAATAACTGCTAGTTCTTCTCAAATGCCTAGTGTGTGGGAAATGCATACATATTTAAATTGAAGAATGGGGGGGGGGGGCTTTGAAAAGGCTGACCATCATAAATGAATTTTAATTCTAGTTAAAACCACATGTAGCCTTTGCTTGATGTAATCTACAGAGGTGTTGCCACTAAATTAAGAAAAAGAAAAAAAAAAGAAATGGAAGACCAAGTCTTCTGTGATTCATGTATTTACATATATGTGTGATTTGTGCATATATAAACTTCATGTTTGATCATCTAATTTCTTTGACCACAAGAGATTCTCCAATGAAGACTGAAATATGCATTGACATTTGTTTCCACAGTGCTTTCAGTGTTTATAATAAATTATTTTGTTATATTTGTTATATTTAGACATACTCTGTACTAATGCTTCCATTTAATTTACATATGACACACCATTTACCCACGAGCTCAGTCTACTGTATCATGAATGCAAATAGAAGGGACGAAACATATGAATGGGACTTCCTTGAGACACTTCTAAAATATTTTTGTTGCTAATTTTTTTCAACTTTGAATAGGGTTACCTTCACCAACTCCCTTTAGAGTCAAAGGTTCCGGCACCCAGACTCAATAAGTAATCCAAATTAATTCCTGAGAAATTCATAGAGGCGTCTTTCTGGGTTGGTAGACATAGTCATGTGATGAGCTAACACAAACAGAGTAATAAAGGCGATAATTCCATCCTACAGACCGAGACCCTACAGACCAGTAAATAATCTGCGCTGTGCCTACTACGTTTGTCTCGATTCGTCTAATGAAAAAAAAAAGAGTGCTGTTTGAAATAAAAGTGAAGGATTGCTTTGTGAAATATTAAATTCTAGGAGATGAAAGAAATACAATTTCCTCTCCACTTGGTGTTTCCTTTATCCTATTGTATGGCATTCTTGGAAATCACCATTGTATTGTTTATTTTTTAAATTAAAATGCTGGAACAACTGCAGCGTTTTTGCACTGTATGAATATTTTATTGCATGATGAAAAAGAATGATTGTAGAAGCCTTAAAAGCTTATTTTTTCATTTAAATATTTTACAAGGAAAACCCTACTGAGATCTATCTTCTTTTCATGGGTGCCCTGGTGGTTCTCACAGAAAGGAGATGCAATATATATAGTGCTACAACTCAGTGCATTTATTTATTTTTTTTATTTATTTATTTTAAAGTTTATAAAACAGGGGAGGACAAAGATGGCTTCTGTCTGTTGAGGAATACTAACATCATGGCTGGGTCCCATCTCAAACCCCAGGGTCTTCTCCTTCCCTGTCAGTGACAAATGACTGACTTGTTCTTTCCTCAAGATGCCTCAGACCCACTTCTCTAAAGTTATTAAATCAGGCAGAATGAATGATAACGGACCACGCATTTTGTTTTTGCACAGGGGAAGGCTCGATTTATACTATCTTTTATGTCCACATCCTTCTTTATGAAGAAGAAATAAATATATATCACAGATGAGGCACCCATGTTCACGTCACTTTTATAATCATTGAGTAAGCTCGCAATGTTACTTTTCTATCAACTTCAAAGAAATGAAGAAACCCAGCATGGAAAATGACATACTTAAACTCAGTTTTTAATTATTCTCTTCCCTTATATTATCATGGGTTTTTTTTTCCATATATTTGAGTTTAATAATAGTGTTTACAGTCATGACGCAATAATGGTGTTTTATAGGTGTGAAGCGCAGATAGGTTTACAATGTATTAATGCTGTAGTAGCTTTTGATGAAGAAGTCGTTTTATAAATTTCAATATAATTTTTCCATGGAAAATTAACTTTTATATGTTTATTTTATTGATTTTAGAGGGAGAGGATGGGAGAGAGAGAGAGAAAAAAAAAAGAGGGAGAGAGAGATAGAGGAACATTAGTCTGTCCTGTATGTGCCCTGAGCAAGACCAAACCTCAACCTCTATGCTTGGGGATGATGCTGTCACTGACCAGACTATCTGGCCAGGGTTTGAAATTAATTTTACTTAAAAGTGAAAGCATATGATATTTTGGACTTTGGGATAAAATACCAATAATTTTACAGGATTAAAAGAAATGGATACAATGGGAAACTGGTTAAATAAAACAAACAAACAAACAAAAAACCCCAAAACCTTTGACCTGTTATTTGGGGAGAACACTAATTAAAAAGTTAATGCCTTTTGATTTACTACTTATTAAAAAAAGCTCTTATCATGAAATATTAGTAAATTTGAATGCATTTGAATTTTAGTACCATTAAA
Organism: Saccopteryx leptura; assembly: GCF_036850995.1. Classification (NCBI taxonomy): domain Eukaryota; kingdom Metazoa; phylum Chordata; class Mammalia; order Chiroptera; family Emballonuridae; genus Saccopteryx; species Saccopteryx leptura. The sequence continues at coordinate 5,341,775 of NC_089510.1, read as the reverse complement.
ATTAGTAGAATTTAGTAGAAATAAATGGAGAAGATTGCTAGTTTTTTCAGTCATTACTTTTATGTTGGAGAAAATGTTCAAGTTTTATTATTTGTGCTAGTGTATCAATAGAACTGCAGAGACTCAATTGCTTGAGTTATTTCAGTAAAAACATATGTCGAAATATTTAGCAGCCTTGCTTCTTCCTGCAAGCCACCGAAGTTTCAACTACCATCACCACCATTACCATCACCGCCACCATCACCACCACCTTTACCACCACCATAACCACCATCACCATCACCACCACCACCACCACCACCACCACCACCATAACCACCATCACCACCATCACCACTACCATCACCACCATCACTACCACCAGTCACCATCATCACCACCATCACCACCACCATATCCACTATTACCACCAGTCACCATAATCATTACCATCACCACTATTACCACCATCACCACCATCAACACCACCAACATCACCATCACCAGCATCATCATCATCACCATCACCACCACCACTTCCACCATCACCTCCACCACCATCACCATCATCACCACCATCACCACTATCACTACCACCAGTCACCACCATCACCACCATCACCACCATCACCACCATCATTACCACCACTGTCATCACCATCACCACCATCACCATCGCCACCATCACCACCACCATATCACCATCACCAAAGATACTATAGGCACTCTGAGACTAAAGAGTCAATCATATGAAGAGGGTTGACATGTAGCAAAATGTCACTTTTTGTATCACTAGCTCTGCTTTTCTAAATTCTAACCTCAAGGTGCATATTACATCTTAGTAGCTCTTAGTACGATTGTAGAAATGATATTTTCCCATTTTAGTATAGTCTTCAGTCTTGTGAGTTTTTGTTTGCTTAAGAAATTTATAACAAAGTCTGTTAATTTCTGCCAATATTCATTCATATCCATCAACTTCATGACATTTTTTTCTTATTAGAATAAAGATTTTTGTACTGCATGAAAGACAAAAATGACCTTTGTCTGCTGACCTCGGGATGTTCTTTGGCCAGGCAAGGTGCCATTACCACGTGGCTGTTTTAGAATTGTGAGGCATTTCATGCTTCTAAAGTTATGTCTGCTGCCAGAACCCAAAGGAGCCTTTGTGTCCCCTCAAGGTCATCTGTAAAGAGGCATTATCCAGGTATTTTTGCAGAGAGCTTAGAAGTTTTCTAACCAATTAGTACAGCCAGTAAGCATTGCATTGGATGAGATTTTTAAATCCAGCATGCTTGTTTAACTGGCTTATCAGCAAGAATACAATAGCACAGCGATCTATGCAAATCAGCCAAGGACAAAGTATATTCCTTACATCTCCTCCTTGTGGATCTTGTCTTACCTGTGCTTGGGTACCTATCACCTGTGCAGGCCTCTTCATGCAGCAATATGTCCTTCTTTCTAATGGCCCTGAATATTCACTAGGAAACAAGACTTTCCAAACTTTGACATGCATACACATCTCTTACCCCTGGGCATATGGGAGCAGCCCATTCTGATTGGATAAGGTGGGCGGGCTGGAGTTCTGCACAGCTCACAAGCTCCCAGGTGAAGCCAGTTTCGCTGGCCTCTGTCACCAGGCCAGTACATCCGGTCTAGGAAGAGTTAGGGAGAGAATGCGGCTCTCGTCAAACCGAGGCCTCTGCTGACTTTGGCTTCACAGTCTGGCTGACTCAAGAGGAACTGGTGGGCACCGTGAAGTGTCGATGACCACGTGCTCGTGGAGAGTGTCTTCTGTGGACTTTTCCCAGCGTAGCACTCAACCATCTTTTGCCTTTTGTTGGGGCATTTAATCAATGTACATATAAGGTAATTGTTGATAGAGATATAGTTATTTCTATTTTATTATTTATATATTTGATCTTCTTTTCTTCTTCTTCTCTTCTTAAAGTGTCTTTAACATTTCATGGAATACTGGTTTAGTGGTGATGAACTCCTTTAGCATTTTCTTGTCTGGGAAACTCATTTCCTGTGCTTCAATTCTAAGTGATAGCTTGGCTGGGTAGCGTAATCTTGGTTGTAGGTCCCTGCTTTTCATCACTTTGAATATTTCTTACCTATCTCTTCTGGCCTGAAAATTTTCTGTTAAGAAATCAGCTGACAGTCTTGTGGGAGCTCCTTTGTAGGTAACTAACTGCTTTACTCTTTCTGCTTTCAAGATTTTCTTTGTCTTTACCCTTTGGAATCTTAATTATAATGTGTCTTGGTCTGGGCCTCTTTGGGTTCATCTTGCTTGAGACTCTCTATGCTTCTCGGGCTTGTGTGTCTATTTTTTATTGCCAAGTTAAGGAAGATTTTGTCATTATTTCATCAAATAGATTTTTAACTCCTTGTTCTCTTTCTTCTCTCTTTTTTTTTTTTTTACCCTTATTGTGGGAATGTTGGTAACTTTGAAGTTGCAGAGGCCCCTTAAACTATCTTATTTTTTGAATTCTTTCTTTGTTGTTTGTTTTCCTGTTTCTAACTGGGTATTTTATTTTTTTTAGCATTTTTGTCTTCCAAATAGTTTGTACTTTATCTAATCTACTTTTGATTTCATATCATGTACTCTTAATTTTAGTTATGGCGTTCTTCATGTATGAAGAATGGTCATTTTTGGTGTTTCCTATCTCCAGTTTGATGTTTTCTATCTCTTTGTTGAAGTTCTCACTGAGATCACTGAGCATGCTTATAACTAGTGTTTTCAACTCTGCCTCTGGCTGATCACTCATTCTCCTTTTCATTTACTTCTTTCTCTGGAGTTTTGTTCTCTTCTCTCATTGGGGATATACTTCTTTGTCTCTTTCTTTTGGCTACTACTCTGCATTTGTTTTTATATATTAAGTAGGTCTGCTACATCTCCCCATCTAGGTAGAGTGACCTCCTGTAGTAGATGTTCTGTGGGGCCCCGTGGCTCCAGCTACCTGGTCACATGAACCTCAAGCTGGTGCTCCAGGTATGTTCCCTTGTGTGGGTTGTGGGTCTTTCTGTTGTAATAGTTGGTGCATAGGCCTGACCTGTGGTGGCACAGTGGATAAAGCATCGACCTGGAAATGCTGAGGTCGCCGGTTCAAAACCCTGGGCTTGCCTGGTCAAGGCACATATGGGAGTTGATGCTTCCAGCTCCTCCCCCTCTTCTCTCTCTCTCTCTCTCTCTCTGTCTCTCCTCTTTCTCTGTCTGTCTCTCCCTCTCCTCTCTAAAAAAAAAAAAAAAAAAAAAAAAAAAAAAAAAAAAAAATGAATAAATAAAATATTTAAAAAAAAAAATAAAAAATAGTTGGTGCATCAATACTGAATCTGGTCCCTGAGTGCGTTGATACTGAAGCCTCTTGGAAGGTGCTGGCCAGGGTCAGCCATGGCCTGTGACCTGCATGAAGCCATATAACTAAGCCTGGAGTTGTCACTTTAAATGATATGATTGATTACACAAGTCCATTTGTCTAATGGGAGAAAACAGATACACACCAGAATATGTTCTCTTTCTTTGGTGGAACTCTGTAATGTGCCCTAAATTTTACATGATTCATTCTTCTATTTCCTTAGAGTAGATCTGATAACTCCATTTGGGCAATCTTGTTAATTTAAAAAAATTTAAATGTTTACTATTTCTGAATTATACCATTCATTTGCTAGAGGCGGTTCAAAATAAGAACACATTCATGATATTATCAAATTCAGTGATATATGCCATTCTAAATTTTCTATTCTTACTCTAGTCTTGGAAAAGTGATTGACTTTACCTTTCGGAAAGAATAATTATTCTGAAGGCATTGGTTTTTTTTTTTTTTTTTTCTTGCTGTTATCAATGATTTTTACTATTTTGTAAGTAAACAAATGTGACACAATTTAGTTACTCTCCGAGATTTTGAACATAATGTATCATGCTTTGGGGAGCTCTTAAATAAGCTTATCTCAGTAAAAATCTCTATTGCTAAATTTTAGAATTAATATCATTTTCATTTAGTGTGATTGGACAGTAAAAAAAAATCTCTTCCCTTTCTTTGTATTAAGAGAAAGGAAAACCCATAAGACATAGCTGACTTTTTCTTGACAATCGCTTGGGGGAAAATGTATCATAAACAGCCCAAGTGCTGTGTGCAATGGTTGAAAGCCAATCGCGTTGTAGGAAAATAGATTGTAGTTGTGAGTACCCTCAACCATAAGGCCTCCCTTTTAAGAATTCAGCCTCTGAAATGTAACTTTCTTCCCCTCCTCCCCCCCTTTTTTTTGCTGGATGAACAGCCTAATGTTCCATGCACTGTACTAGAAGTAGCATTTTATGCAACATTGAAAGAGCCAATTAATTTGCATAATTTCATGAGTATTACCATGACTTTAAGGTAGGCTAGCTGGTTCAGGAGCCTCATCTGCCGAATACTTTTCTTTTTTTTCTATTTTGACAAATTAATCATTTTTAAGAACAATTAATTATACTTATGACAAACTGAACCTTATACCCAAGGGTTCTAAATTTTTACAGCAGGAAATATAATATGAAGAGGAATAAAATCAGCGATTTAGGGAGGACTGTTAAATCAACAATGCCTAAGGCTGAAGAAAATTAATATTTTGTTTCCCATCTGGAGGCTTCAGTAAAATTAATGAGGAAGGGGGACTTGGTGTAATATATAATAAATACAAAATCACTCTTTTCAAAGTGGGCATTCTGTTTACATCGGGGCTCAGATATTTTGTGCGCTTCTCACCAGAGTCTGTTGGCCGCATCTGTTCTCCTGAAAAAAAAAGAAAAGAAAAAAAAAGGGCACTCATCACTTCCCACGCCTTACCCCTATTGGCTCATCAAAGACGTGGACTCGGATGATGTATTTAGTGATCCACATCATGTTTTAAAAGGTAAAGCTGCAAATACACATGGTCTTAAATAGTTTTAAAAAAAATCAAACGAAACCTTGCACTTTTAAATATTCATGGCATATGTGACTAAATAAATATGCTGCCATAAGAAACAATCTGAAGTTTGTTCTGAGGGTATCCAAAGGAGTCTTATCGCAACATGGGGATATTTTCTGGAGACAGCTGACATATCTGTCTGTGACTTGTACACACTGGGATATATATGTGGCGATGTTCCTAAGACTGTCCTGGACCAAGTTAATGTTACGCGTTTAGTATAAAACGATAAGGTAAATGTCGTCAAACACAACTGCTGGATAACTTTTCCAATGCACTAAAATCAAGTTTGAAACATAGGTTTCATTTCAGCCCGGGAGAAAAAGAACAGCTTATATTTGTGTACATTTCTAAGAAATTGTAAAACAAAAAATCACCAGCTTTAATTTTTAGAATTATTTCTCTCTGTTCATATTGACATTAGGTAACATTGGTAAAGTTGCATTATTTTTTTTTTTATTCATTTTGTAGAGGAGAGGGAGAGACAGAGAGAGAGAGAGGAGAGAGAGAGAGAGAGAGAGAGAGAGAGAGAGAAGTGGGGGAGGAGCTGGAAGCATCAACTCCCATATGTGCCTTGACCAGGCAAGCCCAGGGTTTCGAACCGGCGACCTCAGCATTTCCAGGTCAACGCTTTATCCACTGCGCCACCACAGATCAGGCGTTGCATTATTTTTAATCTGAGTTTTCAACTTCTAAAAACTGTTGGTAAGTGCATGGTCAGGTAAGTGTATCGCGTACACACAAATCCTCAGGATGGCGTTAGTGGTGTGTATGCACATGGGTACTCTTTCTTATATCAAAATAATAGACAGAAAAACACTTATGGCATCTAAAGCAATTGTCACCTGTCCCTGAAGAAGCAGTTCAGCTGAGCTCAGTGATTCAACCATGTATTGGTTTCGCCACTCCATTCATGGCAAAATCGTCTTAGTTTGGATAGTTGATATACATTTCAATGTAAATGGTCAACCACTTAGTAAATTCCTAAAGTTTACACCGAATTGCTAACTTTTTTTTTTTGCAGAACTAAATATGACAGCCTATAAAAAAAAGACAGCCTATGGATTTCGTATTTTGTAAGCAAAAATTTTCTTCTACACCTTAAAAAAAAGCATCACTAGTTTGTGTAATTCTGCATTATGAATTCATTGTGAAATAGATCCAGTTGGAGTACTTGTTTTTGCATTAAATTAAGCCTTTGATGTTCTTCAGTGCTTTGATTTAGCCTCTAATTTGTCAGAGCACAAGTGTACTGGCAGCTGTTGAGAATATCACTTTTGTAGGACTGTTCCCAGCCAGTACACCCCAACAAGCCATTTTCCTACCTGGCCGCACAAAATAGCATTGAAAAAGTAGTCATTGCTTTGAAGCATTGCTCCAATGACAGGTTCTAACCCCACGGGTCACCCTTAGATTATTTATACAATGCCACTATAATTCTGTCTCCATTTCTGTGGGTCCAGAGCTTTCACCAGCTCCGCTGGAGGATGGCACTGTCCTGGGTTTGACAGGGTTCGACAGCACTGGGCTGGTTCCTGTGTATTTGGTGCATTAACTTTCTCAAACACATTGAGTGGCAGAAGCAAACTATACTAGGATTACCTTTTCCTTCTTTCTCATCAAAGGACTGAGATGACTTTTCATCACATGATGACACCGATGCCATCAGCCACATCACATATGCACGCATGTATGTTTAGGCCATGAGCCAGGAGAGCATCTTGTGTGATAACCATTAATGATTTGGAGATCGTTTGTTGTAAGTTTAGCCGTGTGTCTCTTTAGATGCAAGTTACGTGCCGGTGTTGCTACTCGTAGGCACAAATGGACGAATCCACCGTACTGGTTAAACTGTCTGAATTAATTGCATTAGACATTTCCTGGCAGATGCATCTCCCAGCAGGAGATGTAAATGCTACTTTTGCACCAAAGCTGCTGGCTCTGCCATTTCTGGTGTTTTTTTTTATGTATATATAATATTCTGATCTACTTTTGTATCTAAAAGGATTTCAATAGAAGAGCATGTTTTTCATTAGTCCTTGTGCTGACAACCAACAATTAGAAAATAATTCATGGGATCAAGAGAAAAACAGAAATAAAATCACCTGTCTGTGGAAATAGAATATTATCTTTATCCTTTATGATTTTGAGTCACAAATTCCTGCTCATGGGAAACTTTCCTAGGTGACAAATGATCACAGTAGGTGGTTTTAGAATCTGCTAAATATAAATATATGAAGTCCTCTGATCTTACCGCTAAGCTAAAAGGAATGAATTTCGTTCCGTTTTCCCCCTTCCTTTTTAAAAGCGACACATAAGGTAGGTCAAAGTGAACAACTTTTCCACTTTTGCCTATTTTGCAAAACTATGTGATTTAGGGTTGTGGATTGGGTTTTCCCCTCATCTACTGATAAACTTTTATTATGTAGAGAAATTTGAGGTATTGAGAAAATAAAAACCTTATTGGTCATTCAAGTTGTGTATTCTCACTTACAGAATTGCAGATCACATGATTTTGAAGACCCAGCGTGGATCTCTGCATAGTTAAAACAAAAGAACAAGAAACAAAAGCAAGTCAACTCCTTGGACTTCGCCCCCACCCCTCGCCTCTTACACTACTTGTTAGTAACACGTAACGTTCACATTACTTTAAAACCGATGTCGTAAAATGGACCTGAATAATAATACATCGCGGTCCTGACCAGAAGACGACATAAAGTAATTTGCTGCTTAGCACAGCTGGGTTCCCTTTTGCAAGTGTTTTATTTTTTTTTATGAAGTAAAGAGAACACATTATTAATATTATTATTATTATTTTGTAAACCAATGTTTTAATCTAATTGATGACAAGTCAATGGCCTAGAATAGCCACGGCTGCCTCCAAGCACCTTGCAATTTGGACATTTTAGGGCCTACTGAGCTGGGGAACTGAAGCATGAGGCAAATGAAAAAATATGAAGTTCATAATCTAGGGAGACCTGCATGAATACAGCCATAAAGCCACCACTGCCAGCTCAGGTGGAAAAATGTTGAAGTGAGAAATGTATTCAATAAATAGGAAACACAGCATGGAGCTGAAAAGCGTGCATGAGAAACTGGTTAGGAGACGCGAGTAATGGAAAAGGAAGTAGATGGGGCATGAGTGTACATTAAACAGTAGTGCGCGTCGCTTGTGACATCAAGTATTCCTCCGGGAGTCTAATTCTTAACTATCTTCAGATTCATTCCATTTAAAATATCATGGTCTTGTTATCATCTAATTTCGCAGAAATTTTATTGAAAAATATCATCGTGATGGACTGCGTTTTCAGAGTGGAAAAATGCTTACTGATGAAAAGAGACGAGATCCGGAAAGTTGATAGCTCGATATTGCTCTAACTTTCCTTGATCAAGTAAGTTCTGCTTGCCTTGTGGGAGGCAGGCAATCTCAGTGCCCAAGCTTACGTCTGTCTCTGGACATCTAGGACCTCAAAGGCAGGCGTAGGGAAGTGTGACTGTGGGTGCCTGGACGTAAAACAAGAAGTTGTAGACTTTTATGGATATGTTTAGAATACACCTCCCACTGTAGATGAAACATGTCAGAACTTTCAGGACAGAGTTTCGATTCTATAAAGTAAAATAAAGAAGGAGATGGGTATTGACTGTGTTTTTAAAACTGCAGATATCTGGCCTGACCCGTGGTGGCGCAGTGGATAAAGCATCGACCTGGAAATGCTGAGGTCGCCAGTTTGAAACCCTGGGCTTGCCTGGTCAAGGCACATATGGGAGTTGATGCTTCCAGCTCCTCCCCCTTCTCTCTTTCTCTCTGTCTCTCTCTCCTCTCTCTCCCTCTCTCTCTCCTTTCTAAAAATGAATAAATAAATAAATAAAACAAAACCCTGCAGATATCTTGTTACTTTCACACAAAAAAAAGAAACGTGAGAAATTTCATTCTGGGTTCTTTTGGTTCATCCATAGGGTTTTTGTAATGAGGATACACTCTGAGACAGCTGACCTCCACTGAGCATTCTCATCCCAAAGTTTAGTCTTGGTTACATTTAATAAGCTGTGATAGATTTTCAAGAGTCCATTTTGTAAACTGTGTTTTTGAATCTCGCTATATTTCATCTACATTCTTCTGAGCAGTGAGTCACATGTTATATTTTGCTTTCAGCTGAAGCAATACTTTTCATTTGTCCCAAATGCGTTTTTCTACAGAGCACCAGAAAGCATAAATACGTGGATATTTACACCTAGTGTTGTGATTTTATGGCTTAAAACCATATCGTATTTCTTCTCATACTCAGGCATTTTATGCTAAAAAAGTCTTTTTATTTTTTGCCTTTCCTCATGCTTTTCCCCGTCCTTTCCAGCCTCTCCACCCCCATGTTCGTTTCTTACGACGATGTCCCGTAACACTTTCCATTCATTTCTGATACCTTAACAAGCTGAAAAACTGAAGCGCCTTGCAATTTGCTTTCTTCACTATGCAGAATCACACAAAATAAAGAGGACCGTGCTAGACACAGAGATTGATAAAGCAGCAAACATTCGTTTTCCCACACTTTAGCTGACCATCATCAGTTGTTGCTCTTCTATTTTATACATGTCCCTGATCCTTTACCACCACAACAAAAAAATCTCATGGATTTTTATTTTTGCCTAGTGTGCCGCTTTTACTCAACAAACAGCTCTGTAACCCCTGAACTTTGGTTTCTGCCATCATGAAAAGAACCCAACCCAAGGCTCTTGATTGCAACCTGCCAATGTCTTTCCCTCAATTTTATTTCCTCTTGGACTCTCGGCTCTTTCCTTACCGATCATTGTTTTGTTTCTTTTGAAATGCTTCTGCCCGTTGACTGTTGCCATTCTTTGTTTCTTTCTTCTGTCTCCGCCTTTCCCCTCAGCTCTCCCCCTGGCGCGCCCGCCTTCTCATTGGCCCCCAGGACTCTTGGTCTCCCCCATCAGAGAAGTTCAGGGCACCTGTTGACAGCACCCCTTGGGCAGTCACTCCTGCTAAGGCTTTACCAATCTCCCCTCTACTGACTTCTTGCAGATTTCCAAATACAGTTTATTTATTGAGCACCTTTTATATGGCAGTCATTTTCTCAGCCTAAATCTACTTCTCAAGGCATAATAGTTTTGCTTTAGTGATTTTTTATACTTTTTAATTTTTATTTATTCACTTATATATTTTAGTGAGTGAGAGACACAGACAGACAGGAAGGGAGACAAGAAGAATCAACTCGTAGTTGCATCACTTTAATTGTTCATTGATTGCTTCTCATATGTTCCTCAACCCGGGGAGGACTCCAGACAAGCCAGTGACCTTTTGCTCAAGCCAGTGACCATGGGGTCCTGTTGATGATCCCATGCTCTAGGTGACAATCCCCTGCTCAAGCTGGTGAGCCCTCACGTAAGCCACTGACCTCAGGGTTTGGAACCTGGGACTTCAGTGTCCCTGGTTGATGCTCTACCCACTGCACCGCCACCAGTCAGGCCTTTTATATCATTTTTAAAGAGTTGTCTCCTTTCCTTTCATTTCCTCTTTCTGTCACTAACACTCCCATTTTTCTAGTTACTTTGAGTAGAAACAAGACTGCCATCACCTTTCCCTCCTCATGCTGTGCCAGTCGTCTGCCAAGTCCTGCAGACGTTTCTCTTTGCTGCATTGCAGTTTTTTCCTTTACAATGTCTGGTAGCTAATCATTTTAACACTTAATGCCATGCTTATTGAGAAATTCTTTTCACTGATCTTTATTTTTTGCAATCTGCATAAGATCCCAAGACTTAATTTTTTTTTCTCTTCCTGATACTTTGCTGATCAGAGACTTGCAATACCGTCTCATTGTTTTTAGCAGTGTTTCCCAGTGTGGAATGCTAACTCCAAAAGGTGCTCTGTGGAACAAAAGTTTGATAGAAAAGAACCAGAGCAGCCTGGCCTGTGGTGGCGTTGCGGCCGGAGCGTCAACCTGGAACGCTGAGGTGGCCGGTTCAAAACCCCAGGCTTGCCCGGTCAAGACACACATGGGCAGCAACTACTCTGAATTGATGTGTTCCACTTCTCCCCCCTCTTTCTCCTTCTAAAGAAAAAGAAAGAAAGGCTCCAAAGCAACAGTTTTGGATGTGCAACCTCAAAATTCGTGCCAGTTGGAGGTGGGCAAAGGGGGTGGAGAGAGGGACAGGAAGAGACTTTGGGGAGGCAGGCCCACAATGCGGTGTGTAGATGGTATTTTGTTGAGTTGTACACTTGAAACCTGTATGGTTTTGTGTTCCAATGTCCACCCATAAACTCAATTAATAATAATAATAATAATAATAATAATAAAAGACTTAAGCCAAAAAAAGTGCAAAGTATAAAAAAATTACTTAGATAATATATGCAATAAGTGTAAAAGATCTAAAGACTATCATAGATTTAGAGTAAAATAGGAAAATCTTCTTTTTTGGTTCACCTATCCCACTCCCCCTGAATTGAATCTATTCTCTAACATTAATCACTGTTAAGTTTGGTGAGTGTCTTTTTAAATTTTTACCTAGCCATTCACCTGCATTTATACCTAGCTCTACACTCCCTCAATCCTACAGCTTTGTCTATGAATGCTATTCAAAGAAATTAGGCTATGACTTCACATGACCTAAGACTATATTATGATTCTTTATTATTAGAGGGCACGGTGGCTCTTGTACCCAGTTCTTCAAACAAAGAAACAAACACACGTCCTAAGAATCTCCGTAGACATCTTTCTCTCTCACTTCAGAGTTTGCCCCTGCAACCCTGACAAAAACCCTAGCCTTCATCTTGCTCTGTGACGTCCCTAACTTCTCCTCTTCTTCTCTTCTCTCCCCTCCCCCCACCCCAGGTCAGCTCACCTGCAGGCACTCCTGACCCTGAGGGAGTTTTTCTTGCTGTTTTTCTCTTCAGAATCAGGTCACTCCCTGTAAGATTTGCCTGGATTTGTACATCTGCTGGAATACAGCCTTTCCCTGCCTTCTCTTCTGAACTAGAAACTCAGTTTTATTGTTCTTATTTTCCTTCTACCTATTGATTTGTCTTTCATCCTGCTGTATTTTTCTTTATTGTGTAGTTCTTCCGTACTCAGCTCTGGTTTTAAGGATCAATTCTATTTTTTCTTTGTATTTTTATCATCACTGATTTATCTTCTACTCATACCAGTGATTTACTCCAGATTGTTTCACCCGAGCTCCTTTGTTTTCTCCTGTCCTCCTTATAATTATTCTGGCCCTAAAAATTCCTTCAGATATCACGTGGCTTCTTGTAGTCAACATGTTTAAACGGCATTGCTGTTATTGTCATTCATTCATAATTTAAGTCTAACTTTAGTTTTTTTCTCTTCAATGAAAGAAAAAAGATATTACTGTATATAGTTTGTATGTCTTCACTTTTTTGAAATTTGTCTTTTTTTGGTGACAGAGACAGAGAGACAGAGAGGGGGACAGATAACGACAGACAGACAGGAAGGGAGAGAGATGAGAAGCATCAATTCTTTGTTGCATCTCCTTAGTTGTCCATTGATTACTTTCTCATATGTGCCTTGACCGTGGGGCTACAGCAGACCGAGTGACCCCTTGCTCAAGCCAGTGATCTTGGGCTCAAGCTGGTCAGCCTTGCTCCAACCAGATGAGCCCGCGCTCAAGCTGGCAACCTCGGGGTCTCTAACCTGGGTCCTCCACATCCCAGTCTGATGCTCTATCCACTGCGCCACTGCCTGATCAGACAAAAAAACCAAACCAAACCCCTGTTTTAAGACTCCGCTTTTGCCATCAGATTGAATTGGTTGTGTGCTGGTAGCAGCCCGAGTTTAATGAAGACATTTGAGAAGCACATGTTGGCCATCTTTCCTCTTCTGAGGGGAGATGTTCCTGGTTCTTCATATTCTGAGTAATTTTGGATTGTATCCAATATATATAGAGTATGTTATGAGATGCTGGATCTGCAATTAAAAGTAGCGATTTAATGATTTATGTGTGTTAAAAGTAAAAGGAAGTTGAGGTAGTTTATTAGTATCAGGGAAAGTAGACTTCATTGCAATAAAAATTAGCAGTAATAACTAGAGATATTGAATAAATATAACAATGTCATCCCTTCCTTTAAACTTACAATAGTAAGTGGGAACTTACCAAACAGCAGTCCTTCTAAATATATTAAACAAAAATTCACAGAATTGGGGGAAAGGAAACCTACGACTACCATGTAAGATTTTAACATCTTCCTCTCAGACAGAAAACTGACACGATTGAAGAAATAAAAAATGCCACAATATGCATTTTTAACAGAAAGTGTAACATTTTTTCCTTCCGATTTTATTTAGTTATAATAAACAAAATTGTATATATTTAGAATGTACCACAAAGAGATAATTAAATAATTAATAACTAGTAATTGAGAGTAAACTGTTTTCTATACTCATAGCTGTAAACCTATTTTTGCTTATTTGCCTGTTGTGAAATCGTCACCACAATCCAGGTAACATATCTGCCCCCTCACATGGTTATTATTTGCGCGCGGGTGAGAACACTTCAGATCCATCCTGTGAGCAGATTTCAAATACACAAGGCCGTGAACTCTAGTCATTATGCTGCGTGTCAGACCTCCAGGACTTGCATTCAAATAAGATTTTGTACCCTTTGATCAACACCTTCCAGTTCCCTTCCCCTAGCCCCTGGCACCAACCACTCTATTCTCAGCTTCAATGAATTTGACTATTTTAGAGAAGGTAAATTCTCCTTAACAAATGGACACTCATTAATACAGACTATACCTAAATCGTAAGGCAAACCTTAGCAAAATTAAAAAAAAAAAATTGAGTTAAACAAATTATGTCCTCTGACCATATGGGATTCCTTGATGCCAATAAGAGAACGGTAACAGGAAAATGTCAAAATACTTGGAAATTCAATATATGCCTATACAATCTGTAATTTAACAGGGAAGACAGAGAGAAGACACAAAATACCAGTACCAAGAATAAAAAGAAGTCATTCTGAGACCCAGCAGACATGAAAAGGACGTGAAAGGTGAACGACAAGCAATTCTACAGTGTATGAAACGGGCCAGTCTATGAAAATTGAGTATTTTCAACCATCGTTGTGAAAATGTGACTTCCATATGCAATAAAATGAACCCTTAACCTAAACCTCACATCTTATGTAAAACTTAACTGAAAAGGAATCATAGGTCTAAACGTAAAATAAATGACTTTAAAACTTTTTGAAGAAACCTTAAGAGAGAAATCTTCAGAACGACGCTTGACAGGACACCTAAAGCAGGAGCTATATTTAAAAATCGGTAACTTGGACTTGATCAAAATTGAAGACTTTTGTTCTGCAAAAGACAGCGTGGAAAGAATGTAAAGAAAAGCTATGGACTGGAAAAAAAATATTTTCTAGTCACGTATTTGACCAAGGACTTACTTACACCCAGAGTATGTAAAAGTCTCTCAAAATTCACCAGTATAAAATCGAACAGCCCATTTTTAAAAATGAGGAACTTATTTGAACAAACCTTACTCTAGAGACAATGTGGGAGGTAAATAAACACATGAAAAACGCCCCACCGCATTCGTCATTAGAAAATGACAAATGAAAGCCATGATAGGACACTACTGTGTGCACAATAGAAAGAAGAGTTGGATAAAATCGGACTACTCCAGGGACTGGCAAGGAGGCGGAGCTGTGGGAGCTCGTTCACACTCCTGCTGAGAATGCAGAATGGTATCACCACTCTAGAGAACAGTCTGGCAGCTTTTCCTCACGTTGAACTCCTATTCACCCTATTACCTAGAAGCGGCTCTCCTAGACATTGCCCCTAGAGAAATGGAAACCTCAGTTCACATAAAACATGTGTACAGAACAAGGTCGTGCGAAAGGGGAGTTGGTGCGATATCGCCATTTTTTTGCAAGGCTTCCGACAGCCCAATGTTGGGACAGAGCATTAGGAAGTTCACAACCTCTGTGGTCCGTAGGAGCCACTGTGAGGAGGGCCCAGGGAAGAATTTGCCATTTTTAGCGGAAAGTAAAGTAGCGGTTACTAGCCACGATGACCCTGTTCTTTGGGTCTGGATTTGTTGCACCTTTCTTCATAGTAAGACACCAACTGCTTAAAAAATAAGGATGTTTTCATTAATTCGTGAAGCAGATAAGAAGAGGATCATTTTGAGAGGTGCAGTCTCTTTAAAAAATGGATTAAACTGTTGAACTCAACATATTAGATGTGTTTGTAAATAAACTTAATGGCATGAAAAAAAAACATGTGCACAAATTTTTGTTTATTTTTACTTTTATTTTTTGAGAAAGGAAGGAATAGAGAGAAAAGAGGAGAGACAGAGAGAGAGAGAGAGTGAGAAGCATCAACTCAGAGTTGCTTTACTTTAGTTTTTTTTTTAATTTTCTATTTTATTGATTGCTTCTCATACATGCTTCGATTGGGGGCGCTCAAGCTGAGGCAACGACTCCTTGTTCAAGCCAGTGACCTTGGGATCACGTTGAGGAGCCCACACTCAAGCCAAGGAACCTGTGCTTAAGCCAGCAAACTGGAGACCTCAGCACCCTGGGGCGATGCTCTATCCACTGCGCCACCACTGCTCAGACCTGTGCACCCATTTTTATAGCAAATGCACTCCTATTTGCCAACGCTGGAAATAAGTTAAATGTCCTTCAGTGGGTGGTGATGGGTAAACCAAACCGTAGTGCGTTCACATAACGGATTATTACTGAACAACAACAATGAACAAATTATTCACATCTGTATTAACTTGGATGGATCACAAAGGCATTTTGCTGTGTAATAAAGCTAGTTGCAAAAAGTTACATCTGGGATAATTCCATTTATAAGACATTTTCGGAAGGACAGCATTAGGATAGAATAAATCAGCGGTTGCCCAGGGTTGAGGGAGAGTGTAAAGAGGTAAGCCAAGGGAGTTTGGGGGGCTGCTAGGGTGTTCTGTATCTGTAAAGTGGTAGTGGTTATACAGATATAAACATGGTAAAATTCAGAGAACTGTCCAAAACACTAATTTTTAAAAAATATATATTTTAAATTTTTTTATTTTATTTATTCATTTTTAGAGAGGAGAGAAAGAGGAAGAGAGAGAGACAGAGAGAGAGAGAGAGAGAGAGAGAGAGAGAGAGAGAGAGAAGGGGGGAGGAGCTGGAAGCATCAACTCCCATATGTGCCTTGACCAGGCAAGCCCAGGGTTTTGAACAACCGGCGACCTCAGCATTTCCAGGTCGAAAACACTAATTTTTATTATATGTTAACTAAAAAACCAAACAAACAAACAAACAAAAAAACACAACAGGAGAGATTTTAGGTGTAAAATCTGCTCTTTCAGGTAATCTATCTTTAATTCCTATAACATAGGTTTGACACATTTTTTTTTTAATAAAAACCAAGATGATACCTATCTGATTTTTGAAAAACTTGGAGATTGACTTTCATTCGCTACAGTACCTATTTTTAATTCACCATAAATAAAATGTATATGTGCTAAAAGTATATGTTAAGAACCATACTGATAGCAGTACAATTCAGAAATCCTATGTGCCAGCTAATGCTTCTACTAAGCAAGTATACCTTCAACAATTTATTTTATCTCTTTCCATATCAGTTTTGCCACTTTTAAATTTACAGTAGTTAAAGTATATGAACTGTGGTCCCTTTAACTTACAAACAGACATCTAAATCTATGCTAACAACTAAAATCTGGTTTGAAAATATGGCCCTGGATGATTGGCTCAGTGGTAGAGCATTGGCCCAGTGTGTAGATGTCCCAGGTTCAATTCCAGGTCAGGGCACACAGGAGAAGCCACCATCTGCTTTTCCACCCTTACCCCTCCCGCTTCTCTCTCTCTCTCTTCCCTCTAGGCCTGGCTTGGTTGGTGCAAATGCATGGACCCTGGGCACTGAGGATGGCTCTGTGGAGCCTCTGCCTCAGGTGCTAAAAATAGTTTCATTGCAAGCACGGCCCCAGTTGGGCAGAGCATCGTCACCAGATGGGGGTTGCCAGGTAGATCCCAGTCAGGGTGCATGTGGGAGTCTGTATCTCTTTCTCCCCTTCTCTCACCTAGAAGAGAAGATAAAGAAAAATGAATGAAAGTATCAAAGAAAAGAATTAAAGTTTTGACAATGTGAAAATTGAAGCTACTATCTACTAAAAAGCACAAAGGAAAAAGACAAATATATGTGCTTCTATGAATTGGACATTAATGAGGTCTATGAGAAAATGAGAAAAGATTCAGTTTCCGACTGCAGAGGGTTTGGTGGAGACCCTAACATTGTGAGTCCCTTTAATAGTCAAACCAGATTTTTGGAGAGCTGCTTCAAAGACAAACTGCTCACATTTTTGTTCTGTAAGTCTTTCTTCTGGCTAGCTCCCCCTCCATTGTCTTCAGAATCATATCGGTGGCGGTCTGTTTCTCACAAGGCAATGGCACTTTATGAAGTTCAGGGATAACACGGGCACAGGAGAGATTTTACTGCAGCCATTGCAGATGAAGTTGGCATATGGTAGAGAATCTGTTTCTGTGCCTCCTCACGGCTTTCAGAATTGTCATCGTATTTATAGTTGGAAACATACTTGTAAAAAGGGGAGGATGTCTCCCCCCCCATTGGATCTGAACAGTGAGGTGCAGAGAGCTTTTACGACCTGCTCATTATGGTTCAACTTCTGAAAATGCAAACCAAACACAGAAATTCTGCTTCCCGGGTGTGTGCCCCGTCCTGGATAATGTGTCTTCTCCTGACAGTGATTGGCAGGTGTGAGTCAATGACAGTCTATCCTGTTTGTTTTCCACCTTTGGGTCGGGCACGTGCCATACATGCCCTGTCCTATACAATCCCACTTTAATTTTGTCTTAATGCCGACCCATAAGTATTTGTCGAACTACTGGTTTTGAAAGAATGCTGCGTTTTCTTGTATTCCTGTAATACCACCATAAAAACTGAATAATAGCCGATAAACAGCAAATCCATATACGGCATTTGCCATGTACTGTTTAATCACAACTGTCCTTGAAATACTTATTATTCCCATTCGATAGATGAGAAAACTGAGGCAGAGAGAGAACTGGCGATCCCGAAGTTACTATTTCATAGTCATACAGATCTTTTTATGTGAGATAAAAATGTATACAATTTAAAAAACAAAGTCACGATTTCCTAGCACGCGTCTTTTCCTCGGATGACGTGCTAAATGCCAGTGACCTCCGGGGACGGGAGCTGCTGGCCGGAGCAGCTCCGGGGCCCCTTACTTTAATCAGGAAAACACTTTCACAATCATTCCAGAGTTTATACATAGATAGAGCGAGCCGCACTTTGAATTTGGCAGAATGTGGGATCACACAAAACTAGCTGCCGCTTCATTTATTTGAGATGAAAAGAAAAAATTGTTGTGACTTCCTAGACTGTTGAAACCGTTTTTCGCCTCAGAATCCCCATTTGTTTTTCTTTCTATAAAATGTATGCATATCAGAATGCTCGCTGAGAAATATCTTTCTGCTCCTATTGACCACATCCTCAAACTTCTATTTTTAGTGACACCCTGTCAATCTCCATGACAACACAAATGCTCTCTCTCTCTTTTTTTTTTTTGCAACCAGTGTTACAGAATAATTAATCAGGAGTCATCACCAGAGCAGGACCATGGCATTCTGGGTTGGTTTGTAACACAGTCGTGGGTGACAGGCCTCTCAGCAGGCCTGGCCACATTACCTGTAATTTTTCACATGCATCTACTTCATCACTGGTGACATCCTAGCTCTCAGATCCGTCATCTCTCAGGACTTAAAATTGATATATCAGTCTCAAGATAAAACGCTATCATTCTGTAGGACCAACTGTTTACCGGAGTAAAATTCCTCCTGTGTCTCATTTGATCACACGGTTCCACACGGTGATGTTTCAGTGGGAAATGGGCTTTCTTCACGCTGTGCCTCTGAGTAGAAAAAAGACAGAAGCACATGTATGATAAATGGTGAAGACTCCATGATGAACCTGGCAAAGCAACACAGTGTGGAAGCCTGATACTTGCCTCAGGAATCTAACACGGAAATGTGGCTTCTCGACTTTTTTTCCTCTGTGCATCTTATTTTGGTTATTTTATCTTATTTTTAAATAGAAACATTTTTTATGTTTTGAATACACTTGCTGTACAATATTATATGACTTGTCAGGTAAACAACCCAGTGGTCAGATGCTTTATGTAACTTGAGAAGTGACTGTCCTAATAACACTAGTACCATCTGACAGCACACATAGTTGTTACAATATTCTTGACGATATTTTCTAGGCTGTACTTTACATCCCCGTGACTGTTCTGTAACTGCCAATCTGTACTGCTTTTTCTTTTTTTTTGTATTTTTCTGAAGCTGGAAACGGGGAGAGACAGTCAGACAGACTCCCGCATGCGCCCGACCGGGATCCACCCGGCACGCCCACCAGGGGCGACGCTTTGCCCACCAGGGGGCGATGCTCTGCCCCCCCGGGGCGTCGCTCTGCCGCGACCAGAGCCACTCTAGCGCCTGGGGCAGAGGCCAAGGAGCCATCCCCAGCGCCCAGGCCATCTTTGCTCCAATGGAGCCTCGGCTGCGGGAGGGGAAGAGAGAGACAGAGAGGAAGGAGAGGGGGAGGGGTGGAGAAGCAGATGGGCGCTTCTCCTGTGTGCCCTGGCCGGGAATCGAACCCGGGTCCCCCGCACGCCAGGCCGAGCTCTACCGCTGAGCCAACCGGCCAGGGCCTATACTGCTTTTTTTTAAAATTGAATTTATTGGGGTGGTCAAATTTTATGTAAGTGGCAGTAAGGGGAAAATCAACCTTTTGCTGTGAACGACTTGATCTTTCAATTTATTTAGAAATTAGCAAAATACTGCTACTGTTGGGTTGTGAGGGTGAAATATTTGTGGAGACCGCGGTATTAGTAAGAAATAAAATTACTGTCATGTTTTTCAATTGTACCTCTATTTATTTAAGTTTCTGTTAGAGGGGGAACTGATTTAAAGTTTCATTCAATCCCATGTCTTCGATGTGAAGCTCAGGACCCAATTCTGGCTTTCAATAACAACAATCGCATTTAGGGAAAACATCTTGTGTAGTTCCCTGATTGTTGTCCGAAAGACACTGTTCATCTGGAAACCTAGGGGTTGCCGGTTCGATCCCCAGTCAGGGCACATACAGGAACAGCTTCATGTTGCTGTCTGTCTCTTCCTGCCTAAAAATAAATAAATAAATAAATAAATAAATAAATAAATAAATAAATAAAAGGAAAAAAGACATTGTCGAGTTTGTATCTTTGTTTGGCTGTAGAGCACATTACTGGTGGCTCTGAGTATGGTTTGTCTGTGAAATCAGCATCCTACTGCCTACGAGGGTTGATTAAACTGAGTCCGCTGCCTGGGCTGGGATTTACACACTTCATTCACAACCCTAAGAGCTGTGCACTGATGGGGAAAGAAGACATCGCTGGGAAGACCAGAACCACTTATATTTTGCCAAAATGGAAACGATGTTATGCTGTTAAATGATGTTTCGTCTTGATTCGTCCTGTGACTAAAGGTTTGATAGATTACTTTAAAATAAAAGCTAAAATGGGCTTGAGATTATGTTTTTAATTGAATGTACCACTGTACGCACTCAGTCTTTTCTCTGAGAACACATTTTAGCTTGAACTTTACATTCTTGACGATCTGTTATGAAAAATCTCTAATTTTGCTTTTTAGACTATTGTGATAAAAGCTACAATTTGCTTTAAGGTATTAGCCAATTATTAAGCTATAGCTAGTACTTGGTGCAATAAATATTAATGAACAGTGAATGAATCGAGTGATCCCAAAGATCTGTAGAAAATAAATTATAAGAAATATTTTGACAGTGAGATATATTTTTATGAAAATAATTTAACTAACAAAGTGATTATTTCTGTCCTTTGGAAAAGTTTTAAAATGAGCAATAATTAATTTGGTTTGATTATGTTTCTCCTGTGTGTGTGTATGTGCGTACACATGCAAGAAAATAAAAAATACTAAAATTATTTCATAACTGACCTTCATCTCTTGGGAATTAAAATTACATTGATTAATTTATACTGTTAGTAGATGAAGTATTTAGGAAATTTTCAGTAGTAAAAAAAAGTTCAATAAAAATTGACCTGTTTCACTAAAAAAATAAAAGACGTTAATAGACTATTTAGAGCAGTATATCTTTCACAGAAAAACGGAGCAGAAATGGGGAGCCCTCACATATACCCACTACCCAACGCATCACAGCTCCCCACTCTCAGCACCCCTAACCGGCTTGACCAGGCGGTGGCACAGTGGATAGAGAGTCTGCCTGGGACACTGAGGACCCAGGTTCAAAACGCCAGGTCAAGCTTGAGCGTGGACTCACAGACATGACCCCGTGGTCACTGGCTTGACCCGAAGGTCTCTGGCTTGAGGAAGGGGTCACTGGCTCCGCTGGAGCTCCCCAGTCAAGGCAGGTAAGAGAAAGCAATCAATAAACATCTAAGGTGCAGCAACTATGACTTGATGTTTCTTATCTTTCTCCCTTCTCATTTGTCTGTCCTTGTCTGTCTCTCTCTCTAAAAATAAAAAATAAAAACAAGTCCCAAACCAGGTGGGTACATTTGTTGCTACAATCAGTGAATCAAATAACGTGCATTTTAAATTTTGAAGTGGATAAATGAATGAATGGGTTGATTATTTAACGGCCTTTGTGAGACATTATTAAGCCATCTCAGGGATTTTCAAAATAATTCTGGGGGAATTTCAACAGTTTACGAATGTGTCAAGTCCAACTAAAACGACTCCATTGCGTATTCTTAGACATTTAAAATATTGATTCGTCGTTAGTGTAAGTCAATATGCAATTAGTATTGTAATATGAGAGAGAGAGAGAAAAGGAGAGCTCGGTTCTCTGCTTCGGGTCACAAAAACATGCACAGAGGTGGTAGGTATGCGAGCGGCTTTGACGACAGTTAGCACATGGTGGTATTATGAGGGGTGCAGGCGGATTCTGGGGATCAACACAGGAGGGTGCAAGAAGGCCCCCGTCAAAGCTTCAGAGTGGGAAAAGCATTCAAGTTGTGCCTGGGACACGTAGATTCAGCTATGATAAGATTGCCAGGGAAAAAATACAACAAGCTGCTTATTGAAATGTGAATTTTAGGAAAATTTGGGACATACTTAAACCCACCCCACTTCCCCCCTCCCCCAAATTATTCATTGTTTATCTGAGACATAGCATCCCCAGTTCAAGTTGCATTATTTGCTAACGGTGGCAATTCGAGGCATGAGATACATCCCATTCAAAGAAAAAAAAGTGTTCAAAGGTCCAGAGGGGAAGAAGATTTCACGGTGGGTACATACAGAAACGGATGAGTCATTGATGACACTGAATGTGGAGAGTGACTTGCGTTGTGTGAAATGAAGTGTATTGATAATTATACCGGGACACTTGGCATAAACTGCAACTGCTCTGGGCAGACGGGGGGGGGGGGGGGGGGTCGGGGGGGGGGAGGGCGGTAATCGTTGGCCGAGTCCTCGAAGGCTCGTGGGGCCGCAGCACAGGGATAGCAAAAGAGAAGTATTTGGGTGTAGAGGAAAGAACTACTGAGCTCAGGTGCAGGAGCTGCCCAGGACAAAGGAGAACAGAATAATTTCGGGACTACCAAAGACGTCTAGTTTTTGAAAAAAAAATTTTTTTCCCCCCTCTGTGCTAATACTGTTTCAATGACTCTGCCTTCAGCCCATGTTTTTTGGGAGTGTGAAACCCGAGAGCATATATATGCCAGGCTAACGGGAAATGCATCTCACTGTTGAAGGTTAACTGTATTTATTCTGACTGCGGCTAGGGACTGCGCTCCTGAGACCGTGCACGCGCACAGTGGGAACAGGGCACGGCGGAGTTGACGCGAGGTTCTCACGCTCTCCTTGTTTATGAAAACTGAGTGGAGCGTGAATTCACAGGATCCTCCATTGCATCTAGAAAAACTATGAGTTAGCGATAGAACGTAGTGAAAAGAGAAGCGTTTAAAGAAAAGTTCTTTCCCACGATATAAGATGATTATGTTGATGTAGGATAGATCTGTCTTGACATCGAAAGTACGTGATAATGAATCAGCAGTTAAAAACTTGCCATAAACTATTATTATAATAATAAAAATTGCAAACATACACAAAGGCAGAGAGAAGGGTGTGATGGACTCCTTTATACCCAAGCTTCGGTTTTATCAACGATGAAGATTTTTCTAATGTGTTTAACTAGTTTGTTTCTCTTTTCTTTCTTTTGTTGGAAACAGAAAACAAAGTACATGGTTGACATATTAGATTTCCCATAACAAATTGACAGGGCTTTAGAAATGGGATTGCAAGTGAAAGTGATTTGCTTGTATTTTGTTGTAGAGATATTAGTCTCAGCCTGAAAAAAGTATATTGACATATTGAAAGAATAATGTTTTACTTGAATTAAATCCACAAGTTTCTGAGAAAGACTGAATTACTAATCTTTGAGTATTTTTTTTTCTTAAGTGAGAAGTAGGGAGACAGAGAGACAGACTCCCGCATATGCCCTGACTGGGATCCACCTGGCAAGCCCCCTCCTGGGTGATGCTCTGCCCATCTTGGGCATTGCTCTGTTGTTCGGCAACTGACCTATTTTAGTGCCTGAGATAAGGCCATGAAGCCGTCCTCAGCTCCCCAGGGCCAGTTGCTCCAACTGATTCATGGCTGCAAGAGAGGAAGAGAGAGATAGAGAGAGAGAAGGGAGAGGGTGAGGGGTGGAGAAACAGATGGTCGCTTCTTCTGTCTGCTCTGACCAGTAATCAAACCAGGGACATCCACACGCCTGGCCAATGCTCTACATCTGAACCAACTGGCCAGGACCCAATCTTTACGTTTGAATACAGCTTAATTTTACTTTCAAAATCTTACCTTATTAAGGTGGGGGGTGGGGTGGGGAGGGGACGAGGAGGGAAGAGAGGGGGTGGGGGGAGGAGAGGGTCACAAAAAAGACCAAATAGAAGGTGACAGAAGACAATTTGACTTTGGGTGAGGGGTATGCAACATAATCAAATGTCAAAATAATCTGGAAATGTTTTCTCTGTAACATATGTACCCTGATTTATCAATGTCACTGCATTAAAATTAATAATAAAAAAAACTCATAAAAAATCTCACCTTATTAGCACTATTATGTACACAAAGCTTTAACAACTTTAGACAGGTCGATTTTACACTGTTTAGTGATTAAAAAAAAAAATCAGTGATTCTCCTCTACATATACAATGTTATTATTAATCAGCCCCATAAAATGATCTTAATTTGTAGGAAATGTTTATCCAGACGATTAAATAATAGTTAAATTCAGTATTTTATCCAGGGGGAGCAGAAGTGAACTTCAGCAAAATAGATTTTATGGGTCAGCAAAATAAAGATAAAAGAGCAATATATATGAACGGAGGCATTGTTGTCAGAACCATAAAAAATGGATTGACTCATATGTCCTCAGGCCACCGCAGTCTGGTCTGAAAACCGAGGTCACTTCTACAGAAATCCCCTGTAATTTGGAAGCTTTTGTGTCTACCTGTGAATGGATGATCCCAGCTTTTTTTATAAAATCTGCCCCAACCATTTCGGGAAGTGTCCAGGCCGTTATTCCAACTCGCTCAGGATCAGATCGGACGTGCCACCAAAGGGCCGCCGCCTGGCATGCCTGCCAGCTGGACTGGTCCTCCTCGTGGCCCCCAGTCTGGTCAGACCACCTGTCTGTACCCGGGGGCTGCCACTGCTTACCCTCGGACTCTCTGTGTTGGCCAGAGACTTCCATTACTTCCGTTGGGCGAGGCAAAGCCTGCCGCGTGCCGTGGACCCCACGGCTCTGCGGCTTCTCGCCTGGTCTTACCCTCAACTTTTAATGAACACTTTCCATGGGAGTCTGGGTCTAGGTTATTTACATACCTCCTCAACCACCAACTTGTTTGATCACATTGAAAATTAAGTTGTGGAGCCTGACCTGTGGTGGCGCAGTGGATAAAGCATCGACCTGGAAATGCTGAGGTCGCTGGTTTGAAACCCTGGGCTTGCCTGGTCAAGGCACATATGGGAGTTGATGCTTCCTGCTCCTCCCCCTTCTCTCTCTCTGTCTCTCCTCTCTCTGTTTCTCCCTCTCCTCTCTAAAATGAATAAAAAAAAAGTTGTGGGTTTGTTTTTGTTTTTGTTTTTCCCCAAATTATAAACGTAACATAAAATTAGGAGCAGGCTTAGAAATAACTGAAGACAAAAACTGTAAAACATCCCAAATCCAATAACCATTATTAGCATTTTGATGTCTATTCCTCATATTCTCTCTTTCTTCAAAATAAAAGTTTTTGCATACAACATGTCTTAGTATATATTTTGCTCTAATTGGTATATTCTGCACTTTCTTGTCTGTACATAAATTTACTTTAAAGAGCTGGAATTGTATTATATTATATAGATATAAAATTACTCCCTTGATCTTTTCATTACAAGAGATTACTTTATATTTTAGATCTTTACTATTAAGAGTAACAACATTCTAATGAACATTTGTACACATACACACACAAATATACACACACAAATATTTGCTCAAATCTCTGAGGGGTTTTTTAAGCATAGATTTTTTTTTGAAAAAGAGTTGCTGAGTAGAAAATTTTAATATTTTTTCATTCTTGTCAAAATACTCTTCAGAAAGAATGTGGAAATTCTCACATACACTGCTGGACAAAGGTATTGCCACTTTTATCTTTGCAAATTGATAGTTTAAAAAAGGCATCCCATACTTAAATTTTTATATATTTTCAAGTAGTGAATAACAAAATATTTGCTCATATATTTCCAAACATTTGGCTATCCTTTATGAATTATTTGTGCCCTTTGTTCAAATTTCTATTAATTTTCTTGTTGGTGCATAAGAGTTTATAGAAACACCTTTGATATTAAGGATACTTTTACTCCATTATCTATACCATAAGTAAATTTTAAATTTAATTCAAAATGTTTACCATGCAGAAATTTCAAAATTTTATATAGTCATTGGACCATTCCTCTATTTTCTCCTTCTTTGGTGTTTACGAAGGTCCTTTCACTAGCTGCGTTATCCAAATATTCATCTGATTTATATTTGCATGCTTTACATTAAACTAATAACTTTACCCATTGAAAGTATTTTCATTGACTGACATAAGGTATTAATTTTCTGGGCGTGTTCTCAGGAAGAGAGTTAAGACAGCAATGCTATCTTTGCCCTACTGTCTTACAGAGGTTGTTTCTTTTCTTTAATCTTTACAATATTTTTACTGTGTTTTTCTTCCAACGAGGTCTTAGTGGTTTCTGATTCTCTTCTCTTCTTAGGACTGAAGCAAAAGCATGTGGGGCCTCGGCCAACAGCCCCATGATTTAACTGTGCTGTCTTAGGATCACTTCCTTATCACAACTGCAACCCTGATTTGGGGCCCAGGTTGAGTTCAGAATGAGTTGTCTTCCAACATGTCTCTTCTTAGGTTCTCATGTAATGAGAGTCCTCGCAAGTTTCTTCCATGACCATCTCATCTCTTCAGGTCCCTGGGATCATCCAACATGTCTAAATTCCAGCGTGGCCTAAAACGGGAGCTCTGCTACGTTGGGAAGTTTTCTAGTCAAACTAGAAATTTGGAAGCACTTTTTAGTGATTTTGATTTAAAGCAAGTGGTACCTGCTGAGGGAAAAGTATAAGATAAAAAAGTTGGAAAAAAGATTTCCATATATTTAATATCAGATATACCCTGTGTGTGTGTGTGTGTGTGTCTATGTGTTGATATAGGGAAGGTGTCACAAATACACATAATAAAAGGGGACATAAATAGAGGGTAAATGGATGAACTTGAATGGGAGAAAGCCATCAGAGTGGGGGGCTGTGTTGCATTACAAACATGAGCCCAGGCTAAGAGGGTTTCAGCCCATTGTTTTCAAGCATAAAGGTTAATTCAGTCTTCTGAGAACTCCCGGTACTTCATAAGAACCAGGAAATCCAGACTGAACATAAAATTCTGACTTTCAAAGACTGGCAACACCCTCAAAGGATTTTGAAATATTCTGAGAGTTAAATGGAATGTATTTATTGGTTGGCCCTGAGCTGTGTTTGGACTGTCCATTTTTGACCTGGTTCTCATCACACTTTTTCATTGGCTCAGTGAAGATGATGTAAAATTACTTGCAAGATTACAACACTCAAGGAAAGATGGTAAGTATGAATCGTAAGATCAGGCACATAAAAATAAGATTTACCACACTGAAAAAAAATGGAATTCCAAAGTTCGGATGACATTGCACTAAAAAGAGACTTGACCGCCATTCCCTTGAAACATTCAGCTTTGAACATTCCCCCCCCCCTCCGATTTGTAGAATGGAAGGGATGATGAATTGATGAAAGCAGTGAGGAAGGTCAAGAACGAGGAAGGCTGAGTGCAGAGCAAGATCAGCACATTCATCGTGGTCATGGGGCCCTGGGGTCTTCTCTCTGATGCCAAGACTCTGAAAGGGAATTTCCCTAATAAATAAGACTGAAACGGGCTCTCCTGCATGTGATCAACTCCATAGGGCGTCTCTTGAAACAGGATGTGAACAACTGGAATTAAAACAAAGGAATCCTAGAAGGGTAATGTTAAAAGGGACCCGCGTGCCCATAAATCTCATATTCAGAATACCTGAGGGGCTACCTCCGTCACTAAAGATCAGTCTTTTCAAGCAATTTAGTCTACTCGCTCTTGAAAACATAGACGAACTAAGGGAAGGCAAAAAAAACAAAAAAAAGAAAGAAAGAAAAGAAAGACAAGTAGAGAGCTTGGAGACTGACTCTGCAGTGCATATTAAAAATATATATATGTACATGAGTGCTCATCACACAGATGTGTAACAAGCTGTCTTCAGGAATAGCTTTCTTCTTCTTCCCATCTGTTTCTGTATTAGTAACCTGGTCACTCTGGGAATGTCTGTTCTTTTGGAACTGGGCCTGTTTAGGGATTGAGAAATGGTACACTGTCTAGGTTCGCTGCTTCCTCTAACCTGCTGTTGACTCCTTCTAGTGTAGTCTTTATTTCAGATATTGTGTTCTTTATTTCTGACTGTTTTTTTTTTATGAATTCTACCTTCTTTCTAGTGCTTACTTTCTAAGTTCCCCCTGAGATCACCCATTCTTCCCCTGAGGTCCTTGAGCATCCTATAACCATTGTTTTATACCCCTGAGATCATCCATTCTTCCCCTGAGGTCCTTGAACATCCTATAACCATTGTATCACACCCCTGAGATTGTCCATTCTTCCCCTGAGGTCTTTGAGCATCCTACAACCATTGTTTTACACCCCTGAGATCACCCATTCTTCCCCTGAGGTCCTTGAGCATCCCATAACCATTGTTTTACATCCCTGAGATCACCCATTCTTCCCCTGTGGTCCTTGAGCATCCTATAACCATTGTTTTATACACCTGAGATCACCCATTCTTCCCCTGAGGTCCTTGAGCATCCCATAACCATTGTTTTACATCCCTGAGATCACCCATTCTTCCCCTGAGGTCCTTGAGCATCCTATAGCCATTGTTTTACACCCCTGAGATCGCCCATTCTTCCCCTGAGGTCCTTGAGCATACTATAGCCATTGTTTTACATCCCTGAGATCGCCCATTCTTCCCCTGAGGTCCTTGAGCATACTATAGCCATTGTTTTACATCCCTGAGATCACCCATTCTTCTCCTGAGGTCCTTGAGCATCCTATAGCTATTGTTTTATACCCCTGAGATTGCCCATTCTTCCCCTGAGGTCCTTGAGCATCCTATAACCATTGTTTTACACTCTGCATCTGGTCTCTTTGTGCTTTCGTTTCATTTCATTCTCTTTTTTTCTTTCTGGGGATTTCTCTTGTTCTTTCATTTGGGGCAGATTTCTTTGTATTCCCATTCGTGTCTGCCTTTTTGTGTTTGTCTTTATAGATTAGGCATATCTGCTATGACTTCTAAGTTTGATAAAATAACTCTGATGTAGGTGTCTTCTGGGTCTTGGTGACACAGTCTTCTGGATCACACGAGCTAGGTGGTCCGGAAGTGATTCTTCTGTGGGAGATGGGTCCTCTTCTGTTGTAGTTGAATCTCCAATGCTCTTGGCCTATTCATGGGTAGAGTTAACTCTCAAACTGGCTGACCATAAAGATAGACCTCAATTAGCATATATGAATTCCTGTTTAGGGACTGTCCCCAAGACAGAGCTGTTCCCAGCAAGGTCTGGTTTCTGCCAGAGGCTCCCTTTAGCTGTGCCATCTGTCTAATTTGGTCAAGCTCTCGTATGATTTGAAGCCCACAACTGGTTGTGTTTAATTTGGGCCCCCTTATTCAGAGGTCTGGTGCAGGTGGATGTCAGATATTGTGTGTGACTGTTAGCCCCATTTTAAAGACATTTTAGATTGTTGAAAATGTTCAGTGTGATAGTGACAAGTTCCAGGGTTTTAAAAATATTTTTGAAAACCCAGTTTTGGTAGCTACTTCTCAAAATGGCCATTACCTGTCACTTCCATTCCTGGAGGTCGATCTGTTTCATGCATCGGAAAGTGGAATCTATGGTTCCTTCTGTTGAATCTGGGCTGGCCCCAGTCCTTGCTTTGACCAACGGGATGCAGCTGAAGTGATGTTTTACAGGCTTTAAGGGGACAGTTAGTTGCCTTCTGTTCCCTCTTGGAAGCCAGACATCATGTAAATAGTCTCACTCTAACCTTATTCTAATTGTGAGAAAACATCAGATAGAACCAAGCTGAAAGATACTCTACAAAATGACTGACTAGTACTTAGGGGGAATGTCAAGATCATGATAGACATGGCCGATTAACTGTTACAGATTGAAGGAGACAAAAGAGGAATAATAACTAAAGACACTGTGAGATCTTGGATAGGATCTCGAGATAAGTAAAGATCATTAGTGTCTCAACCAGTAAACTTTAGTAGAATTTGTGGGACCATTAATAATACTGTGCCATGTTAATGTCTTAGCTATAATAATGTAGTAAGGTTGTGTAAGAAATTAACAGTAGGGAACCTGGTGATGGGTATACAAAAACTATAGTGTTTTGTAACTTTTATGTGTCTAAAATTAGTTCAAAATAAAAAGGTAAACAAAATTAATAAAATAAATAAAAAATAGATCCACATTGTCTTATCTATTCTTTCCAGTTGCAGTGTCTTGACGTAAAAATTTAAGGCTACTTAATAAACATGCTGAAAGTAAACAAAACAAAATAAAAATCCCACTCATTATATAAACTTTAGCACATTCAAAGAGATTTAGAATATGACTATCCTGTGTAAGAAATGAGGCAATGAGGAAAAAACTATAATATTGAATATATGGTTCCTTAACTTTAAAGGCTTAAGTATAAAAAATGGGTAATTAATTATAAAGACAAAAATATACACAAGGAAGTCAAATAAGAGAGCAACGGTTGCTGCATTGATTTCAGGAAGAACTGAGATTTCAGGGAATCCTGAAGGAGGCGTAAAACTCAGCAAAGATGTAGGTAGAGAAACATAAGTCTGAGCTGTCATTTTCATAAGCAAGTGTGTATGCACTGAAAACTAGAGATATGGTGAATAGAGCGTTTATCTCTTTCAGAGAGTATTGTGTCATGTGATTAAAAGAAAGGTTGGAGTATGGTTGTACATGGTCAAGAAAACCAGGTCGAGATGGGAAGTAATACATCAGTATAATATTTCAATAGGAAAATATTTTTTAGAAGGGAAAACACACTGAATGCCTATTAGGTTAAGGCATTGCACTCAATGCCAAGGAATGCAAAAAAAAAAAAAAAAAAAAAGACAAGATGTGGTTTAAGTATAACTTCTCTTGATAAGACAGGCAACTGTCTAGTCTTGCCCCTGGACATCTTGCTCGCTATTCAAGGTCCAGCTGAAATGCTGTCTGCTGCAGAAGCTATCCCTGTCTGCAGAAATGTGCTCACCAGTGTTCCTCCTTGTACTGCTCTTGGCGCTCATGCCGTGGAGTATTCTGTCATAGGCTGTGAGTTCTTAGAAGACAGAGATGTTGTTTTTGCTGAGGCATTTTCTAATGGCTCAAAAAAAAAAAAAAAAGAAAAAGAAAAAACTGACTCACCTGATGTGATAATGAGTTTTGCTAAGAAGACTGGGAGGAGAGTTATTGTTTTTGAGGTGATCTGTGGCATTTTCTACTCTTCTGTGTCAGATGCTGCTTCTAGTTACGAGGTCTGTGCACGTATGTTTGTGGTGTCTGAGTTAGGCAGCCTGGACATGAGAAGAGAAACTGAGAAACAACTCAAGGATGTAACTCTTTTACCATACTTGTACCTGAAGTCACTTAAATTTGGATAGTGTTTATTAAAGTTGGTAGATTCTTCATAGATTTTATTAATTTATGAACATTAGAAAGCAGCTGGCCCTGGCTAGTTGGCTCACTGGATAGACCGTTGGCCGGCGTGTGGATGTCCCATTTTGATCTCTGGTCACGGCACACATGAGAAGCAAACATCTTCTTCTCTTCCCTTCCCTCTCCCCCTTCTCTCTCTTTTCCCCTCTCTCAGCCAGTGGCTCCATTGGTTTGAGTGTTGGCCTTAAACACTGAAGATAACTCGGCTGGTCCAAGTATCGGCCCCAGACAGAGGTTGTCGGGTGGATCCTGGTCAGGGCACATGCGGGAGTCTGTCTCACTCTCTCCTTTCCTCTCACATAAAAAAGAAAGAAAGAAAGCAGCTACTTCAGACTTTAGTTCACTTTCAATTGGTGTATTAGATGTGACTAGTCCCATTAACCTCAACTCCAAAGGCATTTCTTAACTACATTTAGAGATGTAGATCCTCTTTTTTTCTCCTTTATGGAGCACCATGTTGCTTACTGGATTAATGATAGAAAAAAGGTTTTGCATAAATCCTTTCCAATATCTGATGCAATTCTTAGCACAGATTTCAGTTGTTTATGGCTTTCTCTCTGTAGAAATGAAAGATGAGTAAATATGGTTATTTCAAGCTGTGTACCTGACTCCTGTCAAAAGCAATGAAGGCATTTTAAGCTATAAAACATGTAGACAACATTTATCAGTCCTGGAGCCAATTGATCTACTGCAAGTACAACCATGTTGGGGAAAGTAACGCAGAGATGATTGATCAGTGGTTCTTAATGGTATTTTTGTTGATTTCCTGCTGATTTTCCTATTGTTCTTTGAGCTTTCTCCCCCCACCCCACCCCCATTTTTTTTCCCCTTTCACATTTGACTCTATTCACAGTCTGGCAAAAATTTGCAGAAAAAGTATCCAAGTGATGGGCTCACAGCAGGTGCTGGATCAAACGAGCCTTGTTCTCTTGCCCTTGGGAAGTCTGCACGGATCAGAGGAACCCAGGGGCTGCCCTTCGGATGACCTGTAGTAAAACTGCAGAAGACATGCTCAGTTTCTCTCCATGGATAAACAAAAAATGTAGATGAAATATTTTTGTTAGTTTGAACAGAGGAATTTATTTTACATGCACACAACTGCCTGTCGGTACAGTTGATTGAAAATGGCATGAAGTAAATCTTGACTAATGGAAGATACTTAGAGAAGAATATTATTTAAATATCAAACTGTGTAGAGGTCATTCCTTTACTTTTTGATCTTAGTAGGGATATACTGCTTTCAGCTGAATATGGGACAAAAAAAAAAAAAATCACGAGAAACGAGAGGGCT
The DNA here is from genome assembly GCF_036850995.1 of Saccopteryx leptura. Taxonomy (NCBI): domain Eukaryota; kingdom Metazoa; phylum Chordata; class Mammalia; order Chiroptera; family Emballonuridae; genus Saccopteryx; species Saccopteryx leptura. Next base: position 5,309,124 of record NC_089510.1, on the reverse strand, counting down.
GTGTAGTGAAAAAGTGCCCTCCTAACGACCTGCAGTTTAAGAAGGTCACTGTAATCTTCAAGAGTCAGACAACAGTGCTATGTCTGTTTTGGATTTTTCTCATAGATTTTGGCACGATGAAGAACCAAGTACAATACTTGGCCGAGACCATCCTGTTACAAATCTTGACTATTTGTGGAATGGCAAATAGTTTTTTGTTTAATCTGAGCTTTATGCAGATTACACTTCGGCAAGCGTTTGTTGACCGTCTACTTGTAAATGGCATTGTTTTAGGTACTAGGAATGCAAAGGAGTATTGATGTAACCCCCTGTCTTCAAAGACTTTAATATTCAGACAATTAGTTAAAGTGAATGAAAATGAGAGAAATAGAGAAGGGACTAAAAATGTATCTTACGGGAAAGATTAAAGTCAGAACAGTTTTGCTATTTGAAGAATCTCAGATGTTTTTTATTCTTCAGCAAGGTAAAAAGGAGTATTTGATTTTTCTCTCATCTGGTCATTAAATAGAGTTCTTCATGTGACTTATATAGGCAGAGTGAGGATTTCACTTTTATATATGATTATATTAATTAAAAAACATGTTGTTTAATTTAATTTAATTTTTTAATTTTTTATTTTTATGAAGTGAGAAGCAAGGAGGAAGACAGACAGACTCCCACAAGCACCCAACCGAGATTCACCGGGCATGCCCACTGGGGGGCGATGCTCTGCCCACCTGGGGCGTTGTTCTGTTACAACCAGAGCCAGTCTCGCACCTGAGGTGGAGGCCATGGAGCCATCCCCAGCACCCAGGCCTACTTTGCTCCATTGGAGCCTTGGCTGTGGGAAGGGAGAAGAAAGATAAAGAGAAAGGAGAGGGGGAAGGGAGAAGAGACAGATGAGCACTTCTCCTGTGTGCCCTGGCCGGGAATTGAACCCTGGTCTACCACACACCGGGCCAACACTCTACCATTGAGTCAACCAGCCAAGGCCAATTTAATTTTTAATTTAGTAGCATAAGTAATAAACACGTGGATCAACACTTAAGTTAATACAGTCAATCTGCTATATTGCATAATGATATTATTCTCAAAACTATGGAAATATTTATTAGGTTTATTTTCTTCAAATTAGAAGGGAACCCGTGATATTCTTATAGATATCACTTAACATTGATGGCTACAGAATTAGGCTCTAGGGAGACTGTATTTTTGAAATCTCTACATAAATATGCAGCTCTATTTTTTTTCCCAATAAAGAACTTACAATTAAAAATTCTTCTATTCCAGATGTGCAAGAAGGCTGCATTGTCCTTTAACCATTTTTTCCCCCTAAATAATTTGTGAAACTTCCCAAACTTCTTATAACATATTAGGAAATTGTTGACAATACATTAGTATCATGTGGGTTTTACACTTACAGATTTGCAAGATCATATAGTTTATACAATTTGGTCATGCAGTCTCTTATGATCTAGGGGGCAATGATGTTTAAAAGCAGTTATATCACAAGGGGAAGAGTGATACCTTGTGAGTGGCACATGCAACTTGCCTGAAGTAATTTTTAAATCCTTGCCTTTCTATGCATGCCTTCTCGTTGAAATCATGATGAAGTTTGGGTCATCATTCAAGCAAACCACTGGGTTTTCAGTTTGTAAGGCGAAGACTTACTGGGAAGATGACACCTTGATTTTGCTGTGACATGTGCTTCCATGACTATTAAACTAGTTTAGAATACAGTTTTCAAAGTGTTCATTGTTCCTGGTTATTCATTCTCATAGTGATGCCACCATACGTTTAGTCTCAACCCTAGATAAGTATAACTACTGCCCTCCATAATTTTTAGTTCTACTGCTTTTTTTTTGATCAAAATAATTTAGATATTTAAGCCACATGTTTTATAAAAATTTAGAATTTTAGCCTGACCTGTGGTGGCGCAGTGGATAAAGCGTCAACCTGGAAATGCTGAGGTTGCTGGTTCAAAACCCTGGGCTTGCCTGGTCAAGGCACATATGGGAGTTGATGCTTCTTGTTCCTCCCCCTTCTCTCTCTCTCTCCCCCCTCTCTATAATGAATAAATAAAATCTTAAAAAAAAAATTAGAATTTTAAGTCTTTCTTTCAGACATTAAATAAGTTTGGAGCTCAGTTTTGCGAACTTTAGCTAACAAAAACATTAAAATTTTAACAGAACATTTAAAAAAATCAAATTGTATGCATAATGAAAATAATTAATCCTTGAAATAACAAGTTATCAAGTAATTTAAAAACAGAAACGTTTTAGCCTGACCAGGCGGTGGGGCAGGGGATAGAGTGTCAGGCTGGGATGTGGAGAACCCAGGTTCAAAACCCCAGGTCACTGGCTTGAGCGCAGGTTCATCAGCTGAACACGGAGTTGCTGGCTTGAGTGTGGGACCATAGACATGACCCTATGGTTGCTGACTTGAGCCCAAGGTAGCTGGCTTGAGCAAGGGGTCACTCACTGTGTTGTAGCCTCCCCCCAGAAGTGAAGACACATATGAGAAAGCAATCAATAAACAACTAAGGCGCCGCAACAAAAAAAATTGATGCTTTTCATCTCTCCCTTCCTGTCAGTCTGTCTCTATCTGTCCCTCTCTGTGACTCTCTCTCTGTCTCTGTCAAAAAAAAAAAAAAGTTTTATCTCTCCTATTGTTGAGAACTGCCTGTTAGTGAATTTTCTTACTAAGTACTTTATACTCTCTCTCTCTCTCTCTCTCTTTTTCCCCCGAGGCTCATGAAAACATTAAGAGAATGTATCCATTTCGCCAGTTCACTGTAAGGGCTATTTCACGTGGGTGTGGCATTCATTCAGAGACTACCATATTTCCTTTCACTTTTCTCTGGAGCAGAAAATACAGGTGTTAATTTCCTTGTTTTAATCATATATTCGGGCAATAATTATTATATGATATTCACATCTATTCTCAAGACTATGCAGAAACCTTAAATTCTGATTAAATTTTTTTTTTGAAAGGAAAAACCAGAGAGTAGAGAATTGTTCACTGTATTTTCTTCCAGCTGTTTTGTGCCCCCTCTGGGATGGAGGCCATGATGAGGTACTCTAAGAACACAGTACACGTTTATACAGCAGAGGACTCACTGAATTCTCCTACGAGCAGTGTTTGGCTTTTATATTGCAGCACGTTCCGTGTTATGCCACTTCGGCAAGGAGATATCAACAATGAGATCTCCGTAGCAGTAGAACCATACTGTTTTACCACGTGGGTCACACAACTTAAGACGATGTGCTTTGGCTACATTTCAAAGTTCCAGCTTAGGAAGATGATGAATAAAGCCAGTTGGAACTAACCTTATAACACGTCATCGATTAAATATTTTCCTTCGGCTTGATTGGCGCCTTATTCAGAAAACATCCTGGGGGAAAAAAAAAAGAAAAAAAGAAAGCTGTTTAGTCACAATGCTGAACTATGAAAAATGTACACAGAATTTAAGAAATACTGCTGATGTGCCAACTAAAACCTGATCTATAAACATGAAGTAAAAAGGCTGTTGGCTTCACAGTCTTCAAGTCAGTGGAAGTCTTTATGATGTTGAAGTATGTTTGATTTGAAACTTTATTTTCTTATTAGTTTTATATATTGACTTTCCTCTAAAAGTCGGAGAACTATATATAAAAAATCACTCAAACAAAGAGTATTTGGTGTAATGCTCACAAGTTTGGGGGAACAGGAAGTGGGAGATCTAAAATGAGTAAACAGGAAAAGGGAAAGAGTTGAGTGGTGAAGTGGTTCCGAATAATGTTGACTGGCGGTAGACAAATAATGAACACACCTTGTTCCAGGCCTGGTGAGTGGAGAGCTGTCTACTTTAGTTGGAGCGTGAGGGTTTGTTTATTCAGTATGAGTTTATTACGCTGGTGAACATCTGGTCAATCTGAAAGCAATGGACCAGTTCTTTGGTTATTCAATGAAACTTGATTTTTTTTTAAAGACTAAATCTAACCTAGACATTCAATAAAAAGAGCCTCATAAAATGGTCATTTTGCATGAAGCACAAAAATTTATCATGGTTTTGAGGAAGGTTTTTTTTTTTTTTTCTTTTGTATTTCTCTGAAGCTGGAAACCGGGAGGCAGTCAGACAGACTCTCGCATGGCCCAACTGGGATCCACCCGGCATGCCCACAAGGGAGCGATATTCTGCCCATCTGGGGCATCGCTCTGTCGCAACCAGAGTCATTCTAGCACCTGAGGCAGAGGCCACAGAGCCATCCTCGGCGCCCGGGCAAACTTTGCTCCAATGGAGCCTTGGCTGCGGGAGGGGAAGAGAGAGACAGAGAGGAAGGAGAGGGGGAGGGTTGGAGAAGCAGATGGGCGCTTCTCCTGTGTGCCCTGGCTGGGAATTGAACCAGGGACTTCCGCACACCAGGCCAACGCTCTACCACTGAGCCAACCGGCCAGGGCCTTGAGGAAGGTTTTGCTTGCAAAAAGCAACACTGATGTTAGGACCAGGAGGAGGGAAAATCTGAATCCCATTTTCTGATAGTTCATTTTTTTCTTTCGGCCCCAACTCTCCATTCTAGGGGAGCTATTCTCCCCTGTTGCAGATAAATCTCTCAAGCTTATGAGATCTAGTCTCCCTATGAAAGTTATAGTTAAAAGCAGAACCGGCAGTGAGCAGGTAAAGATAGTTTGCATTTTGAACAACGTTATTGACTGTTGTTAATTTTCAACTGAGCTGAAGTTTCACTGGGGGGGGGGGGGGATTCTATTCAGGTAGAGGGCCCTTTAATACTTGAAAGACAAAGTCTCTCTGTGTAGAACAATCTATCAAGACCTATTCTGTAGGTATCATAGCTTGACCCAAACAATCTATTTTTCCATGTGACGTTGTGATCAGCCTCTGGTCAGAAAGAGAGATTAGTAATTCCACTGACAACATGGTGTGGAGGGAGTCTGCTGAGAAGTGAATTCACTACCTATTCCATAATATACTAGGATTGCTCTCATTGTGAATAAACTTTATTCTAGGCATAAACAGATCACCAAAAAGAGCAAGTTCATTATATGAGGGCGACCGTTTGAAACTTAACCATTTTATGGTCAGAATATCCAGCTCAGTTACATGGAATAAGAGCTAAGCTTACTCTTAGTGATACATTACTGGCATCCACAGAGGTAGTTATTTAAAATGGAGACCGGTGTAAACTCGCCTAGATCAGTGTTTTTCAGCTGTTGTGCAGCAAGGAAGGATTTTTAAAACATATAATACTGGGCCTGACCAGGTGGTGGCACAGTGGATAGAGGTCGGACTGGGATGCGGAGGACCCAGGTTTGAGACCCCGAGGTCGCCAGCTTGAGCATGGGCTCATCTGGCTTGAGCAAAATGCTCACTAGCTTGGACCCAAGGTCACTGGCTCCAGCAAGAGGTTACTCGGTCTGCTGAAGGCCCGCGGTCAAGGCACATATGAGAAAGCAATCAATGAACAACTAAGGTGTTGCAACAAAAAACTAATAATTGATGCTTCTCATCTCTCTGTCCATTCATGTCTGTCTGTCCCTGTCTATTCCTCTCTCTGACTCTCTCTCTCTGTCCCTGTAAAAAAACAAACAAACAAACATATAATACCAGACTATTTAGTCAGGGGCACTGACCTCTTTTCTCTTAGATTGTCCAATAAAAAAATGACAATAGCCAACACAACAATAGCCACCTGGTGTGAATGACTTAAAAATTATACCTATTTTTCTTGTCAGATTGCCCAAATATATGTATTTTTTTCTGTGTGTTAAGAATTTTTTTTTTTTACCACTGACAACAAAGTTTAATTTCCCTAAAATAAAAAGGTGGCTAAAAATCATTAAAGATTGATAGTTCAAGAGTAAAATGGGGAGACAAGAATGGGCAGTACCCCAAGAGAAAATACAAATATCCAACAAACCTAAAATTGGCCAAACCTCACTACATACAAAACAAAGAAACAATGGTGTAATCTGTTTTTGCTGTTTAGACTGGCAAAGTTTTAAAAATTAATAATGTACAGGGTTGGCAAGCAGGTAAGAAAATGGGTAGTGTTTTTGTCTAATTGCAATAACATAAATTGGTAAAAGTCTTTTGGTAAACTAAGTTCGCAAGGTATTAAAGAGTTTACATGTCCCCACTCTCTGACCCAATAACTCCGCTTCTGGGAATCTGTCCTAGAGTGAGTCTCGGAGGGCCCGGAGATGAGCGAGGACATTCCTGCGGCACTGTGGCAATACCATGCCATGGAGACTTCCACGTCTTGTCACTAGAGGAGCCATGATATACATGCTGGGCAGCTCCATGCTGGAAGGATGCCACTGTTAGCAATGAGATAGATCCGTGTGTGCATGAAATGTCTCGCATGCCCAAACTATGCTGGTGAGGGGAATGGCAGGTTGTGCAAGAGTGGGAATAGAATGGTGTCCGCATGGCGTTGGTGTGTAATGGTAATTTGTGTGTATGTGTATGTTAATTGGTCTCTCTCCTTCCAGATCATGGCCACTGACTCAAGAACACCGGCAGTGGACAAGCAAGAAGAATTTTAGTGACTAGTTGATGTGTGCCATGAGATGAAAAAGGTTGAAAATCGCTGGCTTAGACGAAAGGAAGGCATTATTATAAAAAAATTGTTTTTGGATTTTCTTGATTGATTTTTGAGAAAGGAAGGGGAGAGAGAGAGAGAAAGAGAGAGAGAGAGAGAGAGAGAGAGAGAAGGGGATGTAGGAAGCATCAACTCATCGTAGTTGCTTCTCGGTTGTGCCCTGACTGGTCAAGCTTAGGGTTTTGAACCGGCGACCTCAGTGTTCCAGGTTGACGCTTTATCTACTGCACCACCACAGGTCAGGAAAGCATTATTATAATGTTAGCTGGCGGGCTTCACAGATTCCAAGGGTAGGAATGTTAGGAGGACCTCAGAAAAGATGTGGAAACAGAGCTTTCCCCCTCAATCTTCGTCTGGTTTCCTATTTGCACATTTATTTTACTATTATTATTATTATTATTATTTAAACATTTTTTTTTCTTTCTGGAGCTGGAAACGGGGAGAGACAGTCAGACAGACTCCCGCATGCGCCCGACCGGGATCCACCCGGCACGTCCACCAGGGGCGATGCTCTGCCCTCCGCGGCGTCGCTGGGCTGCAACCAGAGCCACTCCAGTGCCTGGGGCAGAGGCCAAGGAGCCATCCCCAGCGCCCGGGCCATCTTTGCTCCAATGGAGCCTTGGCTGCGGGAGGGGAAGAGAGAGACAGAGAGGAAGGAGGGGGGGGTTGGAGAAGCAAATGGGCGCTTCTCCTATGTGCCCTGGCCGGGAATCGAACCCGGGTCCCCCACTATTATTATTTTTTAAAAAACCAATATTCTTTGCTTTTTTAGTTCACATAATTGAATATTGTTTCCCTCTAGTTTATCATTTGACATACTACAAATTTAGACTCGAAATTAATTTTTCTTAGTTATAATTACATTTTCTGAAGAGACAGAGCCTGACAGGGTCAGGTTAAAATAAGTATTTACCACACTGTTTATTCATTTTAGCCAGGGGACCAACTGTGACTGCACAAAGTTTGGGTAAGAAGCATCTCTAAGAGCAGAGACTTGAGGCAGGCTCATCAGGAGGCATCCATTACAAGAAAGAGAATCACAGAGCAATCAGGAACTGGCGAAACCAAACCAAACAACCTAACAACATTCCCCCTTTCATAAAATCTAGCTCTATGATGTGATGATGACTACAAAGTGAAAGAACAGTATGTATACTCTTTCCAATTATTACAAAATAGGAGAAGATAATGAGGCATGGTCATTTAAATGTGAAAATGTTTTCATTTAGGTTTAGTAATTTAGTTGTAATTAATATCATATTGTAAAGTACTGGTATTAAATCTAACCTTGCCATGAGTAATGATAAATTACTTTGACGTGGAATCTAGATTCTGATAACGCATGAATGATCTCTTTACAGATCGCTATTGTGACCTTGTCTCGACCTCACTTTGTTTACATGACATCACATAGAAAACTGTCTCAGTTATTAAAATGATCTAAAATTATCTAAATATATTTTATTAGAAATTATAATAACTATTTTTATGAAAAGTTCAGCTTTGATAAACAACAAAAAGCTGGCAATAAAGAAATTAACTGGGAAAACATAAAAACATATTTTAAGAAGTAAATTATACTTCAATGAAGCTAAGAATAAAATAAATAAAAAGTAAATCAGAAGTATATGTAAGAATTTATAGATATTATTATGTAATATATATTATTATATAATTATTATATAATATATGTAATGTATATTATTATATACAGCTAGTGCTCGACTTACAACCATAATTGGTTCCGACAGACTGGTTGTAACACGATTTGGTCGTAAGTTGAGTAGGCTATATGTACAGTACTGTGAAATGATGTTATAAAAATCTTTAAGTCATATTTTATCATAATTTTTTTTCACTATTGTTATATATTGTAATTTTCTTTGTTCATTTTATGCCATTTGTATCATCTCTACACCATTTTGTTTCTTATTTTTACATTCATCAGGTTTAAGTAAAACACTGCATTACCAGTACAACGGGTTTAATATTTGCAAAGACAATTTCCTCTTGGTAGACATCTTGGGAGGGGTTTGATGAAAAATATCCAAGACATAAAACACAAATTGCTGTACCGAGTCTGGGATAACAGTTGAAATGGTGCACGCGGAGATGGTTGTGCTGCCGGAAGCTGGTCCGCACTGTCGTATGCCCAGCTGGGCAACGCTTGCACTGCCAGATGCGAGCAGTCATGGCTAGCAATTGTGGTGGTAAAGTCGAATGGTCATAAGTTGCATAGGTCGTAAGTCAATCAATATTTGTAATATATATTATTATATATATATATAATTCTATATAATTATAGAATATATATATCCTGTAATCAAAATGCTGCTGGGAGAATTTAGACATCATTGGAATTCCAAATGATTTATTATTTACCTTCATATTCCCATCATTTAGGCTAGATCTATTATGTAGAAGACACTTATTAAAGTTTTTTGAACCAATAAAAGAAGTTACGTATTCATTATGATGATATCAGTAAGATGGAGACTAGAAAGCTTCTGGCCTTGTTCCCGCTACAGAACCTTGACTTGCCAATAACATACAGTCCAGGAAAGTCTTTATGAGAATCCAGACCCAGTTAAAAAGGCCTCATGCCCTAGGCAAACTCAAAGCCAAAAAACAGCCACATCAAAATGCTTAGGAAAATCTATTTTCTTCACACACGTCAGCCCTTCCAACAAACCAGCACATGTTTTGGCTTTGCAGGTGCCGCCCAGGAAACTGATATCTGTCTTACTTGATGCCCAATGATGAAAGTAAGGTCATATTCTGGATCTCGGGGGGGGGGCTGCTCTTAGCTCTGCTAAGAGAGCTCAGAGAGTTGTTGCAGTGCATAGAGCCTGCATTACTGCAAACAGACAACAGAGGGCGGAAGAGATTACAAGCTCCTGAAAAAAAGAATTCCTGCAAACCTCTCTAATAGGGGAATTACACACAAAACCCAGATAAGATGCATTCCCAGGAAAGGTTTGAGAGACCTTCCCCCTCCCAAACTCTAGCTGGACTGATGATTAGTAAGGTTTTCTTCTGTAGGGACTCATCACATAAAGACTGAGAAATGTGGCTGATTTTTCAAATGTGCACATCCTGGCAAACAATAATAATACATACCAAAGAAAGGAGAAAACATGGCCCAGTTAAAAGTATAAAATAAGTCAGAAACTGACTCTAAAGAAATGGAGATCTAGGAGTTAACTGACAAAAATGTAAAATAATTCTATTAAAGAAGCTCAATGTGCTATCTGAGCACACTTAGGCAACTAAACAAAACCAGAAGAATGATGCATGAACACAATGAAAATACCAATAAGGAAAAAGAAACCATAAAAAAATAACCAAATAAATTCTGCAGCTAGAGAATACAATAACTGCATTAAAAGTTTTATTAAAGGGGTTTAATAACAGACTTGATTAAGCAGAAGAATGAGTTAGCAAACTTGAATAAAAGTTATTTGAAATTATCAAGTGAGAGGAAGAAAAAGAAGAAAAAAAAAAGAATGAGGAACTGCAAAGAAAGCCTAAGGTACTTATGGAACATCACAAAACCGATCAAAATACACATTCTGGGAGTCCCAGAAGATGCAATAGAGCAGAGATTTTCAACTGCCAGTCCACAGACTGGTACCAATCTGCCAGAAATTTCCAGCCAGTCTGGAATATTGGTGGATACACCCTGATATACAACATTTTAATGAATTTTAATTAACTGAGGAACGGTTAGAGCAGCGGTTCTCAACCTGTGGGTCGCGACCCCAGCGGGGTCGCCTAAAGCCATCGGAAAATACATAACGCATATCAGGTATTCACATTCCGAATCATAACTGTAGCAAAATTACAGTTATGAAGTAGCCACCAAAATTATTTTTTGGTTTGGGGTCACCGCAACATGAGGAACTGTATGGCGGGGTCACGGCATTAGAAAGGTTGAGAACCACTGGGTTAGAGGGAGTTGGCTAGGGAGATATGATTTAAGAAATACATATCAAAATCCACTACCCCGGAGCTTAAATTTGTGAAAAGAAGAAACTAGGGCCTTTTGGTTATAACTGAGCTGTTTAGATTGAAGTGTAGTAGGAATAAAGCCGGAATAAAACAAGAAAACACAATCATTTACACAGCAGTCACACAGGTATCGGGACTGTAGGGATCAGAGTCATCAGCAACAAGAAGTCCAGGGTCAGGATCGGGGACAAGAAGTCACAGATCAAAGCCACAGAATGGAAGAGGGACTTGGGACCTACAATAAAAGCTTTACCACCTGACAGCAACTTCTAGTTTCTCTGTTTCCAAACTAGTTGTGTCACAGGTGATTTTGAATCCCAGGCATGTTCAAAGTCATGTTCCAACTTTTCTCTAATATTTAAAAAAAAAAAAATCCATTCCACAGTAATACCTTGAATAAACCCCAAGTGTTCAGTTTATTACGAGCTATGGGGTGAAAAATAAGCATCAAAGAGGGAAAGATGGGCTTTTTACTAGTCCAGAGAGTGCCTTTAGGCGGGTTATAACTAAGTTCCCTTTCCGCCTCGACTAGCTAGCGAGCAGAGTGTATTCATCAGGGGTTTTCCAAAGACACGGGACTAAGAGGATGAATATGTATAGACACATAGAGAGGTTTACTTTAAGGAACTAGCTCATAGGATTAGAGAGGCCTGGTGAGTTCCAAATTTGCTGTGGAAAGCTAGTGGGCTGGAGACTTCAGGGGAAGGCTGCAGCTCAAGGCCAAAGGCAATCTGCCGGCACATTCCTTCCTGAGGGCTTCTCCGTCTTGGCTCTACTGAGGCCTCAACTGATCCGATGAGGCTCCTTCTCATTATGCAAGGTAAGCCTTGGTTTATTCAAAGTCTAACTGAAAAGTTAATTTGAACTCAGCAAACACCTTCACAGAAATACCCAGAATAATCTTGAACCAACCATCGGGGCATCACGGGTCAGCCAGCGCGATGTATACAAGGAACCTTCGCACAGATGACAGGCTGGATTGAGGCTCACACCGTCAACGTGTCCTGCCCGCGTCCGCGGGCGGAGCCGGGAAGCACAACTACTCACAGTGGGTGGCTTTCTGGTAACACCACTTCAAGCCATAGGCCAGTACCTGTGGGGACCGCAGCAAAATTATTGTGTAACTGAGAGACTGGTCAGCGGTGGTCAGGGGTCTCTGCCGCGGGCCATCACCCCTTTTCCAGAGAGGGGAGCAGAATGAAGCAGGATGGTGACAGGGTGCCAGTAATGCTGCGTTTTGACTCTGGTTCTGCCATCAACATGCTCTGGGAGGCGGGGTCCATCTCATTACTTTTCTGGGTCTGGTTTTTCTTGCTTGGAAACGGTAGGTTTAGAATTTGAGAAGTCCCTTCCATCTCTGACAAGATGCACCAAACACCATGACCTTGATTTGGGTCCTTAACTGACCTCAGCCATAACGAGGAAAAGATCCTTTTACTGGATTTAGATATAAACAAAGGTTTGTTTTCTTTTTTAAAAAGTTTTTATTGAGTTTATTGGGGAGACGTTATTAGTTAATAAAATTATATAGGGTTCAGGTGCACAATTCTATAATACATCATCTTTATATTGTATAGTGTGTTCACCACCCCAAGTCAAACCTACTTCCATCACCATTGATCCCCTTTACCCTCTTCTCCCTCCCCCACCCCTCCCCTTTCCCTCTGGTAACCACTAGACTATTGTCTGAGTCTATGAGTTTTTTATTTGCTTAATCCCTTCACTTTTTTCACTCAGCCCCCTCAACCTCCCTCCCCTCTGACCGCTGTCAGTCTGTTCCCTGTATCTATGGGTCTGTTTCTATTTTGTTCATCAGATGCCACATATGAGTGAGATCATAGGGCACTTGTCTTTCTCTGACTGGCTTATTTCACTCAGCATCCTGCTCTGCAGGTCCACCTGATATACTTCCTCACTTAAAGAAAAACTTACCAGTGAGACTATCAGCAATTAATGTGGAAAGTTTAGGAGAAAGCTGAAGAAACAAAATCAACAAGGAACTTTCTTGTATTTTATTTTATTCTTTTATTTTTTCTTTTTTTAAAATTTTTTAAAATTCATTTTAGAGAGGAGAGAGAAAGGGAGAGAAAGAGACACAGAGAGAGAGAAAGAGAGAGAGGAGAGAGAGAAAGAGAAGGTGGGGAGGAACTGGAAGCATCAACTCCCATATGTGCCTTGACCAGGCAAGCCCAGGGTTTCGAACCAGCAACCTCAGCATTTCCAGGTCGACACTTTATCCACTGTGCCACCTCAGGTCATGCAGAACTTCCTTGTATTTTAAAAAAGTTTAACAAAACCCATCTATTCTTCCCTACGATAAAAAGCGCAATGCCTCCCTCCCGAGTGAGATCAGTGTCCATGATGAGTTAAGGTTTTGCTCATAAAATTTAAAGGAGCTATAAAACAACACTTTGAATTTTTAATACAAGATCTATTTGAAGTACTTCCGAACACCAATAGTAAACAGGAAGAAGATCTTATTTTCATTTTTCCCCCCATGTGTAGATCTCACTTGGAAACCTTGCGTGCTGTGGTTCTCCTCGGTGCACTGATCCTTCCTGAGGGATCTTACTCCATTTCCCTCTCGAATTACTGGAAAATGCTTTACAGAAAACAATTATTCATACACCTGATATTAAGTTAAATAAAAAAATAAGCATATCCTTTTATGCAACCTTGCCATAATATGTTACAACATGCTATCTGTTTGATGTAAATAATTATGTGAAAATCTTCAGCGCTTTAAATCACTTCAAATAAACTTTATGATGACTTTTCTTTTTCCATGGAATTTCAGAAAGATTAGTTCCAGAAGGATTTCCTAAGATCTGACCTTTAAGAGTGTATGTTTGTTTGTTTGTTTTTACAGACAAACAGAAATGTTAATACCCAAACGTCTGCTGCCCCTTTTTGCCCTGGACTTGGGAAGCTGATATGCTGATGCCCTTAGGGTTGCCACTGCTCAAGAGCATTTTTGGAACTTCATTCATAGAACTGATTTTAGAGCTAGTTTATAAACCACACAAAGAAATTAGTTTTATTACTTTATTGTCACACCTCATATATTTCCGTTCTCACCTTCCTCACAGTAGGGTATCTTCCCCATTTTGGACAGATTTTTGTATGTTCCTCATTTCATACTGTCCTTGTAAACATATCTCTGAAAGAATAAATGTTTGCTATAGATATATATTTACAACTCTATGCAAGTAGATAAAATATGGTGCAAACTCAATAGAATATACGGTACATTACCTGGCAGAGTACTCTATTATACAAAATAGCTTCTCTAATTGAGGGGGACAGAAAATGTCATTTTTCTAAGTTTAAAACCCACTGAAGATTTTGTATGCTAACGTTGTTTTAACTTCTTGGCTTGGATGTCTGTTCTTGAGAAAAACCTAGTTTTCTCTAAAACACTAACCCCCCCCAAAAAAAATACCCCCAAAAACTTATTGTTGATTTAAGACATCATAGGAAATGTAGCTTTAAATATAAGTATCATAATTTCATTGTTAGAATGTAGAAATAAGATGTTTTAATTGCAGGGTTAAAGAAAGAAGATGAAGAAATAGGGTTTTGTTTTGCAAAATGTGAGATAATCTATAACAATAAACGTTTTCTTATTCTAACTTTGCTTTTCCTAGTGTCTTTTTCAAAAAATCTCTTAGTCACCTGATAAAGAGAGGAATCATCAGGGAGGGAAATGCCCACTGCTTCCGTTCACACATACCCAGGACATGCATCTCCCTGTCGTTTCTTCATTGAGGCAATAGCTAGCACAGCGTGGGCTCTGGGGAAAATAAACAAGAGATCACACAGAATACACCAACCTAGACTAGGTCAATTAAAAAAAAAAACTTATCAACACGCTATTAAAGTTCAGTAGCTTTTCCTTTGTATGAAGTAGTGTGCAGTACTCTGTGGAGAGTTTAGCACAGGGGTCTCAAACTCAACTCAGCATGTGGGCCGCAGAGCAAGATCACAGCCATTTGGCGGGCCGCACTAGGTCTACAAAATGCAACTGTTACGCAACACTTTTCTCACTGCAATTGAAAACAAAAAAAAAATCAGTACAACAAGCACAATTGTACATGCAGTTTACTCAGTGTCACAAAACGACCAGAAACTGTAGTTCGCATCACAACTGCTGTTAACTAAGCTAATATCTAGCTAGGATGCTAGAGAAATGAAAAATACAACTAGGCCCCTAGGCTTACTTAATTTTATCCAAAATATTTTGAACTTCGTGGATTAGTCTGCGGGCCGCACAAAATTGTTTGGCGGGCCGCATGCAGCCCGCGGGCCGCGAGTTTGAGACCCCTGGTTTAGCATGTTGGCCCCATTCTTTCCCCACCGTGTCGTTTACTGGAGATGCCGGAGAAAGCTTGGAGAAAGATCAGAAGCCACCACACAAACTTTGTAAGTGCCCCCCCTTGTGATAAGTGAATAGATTTTCCCATGGAAAGGAGCCCTTCTTCTATAATGAGTTAGAAGAGAAAAGAAAAAAAAAAAAAAAGGTTCTTATCAATGCACCAAAAGCATAAGACAACGGCTAAAAATGGCTCCTCAAAGGAGGACCCATTGGAGAACAGAACAAGCACTAAAATAAAGCCTTGTGGATCATGAACGGATCTTGTAGTGAGCCTGGGTGGGGAAATTGTTGTCTTCTAGCAGGCTGTTCACTCAGGTGGAGTGAATGAGCACTTCCTGGGCACCAGGGAAGTTTGTGCTTGGCAACACCTGACGTACTACGGGCAGGCTGGTGCCCTGGCCTCCCTGCATCTCCATAGCGTCCATCTGACTGAAATCATATGATACCAAGAAGCCAGACCTTACCAACGTCAGGCAGCAGTCCAGTTGAGCGGTAAAGACTCATGGTCGTTAAATCAGCTTTTCTAGCCATAGCAGATTTTATCTTTAGTCCCTGTAAAGCTTAAAAAAAAAAAAAAAAATCAGAGTAAGCAAATCATCCCTGATGCTAAGCTACCCAAACCTTCCTTTGTAAGTGATATTTGCAAACTTTATTCTTGTTCACTGTGAGGAAGGTCTCGGGTGAAAGTTAACACCTGATTAATGCAAATCTTACACATTTCTTTCTTTTTTTATCATTGGTTACTAAAAAAAAAAAAAAAAAAAATGTAGCCAGATTAATTTCTTGTTGAAAAAGGAAGAAGGAAAGGTTCATAAAAATAAGGATAATAGCTTTAAATCATGTGTCTACCTCCAACCTACAAATTAATCAGAATGTGCTCTAACAAAACTGGTTATATTAGTAAATTAGTTTTTGGGATAGAGATAGATACATTTTTGTTTTGTAATAGGAGTTATATCATAATAGGTTAAATTAGTTATGAGAAAAGGAAATGCTTTTTTAATTGGCAGTTTGGACAGTTAAATAATATTTGTGCCTTTGTGATTTTTATCCTTTTATAAACTGGAATTTAAATCTTACCGAGCTATTAATTCTAAATACTTTCTGAAATGTTATAATAACTGGGAGTGAACCAATGTTCATCGGTAGTTTTGCTCATAAAAGCTGAGTTTATTTGAGTTTCAGGATTGACTGCAAAGAAATACACAAACATATGTAATTTTTGCCCAGCAATTAGATGTCCCCAAAATAGTCAGAATGCTCTGTTGGATCTGGGAACATTATACTAGCATTATTTTGCTTTCTAATCCTGGAAGCCTTTGTCCATTTAATTCCATGGTTTTATATCTGAAAATTATAAATTGATTTTTAGAGAGAGAGAAAGGGGAGAAGTGAGAAGCATCAACTCATGGTAGTTGCTTCCTGTATGTGCCTTGACTGGGCAAGCCCAGGGTTTTGAACCAGTGACCTCACAGTTCCAGGTTGAGGCTTTATCCACTGCGACACCACAGGTCAGGCTATATGTTAATTTTCATGAATGTGAAGCTTATATCTTAAACTAAAACAGTATCCAAATTTGTCTCATTGTTAGACAATTCCTCTTTGAACAAGAAAAATCGATTCACTTATTCTGCTCACCCTTGAAATGTAGTAGAAGCCGCACTGTTATAAAATTATGTTGGCTGAAATACAAAATGAACGCATTGGGTTCTTTAGAGCTGGGGCACGTTAGAAATAATCACCTTGATTTTCTGCTCAGCACCAGTCATGCTAATTTCTGCCATCAACAAATCTGATTAAATTCAAAGAGGGTAAACACTTTTTTTCTAACTTGCAACATTCTTAATGTTTAGAAACAGAAATTTTGTCAATCAGAAATGGGCTTTCCTAATATAACATGGAAACTATACATTAAAAAAAAACAACCTGCAGTAAAACAAAATGTATATTCTTACATTTCCTTTTATTTCCGGGCAAGGAAGGCGTGGTGCTGATCACATGCTTTTTATTTTGTGTTTTTGCTGTTCGTGTGAAATGGCTGTGGCTCCTTACTCCCTAGGATAATTTCATCTCTCCCATCCAGATCATTTTAAGATCAAAAGCTAGTGCCAAAACATCTGGTATGGAATATTAAAAAAAAAAAAAAAAAAAAAAATCAGTCAGTTTAGGTGCTTGTCAAACCTGAACAAATTGGCCAAATATTTGGTCTTACGTTTGAAAGTTAAAGTAACTTTTGCCATGTTTCAATCTGACATGAAAGAACACTTTATCCTTAAAAGAAAAAATAGGTATTAATCGATTAATGTTCATTTAGTAAAGAATAAATTGAAGACATGTGCGTGGAAGACATCAACATGTGCTGATATTCAGTCAAAAGGCCGCTGTGAGTAGCTCACTTGGAGCCTGGTTGTGAACCATAGAGTTTCTTGAACTAAATTATTTGGGACCCCTGGAGACGTGCGATCCCCCTGCAGTAGGCACGGAGAAGAAATCTCCCAGTTAAAGGTTCTCAAAGGGTGCCCCGCCGATGATTTAATTTAGCTGTTTATATCTGCCATGGACACTAAAGCTCAGAGAGACTTCACCATGGCTGACACTTACCCACGTGCAAATGGCCAGAATGTGGAGTTCTACGTGCGCGCACACGCGCGGCCAAGATGAAACATTACCTTTAAAAATCCATCCTGAAAAATTAAGGTGGAGGCCATCTCCTAGTTTAGTTAAAAAAAAAAAAAAAAAGTCGTTGATCATTTCAGCATCAACACCAAAGCAGATGCCGCCTTCTCATAAAATAAACATGCAGCGAAAGGGTAACACATGCATTAGCCACAAACTGAGTCTGCAGCCAATCCAGGACGCTGAGAAGGGCTGCTCAGTATGGCGCGGCGCGCGAGCGAAGCCATTAGCCATATGGTGCAGCGTGGAGCCGGCCCCCGCGTCTGCAGAACAGTTGTATGTTTTATGGTTTATTAAATAATTATGCAACGGCAAGCAATGCTTCTAGAATGATTGGCTGTTTGAAAGTACGTGTGTGTGTGTCCCTCGGGCTTCATGTTCCCAGGGTGAGGGGGACACCAGTTCCACCAGGTCACCAACGCTTGCTTCTTCCTGTCTGTCCGCTGTGTGTTGAGAGTGGAAAACAGCTCCCGTCTTGAAGCTGCGGGGCCCGTGTCTTGTGTCGCCCCGTGTCTCCGCCAGGTAGGCTGCCTGGCGTTTAGAGATGCCGCGGGGCGCTGCCGGGAGAGCTGCCTTCCCACCCGCCACCTGTCGGGGCAGACGCCGCTGCGCGTGGGGGAGGGGATGTGCTACTTTTATGTCCTTCTAGGGAAGGGTCCAGAAAGCGTGAAGGCATCCAAATGAAAAGCAGAACATTTGATACACTATTGCCCCCCCCCCCACTTTTTTTTTCTTCTGTATTTTTCTGAAGCTGGAAACGGGGAGAGACAGTCAGACAGACTCCCGCATGCGCCCGACCGGGATCCACCCGGCACACCCACCAGGGGGCGATGCTCTGCCCCTCCGGGGCCTCGCTATGCTGCGACCAGAGCCACTCTAGCGCCTGGGGCAGAGGCCAAGGAGCCATCCCCAGCGCCCGGGCCATCTTTGCTCCAATGGAGCCTTGGCTGCGGGAGGGGAAGAGAGAGACAGAGAAGAAGGAGAGGGGGAGGGGTGGAGAAGCAGATGGGTGCTTCTCCTGTGTGCCCTGGCCGGTAATCGAACCCGGGACTTCTGCACGCCAGGCCGACGCTCTACCACTGAGCCAACCGGCCAGGGCCCCCACACTTTTTTTAAAGTGCAGACATGATCCTAACTCGTGCCTATGGATACTAATTTTTTCCTCCAAGTCCATGTGTCCTGCACTCAATTTGTCTAGCTCCGCTTCCAATCACTAGAGCAGGGGTCCCCAAACTTTTTACACAGGAGGCCAGTTCACTGTCCCTCAGACCATTGGAGGGCTAGACTATAAAAAAACTATGAACAAATCCCTATGTACACTGCACATATTTTAAACTAAAAAAACAAAACGGGAACAAATACAATATTTAAAATAAAGAACAAGTAAATTTAAATCAACAAACTGACCAGTATTTCAATGGGAACTATGCTCCTCTCACTGACCACCAATGAAAGAGGTGCCCCTTCTGGAAGTGCGGCGGGGGCGGATAAATGGCCCCAGGGGGCCGCATGTGGCCCGCGGGCCGTAGTTTGGGGACCCCTGCTCTAGAGCTTCGTCGGTTGAACGAGACTTGATTAACCAGTCAGAACACGCCGGCCCACAACACTGGACGGTTCCTCTGACATAGTCTGCGGGTGCCGCAGGGTGTGGTCTTCCGAGGACTGGAGGCAATGTCATGGTTAAAGGACAGGAAAGGCTGCGATTGCGCTGCGCCCGCCGTGGGACCACGGGGCACCCGCGTCGTCACTTGGAGAGCTGTCGTGGTTCAAGGCAATGCCTCGAGGCGACAACAGGGCACCGCTGCTGGCGCGACCCGTCTTGGCTGAATGCCGGCGGTTGCTTTTAGGCAGAGTTGTGCTAAAAAGATGTTTTAGACGTTTGGAAATTTAAGGCTGGAGACGATCGATCGTTGGATTGACCAGTTAAACTAACCCAGGTTACAACCCCGACATTGCAAATAACAGCCACGGATCTGACGGCGGCGAAGTGACTCCAGCCTTTCTCTCCGCCTGTGTACTTAGGGGCTGAAATAGCATCGTTATATTCTGAATACCTTTTATAAAAAAAATTTTTTTTTTTTTTATTCTTTTCGATAGGCTGTCATTTATATATGCTCCCTTCGGCGAAGGCCTCTATTGTGTTCAAGAAGAAAAATAAATAAATAAAAGGAAGTAAAGAAGGATAATCATTAAGCCTGTTTGTCAGTATTTCAGTCCTCGCCTGTCAGACACATGTAAGGAGGCATTTCCTTACAGCCTGGAGGATTACCCCGGCCCTGAGACCTGCCTCCCGTGACCCTTGGGGCAGAAGTCTTGACTAACAGACGTGCGATTCACGGTGTCATCTTCCTGCTGACGTCCTGGCAGATGGAGGAAGCTCGTCCAGCCCCTCGTGTGAGCACAACAAGGGGCAGGGGCGCTGGAGATGGCCCCCGCCCCCATGAACACGCGCCGCCCCCACCGTAACTCCGTGAGGTGTGAGACCACGACGATTCTTCAGCTTGTTTATTCTGTGCTACGGAACAACAAACACCAGGTCATAGTAGCTGTGACTTCACAGATGTTCGTACGAAGGACAAGGTCACCTGCCAACACAATATTTAAAGTCATTTTGGCCCTGGCCGGTTGGCTCAGTGGTAGAGCGTCGGCCTGGTGTGCGAGGGGTCCTGGGTTCGATTCCCGGCCAGGGTACAAAGGAGAGGCGCCCATCTGCTTCTCCATCCCCCCCCTTCCTCTGTGTCTCTCTCTTCCCCTCCCGCAGCCAAGGCTCCATTGGAGCAAAGATGGCCCGGGCGCTGGGGATGGCTCCTTGGCCTCTGCCCCAGGCGCTAGAGTGGCTCTGGTCGAGGCAGAGCATCGCCCCTGGTGGGCGTGCAGGGTGGATCCCGGTCGGGCACATGCGGGAGTCTGTCTGACTGTCTCTCCCCGTTTCCAGCTTCAGAAAAATACAAAAAATAATAATAAAAAAATAAAAAATAAAAAAATAAAGTCATTTTAATCAATATCCGGCCAGTCAGAGAATTTAGAGCCCCCTGCCCCATTGGCTGGGCTGGGGTGCGGTGACGGGTGACCTAGGCGCTCCTGAGTTCACAGGGGCCCTGGGGGCATTTAGGACCCTGGTGTTTCTCTCTTGCCTTGTTTCTGCTAGGGAGCAGCCTGGTGGGTGAGCCCAAGTGACTCAGATATTGTCATCAGGTGGAACGAAGTTGGGGAAGCCCTGATGTATATAGGGCCTGTGGTATGGCAAAAATCATGCCAATGACGTTGGTGAAGAACAAAAGTTCGGAAATCCTGATTAAACATAACATTAGAAGAGGCAGTCATTGATCAGATTTATCCAACAATTGCCAGTTCCCCGTTTAGCTGTCTGGCTCACACATTTGTTAACCCATGCCTTCATCCTGTGGCAACCAATCAAAAGCGTTTGAACACCCACCGAGTGTAATCCCGCCTTAGCAAAATGGTGAGAGTAACAAAACGAACTGTTCCCTTCCTGCCTCCAGTAACCGCATATCCATGGGAAAGGAAGATAATTAATTGCAATAAAAATTTGTAATACGTGTTATTACAGCTAAATATTATGTTCCAAGCACTGTCCTGGGTATTTCGTATTGTCTATACTTGAAAGAAACTCAATGTGGTAGATCATTGTACTCTTACTAGATGTAGATTAAGGACATGGGTTCTCAGAGAGCTTAAATAATTTTTTTTAAAGTCCTACTACTGAAATGTATTTAAAAATGGATTTGAATCTGGTACTTTAGAGAAAACCACGTGCCTATGTAGAAAGACTGCCTTTGTTGACACCATTATCAATGGTTTCCTGCAAGATGGCGTGTGCCTCGTTCACCATCAGGCTGTGTGCATAGTGTTAGGGTTCAATCCATTGTTAGGGGTCCATGAGTTTGAGATCATATTTAGTTCTCTTCCAAATAATAAAATTTCCACCCAGGGGATGTACACACACATGCAATATATCCTGTTACACACATATGTACATGTCTACATACATACACGCACATATAAAATTTGGGGAGTAACAAACTGTTCTGAGGCAGTACTTTCTCTTTGTTTAGATCAGGGGTCCCCAAACTTTTTACACAGGGGGCCAGTTCACTGTTCCTCAGACCGTTGGAGGGCCAGACTATAAAAAAACAATGAACAAATCCCTATGCACACTGCACATATCTTATTTTAAAGTAAAAAAACAAAACGGGAACAAATATAAAGAACAAGTAAATTTAAATCAACAAACTGATTAGTATTTCAATGGGAACTATGGGCCTGCTTTTGGCTAATGAGATGGTCAATGTCGGTTCCATATTTGTCACTGCTAGCTGTAACAAGTGATGTGACACGCTTCCGGAGCTGTGACGCGTACATCCTGCGTCACCAGAAGTAGTACTGTACATGAGCGACACTGACCACCAATGAAAGAGGTGCCCTTTCTGGAAGTGCAGCGGGGGCCGGATAAATGGACTCAGGGGGCCGCATGTGGCCCGCGGGCCATAGTTTGGGGACTCCTGGTTTAGATGGTACTGACTTCAGTAAAGGAGATCGAAATTGAGTTGGTGATTCAAGGGAGTTTAACCTTGTGTGAAATGTTTTGTTTATCATTAATAGCATATTTAGATATTAATCATGTCCTGGAGATTTAATTTTAAAGAAAAGCTAGTTATGATTATTTATCTAGAAACCTTTATTTAGATGCGAAGCTTGATGCTACCGCTTTTCAGGCGACCAGATTGCGTCCGAGAATCCCGAGTGGAGGGCTGCTTAGCGACGGCTTTCTTCTGCCTGGCGTCATGGAGCTTGGTCCTGTCTTCTCCATTCGTGGAACGAGGGCAGGGGGGCACCAGATTACTTGTATGGTCTTGGTGGTTCCAATGTTGCGTGATTCCTTTAGGTTTTGGGACCAGCGGGGCTGCTCACTCGTCTGATGCTCATCATGTTGTAGGGGCATGTCCATGGGAACGGGAAACTTGAAGGTTAAGGTCAAGGTCACATAGCCAATGACAAAATCACTGGCCAGAATTCTATCTGTGTCTCTCTTACAAAGGTTCCTTCTGTAATGCATGGAGCCAACTTTCACTTGTTAACGGACTTGGAAGACACTTGGGTTTATTTCTGTGTCTGATATATTATTTTCAATGATTTGAACGAGTGGCACCTGGAATAAAGTACGGCACTGAATATTTGTATTTATTACCAGATTATTTGCTGTGCTTGATTCCACGTTTTATTTCTCCGTCTGAGATTTCAGCTTCTGTGTGTGCGTGTGTGTGTGTGTGTGTGCATGCGCACACCTGCTGAATGACAAAACACACTATATAACAAGTGTTGTGTGATTTCCTCTCTCCCGCTGTAAAGAAATAGAAACATTTTAAAACAACAGAACAACACAGTTAACCATGCACTTCTCCCTTTGCTAAATAAATAGTGATGGCAGAGAAAGGAGACAAATAGTGCCATAGGGATGTTTATGTGAGTCCTGGGGGCAATAAATTATGATTGTATACATTGCGTCTATATCTTACAGTTTCTAGAAGTAGTTTTCCATGAGCATCCAAGAATAATATCTGGTCTGACACACAAGG